>NC_088860.1:36393692-37593692 GCF_963853765.1 Magallana gigas
AGAGGACCGGCTCCGTCTTTCTTGCATAAATTAATGTCTGCTCCATTACTCAGTAAAAGTTGTACAGTGCTATCATGTCCGTTTTCACAAGCTATATAGAGAGGACTGACGCCGTTCTCCAGACATAAATTAATGTCTGCTCCATTACTCAGTAAAAGTTGTACAGTCTTATCTCTTCTTTCTGCACCTGATTCTTTATGGTTATAGTTTCCGTTTTCAGTATTGTTACCAGCTGCTAACAGAAGAGGCGTCCAACCATCGTGACCGTCAGTCTTTTCATTGACTTTTACGCCTATCTTAATCAACTCAACAAATAATTCATAATTATGAAACACAGATACAATGTGAATAGGGTATAAACCTCCCCATGTTTTTTTCAAAGATCCTTCTGCATGGTCTTTAAAAGCAGAAGAAAACAATTCTATTGAACCATTGCAACACAGTGCAGGAAAACATTCGACAAAATTAGTTTGGATGTTTTGTAGATTGTTTAAGCAGTATTTTGATAGTTGCGTATGACAAAATGCAATGACAGCAAAAAGTGGCGATATTTTACTTTCTAAATTCAAATAGGAAAGTTTTGTCAAAACTAAATTTTTAGATGTCCGATGAAGTTCTTGTTTATCAATTGTAACTTTCTTGGTTTCTACCAACATTTGATGATTTTTGGGATGATCTGCTATCTTTTTTTTCAGTACTTCAATTACGTTTTCATTCCTTAGACAGGGATTGAGTACGACATCTAACAGGCGTTCTCCAAACAGCTCAGTAAAAAGCCTTTCTCCAAGTTCTTCAACGTATTTGTCACTTAAATAGATAGTGAACGATTCGTCGTGTTCGTTACAGTTTTTTAATTTTACCCTTCTTCTGAGAAAGCTGATGTCGGCGTATTTTATTGTTTCAGCGGGATAATATGTTCCAAACACATGAGTTGTAACTTCCATCACAAAATCATGATAAAAATGATACGTATCCTCAATTTTTTGGACATAAAAGCCTTTCATGGAGTTAAGAATGTCTTCAATATCAGAAGGTGGTGTGTTCTTTGGCAATCCACAAAGTTTTAACGTGTGTTTAAATTTGTTTTCCGTGTCTTTAGTTTTTAAGAACTCACTAACACAAAGATCATCGTTAAAAAGTACAAGAAGGGCCAAAGCACAATATTTACCAATGTCTTTGTTTCTGAACCCTAGTATTTCCTCTTTCAACACTGTTACAGGTTCTGTAAAAAATTCTATACCCTTATTTTTGTATTCCTCTTTGCTAGAATACAACTTACACAATAACGGGAAATACCTTTCAACTTCAACGATCTTATCACGATCTTTGTTGGAAAAATTCATATCGGAGGTATATTTGTTCAAAATCTGTCGTTTTTCCTTGACAGATAATTTATTTTTGTTGTCATCGATGTTTAAAATATATGATGGGTTCACAAGATAACGTATCACTCTATGATCAGAAATAATATGATTTCTACATGACATCACGAGTTTTGCTGTTTCTAAGTACAACTTTAATTCCTCTTCATTTGTTTGCCATGAATTATTCAAAATTTCATCAAAATATTCTTTTCCCAATGGATCATTAAAAACACAAATGGTTTTATTTTTTTGAAATCGACTTGAATTATATTCATCCACAATATCTTTTACATTTTTTACTCGTTTTACGGTCCAGCCCTGTTCTCTGTATTTGAGTGCAATATGTTGAATGATGGCTGACTTTCCGGATCCTGAGTGACCAACAACAATTACCAGATTCTTGCTTTTTATATTTTTTTCTACTTCCTCGCACGCCGTTGTTGAAATGAAATCAATGTCGTCCTGTTTCCATTGGTCAAATATAGCCTTTTCGATTCGTGGTTCTATAATGAAAAAAAAATTCTTAACGTTTAAAACAGAAACAATTCTTGAGTTTATGCTTTAAAAAAAGTAGATCCATAATATTCAAAGATATCTATACAGTAACCTATTAACACACACAGGTTCCAAGGCTAATCGAGAACCTAATCGTGCCCTTTACGCCACGCTCTCTCTCTTAAACACCTCTTCATTAGTCTTTTCAGATGTAGATCAGATGAGGAGAATGACTTTCTCCTGGGTTGGGTTTTTTGGCCCCATCCTCACTCAATGTTCTTTTAAAATGGTTTTAAGGAGGCCGATTTGGGGTTTTTTTTGCAGAAAAACTGGAATAACATTACTCTTTATTTTTTAACCATATGTTATTTAAACCAACTCTAGTTTACTTGCGAAGGTTCATAAAAATCGACCGTCTGGTTCCTTTTAGGGACCATCTCAAAATAGAGGTACATTGTACATTTACTATAGGAATATATAAGAAACTGTTATTTTCCGCACATAAAAGCAGTTTAAAATACTACAATAGCTTTTTTTTTCTCAAATTGTTATATATGATTAGTAGTATCATTTCCTACCTTATATGTAAACAACACAAAATTCTACCGTCTGGTTTTTAGTGGGGGGCCATCTCAAAATATTAAAATGCACCAAATATTTGGATCATCACGAATGATGATTGGTATAATGGATTCATTCCAAAAATGAGGAAAATGTTTTCGAGGATAGCATCATTCTGTATATAAAATTTCAACAGCGTACAATTTTTACTTTTTCTTTTATGTTATTCTTATAACGTATACTCCTACAAAGCTTCACTTTATCATAACGTCATAAAAGCGCAATGGCAATGCTCCCCTACCGCACAACGTAAAAATCGTGTTAAAAATAAAAATTTCCTTTAAAAATTTAAATATTTTTATTTGTATTTTGTTTATTGTGTTCGATTTTATAAATGATATCAAAAAAAATCATAAGAAGTATAAATCAACTGTATTATATTAGAAAGCGCAAAAACATGCGCAATGCAAACTAAAGTCGGCCTCCTTAAATGGTTTTAGAGTATGTAAGTGGAATTTGTTCTCCTTTTTGACATATTTTAGTCACAGTTTAAAACACGATGTTGTTTTGTCAGGTCCCCCCCCCCCCAAAAAAAATAAAAATGTTCTTGTGTGACTTCGCCACTACGCTACGTATTTTGAAGAAAGAATGCTGTTTACAGTAATTTAATTTCATGTTTCATATAATCAAATACATATTTCCTTATTTTGCTCGAAATGAAAAAAGGTCCTTGTATTTACTCTTCAGTAACACACGCCATGTGCAAATCCAAATTTTTTGCACATTTATAAAGACATCGCTGGTGCGCTGTCCTAAGTATATTCTTAATCGTCGTGTGTTCTATAAAATTTCTTTTGTACATCAAGAGTCTTTGTAAAATGTAAAACCATAAAATGTGAATCCGCCCCATTCACTAAAATCTACTTGTATGTGAGGCAAATGCGCAGGTCTTTGCAATTGCAAAAGTAAGAAGAGATTGGTCGCGCCCTTAGCATACGATTTCGCCGAAATAAAGCGCTTTTGCAAACGTCAATTTTTTATTATTATACAATATTAGGTTTAAATATATCAACAGAAAATCAATTACACAATTACCAGGTAAAAATAGTCTTAGTTATCAAGCTTACTCTACATTATAAAAATCTTCAGCTTTCTAAGGGATATATAGCTAGTATGCATGTAAATAGTTGGATATGTGAATGTTTCAATTCTTTTAATCCAAGACACCGGTCAACAAAGGATGCTTACTTCTTCTAGGCACCTGATCCCACCTTAATCTTAGTATTTCGCTTTATGGATTTTTCAGATGATTTTTCAGATGATTGACAGTTTGTTATTGTCATTCTGTACAGTTTTGAGAATAAGCATAAAATATCTCTAAAATAGCCTATATTCATTCAATTTCGCTGGAAGTAATAACGGTTTAGAATATCAACTGATTTTATACACAGGGTACTATATGTTTGCTTATTAGATGCAGGTTTAAATGTATGACAAATCATTGGTAACAGACACCATTATAAAATCAGTACCCAGGTTTCGACAATCATATTGCGACAGATACCTGAATCTTTTTTTTTTAATTAAAAGGTACTTTCCGTTCAAACATGGGTGTATGCAAAATAACGGGAAAATGGTCCTACACCTATTTATGCCAGATTCAAGATCTAATTGAATAATGAACGCAATTAGGAAAATAATACTTTTCGATTTGAAAAATTAAGCAAAGATGCAGTGTTTAAAATATATAAAACAAGTAGGTCCTCTACCGATTCGCCGGTACAAAAGCTGAAAATCGGGCCGATTAAGTATTATATACTTAATCATATGAAAACGGTCCCTTTTTATACAATGAATTAAAAAAAAATCCACCAGCATCTAGCATCAGCTTGTGAAAATTTTAAAACTAGAGTGAATAAATAATGCACATTCTGATTAATGTTGATAGCTCGAATAGCTTTTTTATTGTAATGATTGACGCATTATCGATGATTTTGTTAACCCTGTAACGGTAATTTTTGTTCTGGTTTGTGACCTTGTCTTTTCAATGAATACAAACAAATAAAATAAGTGGACCTTAGATTACTAGACAATGTGTATATCAAGGAATTTAGCAGGTCAGACATCACTCCCTTACATATTACGTGACTTTATTTATTGCCAAATTCTCATCAATTGAGGGAAAACCTAGCGATCAGAAATAAAACCCGTTGATAATATAATTTACAAATAGGCCTTGGGTATTCTTAAAAATTAAAGCAGATGGAATAAAGTCACGTCAAACACGCTTACCGGGAAATCTAAGTCACCCGCCACGCGTTGTACAAACGAGTACATTGGGTTAAGAGAGTTCACACCAGTTAAACAACATCAGTTTATAATAAATTAGACCCTCTGGACTTTTGCATTTATTTTAGAAGTTACATATGAGCGCAGTGAAGTACATGTTTTCCTTTTACATTTATTTTTTAATCCTAATTGACAAAATTTATTGACCAGATGAAGAAGAAAAAATTACCTAAATGTACACGTTTATTTTAAAGACTTTCAAATGTGGGGCGGAGATAAAAGTTTATGGAGATTGAATGTAAACAGTGTATCCTTACCATAGATAATGATTTATATAATATTTCCCATTTGATTGTTTTTCTTGGGTAAGAAAGATATTCTATAAGAGTACTTATATCAAGGTTTATGTACATGCAAAGTTAAAAGAGAAATTCCGAAATATATTTTTCCCTATCTACTTTGGGCTGTATTTCACATCATTCTTTATAATAGAACCTTTTTTAAGAACTCAAATTTTTCTATGATTCATTCTTTAGTTTAAGGTTCCTCGACACACCAAAATTTTATTTTATGGATCGATAGAGAATCTTTTTTGAAAAATGATTCCACAAAACAGAGATCAATATCGACTTTCAGTTATTTTATACGATTTTTTTTGTATTTTTTCAGTGAAATAGGAAAAACTGTTTTGCAAACAAACAGAATATATTAGAGCTTAAAACTTGTTGTCAATTAATGTGTAATATAATTATAAATAAATTCATGCCAAAGATCTTTTGGTCAAGTGTTTAATTTTTTAATTAAATTTTTTTTTCTGAAAATCAAAATTGTAATTCTTTAATATTTTTTTAATCTATGGATATAATTTTAAAAATAACATATAGTCACATAAACTATTTACTAAACAATGATATTTTACAAAGAAATTGAAATGAAAATGCGAAATTCTGGAAAAATTGCTATTTATCAAATTTGAACCGATCCCGATTGAAAAAAAACTGATCCCGATCAGAATTATTTTAAAATTGAAATTTTACAAATAAACTGCATTTTTTTTCTAAGTAATTGATATAAATTATAAAGTTATTAAATGACGAAAACATTTTACAGCTAAACAACCTGAAATTTTTGCAAAATTTTGATTCATTCTAACTTTATGTGATTTCGTTCGGGATCAGTTTAATTACAATCGGGATCGGTTCAATTTTAAAATTTTCCATTTATACTTTAATTTCACTATTTGGTTTCAATTTCTTGTTGAAATATGATTGTACAGCAATTGTTAAATGCGAGTAACAGTTTATCTGCAGTTTTTATCCATAGATTTAAAAAATATCTACAATCCTTTTTTTTCATTTTCATAAATATTTTTTTTCAAAAATATTTCAAAGTTTATCTGGCCGTTTTTGATATGTATTTATAGATAATTGTATTGTGCATTAATTGATAACAAATTTTTAGCTCTAATATATCTTGTTCGCAGTTAAAACGATGTTTCCGGTTTCTATAAAAAAAATGCCAAAAAAAATCATATAAAATAATCAGAGGCCGATATAGGTGTCATTTTTGAATAATCATTTCTCAAAGAGAATTCTTCATCGATCCATCAAATAATGCATTGGTGTGTCGAGCCACCTTAAAGAACATTCTTCAATGTTTTATAGGTATTGTTCTCCCTGCTTGACCCAGCACCTGTTGGTTATAAACGTATTGACAACAATTGATTGTAACGTAAATATTAACGAAATTCTGGAAAAACCAAGCGTCTTTGGATAAAACGTGTGACATGATAGCCGCCTATATTTCTAAAAACGGGAAAATGATAACAGTAACATCTTGATCAATAAATATCTCTCTTACACTTTTTGCAGTTTAACATTAAATCAACACACGAAAAAAATATTCGCTATTTTGCGCGAATTCAACTTCCAGCAAAGAAAATCTATAATATAATGAAAATACTTTGAATATATATTAATCTCATTGTGATAACGCTAAAACTACATGTATTACTTTTATCTTTTTCATATGATTTTTTGCATACTTATTTTCAACTGGTAGTCATTTAATTAAACATACCGCCATCCTACAAAGTTTACAGCAATTTTGCCGTAAATCACTTTGTCCGCGAACTTTTCTAACAACCCTCGATCAGTTGATTGAAAAAAAATAATAATGAAAAGTCATATCATTCATTAATTAATATAGGTATTCGACAAGGGTAATAGCGTACATACATGTACATGTATGTACATTCCTTGGGTGTTTCGTATTGACTAGTTAATAAATCTTTCACTGTATTTTAATCTATCATAAAAGCCTCTGTGACAGACAATAGTAATCAATCAGCAATAAGTGGAGTTATGAACATAATTATAAGGCAAAATGTTTACTCTATAACCATCTGAAATAATTTGTAAATTGCATGTAGTTTATACAAATAAAAATGACATTACTATATGGCAGGCGTGCATTTCAAATCGACAGTCGTAAGAATTCTGCGTTAGGGTTTTCCCTTTGTTTTTCAGCCATTCGCACGTTTTTTCTAAATTTAGGTAAAGACATGAATAATTGTATTTTGCAATATATTTAGTTCATTGAAATAAAAGACTAAGTTAAAGTAAATCCACCCTCCTGTGACGTCATACATTTTACATAAACCATGAATTCATTAAAATTCTTGCAAGTAGATTTGTAATTTCTATGTTATCATAGGTGCACATCAAAAACTCAAATCATTGTTTACTTGGATATATTTAATAAGCGTTTTTCATTCTTATATTCGACATAATTCAATAATGACAAAGGGAAATAACTCTTTTCCACTTTTTTCTAAGTAATATATCTAAATGCTATAAGTTTTCTAATGAAAACAATATTTTCTTTTTTAAAAATTAATTTTAGTTTTCTGGCATAGTAAGCAATAAAATTTAAATAGACAAACAAGTATCCATCAACTTATATTTAATTTTTAAACCAAAAAAAGTGTGATTTTCAGATGATAATTTCAGCCTTTGGTTTTTATTACCTTACATCTTAAATAGTATGGATACATATATATTTTATTTATTTTTTGATGAAATTCAAGTCCAGTTAGTTAAAAAAAAGTTAAGTTTTTAACTTTGAACCCATGATTTTATATGTACGGAGTTACCTTAAACGGCAGGCATATAGATTTCTTCTGCTGGCGTATGCATTCTACGTACGAGTTATCTATCTTTACCGACGTCTTTGATTTTTCGTCAGTGAATCCGTAATAAAAGCTTTTAAAAAGTTTTGCCTTGTGAATTATGAGTTTTATCATATCATGGGACTTGTTTTCTCTGTGGGACTTGTTTTAATATCATATACCTAGTAGTGTATCAGCCCTGATACACGTGTTTTGGACTAGGTGAGACGGCTGATATTTCTCTGTCTCAGCCCGTCGTCAAGGGGGTGTATTGCCCTAAAATTTAAAATCGCTAATTCCCAAATATCTCTGCTTTAAATTAAGACTAGTTTGTAAAATAACAATAGAATAACCGTATTTACAAATAAATAAAACGAAGCATCACCTTACACGTCTGAATATTTTTATTTATTGCCGAAAATTGAAAAATAATACGTCAAAAATAGCGCCAAACAGTGATATGTATCTAAGCAAGGGGAGGTAACCTACACAACGGTTGTGTATTCAGAACAATAGCGCGCTTTATTTATTATCAAACAATATTTACAATAGCACGCTTTATTTATTATCAAACAACATTCACATTATGGAGGATATAGAGAAGGATGGAACGAGACTTAATCTAAGAAAACCAGAGATGAGACTGTAAATTAAGTGATTTAAGTAATGGGCGCGCTTATGAACGTTCTCAAACAAGTTGCTATAACAGTATGGATTTTTATGAATAAAATCCGACAGGAAACTTACGAAATCCCATTGAAGGAATTTGACTCATTAGGACGTTGTGAAGGATGGAAGTTTCTCTCTCGATAATTTGGAATTCTAGAAGATAGTGTTTCATTTCGGACGATATACTATCTTCTACTGTATTTCAAACGAAAATGGTTTGTCAACAAAGTCCGACACATCTTAGAGTTCTTAACACACATAAAAAAGAATAAAAACGAACGAGTTTTGTAAATCCGAAAAAAATCTAACGTTATAGCTTTTTCGTGATAAATTATATTCCTTATTTGGAATTTGAATAAAAGTCGTTGATTTTAGATATATGATAAAAACAATATCTCACTGTTGTTTTGATCTCGTCCTTGGTATCAGCAATCGGATGGTATCGGCCCGCGCCCTTCGGGCTTGGGCCGATACCAACCGCTCGGGCTGATACCAGACAGTGTGATATTCTATATGTATCACCCCCGTGCATTGGAAATGACAAAAAGGGTGTTTATTATTACTTTTAATCCTGATATTACAGTAAATTGATAACGTTACTAGTTAATAACTCTACAATAAATGCTAAAATTTTCAAAAAACCCGTGTAATTATCTTCAGAATTAAACAGATGCTTCACCATGTGTTAACATAACGGTATTAAGTGGATCAACAGATTAGACTAATATCCCAAATACACAGAAGGAGAGAGACTAATTTTATGAATAATGTCATTGATCTATCACAATAAAGAAACATTGATTTATAAAATGTGTAAATACATTAATAGATTAAATTTGAAAAATAAGATAAGTTTTTTTTTAAGTTTCAAATTTGTGTTTGATATTTTTGTTTGCCTATAACATGTACATTGACTACACATTGATGAGTGAGGATACATTACATGCAATAACAACATTAAGACCTTGTGGGAAATTCTAAATCTTTATTATTATTATTCTTAATGTACTTGTATCGTACTATACTGTGAATATACTGTTTTCCTCGTTATTACGCACATGTTTTGAGATTTTAGATTTTTTTAAAAATAATTTTTCCCTCCCTACCTACCGTTTTTTTTATCAGGGGAAAGGAAACAGGGATACACATTTTTTTGCCTATTAAATGAAACTTTCATATTATTTTAATAATTGCACCATAACTCAAAAATCGGGAAATCCTTTAATTATCCCATTATCTAGACTTACATGACTGCACTGGATGGGTGTCACTTAACTTTCAAACAAGCAAATTTAGTACTGCAAGTTTAATGAATGGCAAACATTAAAACTACATCTTTATGTAATTATCAAAAAGTTTTCTTTATTTGTGAAACTACAATGTAGGCAGGGTTCACCACAATGTCTAAAATCATACATGTATTAAAATGAATTAAGAGTTATACATCTCTCTTTTACATCCTCCAGGCTGAGGATATGTATTTTAGAGTAGAAATAGATGCTGAGAAAGGTTCATCTCTCTTGGAGGAAGCTGAGAATGAAAATTCTAATCAGGTAAAAGAATGCAAACATCAGAACTTTACTTTATAGGGAATAATAGTTTTATAAGGGAGTATTTGGGAAGAAATCTTTTCAAAAGTTGCAAGAACACACTAAATCATATAATGAACATCTGTGGATGGTCATATTTGATATTCCACTCAAAGATTTCTGATGATCAGGAACTATGTCAAACTTTAATATTAGCACATTCTTAAGGATTATTCTGCTAATTATGCTGAGGTTTCAATAATATTTAGGGAACACCTCTGGTTTTATCCATCAAAAAATGCATAAAGTTTCTACCAACCAACCCTTTATAGTCTATTCACTTTGTGATTCTTTGTAGTTTTAACAGTTTTCCCCCTTTTTTCAGGAACAAATGCATATGAATAGTCAAGATCAGGATGGATTATCACATGTTGGAAACAGTTTCAGACTTTGAACAATTTTCTGAGTGGCAAGAGTCTCAGAGGGAATGAAGAATGATTACAGCAAAAAAGCAAAGCAAATCATGCACAATGTTCTAGAAATTCCGATCTCGAACAGAAAGGGAAACTAGAAATGCTTTGTATTCAGAGCCAGGTACAGAAAAGACTGAAAACTGAACTATATTTATTTTACAACGATTGATAAACAAGTTCTACAGCTTAAATTAATATACTGTCGATCACGGGGATCGAACTCGGGTCGCAGCGGTGATAAGCCAACAGAGATGTTAGATACTACTGCATACAGTAGTATTGCAAGTTGGGGAGCTCAGAGGAAGATTCTAAGTTTGTTTGTGCAAGACTAAAGCTACAGTGGTTTGAAAATAAATATCCCTGAGTTGACTCGTTATAAGTATTCTGCTGTACATAAACTTGCTGTTGCAAATCCTATCCTTGATAAAATTAACAACTGCGAGAAGAAGTTTCAAATGAACAATTAGAACATTTCCTTGATTTTATAATGTCCCTATCCATTATGACAGATGCAACTTTAGTATTGTCATTTTATAAGCCTTCTTGTGTATCTAAACTGATCTTTTATAAACTACAGTGGCTGTTTTGAAATTTTTTAGAAACCTGTATTGTTATATTTTAGTTCTTAATTCAATGAAATGGGGGCTTGGGAAAAAATAATAGAACTTGTCTAATCTGGACATCAATGGTTCCATAAAAATTCGCCAGATTAGGCAATAAATCGGATTGGACAAATCTTTAATTTACAAAAAATAAATAATAATGTTCTATTGGTTAATATTTCAAAATACACAAATCTGGATTAGATACATGTAAGTTCTACTCAGTTTTGGTAGAATTAACTTGCAATTTATCATGATCATATATGACAACAGATTCTGATAATTGGAAGAACCTTGATTTTATTCTGATGAAAAGGTATAGGTTTGAAAGTTGGAAGCAGAATGCATATTTTTAAAAAAAAAAAACGTTTGTTTAGTGAAGATCCTCGAAGGCAATTTTTTTTTCATTTCAAATATTTGTTCATTTAAAATTAGAAATAATCAAATACAGTTTGTTTTCTTTGGGCTCCTCCTATAATAGCTTTCAGTAGTCATGGACCCATTTCAAAGCTTTGAAGGAGCCCATGCCCATAATTTGGATTTTAGCGTACCAGAGCACGAGGCATGCTTATATGCATACATGTGCCAGATATACCAAGAATATGTCATTATTATTATATAAGTTAAATTTGACAAGATTTAACATCAACTTCATATCTCTGATTTGATGAAATTCCAATGTTGGCCCTTACCATACCATGTTCATTAAATTACCATGTACATGTATCTAAAATCAATTAGGCATAACCTTAAGGTCAAAAAACAATTTATGTACAATAAATGGTTTATGTATGTTGCCAGTTGGTAATGTGGGGATTTTCCCCCATTTTGTGATATTTTTATCTGACAATTTGCATACATTGTGACTGCGCATGCGCACTTTTTCCTGAACTTAAGTCATGGAAAACTTGCTGTCTGTAAAGAAGAAACTTTCTACTGTTAATCGAAGATAAAGATTCTTGAGCATCCTGAAAACTTACCACTTCATTCATTGAGCGTCAGTTCATTATTTTACATAGGTAAATTGCATTATTGCATCGTCTACTTTAAATAATTGCCACAGCGTCACCTGGGCATTTACTCGATCAATCGGTGTTGTCGGCCATTACGGTGTAACTGTTTGTAAACATTGGCAGCTTGATATCAGATTTGACTTTATATCCACTTACATCATACCCGTAATTATGTGATGCGATAAAGGACAACATTGACTTTATTGTGATTATTTATCGTTTATATAACTTTGATATTTTGCGTGATGACAACTTTGTGTGTGGGCGACTCTCACCCCAACAGACTGAGCTCGTATATCGGTACACGCCTACCTAGCTCTTCAGTGTTTGATATTACAGGATTGAGCGATGTAAAATTTTACGGAATTAGTGGGGGATTTATTTCAAGTGACAGACATTTGAGTTTGATAACTGCTGCCGTCCGTCAGCATCAACCTCGGTATGTGATTGTTTGTTTAGGTGGAAACAATTTAGATTCGAGTGACCCAGACTGGAGCATTGAGGTGATTCTCATGAGATTAGTGACATTTCTGACACAGCTGAAAAATCTTTTTAATTTACAAAAGGTCACTGTCCTTAGCTATTTTCCGCGGGAGAGAACTAAGCATATTGCACCAGAGGAATATCGACGAAGGACCATTTGTGCCATCTGTTTACTTCATGATGCTTGCGTACAACATCATATTTCATTTTGGAAGTTAAGAGGCTTTACAGACAGCCAGAATCAAATATTAAGTGATGGAGTTCATCTCAACAGACTGGGTTTTTATAAACTCCAAAGACAATTTAGAGGCATTTTATTGCTTCAACGATAACACTTTAAAAATTGTCACTATTCAGGTTAGAAGACAGGGGCTTCTACCTATGTTGTTTATCTTTACTTTAACTGTTAAACATAATTCATCATTACGTCTATGAAATTGATTCTCGTATTCTGATTTCAAAAACTGTTATGTTTGCTTTGCATTAATTTTATAATATATGCTGTATACATGTATGTGTGTTTCATTATTCATGTGTTTATTTATAATTTTTGCCTATTTTACAGTGATATGTGGCAGTGCTGCTGCGGGTCATTGTTGTTTCTTTGACAGTGGTATTGTTTAAACACCCAAACAGGTATCAAACAAGTTTATTCAATTTTAACAGATATGTATATATATTATAACCAACTTTTCGTTAACTATGGGGTATATAAAATGTTTGTTTTGGAACCAATTGTCTCACTGGTCAGGCCTAAAAACTACATTGCTGATTCTATGACAAACATTCCTTAGCAATAAGCATACACGTTTCTGTACCCAGGTTAACAATATTTGGTAATTATTCTGCTCATAGCATAATGATGTTCTTTACTTTTAGCATGTCATAGGTTTAAGCATATTTTAGCTCTAAGCATTGATCACATGTGTGATTTTCATGGCCATTGGCAAACTCAATATTTACAACATATTGCTAGCTAAAAGCATATGAGTACTTTTAAGCAAATGCATAGCTCTAAGCATATGAATATCTTTAAGCATATGAATAGCTCTTAGCATAACACTAGCTCAAAGCATATTATTACTTTAAATACCTTCCTATTTAGGAAGATGTTACTCATGCAAATAACTTATTTTACTCCATTTATTTATTGTTATACATAGAAATGTCCACCAGACCAAAAAGGAGAAGGAAGGTGCAATCCCCCTCGACAGACACTCAACCCTCTACATCTACGAATCAAACCGTGGAGGACTTAGTCAGAGCGTGCATGAGCTCGATAACTCCAATTATCGAAACGACATGTAGACGGGTCATTGAAGAAAAAATGTCAACTGTAGAAATTCCAGTGCCTCAGACAATTGCCTCTTCAGACCCAACCCCGGTGGTGCCAACGACAGATCAGTCAACATCTGCAGAAGCAAGTCCAACCCTGCTACAAGAAATAACAGCCACAGGTACACTGTGTTCCTCATTATCTGACACCCCAAACCTACCTGACTTGACCCCTTCCTCAACTGCTACTCTCTTAACATTGGGGGTCGATGATAAGATCCGTACTAAAATTCATGCTGGGGAGTACGTAAAATTTTCATCTCTGTTGCCAACAGACTTTACCATCCCTGAGTCAAACAATTACAAGTCAATCGATAAAGAAGGACAGCTCCTTTTTGTCAAATCAAATGATAAAGACCCCATTAAATCCATGATTAAATGGACTGAAGCTTTCCATATCTATGTGGCAATTGTGGCAGAAAAACCCCCAAATGAAATTGGCAATTTAATGCTTTATGCACAGACTATTCAAAAAATTGCTGATTCTTGCGGGGATCATGCAGCCCTTCTCTACGATGAAAAGTTTCGGCGTTGGAGGCAACGAGACCCCGCAGCCTGTCCATGGCATCTAAAAAATGTGGAATTGTACCAAGAAGCAGTGGTGTTAGGCTTAGATTTCAAATTAAAAGCAAAAAAAATAGCCCTTTCGTGCCCCACCAAAACACAAATACTGCTTCTCGTATAATAACCATGGAACATGCCCAAAAGGCAATGCTTGCCCCCACCCCCTGTCTGTCAGCTCTGTGCTGGGAAACACTGGTGGAAATTCTGCCCTAAATTCAAAAGTTCCTCAAAACACCATTCAAACAATTCTACCAACACCTCAAACAAATCCTCTCCACTTACCAAAGGATCAATCAATTTCAACTCCAATACAGGTCTATAGTTTAACTCACTACTTACAAAGCTATGAGTCAGAATTAGCAAATTTTCTCATACAAGGTTTCACGTTTGGCTTCAAAATTCCATACAAAGGACCTCGTCAGTTTAGGATATCTCGAAATCTCTCTTCTATCGAGGGCAAGGAACATATTCTGCAGCATAGAATTGATCAAGAACTAAAGCACCAGCGCATTGCTGGCCCTTTTTGTAAGCCTCCCTTTCCGACCATCCAGGTATCCCCGTTAGGTCTAGTTCCTTAAAAATCCCCTGGAGAATTTAGATTAATTCATCATCTCTCATTTCCAGACAAGGCCTCAATTAATCACCACATTCCCAAGGAATTTTGTACAGTACAATATCAGTCAATTCACACTGCAATAGAGATCATCAAACAGGTGGGAAAAAGAGCTCTATTAGCAAAGATATATATTGAAAACGCGTACAAACAAATCCCTATCCATCCTAGCGATTTCGAACTTCTGGGTTTCATGATAAATCATCAGTATTACTATGACAAAACATTTCCATTTGGCTTAAGCTATTCATGCAATCTCTTTGAGAAATTTAGTACTGCACTTCAGTGGATTCTAACTACAAAATTTGGGGTACAACATTGTGTCCACATGTTAGATGATTTTCTTTTTATTGGCGCACCTTCTTCCCCTGAGTGTTACAGTTCTTTGCTTGCTTTCTACGTTTTAGCAAAGGATATAGGTCTGCCAATTAAATCTGAGAAAACTGTGTACCCTAATACTATTTTGACTTTTTTGGGACTTGAGTTAGACACGGTGCAATTTCAAGTTAGATTACCCAATGATAAGCTTATTCAGTTGCAATCTGAGATCAAAAAATTTCAGAACAGACATTCTGTTACATTGCAGGAACTACAGTCCCTTATTGGAATGTTAAATTATGCGTGTAGTGTAGTGCCTCCTGGGCGAACATTTTTAAGGAGGCTCATTAACTTGACGATAGGTCTTAAAAAGCCTCATCATCACCGCAACCTCAATTTAAAGGCAAAGGCAGATTTAAAAGCTTTGCGGGTTTTCCTAGAAAACTTTAATGGCAAAGCCTTCTTCCCATCACACATTGTTCATTCAACGTCCTCCCTGCATTTATTTACAGATGCAAGCAATCTAGTTTTTGGGGGTATTTTTGGAACAAAATGGTTCTCAGAAACATTTTCACAAGAGTGGTTATCTTGCCATATTTCAGTTCGTGAATTTTTACCCATTGTGATAGCATTTGAACTTTGGGGGTCTTGTCTAGCTAATTCCACTGTTGTTATTCATTCGGATAACTCTGCAGTTGTTCATGTTATCAATAAAACCACATCCAAAGATACCAGGCTTATGCAACTCATGCGAAGACTAATGATTTTGTCTTTGTCAGATAATATCCATTTTCAAGCACAACATATTCCTGGAGTTGCAAATACAGCAGCTGATTTACTCTCTCGGTTGCAGGTTCCAGAATTCCTCATCAGATTTCCAAATATGGACAAAACACCTACACTGGTTCCAGCCTCTCATGTCAAGATCTGAATAAGACAGTTGATGAACTCATTCGCAATTCCCTTTCCAAGTCTACAGTTTCAGCTTACAAGGCAACATATGTGAATAATCATAACTTTGTGATTCAATTTTTTGGCCCGACTGAGCAGCCACTGCCCCCTTCTTTAAAACATTTAACAGCTTTTATAGCTCATTGTTACATCAAAGGATTAGCGGCATCAACAACTCGTACTTTTATCTCATCACTCAGTTTTATTTTTCAGTTGGGAAGTTACCAGGATATTTCTCAAACATTTTTAATAAAGGAAATGTTAAAAGGTTTTCATAAATCCAAACCAACAACTGATCCGATTGCCAATCACTCCAGAAATTTTAAGCTCACTGTTGCTTTCTTTGGAACACACAACCTCTTCCTTTTTTACCAAACTGCTTCTTAAAGCTATGCTTAGCTTTCTGTGCATTCCTTCGCATTGGGGAAATTACCAAAACACCTAATCCTACACAACATTTCCTTCTATTTGGTAATGTTTTTACAGGTTTAGATGAACCTCAAAATGGTTATGTGGAAATTAACATCCCCCACTTTAAACATGCAAAATCTAACACTACTACCCTTCGTCTGCATCAAAACAAAAATAACTCATGTTTTTGTCCTTACCAAACATTGCATAATTATCTTAAAGTTAGGAAACATGCTGCTCCATCTGACCCCTATTTTCTTTCATGGATAAAACGCATATCTCTAAACAATACTTTACACAACAACTTCGTCTTGCCCTTTCATTTTGCAATTTTGATTTTAACCGTTACCAATCACATAGTTTTCGCATTGGAGCAGCATTGGAGCAGCAACAACTGCAGCTGCAAGAGGATTCTCAGAGCTGCAAATTCAAACAATGGGTAGATGGAACTCCAATGCTTTCAGGAAATATATCCGTATTCCTGCATTACAATTTTAAAACTCTTTTCTGTCTGCTGTTCAGTCAGGGGCTGATAGTACTATTTTCAATGTAATTTCACATTTCTGTGTGTATCCAATCAGACAGGGGCTGTTGGTTACTATTTTCATTTAACATCAATGTTTTACTATTGAGGTATGTGTTAGGTGTTATATAACCATTCAGACAGGGGCTGATGGTTACCATTTTGTTTGTCCTGTTTTCTAAATGTCACCTGCTTATGAAAATTCAGTATTTGTATATTTGTAGGAAATGTAGCCTTTTAGTAAACTGTTTTTGTTTTTGTTTATGGGGCGTTGACAAGATAGACACTATTTGATTTGTGATGCAAGGTATTCATCAAATATCGCCTACCTTGTTAAGGTGGGGTTAACGCCCCCTTTTTCTCCAGATATGCATTATTCTTGAGACTCATTTAATTTTGGCTAGATATTTTTTAGGTCGATTATGCCGAAATTGTATTCTAGTCTTTTGATACAACTTATTGTTGCTCTCAGGCACAAACTTGACTTTTAATGATCTGTCTCCTTTCTTTTGATATTTATGTACATACATGTAACTTATTTTACTTTGTACATGTTTTTTTATTGCGCCTTTTGTTCATTGTCATTTATTGCATCATTCAATAAATGACCATTTTTTCTCCAGATATGCATTATTCTTGAGACTCATTTAATTTTGGCTAGATATTTTTAGGTCAATTATGCCGAAATTGTATTCTAGTCTTTTGATACAACTTATTGTTGCTCTCAGGCACAAACTTGACTTTTAATGATCTGTCTCCTTTCTTTTGATATTTATGTACATACATGTAACTTATTTTACTTTGTACATGTTTTTTATTGTGCCTTTTGTTCATTGTCATTTATTGCATCATTCAATAAATGACCATTTCTACGCCCCCTTTTTCTCCAGATATGCATTATTCTTGAGACTCATTTAATTTTGGCTAGATATTTTTTAGGTCGATTATGCCGAAATTGTATTCTAGTCTTTTGATACAACTTATTGTTGCTCTCAGGCACAAACTTGACTTTTAATGATCTGTCTCCTTTCTTTTGATATTTATGTACATACATGTAACTTATTTTACTTTGTACATGTTTTTTATTGTGCCTTTTGTTCATTGTCATTTATTGCATCATTCAATAAATGACCATTTTTTCTCCAGATATGCATTATTCTTGAGACTCATTTAATTTTGGCTGGATATTTTTAGGTCGATTATGCCGAAATTGTATTCTAGTCTTTTGATACAACTTATTGTTGCTCTCAGGCACAAACTTGACTTTTAATGATCTGTCTCCTTTCTTTTGATATTTATGTACATACATGCAACTTATTTTACTTTGTACATGTTTTTTATTGTGCCTTTTGTTCATTGTCATTTATTGCATCATTCAATAAATGACTATTTCTACGCCCCCTTTTTCTCCAGATATGCATTATTCTTGAGACTCATTTAATTTTGGCTAGATATTTTTTAGGTCGATTATGCCGAAATTGTATTCTAGTCTTTTGATGCAACTTATTGTTGCTCTCAGGCACAAACTTGACTTTTAATGATCTGTCTCCTTTCTTTTGATATTTATGTACATACATGTAACTTATTTTACTTTGTACATGTTTTTTATTGTGCCTTTTGGTCATTGTCATTTATTGCATCATTCAATAAATGACCATTTCTATTCTCTATAGCGGAGTTATGTTTTATATCAATGGTGGTGGTAAGGCAAGCAGACATAAATGAAAGTCATGGAAGTGCACAATTCTTTTTCTTTCCCAACTGTACTATCGGGAACCATGGTACAGTGAAGGATACATTACTTGTTTTAATATGTATATTTTATAGGAAGTTATCTCAATTCTCAAAATTTCATATTTTTTGGTTTACCATGAGACATTTTTTTTTCTACTTAAACAAGTAATAAAAAATAATATTACAGAGTTAATACTATCAGCAGTTATATGTATTTTTTTAAAAAGAAAAACGCCTTTTATTCAGCGATGTTTCTGTACAAATCATTGCTGTTTTCCCGTTGCCATAGTAGTGGTAAATATTAATCCTTCATATTTGTAAACAGTAGACCTTAAATCATGTTCTCTTAAAGTATTTCGAAATAATATTGTAAACAATATATAAGGAGGGCACACACTGTTGCAACCACTATTGAAATAAATTACTTCAATAGTGGTTGGGAATGCAAAGTGTAAATCACTTTGCAACCACTTTTGAAATAAAACCACTATTTAAATAAATTATTTCAAAAATGGTTGGGAATATTTCATTTGAAGAATCACTATACAACCACTATTGAAATACAACCACTATTGAAATAAAATATTTAAATAGTGTTTCGGGATTTATTACATACTTAGTAATAAATACGGATTTTTTGCATATGTGATACAGATGATATCACAAAACTCGTATCGGCCTCCGGGGCTGATACAGGTTATCAACCCTAGGGCTGATACGGATCCGTATCACACCCCTTGCGGAACTCCTCTGCCTTCTTTTGTTTCGGCATTTGTGCATGTTTACAAACAAAAAATAAACATTTGCTACAGTTGACATTTCAAAGTGCACTTTAAAACTACAATTGATAGCAACTGTTTAGGAGCAACTAATTTGAAAACCTGGGGAAATTCTGGTTTTGTAGCTTGTTTAGTAAAACAATAAGATCTCAAATTTTTTATTTAATAGATGTACACACTACTTTCAAATGATATTTAAAATCATTTTGTTTAAGTTGATCTTTTTTTTTTAAATTTTATTACTAAGTATGAAATAAATATAATAATAGATACCCTTTTTCCATATCAAAGTCTGTATCAGCCCTCGACCAAAATCATCCCTCGGGCCTTCGGCCCTCGGGCTGATATTGGAGTTTCGGGCTGATACTGGCTGTGATATGAAAAAGGGTATTTATTATTCTCTATGAATTCCATTTTGAAAATCAATTCACAGACAGTGTTGAAGTACAACTACAATTAAAATTAGTTTTTCAATCGTAGCTTAGAATGAATTTCTTAATTAATATTACTTTGAAAATTTATATTTTGTTCTTTATATTCCTCTTTCTACAAACATATCATGTCCTATGGTATTGTATATAATTTGCACAATAGTGAACATTTTGTAAATTGCCAGAACTTCTATTCAAACCACCTATATATTAAATATCATTTATTGCTAAATATGATTTTAAATATCACTATTAATATAAATTATTTCAATAGTGGTTTGGAATGTAGTTCACTACGACCACTATTGAAATATAATATTTCAATAGTGGTTAAGAATGCAGTTCATTTCAACCACTATTGAAATAATTTATTTACAAAAGATCTTGTAGAATGACACTACAGAAGCCCTGTGAATGTGTTCGGAATGTTTTCTTTAATGTAACATTTGCTAAATCTGAAATAAATCTAGAGGTGCTCGAATGAAAGTTGACGATACTTTTCATACATTGATGCAGTTCATGTGAAGTTTCGAGTGGACGTATGGAGCAGTTTTCAGATAATATTTTCAAAATACGTAAGCATTTAAATTTTTTTAATAATATTTTTTCTTACTCTAATATTTATTTAAACTTATTTCAACATTGGGTTGCTTAATCAAATCATAGCTATTTTTAATGTTATGATGTTCGCATACCGGCGCCAGATAGCTCAGTTGGTAATACACCGGAGAGATTCAGGGGACGTGGGTTCGAATACCGGTCTGGTCTGTCATTATTTTACCCACCCCGTTACATCTGGTGCCGTGACCAACCCCTGGAACTGACAGGTTAACCCCTGCCAGGGGAAGAGCCTGGACCTGATTTTTGAGGATGAAAATCATTTAAGGAGGAGGAATGTGACAGTCAGACCGATTCAAATACTTTAAAACAATGTGGTGTTTTTATGGTTTAATACAGGAACATGTATTATTATTTCTTTTTTATTCGTTAATTTTGGTAGATAAAAGATAGGCTTATGGATTGAATACAATTGATTGGATGAAATGCTTCATGACATTTACTGTCCAAATGAACATTTACAAAATACTGATAGCACCTAAATAAAAGTTTTTATCTTATTCCAGAACGGATTTAGTTTGGCTTTGCTGAAACAAAATAAGACTAAAGTATACAATAAAAATTTGATATTTGAGCATTTAAACCACTTTAAACCAAAGATATTCGATTAAAAGATTTTTAACAGGTTTAATAGTATACGTTTACATTATATAAAATTAAATTTGGTTTATCTTGGTCTTTGTACTGAAAATTAGACAAATAATTCAGTTTAATTAAATGACTTTCCTAAAACATTCATGTATGCAGCCACTTGTATTGAAAACACAGTCTATAAATGTATTATGTGCATGGCCCGGTGATACCACAAAGGACTTTTTTGATTGTTTGGTCGCTGGATCGAATCCGTCAAATAGTAAATATTTTTTTTTCTTTTCATTTAAAGCATGATAAGATTGTGTAATAATGCTACGGTTTACATTGAATTGCGATGTCTCCCATTAAGATGTGTGAGAATTATTAGAATGATAAAGTACTGGTTAAAGCTACTTGGAACCACGAACTGTATATTAAAATCCTGTTATGTAAATCTTACAATAGACTGTAAAGCCAAAAGGTCATGCTCCAATTGGGCAGCATTTATTAGATCAGAATTGTATAGTATTGGTCTTGGTGGATCATGGGAACACCAAGAATACCTTGTGTTCCAAAAACATTTTCCAATTATAAAGAAAAGAATAATAGATGTTTATTGTCAGGAAATGAATGCTGTTATCAATAACTCTCCAAAATGTTATATTTTTTCACATTTGATAGATAATTTTTGCATGCAGTCAAATGTACTCAAACATATACCAAAAAAATTTAGAAGATGCATTACAAAGTATAGATTAGAATCTCATTCATTAGCAGTTGAGTCTGGAAGGTATAAAAACATTGCCAGAAATGAAAGAAAATGTATTTTTTGTAATCACAACGACATTGATGATCTTTTACACTTTGTGTTAAACTGCCCACTTTACAAATCACTAAGATCAAGATACATTAAGAATTATTATGTTAAAAAACCATCTGTGTTCAAACTTGTTCAGTTATTTAGTTCAAACAATACCAAAGAGTTATGTAACCTTGGTAAATATCTTCACTATGCAACTATGTTCAAAAATTCATTGCTCTAGTAAAAATTATACAATTTTTTTCTATTACAATTGGTAAATCATAATTTCAGTATTGTATATATCTATTGTATCTCACAATATTTTATATGATGTAAACATATATGAAAGTTGTATGTTGTTCTCCATAGCGAGAGTGCACGCTCTGCAGAGACTCTGAAGCCTACTGGCTTTGCATTTTGTTGAGATAAATAATTAAAAAAAAAAAGGATTCTTAAGTTTAAATTGCATGTCTCTTATCTGCTGGATTAAAATAAATATCATTTATAATTCTTAAGATGAGCATATTCAGTATGAAAAGACATCTTAGTTCTTCCTTGAGAATTATTATTTTCTTTTTGGGATATTAATTTGTAAGTGTAAATAGCTCACTTGTCTATTATTAGGTATATGTGGATTTGTACGAAACTGAATCTAAAGCGGGTGCAATAAAGCATTTTGAAAATGGCCTTATTATTAAGCAAAGTGTTATATATGTATGCATATATGGAGTTTTCTACTCCAAGTATCGGGGATAATCCTATTCAATTATTACAATGTATTATGAGTTTGTCTTTATTATCATTTAACTCTAGAGGTCTTTATGGTAAGAAAAAGAAAATGGACTTTTTGAGATAGAAACAAAAGTCATAAATGTACGATAGTATTCTTCAGAGGATGCACATTTAACTGAAGATGATGTAAACATAATATGATCAATGTGGGAATGTGGTATCTGCTTTAACCCAAAGAAGTTGCGCTCTTATATGATATGTCAGTACCATGGAATAGTTTGTACGTCATTTTTCTTCCACCTTTTGTCTTTTTGTGTTTTTGTTTAGTTGCATCTTTTTGATTACTAAAAGGTACATGTTTACTAGTATTTATATTTCTTAATGTAATCTGAGGATATCAACGTATCATCAAACAGCTTTACATGTTACTGATGGTTCTCTTTTAATCAGCTATTTCATCCGCTCATTTATCAGTGTACTGTATTACACTTGTAAACACCACAGTGACTGTATATTAAGTGATAGTTTATAACTTAGATTTTATGTTTGTGTTTTGCATTCATACCTTGGACTGCGATACCTTTGCCTTCTTCAATAGATGGTGTAAGTAATTTTCCTCCGTGACTTTCTGAACTCCCTATGATTTGTTGATCATGAGTTTTTGCTTCTATTATTGCCTTTATTTCATCCTCTCCACGACTAGCTGTGCCCTTATTATCATGTTTTACATGACCAATCAATGGTTCAGTTTCCTCTCTATGTATTTCTAAAACAGATAGGTATTACTGGTTTAGTAAAAGGAAAATGCATGAATCTAGTTTTACAAAACATAACGAGTGTAATATGAAATACATACCTTCTTTGATGTGAACAATATTTAAAACTTCATTGTATGATTTTGTACCTTTTTCCGGTTCTGCTCTTTCTCCATCACCAATAGTTTTGCATATTTGATATTCTGATAACAGAAAAAAAACATTTTAGTGTTAATGTTTACCTCATCAATAACTTGACAAAAGTAAACATTGACAAGCGTGTTGTTATCCATTTTTTCTTCTTCTTTTTTTTATCAATATTACTCTGTCCTAAGATATACTCGAATAACATTTTGCTTAATCATTCGATTTTCATAAATGCCATAAATGTCTCAAACGCCCCTTACCTTAAGCTGTCATATTTTAATACACAGCTTAAATTTAAAAAAATGTATACTGAGATTTTGCAGTACAGAAGGCATAAAAGAATTTTTGCATTTTTATTTGTATTTTTAAATGGAGAAAAGATGTAAACATTTCTCACTATAAATATATGTAAGGATTTTTTGCTCGTGTTATTTTCTCTGGATTAAAAGAAATAATGTATCAAAGAAAAATTATGGTAGCTTTTCCCATGTATCGATTTTAATAGTACATGAACTGTAACCAGATAGCTATGAAAAGTGACAGAATGAACTTTGTGAACTGACAATGACTTCTGTATTGCACAGCAGTCTCAAATGATTTAATGCATCCAGTGCAGGATTCGGGCACAATGATATCCAAATTAAAAGGTAATAAATAAGTTGTCATATTTGGCGATCCTGTATCTGCATCAGCAGCCCTGATACTGTATATTAAGGCATGTATTGAATGTTTTATGGAGCATTTGTAACCTTTTAAACCATGTACTTATGTATATTCCTATGTATGACCTTAATTGCACGTAAACCATGCCTCATGCCAATAAGAGAGGCTCCCAACCCGCATCCCAATACTACATGATTGAAAGTTTTGACAGAATTGTTACTGTATTAAGTAGTAAAATTTGTCCTCAGAAAATAAGCCCTAGATGTTTACTCATGATCACCACAGGTAGATAGATCCAAACAAAACTGTCGGTCATAAGTTAACAAGAGGCCCATGACCCATCGCTCACCAGAGCAACAATCGCTTTATACGGACGTTCAAAGGATAATGTGTCATATGACACCTTGGTAGATTAACAAAAACTAAATTCATAAAAATGAACTTTTTCACAACAAATTGATCTTTGTCACGTTGACCCGCTTATCATGCGACCAATATGGTAGACTTGTCCTCTGTCTCTATCGTACGAAAGAGGGTGTATTTCGCGCATATTAGACAGACACTGCCAGCCTACCAATTTGGCTGCTTCAAATAAAAACAACGTTTTTCAAATATGGAATAACGAACCCGAAGGGTTCATAAGAATGATTTATGCTAAATTACGTTGAATTTGACTCAGTAGCTCTTGAGAAGAAGATCTTTAAAAATGTACCCCTTCTTATCTTTCCATAAGGAGGCTTTGTGCCGAATTTGTTTAAAATTGGCAAATTGGTTAAAGAGTCTACAGGCGAACAGACAGACGGACAGACAGACGGACGACGGACAAAACGTGATCAGAATAGCTCACTTGAGCTTTCAGCTCAGGTGAGCTAAAAAGTACATAAACCTGTGAAATGATGTAAGATAGATTTTAGATTAGATATATGGAATTTGATATCATGACATAATTGCTGTTAGAACCGAGTTTGTAACTTTGTGAAACCTAAACGATCACGCAATAAATAACACTTTTTGTAAAACTACGATTAGACGTAGTGGTTTCTAAGTTTTAAAAATCGATGCAATTTAATTCTAAGATTTAAACGTGTTTCTATATATTATACAGAGCTCCTTTTTTCAATAAGTCTTAAGATTGACACGACCATCAAGCCCTCTTAAGATATTGATTAAGTTTAGTAACAAATACTTAGGGGTAAAAAGGGTTGACCAGCAGTATTATCTCCATATCGAAGTGAATTTTCCATTCAGGTTTTCTCTCTTGGAGCCCCAGTACTAATTCGGAGGTAACAGTTTGGGCAATTACAATCAATACTATCTGAGGATACTTGCATAGTAATCTACCAAATTGTAGCATATATATAGTACTTATTGAGAAGAAGATTCTTTTATTCATTTTCCATGTATATTTAGGGATCCCATATCTGTCCGGGGGTCATGGTTTTTTCAAGAATAAACGCTATCTTAGAATGTTTTATTAGTAATCTTATTAACTGAGAAATTGAAGTCTTGAAAAATTGTTAAAATACATTTTCCTTATATGTTTCTATGATGAACTTGAACCAATCTTCACAATATAAAATTTACACTATCTGAGGATGCTTGCATAGTAATTTTATAACCGCCGTCTTGTAGTTCTTGAGAAAAGTCTTTAAACATGTTCCTTATATATTTCTACATCATCAAACTTTCAACTCCTGTTAATGCACCATCAATGATCTGGAGGTCAGGATTGGAATAATTTAGAATGTACGCTATCTGGGGGTGCTTGCATAATAATCTCTCAAATTGTAGCATTGTAGTTCGTGAGAGAAGAATTTTCCATACAAATGTATATATTTCTGTGTTGAACTTTCAGGCCTTCGGGGGTTTCAGTAGCGGTCCGTCGGTCACAGTTTTAAGAATTTAAAGTTTTCTCTATATACACAACCTTTTGTGCATAAAATTTTGCATTTTTGGTGCACGTCACATATCCTATTCTCATTATTTTTCTATTATCTTCTTTTAAAAAAGGCATCAACCTCTATATCAAACATTTTACATTTTTCCCATAAGGATGATTTGTACCAAGTTTGGCTGAAATTGGCTTAGTGATTCTGGAAAAGAAGTCTGTCAAGAAGACGGACAAAAGGTCATCAGAAAATCTCTCTTGATAAAGAAGCACATTTCTACATTACTAATTAAAACACAAATGTTAAAATACAAACAAATGACCAGTTTCTTTTTTTCAAGCAGGAGCGTACACCGGTACGTAACAAAAATATACGCAAAATGAATGGATGCATACTCAACGCGTTACCTATTGTCACACTTATATTTCCACTGTTTACATATTTTCATTCAGTCATATATAAAACGTTTATTTCAAGATTGCAAAAAACACAACGAAAATATAATAACTCTAGATTAACTTTAATTTAGAAAAATTGTGTGAAATTGTCTATAATATAATATTTCATGATTTTTATTTTCTTTATTTCTAGAACCAATAAATTTTAAAAGTGTGAAAATCCACAACTATTTCTAATGGCCAAGGCACATTGACTCAGCTTTTTTTGGTACTGTGACATTGCGTATTATTTGAAAGTCAGATTGTGTCTTTTCACACTCATTTTTCCTTGATGTTACTAATTTTTTTGTAATCCAATATGTATGAACTAATTTTCTGTCCAAACTTTATATGTGACTGAAAGAAAATAATGTGATACTAGGTAAACAATAGAAACGTACATTTAAGTGTGACAATAGGTAGTGCGTTGTTATACCTGATAATCTTATTTATTAAAGCTGAGTCTTTTTAGCAAGAGTGACTTATCATTACGTGTTTATCGTCTTTTTTTATTATTTTTTTTCTAAACATTTCAACAATTTGAGTATGTTTACTGGTCAGTTTTTCACGACCTAAATTTTTACGACAGACAAGAGTTGGCTTTGCCACTTACTTGATAGCACTCTCTTCATAAATACGTTATTTTATGTCGCACACTCTGCTTCTTAATCAATGTTTGTAAGTTGCTCATTTCTTATGTTTTGTTGCTATTCTATTTTAACCGTTTTCGACCTTTCATCCGCAACAAAGTTATGTTATTTGAAAGGACAACTCTAAGTCAAAAGAAATTTCAAGGGGTATCTACTCCACATATTTTTTAAGCTTCCGGAACGCGGTTTATGTATTAAATTAGAAAAAATTCAAGAAAATTCGGCGAGACGTTCGCTACCGTGCCGAATATAAATCCAACAAGCCGGATGTAAAATAGGTGTGGCAATCATGTAAGATGTTTAAATTAATTAAAGTGTGGCACTTCGGTGTAAGGGAAACAAGTAAAATAGTGTTAGAATGTATCCCTTTTTACTAACCTAATCATTACCGCATACACCTTGACACCTTAAACTTACAGGTAAAAATTAAAAGTCAAATAAAAGCTTCTTGGCAGTTTTTTAACAGGTGTATACTTATGAAATTTGCAATGAATCGACTTTGTGGAGACAAAAATGGATTATAAAGATTAGACCTCTTTGTACCTTTTCTGCTTGGTATATATAAACATTTATAAAACTCTAAAAGCAATATAATTGTGAGCTTCTTGTTGTTAGCTAATTTCGAATCTCTGAAAGTAACATGAAAGACTTGTTCATATATTTTCAACCAGCTTGCGAATTCGTATTTTTTATTTGAATTTTCAGTATGTTAAATAAGATAAATCTAGATATCAGAGACATAATATATTATAGCATTCTAACGTTAAATAAAAAAATGAAAAATTAAGAGATTGTTAAAAAGGAAACGGCTAAAAATTACAATTAATGAATAAATCAAATAAAAATTGGCCATGTAAATAAAATTACTTACATTAACTGTAACTATCAAATACAGGACTCATGATTTGGTATAAGAAAGTGAATATAAAAGCCTGGAGGGTTGTGGCCAATTTCATAGTTAATCAATTTGTTAATCCTTTAATGAAAAAAGCTCTGTAGAATAATATGAGTTAAATAAGCTAAATATATGATTTTTAGCTCACCTGAGCTGAAAGCTCAAGTGAGCTATTCTGATCGCATTTTGTCCGTCGTCCGTCTGTCCGGCCGTCTATCTGTACGTATGTCCGTCTGTCCATCTGTCTGCCAATTTAACCAAATTTGGCACAAAATATCCTTATGGTAAGGCAAAGATAAATTGCAGAAATGCAAGACCGATCTGTATTCAAAGCAGAGAAAAACTCGAAACTGTAGAAAAAGGGGGTGCTTTCTCAAAAAACTTTTCTCAAGAACTACTGAGTCAAATTCAACGTAGTTTACCATGAATTATCCTTATTGGAAGGAAAATATAAATTGCAAAAATTAAGGGCTAATTATGTTTCAAATTTGAGTAATTTACGAAAATAATAATAAGACAGAGAGAATGGGGTTCAATCAGTTTAACTTCGGGTTCGGTATTCCATATTTCAAAAACCTCTTTGAAAAATCCATTTTGAACGTATGAGAAATGGGCCAATCTGACAAAGATGAATTTGGTTGTTGTGGAACAGTTTGCGTGCGAAAGGAATAATTTTTAGACACAAATGAATAGAGAAAATTCATTAAAAATCTTCTTCTCAAAAACCAGTTAGCCAGAAAAGCTGTAACTTGTGTGGAAACATCTTCAGGTAGTGTAGATTCAATTTTTTTCAAATCATGATCCCCGGGGGTAAGATTGGAACACAATGGGGGTCGAAATGTTTACATAGGAATACATAGAGAAAAATCTTCTCACCAAAAACCAGTAGGCCAGAAAAGCTTTTACTTGTTTGAAGCATTATCAGGTAGTTAAGATTCAAATTTGTTCAAACCATGATCCCGGGGGTAGAGTGCGGCTACAGTGGGTGGGTCTAATTTTACATAGGAATACATAGTGAAAATCTTTAGAAAATTTTCTTCTCAAATACCAATTGGCCAGAAAAGCTGTAACTTGTGTGGAAGCATCCTCAGGTAGTGTTGATTCATTCTAGTTTGTTCAAACCATGATTTCAGGGGTAGGGTGGGGCCACCATGGGGGGGGGGTCAAATTAATTCAGTACGATCTCTACGTAATGGTTGATTAATGCAACATGTTCTATTAAGATGCTCAGCAACTTCAATCTAATCAGAGTTTATTTTCGCTGCTAAAAGTATCTAAAAGTAACTAAAGTATACTGGTATATATGATGAAAAATAAATTGAGTTTTTTCTTTGTTTAAGTGCAGTTTTCTCTTGTTTTAATTGTTTTCAAATTCCTATAATTTTACTAACCTGAGAGTCAAGCTTCGAGTTATAAGCAAAATACAGAGCTTTGCACACAATGCTACTATATGTTTGTACACAAAGCTGAGGTCATGCTTTAGTTTGTTTATATTTTAAATGCAGCTATGCTGAATTAGGAAATACCAAGTTTAAAAATCTTAAGTTGAGCGTAATAAACTCATGTGAACAAAAACATGACTCAAACCAAGCTATGTATCTTGCTTATAATTCTACGATTCACGCTGAAATTTTGGTTGATCAATAGAAATTTCTTTCTTAAAGGATGATATGCTGTAACTACTTTCTGGTGCCCCCTCTTCAACGATGAATTGCATAATATCTACACAAATTTTTGATAGTTTTTCGAACACAAGTAAATGAAAACGACGCCTTTTAAACAGTTTCCATAGTCCTGACATATTATTATTATTATTATTATTATGAGGATAAAAGCATTATCGCTGTTCTTAAAAAATTATTGCAACGGGAAATCATCTTTTTTGTACACATTTGTTGTTTTTTAATACAGATGAAAATAATGGATTGGCCTTGGTACAATAGAGCGACATGCCTGCCAATACATTAATTTGAATTATAGCTCTTTAACATATGTGACATAATTTTTCAGTTAAGTTTATTCTTCAATCAAGTGAGTAAGGATATGAAACATCATACGAAATGAATTTTAAATGCATGGTAAATGACAATCGTCTATAATGGAGAAGGCCAATTAAATTGTTTCAATGTTTTTAATTTGAGGAATTGAGCGCATTCATTCTGGTGCATTGAGGTACACTTTTCTTCTTTCACATATAGAATTTTCTAAAATACAATAACTAGTAAGTAGTGGATGGAGAAAATGTACTACCTTTATGCTCTTATGTATTTTAATCCTTTTATAAAGTGATGGGGGGCTAAAATAAAGGAAACTGGAAGTAAACCGTGAACACCAACTGAAAATTTAGTTATCTATATTGCATATGATCTTATTTTCGGTGAAAATGGTATTCCATAAATGTAAATAAGTCAAAGATTAAGTATATGCAAAAATAAGTGAACATTCGGATATTCATTAGGGCTTTTCGACTTTCGGTCGAAAAGACCTATTGTTTTCGTTCTGTTTTATTCACTGTCGTGTATCCGCGCCGGTAGTGACGTGTTTGGATAAAGTGAAAATGGAGGCTCCGTTTGCTTCTTGATAAGTTTTCGTGTTATTTAAGGCTTACATTGTCTATTTTTACATTAAAAAGATCGTCAGATCTATTTAAAAGCATATAAAATCTTCAAAGTTCTATGAAGTTTGTGTTAAAATTATGTAAACAAGCAGTTTATGTCGATTAATTGTGAACAACGGAACAGGTTTGGATGACCTTGTTTTTCAAAATAGGAACGGTTTGGATACGCATCTGATACGGTTTGGATGTGGTTAATATAAGAGTGTAAACAGTTCTTTGAATTATCCCCTCACGAAGAGAATATAGCATCGCTACTGTGCGACATACATGCCCTCACTGCAAAGCATGCTTTCAATAAACATGGATATCGTCATGTGATAGACATACGAAGTCACATTGTTTAAAAACATAAAGATACACTTTAAAGACTTGTGCATTTAAGTCAACACAACTTAATATACCGTAATTTGAATTTCAATTTTAAACAAGTTCCGAATAACTTGCAATTGGCTTATAAAGATTGCATACAGAGTGCTTTACAGATATGTTAATTCTGTTGTATAATCATTCTATCGATATTAATTTCAAAAGATTCAGCCTTACAAAAATCTTTACCGACACAAAAAACAAGTGTTTACGACAGTTTCAATTAAACTATGATTCTATAACGTTATCGGCTTTAAACGTGAAAAAATAAAAGAGATCAGTCAAATACAGAATTATACCAACTTTAAAAAGTTTAAAGTCTGCAAAATCGTCTAATGATACAAATGTGTTCTTTTCTCTTTTAAAATTGAAACGATATCATATATAGGTACACTACACAGAACAAACCGTGATAACGTGGATATTCTTAATTATTGGTACCCCGTTATGGGTTTAATGAAAATGAAAAAAAAAGTCACTTTTGATACAGAGTATTTAACTTATCAAACATCATACTTGTCTATTTTTTTTAATTAAAAATTGAAACGTTCCCAAATAACTTTTTAGTTTTACAACAGCCTAACAACTGCGCTTTAGCAAATTTTTAGCTATGAAATTTTTATCATTATATACTAACGCGGGTTTTGTACTTTTTCTGCAGTAACGCCACCTTCGTTTCCCGCATGAGTCACCAAAACTTCTTGATATACATAGATACATATTTATCGTTTTGATTGTCTGGTGAGAATTATGATTGAATAAATGTACATATAAAATGGCGATATTTATTTAGGTCTCGTCATCACTTGAATTTTCTGGACTAACTATTTCTAACAACAGAGTAAATATATGACTTGGCAGACAACTATGGTTTTTTGTATTATATCGCTGGGAGTGAAATAATCGTATAATTTTCTTCGTTTAGCGATGTACTGGCTTTGTATTGAATATAAACGAGGCTCACGTTAATAGTATTATTATCAACTCCGTTCAACTTACATCACGATATCGTGAAGTAACTAAAAAAAAAAACCACATCATATTGTCGATTGCCATAAAAGTAGTAGATAGTTGTCTGTTAAGGTGTTTATATGATGCATTGCTTTTCAGGTTAAAGGTGAAAAACTTTTTCTTAAAACATTTCATTGTGTTCCTCGAGCTTTAACTCATATTTTCTTTATGAATTAAAATTAAAGAAAGAATTCTTTTGAGATGTTAGTAAAAAAAAACTAGATATAACTATATTTACATTGTTCAGTGTTTTTTCATGTGATAACACTACGTATCAATTTGTTCATATTCAGTCCAATAAATTCAAATGACGTTTGCTTATTAATATTCAAATATTTAAGCGTACAATTGCTGTGAATTAAATGAATATAAGTAATAAGGAATCATTCTTTGGATATTATGAGGTGATAATTTTGTTTCGAGCTTTATTGGATTTGACCACGCCCCGACCAAAATAATCAAATCCTGATACGGTCAAAGAATGATTCCTTATTTGTTAAATAATCAATTTCTGATCAATTAAATACTAAGTATACCATTCTATCAGAGGGAAAAAAACATGTTTGTCTAAAGAAATGAACAAAGTCATCCAGTTTTAGTCCCCTTCGTTTGGTTTCATCACGTTTATAAAAATGTCGGACAGGAAAGAAAAATTCACCGTTTGTTTGTTCAGTTTACTTGGCTTTAAATACATCTTTTGCATGCTGTGTAATTGAATGATCCACTATTTCTTAAAAAGTTGTATCTTCGGTTGCACACCGATGAAAAGCAAACTGCTTTATTTATGTCTAAAATATAAAAAAAAAATGCTATAAATTTATATTATTCAAACCGTACCATTTGCACAATTTATATTTTAGCATCCAAACCGGAATAATTTATTTATCCAAACCGTACTACTTCTTTAGCAGATGAATGAAGTTATTGCTATTTTTATACATAATAATGTATTAAAAAGACATCGGTTTGATTTTATTTGGTTAATGTAATGTTTAAAATTAATTTTGGCTGCTTCAGATTTTTAGTATGTGTTATGTTATCTACGTAATCTAGAAATAGTTCTTAGCTTTAGCGTTTAAATGACACGTTAACGATTGATTTTCCTATAAATAAGTCGTTTTTATTAACGATGAACAAAAATAAGGCACACTTTTTTCAACTGCAAAACCTTCAGAAAAATATGAATGATTATTACGATATTTGAATTAATATTTACCTCGTTGTCGACAGAAAAAAGGACACAACACTGATTGTTTTTGCAATGGATACGCCATTTTCACGTTATCCAAACATGTCACTACCGGCGCGGATACACGACAGTGTTTATTAGGGCTTTTCGACTTTCGGTCGAAAAGACCTATTGTTAGGGTCTTCCGTTTTCAACGGAAGACCCTCTTGTTATTCTATTGTTTCTTTTTATTAGGGTCTTCCGTTTCCAACGGAAGACCCTCTTGTTATTCTATTGTTTCTTTTTAGGGTCTTCCGTTTTCAACGGAAGACCCTCTTGTTATTCTAGAGTTTCTTTTTCATTAGGGTCTTCCGTTTCCAACGGAAGACCCTCTTGTTATTCTTCGGTTTCTTTTTAGGGTCTTCCGTTTTCAACGGAAGACCCTCTTGTTATTCTTCGGTTTCTTTTTATTAGGGTCTTCCGTTTCCAACGGAAGACCCTCTTGTTATTCTATTGTTTCTTTTTAGGGTCTTCCGTTTTCAACGGAAGACCCTCTTGTTATTCTAGAGTTTCTTTTTCATTAGGGTCTTCCGTTTCCAACGGAAGACCCTCTTGTTATTCTTCGGTTTCTTTTTAGGGTCTTCCGTTTTCAACGGAAGACCCTCTTGTTATTCTTCGGTTTCTTTTTATTATTAGGGTCTTCCGTTTCCAACGGAAGACCCTCTTGTTATTCTTCGGTTTCTTTTTATTATTAGGGTCTTCCGTTTTCAACGGAAGACCCTCTTGTTATTCTTCGGTTTCTTTTTATTATTATTAGGGTCTTCCGTTTCCAACGGAAGACCCTCTTGTTATTCTATTGTTTCCTTTTATTATTAGGGTCTTCCGTTTCCAACGGAAGACCCTCTTGTTATTCTATTGTTTCTTTTTATTATTATTATTATTATTCTTTTTCTTTATTTTTCTGACTTTTTTAAAGCTTAATATCTCAAAAAGTTTTCAACAGATTTGCATGAAACTTTCAGGGATTATGTAGCATCACTGTCCCTCAAAGATGTTAAATTTTCAACTACAACGTCACTTCCGTTTTTACGTTACGTCAATTTTTAAATTTTAAAAAAGTGATTTTGTCCAGGGCGTTTATTAAAAACGCTTCAAGATAGAGACTTGGAATTTTCTGTGTTGAAGCATTGATCGTTTTAATTTATACATAAGGCTGGACTTTAGTTTCCGTCACTTCCGGTCCAAACCGGAAGTGTTTTAAAATTTTCGAATTTTTGAATTTTTCGTTTGAATTTCAAATGTTTACTAGGTTTGTAGAGTTGGTCATGCTGAATACGAAACTGAAATCCGTTTGAAAATCGAACGACGCATTAAAGAGATATCGGGGTTTAAAAATTGATTTTTTCCGGAAATTTTGATTCCGCGTCCTTGGTTTAAAAAATAGTGCAATGTTCAAAGTAACATTAACTCGTACCAAAAATAATTGTTAAGTCGTACTTGAACACATTTGGATTTTTTTTTATTAAGTCGTTCTTGAAATCGGAAAGGTTTTTGTAAAGTCGTACTTAAAATCATTCGGATCTGTTAAGTCGTACCAGGAATAATTCGATTTTTTCATCTTTTTATTTTAGTTACTATTGTTATTGGTTTAAGAGCTCTGCTTCTTGCAGGAACTTCCAGCTTTACTTCCGACATTAACGGAAGACCCACTCGTTGCTTTGCAACGAGCTTTGCTCTAGTTATTATTCTTTTTCTTTTCTTCTGACTCCTTTTTTGCCTCATAACTCAAAAGGATTTTAACCGATTTTGATGAAATTTTCAGAGGTTTTTGCAAGTTGGCGTCCCTCAAAAATGTAAAAATTTTAAAGAGAACGTCACCTCCGTTTTGACGTGACGTCATTTTTAAAAATTTCAAAAAGTCATTTTGTCCCGGACTTTTCTCAAAAACGCTTTAAGATAGAGGCTTGAAATTTTGAATGGTTATGATTTGATCGATTTACCTCTGTAATAAGGCTGGAAATGAAAATCTATCACTTCCGGTCGAAACCGGAAGTAAAACAAATTTTTCGAAAAAATGAATTTTCTGATTTAATCAAAAATGTATATGTGTTTTGTAGAGCTTATTAAGCTGAATCTAACACTGAAAGCCGTTTTAAATTCGGACGATGCATTACAGAGATATCGGGGTTTAAAAATTGATTTTTCCGGAAATTTTGATTCCGCGTCCTTGGTTTAAAAAATAGCGTAATGTTCAAAGTAATATTAACTCGTACCAAAAATAATTGTTAAGTCGTACTTGGACACATTCGGATTTTGTTTGTTAAGTCGTTCTTGAAATCAGAAAGGTTTTTGTTAAGTCGTACTTAAAATCATTCGTATTTTGTTAAGTCGTACCAGGAATAATTCGATTTTTTCATCTTTTTATTTGAGTTACTCTTGTTATTGGTTTAAGAGATGTGCATCTTACAGGAACTTCCAGCTTTACTTCCGACATTAACGGAAGACCCACTCGTTGCTTTGCAACGAGCTTTGCTCTAGTTATTATTATTCTTTTTCTTTTCTTCTGACTCCTTTTTTGCCTCATAATTCAAAAGATTTTTAACCGATTTTGATGAAATTTTCAGAGATTGTTGCAAATTGGCGTCCCTCAAAAATGTTTAAGTTTTAAAAAGAACGTAACATCCGTTTTGACGTGACGTCATTTTTAAAAATTTTAAAAAGTCATTTTGTCCCGGACTTTTCTCAAAAACGCTTTAAGATAGAGGCTTGAAATTTTGAATGGTTATGATTTGGTCGAGTTACATCTGTAATAAGGCTCGAAATGAAAATCTGTCACTTCCGGTCGAAACTGGAAGTGAAACAAATTTTTCGAAAAAATGAATTTTCTGATCAAATCAAAAATGAATATGTGTTTTGTAGAGCTTAGTTAACTGAATCTAACACTGAAAGCCGTTTGAAAATCGGACGATGCATTACAGAGATATCGGGGTTTAAAAATTGTTTTTTCCGGAAATTTCGTTTCCGCGTCCTTGGTTTAAAAAATAGCGTAATGTTATAAGTAAAATTAACTCGTACCAAAAAAATTGTTAAGTCGTACTGTAACAGATTCGGATTTTTTTTGTTAAGTCGTTCTTGAAATCGGAAAGGTGTTTGTTTAGTCGTACTTAAAATCATTCGGATTTTGTTAAGTCGTACCAGGAATAATTCGATTTTTTCATCTTTTTATTTTAGTTACTCTTGTTAATGGTTTAAGAGCTTTGCTTCTTACAGAAACTTCCAGCTTTACTTCCGACATTAACGGAAGACCCACTCGTTGCTTTGCAACGAGCTTTGCTCTAGTTATTATTCTTCTTGTTTTTCCTTCTGACTTCTTTTTTGCTTTATATCTCAAAAACTATTCAACCAATTTGCAAGAAATTTTCAGGGATTATTTTAATTTCTTGTCCCTTGAAGCCTTCAAACTTTTAGTCATTAAGTCACTTCCGGTTTCTAGTTACGTCATTTTAAAAATTTTCAAAAAGTGATTTTGTCCAGCACTTTTCTCGTAAACGGTTGTTTATAAAGACTTGAAATTTTCTGTGATTGGAAATCTGCGGATTGACTTATGGCAAATGTACAGAAAAATGCATTTTGTCACTTCCGGTCGAAACCGGAAGTGAAACAATTTTTTCGAAAAAATGAATTTTCTGATCAAATCAAAAACGAATATGTGTTTTGTAGAGCTTATTAAGCTGAATCTAACACTGAAAGCCGTTTCAAAATCGGACGATGCATAACAGAGATATCGGGGTTAAAAAATTGATTTTTCCGGAAATTTTGATTCCGCTTCCTTGGTTTAAAAAATAGCGTAATATTCAAAGTAAAATTAACTCGTACCAAAAATAATTGTTAAGTCGTACTTGAACACATTCGGATTTTTTTTGTTAAGTCGTTCTTGAAATCGGAAATGTTTTTGTTAAGTCGTACTTAAAATTATTCGTATTTTGTTAAGTCGTACCAGGAATAATTCGATTTTTTCATCTTTTTATTTTCGTTACTCTTGTTGTTGGTTTTAGAGCTCTGCTTCTGACAGGAACTTCCAGCTTTACTTCTGACATTAACGGAAGACCCACTCGTTGCTTTGCAACGAGCTTTGCTCTAGTTATTATACTTTTTCTTTCTTTTTTTCTGACTCTTTCTCGGCTTTATAACTCAAAAGGTTTACAACCGATTTTGATGAAATTTTCAGAGGTTGTGTGCAACTATAATACCTCAAAGTTTGTGAAGTTTTTTTGAAAACGTCACTTCCGTTTCTACGTTACGTCATTTTTAAAATTTTCAAAAAGTCATTTTGTCCGCGGCGTTTCTCAAAAACGCTTTAAGATAGAGGCTTGAAATTTTCAATGGTTATGATTTAATCGATTTTCCTTTGTAATAAGGCTGGAAATGAAAATCTGTCACTTCCGGTCGAAACCGGAAGGGAATCAAATTTTTCGAAAAAATGAATTTTCTGATCCAATCAAAAATGAATATGTGTTTTATAGAGCTTATTTAGCTGAATCTAACACTGAAAGCCGTTTTAAAATCGGACGATGCATTACAGAGATATACAAGTTCAAATAATGATTTTTCCGGAAATTTTGATTCCGTGTTTTTGGTTAAGAAAGTAGTATCAAGTTCTTGGTTAAATCAACTTGTACCTAAAAATTAATTGTTAAGTCGTACTGTAACACATTCGGATTTTTTTTGGTTAAGTCGTTCTTGAAATCGGAAAGGTTTTTGTTAAGTCCTACTTAAAATCATTCGGATTTTGTTAAGTCGTACCTCGAATAATTCGATTTTTTTTCATTTTTTATTTTAGTTACTCTTGTTATTAGTTTAAGAGCTCTGCTTTTTACAGGAACTTCCAGCTTTACTTCCACCATTAACGGAAGACCCACTCGTTGCTTTGCAACGAGCTTTGCTCTAGTTATTATTATTTTTATTTTTCTTTATTTTTCTGACTTTTTCAAAGCTTAATATCTCAAAAAGTTTTCAACAAATTTACATGAAACTTTCAGGGATTATGAAACATTATTGTGCCTCAAAGTTTTCAACTACAACGTCACTTCCGTTTTTACGTTACGTAAATTTTTAGATTTAAAAAAAGTGATTTTGTCCAGGGCGTTTTTCAAAAACGCTTCAAGATAGAGACTTGGAATTTTCTGTGTTGAAGCAATGATCGTTTTTATTTGGACATAAGGCTGGAAATTAGTTTCCGTCACTTCTGGTCCAAACCGGAAGTGTTTTAAAATTTTCGAATTTTCGATTTTTTCGTTTCAATTTCAAATGTTTACGAGGTTTGTAGAGTTTGTTATGCTGAACACGAATCTGAAATCCGTTTGAAAATCGGACGATGCATTACAGAGATATCGGGGTTTGAAAATTGATTTTTCCGGAAATTTTGATTCCGTGTCCTTGGTTTAAAAAATAGCGTAATGTTCAAAGTAAAATTAACTCGTACCAAAAATAATCGCTAAGTCGTACTTGAACACATTCGGATTTTTTTGTTAAGTCGTTCTTGAAATCAGAAAGGTTTTTGTTAAGTCGTACGTAAGATCGATCGTATTTTGTTAAGTCGTACCAGGAATAATTCGATTTTTTTCATCTTTTTATTTTAGTTACTCTTGTTATTGGTTTAAGGGCTCTGCTTCATACAGGAACTTCCAGCTTTACTTCCGATATTAACGGAAGACCCACTCGTTGCTTTGCAACGAGCTTTGCTCTAGTTTATTAGGGTCTTCCGTTTTCAACGGAAGACCCTCTTGTTATTCTATTGTTTATTTTTATTAGGGTCTTCCGTTTCCAACGGAAGACCCTCTTGTTATTCTATTGTTTCTTTTTATTAGGGTTTTCCGTTTTTCAACGGAAAACCCTTCTGTTATTCTACTGTTTCTTATTATTATTTTTTTTTTTCCCGCAAATTTTGTGCACGAGATTTCTCGAACATTTTTTGTCTGATTGCTATGAAACTTTCAGGGTATGTAGATGATATTAATATCTCTAGATGTTTTTTTCTAATTTTTAAAATTCACTTCCGGTTATGAGTTATTGCCCTTTAATTGAAAATTGGGGGGTCTTTTGTCCAGAGTTGATCTCGGGAACTACAGATGATAGATGCATGAAATTTGGCGAAATTGTCGGTAACATTTTATAATTTTGCTGGCATGAAAATTTTGGTAATTTCTTTGTTAGTTTTTGAGCTATTTGTCGCCAAAGTTTAAGATTTTTTCGGGGCTGAAATTTTGTTGCTTTTTGTATTATAACCTTTAAACTAAAAATATTTTGTTAATACATACAGAACAAAAGTTGTTTAGAATAACGAGAGCTTTCATTTAAAATTAAGAAAAAAGGGCTGGCCCCTATAATTAGGGGTCAGCAGCTCATACACGTATTTTTCTGATAGCAAAAATCGTTATCATTTTATGAAAAAAAATTAATTTAGTTATTGTTAATATATTAAATAATGTCATTTGGTATCAAATTAAACAAGTTCTGACCTATATTTTTTTTTCAAATTTCATAAAACAAATATGTGAGAATCGTACATGAACGAGTTAATATGTCTACATAGACACACAAGCGAACAAATGCCACATTAAGGCCCAGGCATTTACTGCATTACGTTGTGTTGCGTCTTAGATAAATTGTTGTGATTCAATTTCATTTTTTTCATCTATATCATTTATGAATTCAATGAACACACATTATTTAAACGTTCTATGTGCAACTATTTGTCGGGGCGCCCCTGTTTGTGACCCCCGCGCGCGCGCGCCGAATGTAAACAGTAACGAACGCCATTGTAGAAAAGAGAGAGCCGTAATGCAGAAGAGAAGTTGTGTATTCTTTCGGTGTACACATGCATTTTCAATTTGCTGTGAAACATATGAACATGCACAGGGAACAATACTACATATTTGTTTAAGGAGGATATTTTTCTCGTGTGAATCGTTTACGAGGAAATTCTGACAGCCACACTTCTGTCGACGATCAGCCGTTGATAAGCTACGAGTAATAAAGGAGAAAAGATGGACATTAAAGTGTGTGATTTATGTGGATGTTACTGAAGAAGGTGAGGCTTTTACTCCTTTTAAAGTTTCTTGTTAACTGGTTAAAATTTAGTATATAGTATAGATGTACATGTAAGTACGTGCACACTGTTAGATGTTTTTGTTATGGTGTGGGTGTTTGTTTACTAACGTGTAATTTTTACATGTTTCATGGGTGTTTAGACTCGCTCGAGGTTCATGGGGGACTGGAAAGGGTAACTGAATTTATCTATTTGAAAAAATAACAGATTGTGAATTTTCAACTCAAAATTCAAAGCAGGGTCTAATTAGAAACATATCATATATTCTTGTGCAGAGGTCTCCAAATGTAGTCATGAATACCCTGTAGACATAACTTCAAGTAAATAAAATTGTATACTTCAGACTTCAGAGTTAAAACATGACTTTAATATCTTTATGATGCCGATCATTGATAGCTCAGTTGGTAGAGCACCTGACTAGAGATTCAGGGGGCCCAGGTTCAAATCCCTTCATTATTTCTCCCATCCTGTTACAATATTGGTGTTGTGACCAACCCCTGGAACGAACAGGTTAACTCGATCCTGTCAGGGATGATCTTCGAGGGTGAAGATCATTTAAGGGGGAGGAATGTGACGGTCAGACTGGTTTGAATACCGGTGCCAGATACATGTAGCTCAGTTGGTAGAGCACTTGACTAGAGATTCAGAGGGCCAGGTTCGAATCCCACTTTGTTCCGCGTTATTTCTCCCATCTTTTACATATACATGTATATCAGATATATGACAGATGATTAAGGTCATCACATGTTTTGCAAGATGCAATAAGTGTTAAAAACCTTTACTTTACAACAGAATACATTTAAGTGAATATTTATGTTTCTTGTTATTATTTGGTGTGGTTTTCTTGACAGTGTCGCATAAACAATTTACCCGCTCCTAAAACACAAACTTTCTTTTTGTGGATTCAGCTTACCGCTGATTGGCTGCTGTTGCAGCAGACAAATAAGATATGCACGCACAAAACACAATGAACTTATCAGAGAATGAGTTGAGTTTATTTAAACTGTTGGAATTTGGGTATTTTTTTTTAAAATGTATACTTGTGACAAAACATATATGTGGTACATACAGCTGTAGCTTTATGAAGAAAATTTTGGTTAGACCATATATACCTATCATGCAAGTAAATGATATTTACAAAAAACTTGCAATTTATGGCGCACGAAATATACGCTAGTTTTATAAAGATTGACATACATTTAATGTACCACATTCTTTGAAAAATAATCTATTAAAAATTCTTCATTAAGTTTACTCATACATGTTTTATGCTTATTACACGTAGTATTGTTTTTAAAACATGTAATTTATAAGAAAATAAACAAAAACCCTTGCTAAATTTATTTGCAAACAAAAAATACACAGTAGAATTGATAAAAAATGGTATACCAGAAGCTAATACCAGTACATGTACTTTGACGCTGTTCGGTGGGTAATATTCGTTTGTAATTTACGAATTGAAATATTGACTGTTGCACTACAAGTATGGTAATAAACTCTCTCTCTCTCAAACTCTCTCTCTTTCTCAATTTGATAAGTGTTTATACCTATGAAAATTTTTTAATATTATATTATGACTTGATATGCAAATTTTTGATCTTGTACTGCCTAAATGTTATGTCATGTATTGGGATATGTCATACTTATTACACTGCATGGTCAGTGTATTTTTTACAGAAATACTATGCATATGTTAATGTAAACACAGCTATTACTAGTACATGTATGTAAACACAGCTAATTATTTTTTTTATTTATTTCAGCTCAAAACAGACTCTTGTTACCACATGGCTTTTACCGGTACCTGTTGATTCTTGTGGGTCAGCTCCTGAGATTAACCTGTTACCTCTATCCACATGCATATTCCTTGTGTTCTACAGACTATTTACCGGTAATTCAAATTAAATCCGATAATGCATGAACAATAATGGAACTTGAAGAAAGCATCATGCCATGTTGTGGTTTGTGTTTGATAAGAAATTATGAAAACAAAATTAACGAGGCCGAGTACAGAACGAGTACGCACGATTTCGCGCAGCGTTTCATTTGTATTGTGACGTCATCTTTTTGCATTGTTGACGGCATGGCGTGATAGTTTCAACTGCAGAAATTTGTTGAAAATAGCTCGTTTGATGCGTAAAATTGATTTTATGTTGTGGAATAAACATAAATGTCTCGAAGTATAAGCTATATTTGGGCTCGGGTCGAAAACGTGAAGAGGGTTCAGCAAGCCTAGCCCTCTCAAGTTTTCTTAACCCGCCTAAATATAGCTTAATTCATATATTTCAGGACAGAAACCATGTATTTTATATTAATGACCCTTAATATGTGATGTTACATATTTATTTATTACTTAAATATGTCTGAATGTTTTAATAATACAATAAAGATCACCATTTCCGTCTTTGTGAAATAAGAAATAGCCATTATCTGACAAATTGGGAAATTGGGTATACAAAAAAACAACTTTGATAATATCCCTGGAACAAACCAGGAGGTAAAAGGGTTTTTTTATTTGACCATTTGATGCCTTTTAGCAATAACTTTAATATGTAGAACAGAAAAAGAAATCGCTAGGGCAGAAGATTTAAAAAAATGTAAAAAATGTGCAAAATTGATACATTTCAAGCAAAATCCCATAGGGTCCTATGTTAAAAATTAACAAACTTTGAGATGACCCCCTAAACAAACGGTGTGGTAAATGTTTTATTTTTTTATCTAAAAATAATAATTATATCTGTAGAAATTCATGTAAAAAATTTCATTCAAAAATCTAGGGCAGAAAAAATTAGACCCGGCCTCGTTAAGGCTGTTTAAAGAAATTCATAATTGCTGTGAAAATTTGTTTTTCAATAAAAGTATACAATTATGTTTCCTTTATTTTTTATTTCATAAAGATATTTAGATGTGTTTACATAATTGAACCCCCCCCCCCCCTCTATTTAATTGTCTGCATTAAGATTACATGTAGGATATGTAAATGTACATTTGACTTTGAAATAACATCTGCTATGATAATTACTTTTGAAATGAACAAGAAACAACCTATTTCTACCTTTCTAAGGTATATATGCATAAAAAAGTAGAAAAACATGTCAAATTTGAACATTTTTCATTGAAATCAACTCTGTCTCCAGCTACCTGGGTGTGTTTGAATTTAATTCTAATTTAAGCATGGCTAGAAGACATGGTTAGAAGAAGACTAGAAATCAGAATAGATTAGATATTCACTAAATATGATTGTTAGCTTACTTTTTTCACGAAAACAAGAAATCACAAGCAGGACAGCTGTCTATTTGTTAATTAAAATGGTACAAATCATACAATAAACAAATAAAGATCACATTTTAGAATCATTGATGATTGTTTTCAAATATGTGTGAGAAATGACTCAAGGAAATTGCCACATGTTTCATAAAATTAGGTAAAACATTTCAAACCATGACTTTTTATGAAAATCAAAAGATTGGGGGGTGGGGGGTATACATGTAAGGGTATTTCTAAGTGATGTGAAGCTTTTATCATGATTATATCATGTAGGCATATGTTGTATTGAATAAGGTTTCTTTTTAAAGGTGGTTGAACAAAAGTTGACCTCTAAAAGGTCAGATAAAGATGTTTTACTATGGAGAACCCTGTAAATCTGTGTTTACTAAAGGAAATTGGAAATGGTGGGTTCACTTAAATGGCCATATTTTTATTAAACTTCAATGGAATTGGCAATATGTGGTATTCTTTTTCTCAGAATTGCATTAGCTTTCTTATTCTAAGACAAACCGTCTTTTCATAAAAATGTTAGTGTACTAAGTTAAAGATACAAGGAACAGTTTCGGATAAAGTACCGTCAATATTTTTGTAAAATTGAGAGTGACTGTACTTGAAGGTTTATCATTGTTGCGTAGATTCATGAAATGAATTTTAATGATTACCAATAGTTAGAGGGATGTCTCTTGTTGGAATTGGTAAGCAATATTAAGGCCCCTAATTTTAAGTACATGAGAAGCAGAAATAAATTGTGAAACTTGCGGCTATGACAGATATGTTGACTTTACAGTGAAATTGAAGGTTACAAACGGGAGGTTATATAACATGAAATGTAGGTGGATGGGATATTATATGCCTATTTAGTATTTACTGGGTATGAGGACAATAGCAAGTTTATTGTCCCCCAAGACAGCAAATATTTAATGAGGCAAAGCCAAGGAAAATAGTAGCTGTTGAATGGGACAATAAACTTGCTATTGTCTGAATAGTCAGTTAATTGGTATTTCATTATACAGAAGAAAACTTTATTTGTCAGCGATGCAGAATTTCTTGATGATAAACAAATTAGAGTTAAATCAAACTTTGTATTTAATGCGGCGATCTTATTAGGTCAGAGGTGTTCCGAGTTTAAGGTGATATGTTGTGACGTATTGTTTATCGAAATAAACAATAAAATAAAGTGTAATTATATAAGTACATGTAGTTTCTTCTCAAAAATGGTCACCTAACTCCTTAGCACAGTGGGTTAGAGGGTTTACTAGGAACCTGTAAGTCATGAGTTCGAATCCTGCTGGGGTTTTTACAATTTTTACCTTTTCAAATATTTTTAAAAGCTATTTTTTGGTTAAATATTGTAAAATTTGAAAATTCTAAACCGGTGAAAAGTTTTCAATTATATAGTACTTTAATCCACATTAATATCGACAGATGTCCCATACCACCTTAAAAAGGAGGGAAATCAAATTCTGCTAATGAATGGTTTTGATGACTATTCACCATGGGCAGATAGCATGGATACTATTTTAGATAAAAAGGCATGTTTATGCGGGCGCCTTCTAGTGATCAATTTGTCGGTCTGTCCATCCGAGATGGCTTGACAGGAGCATAGCTTCTCTCCCCTTGGCCCAATCTGGCTCATACCTCATCCACAGGGTTCCTTTGGTTGAAGGATGTGCAGTGACCTTGAACCATGTTTTTAGGTATAAGGTTAAGGTCATAGCAGAATTATATATATAAAATCCTTGTCTGGGGCATATCTTTTTTCCCTTTGGTCCAATCTGGCTAATACTCACAGAGTGTCTCTATGGTTAAACGATGTGCAGTGACCTTGCATGAAATTTCTAGGTAACGGGTGAAGATCATATCGGATCATGCAAAAATCCTTTTTTGAGAGCATATATAATTTCTACTAACCCCTATTTGGCTCAGACTTCACATAAGCAGAGCTTTTGAGTAAAGGGTGAAAGGGTGTGTAGTGACCTTGAACCTATTTTCAGTGAAAAGAAACTGTGAAGGCCATATCAGAATTATATTTTTAAAAGTCCTTGTCCGGAGTATATCTTCTCTCCCTTTGCTCCATTCAGCCTCATACTTTACCCACATGATGCCTTTGTTCAAAATATATGCAATGACCTCGAATGATATTTGTAGATGAAGAGTCAAGGTCATATCAGATCACACAAAAATCCATATTTTAAGAGCATAGATATACTCTCCTTTTAGCCCCTATTTGGCTAATATTTTACCTTTACAGAGTTTATTGGTTAATGGCGTGCAGTGACCTTGAACCAAGTCTGTCAATGTGAAGGTCATAGCAGATCTTTTTAAAATTAGTTTTAATTAGTAGATTATTTTCCAAATATGCTTAATCTTGGTCAGATTGAACAAAAATGCATGTATGTTAGGGGGAATGAAATTGAATTAAAAGTTCTATGCCAGCTGGAAAAATTTCAAGTTAACGGTCAAGGTCAAAGCAGAATTCTATGAAATAACATAAGCGGGGCCCTTTGAAATGTTCACCATTTCAATGTTGTCTGGTTCATAGTAATTTTACATAGAAAATATTCACAGTAAACTTAACATCGATAAGTTTCAGACAATTAATGACGCAACGAGCACACAGTACGAAAGGTCAACCTTTTGAAAAGCAGTGAAGAGGTAAAGTTGCTCAGAATTATGTTTTAAACAAAATTGAATTTTTACATAAATTTTAATTTTGCATTCTGGGTTAAGAAAAAAGATGTTAGTTCAAGGTAAAGTAAACTTGTACCTAAAATGAAGTCAAATTTGTTAAGTCGTACTTAAACACATTGGGTTTTTTTGTTAAGTCGTTCTTGAAATGGTTAAGGGTTTTTGGTTAAGTCGTACTTAAAAACATTCGGATCATGTTAAGTTGTACCAAGAATCATTCGATTTTTTTTTATCTTTTTGTACTTAGGTTTCTTTGTTACTAGATTAAGAACTCTGCTTCTTAGACGTACTTCTAGCGTTGCTTTCGACATTAGCGGAAAACCCACTCGTTGCTTTGCAACGAGCTTTGCTCTAGTTATTATTATTATTATTCTTTTTCTTTATTTTTCTGACTTTTTTAAAGCTTAATATCTCAAAAAGTTTTCAACAGATTTACATGAAACTTTCAGGGATTATGTACCATTATCGTCCCTAAAAGATGTTAAATTTTCAACTACAACGTCACTTCCGTTTCAACGTTACGTCAATTTTTATATTTTAAAAACGTGATTTTGTCCAGGGCGTTTTTCAAAAACGCTTCAAGATAGAGACTTGGAATTTTTTGTGTTGAAGCATTAAACGTTTTTATTTGGACATAAGGCTGGAATTTAGTTTCCGTCACTTCCGGTCTAAACCGGAAGTGTTTTAAAATTTTCGAATTTTCGAATTTTTCGTTTTAATTTTAAATGTTTACGAGGTTTGTAGAGTTGTTCATGCTGAATACGAAACTGAAATCCGTTTGAAAATCGGACGATGCATTACAGAGATATCGGGGTATAAAAATTGATTTTTCCGGAAATTTTGATTCCACGTCCTTGGTTTAAAAAATAGCGTAATGTTCAAAGTAAAATTAACTCGTACCAAAAATAATTGTTAAGTCGTACTTGAACACATTCGGATTTTTTTGTTAAGTCGTTCTTGAAATCAAAAAGGTTTTTGTTAATTCGTACTCAGAATCATTCGGATTTTGTTAAGTCGTACCAAGAATTATTCGATTTTTGTTCTTTTTGTTTTAGTTGATCTTGTTTTTGGTTTAAGAACTTTGCTTCTAACAGGAACATATTGCTTTACTTTCGACATTAACGGAAGACCCACTCGTTGCTTTGCAACGAGCTTTGCTCTAGTTATTATTATTTTTCTTTTTCTTTATTTTTCTGACTTTTTTAAAGCTTAATATCTCAAAAAGTATTCAACGGATTTACACGAAACTTTCAGGGATTATGTAGCATCATCGTGCCTTAAAGATGTTGAATTTTAAATTACAACGTCACTTCAGTTTTTACGTTACGTCAATTTTTAAATTTAAAAAAAGTGATTTTGTCCAGGGCGTTTTTCAAAAACGCTTCAAGATAGAGACTTGGAATTTTCTGTGTTGAAGCATTGATCGTTTTTATTTGGACATAAGGCTGGAATTTAGTTTCCGTCACTTCTGGTCCAAACCGGAAGTGTTTTAAAATTTTCGAATTTTCGATTTTTTCGTTTCAATTTCAAATGTTTACGAGGTTTGTAGAGTTGGTCATGCTGAGTACGAAACTGAAATCCGTTTGAAAAGCGGACGATGCATTACAGAGATATCGGGGTTTGAAAATTGATTTTTCCGGAAATTTTGATTCCGCGTCCTTGGTTTAAAAAATAGCGTAATGTTCAAAGTAAAATTAACTCGTACCAAAAATAATTGCTAAGTCGTACTTAAACACATACGGATTTTTTTTGTTAAGTCGTTCTTGAAATCGAAAAGATTTTTGTTTATTCGTACTTAAAATCATTCGTATTTTGTTAAGTCGTACCAGGAATAATTCGATTTTTTCATATTTTTATTTTAGTTACTCTTGTTATTGGTTTAAGAGCTCTGCTTCATACAGGAACTTCAAGCTTTACTTCCGACATTAACGGAAGACCCACTCGTTGCTTTGCAACGAGCTTTGCTCTAGTTATTATTATTTTTATTATTATTCTTTTTCTTTATTTTTCTGACTTTTTTAAAGCTTAATATCTCAAAAAGTTTTCAACGGATTTACATGAAACTTTCAGGGATAATGACACATCACTATCCCTAAAAGATGTTAATTTTTTAAAAACAACGTCACTTTCGTTTTTACGTTACGTCAATCTTTAAATTTAAAAAAAGTGATTTTGTCCAGGGCGTTTTTCAAAAACGCTTAAAGATAAAGACTTGGAATTTTCTGTGTTGAAGCAATGATCGTTTTTATTTGGACATAAGGCTGGAATTTAGTTTCCGACACTTCCGGTCCAAACCGGAACTGTTTTAAAAATTTCGATTTTTCGAATTTTTCGTTTCAATTTCAAATGTTTATGAGGTTTGTAGAGTTGGTCATGCTGAACACGAATCTGAAATCCGTTTGAAAATCGGACGATGCATTACAGAGATATCGGGGGTTAAAATATGATTTATCCGGAAATTTTGATTCCGCGTCCCTGGTTTAAAAAATAGCGTAATGTTCAAAGTAAAATTAACTCGTACCAAAAATAATCGCTAAGTCGTACTTGAACACATTCGGATTTTTTTGTTAAGTCGGTTTCCAACGGAAGACCTTATTGTTATTGCTTTGTTTCTTTTTCCCTTTTATTATTTTTTTTCTTACGCTTTTTTGTACAAGCGATTTCTTGAAAACGACTTGACCGATTTTTGTGAAAATTTCAGATCTTGTAGATATTGATAAAAATTTTAAATATAATTTTTTATTTTAATGACGTCATTTCCGTTCGGGAGATATTGACGTTTTAGTGATTTTTAGAGGGTCATTTTGTCCTGCTATCTCCTCCTAAACGAAAAAAGATATTGAATTTAAATTTTCAGGGATTGTAGACAAAAGATTGTAGATGTGTTTAAAGGCATTTATTGTTGTCTGGCTTCAAAGGCGTCGAAGCTCGCCTGGACCCGAAAATCGAGTTTGAAAAAGCGACGTAATTTTTAATGGTTTTCGTTCTTTATCTCCTTTCCTGAAAATATTTTACCATAACATATAGAGCAAATAAAATTTATATTTACAAGATCTTTCGTTTGATAACATGAAAAAGGGGCTGGTCCCTCAAATTAGGGGCCAAAAGGGCTCTAAAGTCTTTCTTTCATAGCACTTTACTGAGAATTATTTTGTAATATGTTTAAGAAGCAAAAATGTTCATCTTTCACTTATAAAACTATACATTATAAAATTTTAGTATGCGTTACGTAATTAGGGGTTTTAAGGGGCCAAAAGTCCAAAACTTCGATCGAATATATCTCAAAAAGGACAAATATTTTGAAAAGCAATATAGAATAAAAGATGCTTAGAATGATGTTTTAAACAATATTCAATCATAAAAGTTTCGTTATCTGGCCTCAATAAGGAGATTAGGGGTCGGCCCCTAAAACGTCTTTTCCCAGATAGCTCAAAAACGGCAACGAATTTCTAAACAATTGTTGAACAAAATATGTTTAATATCAAAAGAACTTTTGTATGATGCCAAGAAAAAGGGGCTGGCCCCTCAAATTAGGGGCCAAAAGGGCTCTAAAGTCTTTCTTTCATAGCACTTAACTGAGAAATGTTTTGTAATATGTTTAAGAAGCAAAAATGTTCATCTTTCACTTATAAAACTATACATTATAAAATTTTTATTATGCGTTACGTAATTAGGGGTTTTAAGGGGCCAAAAGTCCAAAACTTCGATCGAATATATCTCAGAAAGGACAAATATTTTGAAAAGCAATATAGAGTAAAAGATGCTTATAATGATGTTTTAAACAATATTCAACCATAAAAGTTTCGTTATCTGGCCCCAATAAGGAGATTAGGGGTCGGCCCCTAAAACATCATATCCCAGATAGCTCAAAAACGGCAAAGAATTTCTAAACACTTATTGAACAAAATATGTTAAATATCAAAAGAACTTCCGTATGATGCAAAGAGAAAGGGGATGGCCCTTCAATTAAGGGACCAAAAGGGCTCTAAAGTATTTCTTCCATAGCACTTTACTGAAAAATATTTTGTTATATGTTTTGGAAGCAATAATGTTCATCTCACATTTATTTAACAATATATTATAATTATTTTATCATGTGTTCCGTATTAAGGGGTTTTTAATGGGTTTTAAGGGGCCAGAAGTACAAAACTTTGATAACATACCTCAGAAAGAACAAATATTTTAAAAAGCATCATTTTGAAAATCAATATAGAATGAAATGCTGAGAATGATGTTCCTGACAAAATTCAACCATCAATTTTTTTTGTTGTTGCCCCGATAAGGAGATAAAGGGTCAAATATCAAAGTCAAGGTCATATAACCTTCAAAAAATCGCACGGAAGACCTCCTCGTTGCTCGCAACGAGATCGTGTCTAGTTAGGGTCTTCCGTTTTCAACGGAAGACCCTCTTGTTATTCTATTGTTTCTTTTTCATTAGGGCTTTTCGACTTTCGGTCGAAAAGACCTATTGTTATTCTGATGTTTTATTATTATTATTATTAGGGCTTTTCGACTTTCGGTCGAAAAGACCTATTGTTTTTGTCTTTTTTTATTATTATTATTATTTTTCTCGACAGATTTCTGTCAGCGATTTTTTGAAAACTGGAAGATATATTGATACAGTTTTGGGACGGTCTGACAGCAAATCTATCAATCTATGGAATGTAAGGTTTTTAACTTCCGGTTCTGGTACTTCCGGTATATACAAGGAAAAATGTAAAAAATTATTAAAACGCAATACTTTGTTTAGTCTTTATATAAGAATGTTCAAATTTTATAATTAGATGCATCTTGTCTTTCTGTTAAAAATTGTCAGCGTGGACATCTTTCTATATCTTACCGTTTTTGAGATATAAAGTCCTAAACTTTAGAAAAGGGGGGATGAGAAAGCAAAAAAAATTAAATGACCTTTAAAAAATTATTTAACGCCAATATATTATTAACATAGATGTAATTAACATATATTCTAAGTTTCATTAAAATATTATGACTACTTCCGGTTTAATAGGTCAATGAAAATCGCCTATGGGAGTTTCAATGTGAAACAAAAATCACGCGTGGTTCGTTTTCTCAAAAGGTTTTCAAGTAATTGCTACAATATTTTATCTGTATAATAACACACACAATCCGCAGACCTGAAAAAGTTTTGGGTAGACAACTCGAAAAAAATAGGGATCTGCAGGGGCCAACGCGCAAAACAGCATTTTAGCTGTAACTTTTTTACCTTTCATCCGATTATAAAAATCTTTTCAGTTTATTGTTTAGAATAAAGAGTACAATTTTAAAATTCTGGTCCGAGGGGCCACTTTTTGAGTCCTTATAGGGGTTTGAAGGACCTAAAGATCATCACTTGTTCAAATTTCAATTTTTTTTTTAGAAAGAGTTGTCTCGCTTTGTTGTAAGAATAAGGAGCATTAATACTGTAGGCATACTAAATTTGGTGTCCAGGGAATGAATACTTACTTCAATATGATTTTTTGAAAATATTTTTCTGGAAATTTAAAGTGTAGCTACCTGTAAAGTTCTGGAGTTATCTTTCTTTTCACATTGCACTACTCATAAGTTGCTATCTAAGCAACTTGGGATACCAAGGCGTTTAGAACACTTGGAAATAAACTAGACAATATTTTTTTAAAACATTTAATTAAAAGGGGATAATGGGGCTGTCGAAAAGCCCTTACTTTTTGTTGAAGACAAAAAAAAGTTCTAGTTATTATTATTATTATTATTCGTTTTCTCGACAGAATTTCCGTCAGCGATTTTTTGAAAACGGAAAGGATTTCAGAAATAACTATACAATAGTCTTATAGCATTTTTTAATGTCACCAGTATGTAAGGTTTTGGACTTCCGGGTTCGGTACTTCCGGTTCACACAAGCAAAATAGTAGAAAATAAATAAATCAATATATTGTTTTTATTTTTAAAGAAAATTCGTTGTAATTTTACAGTTAGATCAACCATGTCGAGTTGATTAAAAAGTAAAGCGGCAGCGAGTTTCTATCTCTTATCAGTTTTGAGATTTTAGGCCTCAAACTTGAGAAAAGGGGGGATGAAAAAATAAAAAAACTCAGAAAAGCTTAGGAATGTTCTAAGATGGATATATATTGTTTAAATAGATGTAATTAAGATATATTCCAAGTTTCATTGAAAAGTATTGAGTACTTCCGGTTTTATGAGCCGATGAAAATTGTCTACGGGAGTTTCTATGTTAAATTGAATTCACGCATGTAACGTTTTCTCAAACAGTTTTCAAGCAAATATTTTTATATTTTGTATTTGCAATTAGGGACCTAATGCGCAGACCGAAAAAGGTCTTGGGAAAAAAATTCCGAAAAATAACGGACCTGAAGGGGTCAATATTTAAAACGGCTCTTTAGCTGTAACTTTTTTATTGTTTATCCGATTTTCAAAATCTTTTCGGTTTATAGTTCAGAATAAACAGTACAATATAAAAGATATGGTCCGAGGGGGCACTTTTTGCCTCTTTATAGGGGTTTTAAGGGTCTGAAAATGATTACTTTATCGCAATTCAATTTCAAGAGTTATCTCGCTTTGCTCAATAAATGATGAGGATGGATATTGTTTAAATAGACGTAATTAAGATATATTCAAAGTTTCATTGAATAGTATCGAGTACTTCCGGTTTTATGAGCCGATGAAAATTGTCTACGGGAGTTTCTATGTTAAATTGAATTCACGCATGTAACGTTTTCTCAAATAGTTTTGAAGCAAATATTTTTATATTTTGTACTTGTAATGAAGGACCTAATGCGCAGACCGGAAAAGGTCTGAGGAAAGAAATTCCGAAAAATAAGGGACCTGAAGGGGTCAGTATTAAAAACAATCCTTTAGCTTTAACTTTTATATTACTCCTCCAATTTTCAAACTCTTTTCAGTTATTAGTTTAGAATAAAGAGAACAATGTAAAATCATGGTCCAACGGGCCACTTTTTGACTCCTTATTGGGGTTTTAAGGGCCTGAAAATGATAACTTTATCACATTTAAAAAAAATTAAAATTCAAGAGTTATCTCGCTTTGCTCAATGAATGATTAGCATTAGAGCTTTTGGAATACCAAAACTCTTGAATCTTAAATGAGTACTCTCTTATATATGAATTTTAGAACTTTTATTTCAGTAAACAAACGATATAGTTGGATAAAAAAATTCTGAAGTTGTCTTTCTTTGGGCATTTAATTTCTTAAATGTTAACGTGTGGGTATATGCTCATTATATTTTCCTAATTTTGAATATACAGATTCTGAGAGAATAATATGATGAATTTGAATAAGGGGTTTTAAGGGCTGTCGAAAAGCCCTTCCTTTTTGTTGGAGACAAAAATAGGTCTAGTTATTATTATTTTTCTTTTTCTTTATTTTTCTGACTTTTTCAAAGCTTAATATCTCAAAAAGTTTTCAACAGATTTACATGAAACTTTCAGGGATTATAAAGCATTATTGTGCCTCAAAGTTTTAAAATTTTCAACTACAACGTCACTTCCGTTTTTACGTTACGTCAATTTATAAATTTTAAAAAAAGTAATTTTGTCCAGGGCGTTTTTCAAAAACGGTTCAAGATAAAGACTTGGAATTTTCTGTGTTGAAGCAATGTTCGTTTTTATTTGGACATAAGACTGGAAATTAGTTTCCGTCACTTCCGGTCTAAACCGGAAGTGTTTTAAAATTTTCGAATTTTCGAATTTTTCGTTTTAATTTAAAATGTTTACGAGGTTTGTAGAGTTTGTTATGCTGAACACGAATCTGAAATCCGTTTGAAAATCGGACGATGCATTACAGAGATATCGGGGGTTAAAAATTGATTTTTCCGGAAATTTTGATTCCGCGTCCTTGGTTTAAAAAATAGCGTAATGTTCAAAGTAAAATTAACTCGTACCAAAAATAATCGCTAAGTCGTACTTGAACACATTCGGATTTTTTTGTTAAGTCGTTCTTGAAATCAGAAAGGTTTTTGTTAAGTCGTACGTAAAATCATTCGTATTTTGTTAAGTCGTACCAGGAATAATTCGATTTTTTCATCTTTTTATTTTAGTTACTCTTGTTATTGGTTTAAGGGCTCTGCTTCATACAGGAACTTCCAGCTTTACTTCCGATATTAACGGAAGACCCACTCGTTGCTTTGCAACGAGCTTTGCTCTAGTTATTATTATTTTTATTATTATTCTTTTTCTTTATTTTTCTGACTTTTTTAAAGCTTAATATCTCAAAAAGTTTTCAACGGATTTACATGAAACTTTCAGGGATTATGACACATCACTGTCCCTAAAAGATGTTAATTTTTTAAAAACAACGTCACTTTCGTTTTTACGTTACGTCAATTTTTAAATTTAAAAAAAGTGATTTTGTCCAGGGCGTTTTTCAAAAACGCTTAAAGATAAAGACTTGGAATTTTCTGTGTTGAAGCAATGATCGTTTTTATTTGGACATAAGGCTGGAATTTAGTTTCCGACACTTCCGGTCCAAACCGGAACTGTTTTAAAAATTTCGATTTTTCGAATTTTTCGTTTCAATTTCAAATGTTTATGAGGTTTGTAAAGTTGGTCATGCTGAAAACGAAACTGAAATCCGTTTGAAAATCGGAAGATGCATTTTAGAGATATCGGGGTTTAAAAATTGACTTTTCCGGAAATGTTCTTTCTGCGTCCTTGGTTTATAAAATAGCGTAATGTTCAAAGTAAAATTAACTCATACCAAACATAATTGCTAAGTCGTACTTAAACACATTCGGATTTTTTTTGTTAAGTTGTTCTTAAAATCGGAAAGGTTTTTGTTAAGTCGTACTTAAAATCATTCGTATTTTATTAAGTCGTACCAGGAATAATTCGATTTTTTTCATCTTTTTATTTTAGTTACTCTTGTTATTGGTTTAAGAGCTCTGCTTCTGACAGGAACTTCCAGCTTTACTTCCGACATTAACGGAAGACCCACTCGTTGCTTTGCAACGAGCTTTGCTCTAGTTATTAGGGTCTTCCGTTTTCCAACGGAAGACCCTTTTGTTTTTCTACGGTTTCTTTTTTTTTTCCAACTCAAATATTTCAAAAACACTTGCATTGATTGTTTTGAAATTTACAGGTTTAATGTATATCTAAAAGATCTCTATGATATGAAAAAAGTATTTGATGACGTCATCAAATTCGTCAGATATTGACGTTTTTCACGTTTTAAAAAGTGATTTTGTCCGGAGCTTTTCTCATTTTCGATTTAAGATAAAGCTATGAGATTTACAGAGTAGGTAGAACTACCGTTTTACTTATGACATAAGGCTGGAAACTCAATTCGGACACTTCCGGTCGAAACCGGAAGCAAAACCAATTTTTTTGAATTTTCATGTTTCTCAATTTTAATATTTTTACGTACGCATCTTACAGTAATTTCCATGCTGAGTTCAAAACTGAAATCCGTTTGAAAATCGGACGATGCATTACAAAGTTATTGGGGTTTAAATATTGATTTTTCCGGAAATTTTCATTCCGCGTCCTTGGTTTTAAAAAATAATGTTCAAAGTGAAATTAACTCGTACCAAAAATAATTGTTAAGTCGTACTTGAACACATTCGGATTTTTTTTGGTTAAGTCGTTCTTGAAATCGGAAAGGTTTTTGTTTAGTCGTACTTAAAATCATTCGTATTTTGTTAAGTCGTACCAGGAATACTTCGATTATTTTTATCTTTTTTTTTTAGTTAATCTTGTTATTGGTTTGAGAGCTCTGCTTCTTACAGGAACTTCCAGCTTTACTTTCGACATTAACGGAAGACCCACTCGTTGCTTTGCAACGAGCTTTGCTCTAGTTATTATTATTATTATTATTCTTTTTCTTTATTTTTCTGACTTTTTTAAAGCTTAATATCTCAAAAAGTTTTCAACAGATTTACATCAAACTTTCAGGGATTATGAAGCATCTTTCTCCCTAAAAGATATTAAATTTTCAACTACAACGTCACCTCCTTTTCAACGTTACGTCAGTTTTTAAATTTTAAAAAAGTTATTTTGTCCAGGGCGTTTTTCAAAAACGCTTCAAGATAGAGACTTGGAATTTTCTGTGTTGAAGCATTGATCGTTTTTATTTGGACATAAGGCTGGAATTTAGTTTTTGTCACTTCCGGTCCAAACCGGAAGTGTTTTAAAATTTTCGCATTTTCGAATTTTTCGTTTTAATTTCAAATGTTTACGAGGTTTGTAGAGTTGGACATGCTTAATACGAAACTGAAATCCGTTTGAAAATCGGACGATGCATTACAGAGATATCGGAGTTTAAAAATTGATTTTTCCGGAAGTTTTTTTTCCGCGTCCTTGGTTTAAAAAATAGCGTAATGTTCAAAGTAAAATTAACTCGTACCAAAAATAATTGTTAAGTCGTACTTAAACACATTCGGATTTTTTTTTGTTAAGTTGTTCTTAAAATCAAGAAGGTTTTTGTTAAGTCGTACTTAAAATCATTCGGATTTTGTTAAGTCGTACCAGGAATAATTCGATTTTTTCATCTTTTTATTTTAGTTACTCTTGCTATTGGTTTAAGAGCTCTGCTTCTTTCAGGAACTTCCAGCTTTACTTCTGACATTAACGGGAGACCCACTCGTTGCTTTGTAACGAGCTTTGCTCTAGTTATTATTATTTTTTTTCTTTTTCTTTTTTTCTGACTCCTTTTCGGCTTCATAACTCAAAAAGTTTTTAACTTATTTAAAGGAAACTTTCAGGGATTATGTGGAATTATATTGCCTCAGAGATGTAAAAGTTTCCATAACAACGTCTCTTCCGTTTTGACGTTACGTCATTTTTAAACTTTAAAAAAAGTCATTTTGTCCGCGACATTTCCCAAAAACGCTTTAAGATAGAGTCTTGAAATTTTCTGTGGTTATGAATTTGGCAATTTACATGTGCAATTAGGCTGGAAATAAAAATCCGTCACTTCCGGTCGAAACCGGAAGTGAAACAAATTTTTCGAAAAAAAAATTTTCTAATCAAATCAAAAATGAAGATGTGTTTTATAAAGCTTATCAAGCTGAATCTAACACTGAAATCCGTTTTAAAATCGGACAATGCATAAAAGAAATATCGGGGTTTAAAAATTGATTTTTCCGGAAATTTTGATTCCGCGTCCTTGGTTTAAAAAATAGCGTAATGTTCAAAGTAAAATTAACTCGTACCAAAAATAATTGTTAAGTCGTACTTGAACACATTCGGATTTCTTTTGTTAAGTCGTTCTTGAAATCGGAAAGGTTTTTGTTAAGTCGTACTTAAAATTATTCGTATTTTGTTAAGTCGTACCTGGAATATTCGATTGTTTTCATCTTTTTATTTTACTTACTCTTGTTATTGGTTTAAGAGCTCTGCTTCTTACAGGAACTTCCAGCTTTACTTCTGACATTAACGGAAGACCCACTCGTTGCTTTGCAACGAGCTTTGCTCTTTTTTTTATTCTTTTTTTTTTCTTTACAATTTTTGTGCAGAAGATTTCTCGGAGATGGGTGGTCCGATTTTTGTCAAATTTTCAGCATCGATCTATTATCATCTAAACTTGATACACTTTTTTTTATTTTGTAAAAATCACTTCCGGTTCGGACTTATCCGCCATTTTGTCATTTTTTAAAAAGTTCTTGTCCACACATTTTCTCAAAAACGAGCAAAGATAGGAAGCTGAAATTTTCAGGAATGATAGATAACATAAACATCTAGCCTCACGAGGAAAATCATTGTCCGGAAATTCCGAGTACGGAAGCTAGCTGGGGTCAAAATATATGACACATTTTTGACGAATACTCCTTGTCCACACATTTCCTCAAAAACGAGCAAAGACAGGAAGCTGAAATTTTCAGGAATGATAGATAACATGAACATCTAGCCTCACGAGGAAAATCATTGTCCGGAAACTCCGAGTACGGAAGCTAGCTGGGGTCAAAATATAGGACACATTTTTGACGAATACTCCTTGTCCACACATTTCCTCAAAAACGAGCAAAGAAAGGAAGCTAACATTTTCAGAAATGATAGATGACATGAACATCTAGCCTCACGAGGAAAATCATTGTCCGGAAAATCCGAATACGGAAGGTAGCTGGGGTCAAAATATAGGACACGGTTTTTACGAATTCTCCTTGTCCACACATTTCCTCAAAAACAAGCAAAGATGAGAAGCTGATATTTTCATAAATGATAGATGACATGAACATCTAGCCTTACGAGGAAAATCATTGTCCGGAAATTCCGAGTAGGGAAGCTAAATTTTAAAACTCAATGGATGTGTAATAATGACCTCAGACTAATTTTAAAACATATTATCTAAGTTGCACTTAAATTCTGCGTCTAATAAAATCGTTTTCAAATTGATGGGATGAAATTTAATTTTTTTGAAAATTTTAAATTTAATTAAATCGTAATAAAATGACCTCAGACTAATTTTAAAACATAATATCTAAGTTGCGCTTACAATTTTGTGTCCAATGAAATCTCTCTCGAATAATTAAGATGAAATTTATTTTTTTTAAAAATTTAAAATTTAATTAAATCGTGTTAAAATGATCTCATACTAATTTTAAAACATGATATCCAGGTTGCGCTTACAATTCTGCGTCTGGTGACATCTTTTTTTAATTGATCGAATGAATTTTAAATTTTTTAAAAATTTTAAACTCATTTAAATTGCGTTAAAATGACCTCAGACTAATTTTAAAACATGATATCTAAGTTGTGTTTAGAATTCTGCGTCTAATGACATCCTTCTCGAATTGATTGGGTGAATTTAAAAATTTTCAAAAATTTTAATTTTATTTAAATCGCGTTAAAATGACCTCAGACTGGTTTTGAAACATGATTACTAAGTTGCGCTTACAATTCTGCGTCTAATGACATCTTTGTTGAATTGACTGGATGATTTTTAAATTTTTTGAAAATTTTAAATTTAATTAAATCGTGGTTAAATTACCTCAAACTAATTTTTAAACATAATATCTAAGTTGCGCTTACAATTTTGCGTCTAATGACATCTTTCTCGAATTAATTGAATGAATTTTAAATTTTTTGAAAATTTTAAATTTAATTAAATCATGTTAAAATGAGCTGAGACTAATTTAAAAACATAATATTTAGGTTACGCTTACAATTCTGCGTCTGATGACATCTTTTTTGAATTGATCGAATGAATTCTAAATTTTTTAAAAAATTTAAACTCATTTAAATCGCGTTAAAATGACCTCAGACTAATTTTAAAACATGATATCTAAGTTGTGCTTAGAATTCTGCGTCCATTTACATCCTTCTCGAATTGATTGGGTGAATTTAAAAATTTTCAAAAATTTTAATTTTATTTAAATCGCGTTAAAATGACCTCAGACTAGTTTTGAAACATGATTACTAAGTTGTGCTTACAATTCTGCGTCAAATGACATCTTTGTTAAATTGATTGGATGGTTTTTAAATTTTTTGAAAATTTTAAATTTAATTAAATCGTGTTTAAATTACCTCAGATTAAATTTTAAACATCATATCTAAGTTGCGCTTACAATTCTGCGTCTAATGACATCTTTCTCGAATTAATTGAATGAATTTTTAATTTTTTGAAAATTTTAAATTTAATTTAATCATGTTAAAATGAGCTGAGACTAATTTAAAAACATAATATTTAAGTTACGCTTACAATTCTGCGTCTGATGACATCTTTTTCGAATTGATCGAATGAATTTTAAATTTAAAAAAAAAAATTAAATTTAATTAAATCGTGTTTAAATGACATCAGAATAATTTTTAAACATGATATCTAAGTTGCGCTTACAATTCTGCGTCTAACGACATCTTTCTCGAAATGATTGGATGAATTTTAAATTTTTGAAAATTTAAAAAAAAATTAAATCATGTGAAAATGAATTATTGAACGGAAGACCCACTCGTTGCTCGCAACGAGATCGAATCTAGTTATTATTCTTATGCTCGACAGAATTTCCGTCAGCGCTTTTTTGAAAACGCGAAAGAATTTTGAAACAATTATTCAATAGTCTTACAGCATCTCGAAATGACACGCGTATGTAAAGTTTTGGACTTCCGGTTCTGGCACTTCCGGTTTTGACAAGGAAAATACTAAAAATTCATTGATGCACAATATCTTTATTGTTTTTATAGTTAGAGCATTCAAGTTTTAGAATTAGATGTATCTTGTCATGATGTACAAAATCATAAGCGTAGCCATTTCTCTATCTCTTACCGTTTTTGAGATATTAGGGCTCAAACTTGAGATAAGGGGGGATGAAACAGATTTTTTTTTAAAAAAAAACCTTAGGAATTTTATAAGATGCCGAGACATTGTTTAAATAGAAGTATTCAAGATATATACCAAGTTTGAATAAAATATATTTAGTACTTCCGGTTTTATGAGCCTATGAAAAATTGTCTATGGGAGTTTCAATGTTAAACTAAAATCACGCGTCGCTCGTTTTCTCAAAAAGTTTACAAGTTAACATTACAATATTTCAGATTTATAATGATACGCACAATGCGCAGACCGGAAAAGTTTTTGGATACACAATTCAAAAAAATTAGGGATCTGCAAGGGCCAACGTACAAAACAGCCCTTTAGCTGTAACTTTTTTATTTCTTTTCCGATTTTAAAAATCTTTTCAGTTTATTGTTCAAAATGAAGAGTATAATATTAAAATTATGGTCCAAGGGGCCACTTTTTGAGTCCTTATAGGGGTTAGGAAGGCCCAAACATCATCACTTGTTTAAATTTCAAAATGTTTTTTAGTAAGAGTTATCTCGCTTTGCTGTAAGAATGTTTAGAATAAATACTATAGGCATACCAAGTGTTGTGTCCGAGGAAGGAATACTTCCTTCGATATGATTTTTTGAAAATATTCCTTTGGAAATGTGAAGTTTAGCTACCTGTAAAATTCTGGAGTTATCTTTCTTTTCACATTGCACTACTCGTAAGTTCCTATCTAAGCAACTGGGGATACCAAGGCGTTTAGAACTTTTGGAAATAAATTAGAGAATAATTTTTTTTAAACATTTAATTAAAAAGGGATAATGGGGCTGTCGAAAAGCCCTTACTTTTTGTTGAAGACAAAAAAAGTTCTAGTTATTATTATTCTTCTCGACAAAGTTTCGTCAGCGATTTTTTGAAACGGAACAAAATAATCAAAATTTAAAGTTGGATTCTTTTAGAAATTGTTTAGCTCTCCCGTATGTCCCTTTTTGGACTTCCGGTCTATATACTTTCGGTTTACACATGCAAAAACAAAAAATTAAAAGGACCTTTGTATCTATTTTATTTTTTCATTATTAACTATGAAATTTTGGATTTAGATACTTCATAGTTTGATTTACAAAATTGTAAGCGACAACTTTTTTTCAATCTCTTGCTGTGTTTAAGATATTATACTTCAAACTATTAAAAAAGGGGGGATGAAAAAAGCAAAAATTGAAATAACCACCAAAATTGTTAAATGAGAAATGGGAAATTTTAAAACTGTCATACTTATCATATATTTAAAGATTCGTTTGAAACCATTGAAAACTTCCGGTTTTATAAGTTGATTAAAAATCGTCTATGGGTGTTTAAATGTTAAACTGAATTCATGCGTGCCACGTTTTCTCAAACAGTTTTTAAGTAAATACTTTCATATTTAATTTTTATAATGAAGGACCAAATACACAGACCGGAAAAGGTTTTGGGATTAAAATTTTGAAAAAAAAGGGATCTAGAAGGGTCAAAACTGAAAACAGCCCTTTAGCTGAATCTTTTTATTTTTCATCCTATTTTTAAAATATTTTCAGTTTATTGTTCAGAATAAAGAGTTCTATCTTAAAAATATGGTCCATGGGGCCACTTTTTGACTCCTTATAGGGGTTTGGAAAGCCCAAAGATCATCACTTTTTGAAATTTCAATTTTTTTTTTAGTAAGAGTTATTTCGCTTGGATGTAAGAATGTAGTCCATAAATACTATAGGCATACCAAGTTTTGTGTCCGAGGAAGGAATACTTACTTCAATATGATTTTTTGAAAATATTCCTCTTGAAATGAGAAGTGTAGCTACCTGTAAAGTTCTGGAGTTATCTTTCTTTTCACATTGCAATACTCATAAGTTCCTATCTAAGCAACTGGGGATACAAAGGCGTTTAGAACACTTGGAAATAAATTAGAGAATAATTTTTTTGAACATTTAATTAAAAAAGGATAATGGGGCTGTCGAAAAGCCCTTACTTTTTGTTGAAGACAAAAAAAGTTCTAGTTTTTGGTTATTCTACTGAGGAGCCACATGGCACAATATCCTTTGAACGCCCATAAAAACCCAGTGTTGATCAGGTGAGCGGTGTGGCTCATTGGGCCTCTTGTTTTCTTTACTAGACAACAGTTCATGAATACAAAATCACTAAAATGTTCAGGTAACATTTTGACCACTTGAACAACTGAGAAAGTATTTGAACATTTCTTTAACATTTTCAGTGTAAACTTTATTTTAAAAGTTCTTATTTTAAAAGTAAGGTCAAGAATGAAACCTTTTCACTATGTCTTTATATTTTCATTAAAAATAGCATTTTAAAACCAACCCCGGCAAAAACATTAAGATATCAATGACTGTAATTATTATCGGAGATAATACATGCCTAAGATAATATTTTTTCAAGTGAAGACTTGAGTATTCTTACTTCTTTTTATGTAGTAGCCGCACAGCAAAGAGAGAAAACAGAGAGGAATGACTATTCCTAAAAGTATTGGAACAAGTAAAGCGTCGTCATTGTCGTTGATCGGTACATTGTCTAATTGAGGATGTTCTGACGATTGCTGAGGGTGTGTTGTTGTACTTCCATTCCATTTGTTGACACTCTCAAATTGCTGTGTGGTACTTTGAATATGAGGTGGCGTTATACTGTGTAATGGAAATGTTTCCAAGCAACACTTAAAAAGATTGTTTGATTTACAATTTGTACAAAACACGAATGGATTGCACTAAAGACATAACAAAAGTATTTCCACACAATATATTATGTTAAAACGGGTTCCTCAAGTGTGAAAAAAAAATACTACATGTTTTTGATGTTGTGAACGAATTTTCAGGCCGATTTTACCAACTGTAAAAATTACCTTTTACAAGATTGTTCAGCAAGAAAGCATCTATTTCCAATTGAAATGCAAGCCGGGTCTGTCAAAATTAAGTTCTTCAATAAAGTTATATGTGCATGTATATAGCTCAATGAATGTCAAAACATTTGTTACTACACTATAATGCTGTTGTTGTCTCAGTAGATAATGGAATTACTTGGATCCAATTATATATTCAGTAGTTAGGCCTAAACATGTAATATTAATTACAGAATCTCATTTTTTAAAAAGTAGTTGTACTTACGTTTGAAAAATTCACTGCTGAAGAAAGAGTGATCAGGACATCCTTGCTCAAAACGACTGCAGTTGTATGATTGAACCAGTGAAACGCTTTTTATTAGATATAAACAAATACCTGAAAATAAAAATAAAGCAAAACGTAATTTAGATTCTCAATAAATCTCATATATTATATATATATATATATATATATATATATATATATATATATATATATATATATATATATATATATATATATATATATATATATATATATATATATATATATAAGTTACGTTTTGGTTTATTTTTATATTCCATTAAATCCATTTACAGTTTCATATATATATATATATATATATATATATATATATATATATATATATATATATATATATATATATATATATACCTGACTTCTGCATTTGGTAGACCGATTGTATTATTTTATCTTTATTAGGGAGACCAGTAGATTAGGGAGACATATTTTGGTCTCCGTATTATTTTGACCTTGTCTAAAATGTAATTGGCTTATCTTTAAATGAATGAACGGTGTGTCTTTGCCTAAAATGCATCAATGTGTCTATTATTTGACATCCAATAGTTGCCTTTTGTCTATATTTTTTCGTAGAAAGGAATTCAATCTGCCTCCATCGTATAATTAGCAATGACTATTTTTCTGCATTTAGGAGACCAACGAAAACTTGCAATATTGCAAAAAATCTAACATATATAATTTGTTTAGCCTTTAATTATTCTAAATGAACTTGTTTTCAAAATACTTTTTCACTTTTTATGTATAAAGCCTAACTAGAAAAAAAGTCGTTAATTTCTTGACCATGTTTGAAAATTTGGCAAGTGCCCTCTGCCATTTGTTCCGAGTACTCTCGGAACGTCTCGGGTTAAAACAATAGACCTTTTAACTAGCTATTCCAGTTAACGCCATCTTAATCTTAAAATAGTAACAACCGGAAGGCACCTGGTAGCCATATTTGCATGCTATAGTGTACGGAGATTGGATCATATAGATAGATCGAGGTAAGTTTCACTTGATGGACTCTTATGTTGATGACAGTGGTGTGTAAGCTGTGTTGGTGTTTGGGTTTACTATGTGCTTTGCCAAGAACCCTTTAAAACCTGTTAATTTTCTTTAAATAAAATAAAACCAATATAAGTATATCCGCAGGAAAGGTCAATACATTTGTATATTTTGTGATTTCTTGACTTAGATAAGAAGTAGCATCCATTTAAACATGCTAAATGATTTTTCAAATGCTATTGATGGTTATTGAAATTGAAATTCTTTTCTGTAACGTTGCACGTTTTTGCACGATTTTTTTAAAACTAAGTAGATTGGTCAACACAGTAATTTGGTCTCAATCTAATTACCTGCCCTTGATATAGTCCATTTCTTTTTAAACTTCAGATATTCTTTCAAACATAATGTCATTAAGAAGGCAGATTGACAACGATATTCTCATTAAAAAAAATTATTAATTTATTTGTATCATTTTAGGACTTCAGAGAGTAAAGAGTGACACAGTGCTTGAATTTTTTCATAGAAGGTAAATACATATATATATATATATTACATATGCATAACCAATTTATGCCTGATATTTTCATTTCATCATTTTCTTCATTTTCATATTATTTTATTTGGTTTGTTTTCTTTATTTTTTTCTTTTTAGTATATTTCTTTGTCTTGTACATTTTGTTTACTTTATGTTTGTGTGTCTGTCTTCATTTTTTGTTTGGTATTTCATTTTGCACAGCATTTATGGTAAAAATTCAGATAACACTCACCGTTTTGCACATAATCATGGTACTTACGTACTTAAATGTTAGTGAAATATATTTGAAGCACAAAGACCGTGCTAACTTCATGAAATGTCTACATCATGAAGTGTGCGACAGATTAAAAATTGAATATTCGAAGGTGAACCGAGTAAGTTTATTATATAAAGTGAAGCGAATTCAGAAAGAAATAGAAAAACTTAAGAAATACACAAACAAAGAGAAGTTGAACAAGTATGTGAACAATATATTTGAGTTACCCAATATGAAAAAAACCTCAAGTGATGGAAGTGGATGTGAAGAAAAACAGTCGAATTCATCCATGGAGAGAGAAGAGAATTTCAAGGAAGATACATGTAATACAAGGCTGCAGGAGATAATATCTGAGCAGAGCATTGTGATTACTCATTTGAGGAGGGAAAATGCAGGTCTCAAAGACAGAATAAGGTCTTTTAATGTAAAAAATACAAACAGAAAAATAAAAAAACAAACAGAAAAAATAAAAAAATTAGAAAATGTCATAAAAAAAATGAAGAAAAAAGAAAATGTTCAAAAAAATGACAAAAGTGTACAGTGTAATAGCATAAAAAATGTGATTGCTCAGTTAAAAACTGAAATTGATTATTTGCTGTCTCAGAAAGAAAATGAAAATGTTGATGATGATTTTGTACATGTAAAAAAAAATGTTGATTTTAGGGAGAGTGGGAAAGGAAAGCCATATAATTTTAAATTACGAAACTTATACTACAATTTTAGAAGCAGAAACATAGGTTTGGTTCATATTGGACCAATAATTCAATGTGTTTTAGATTTATTTGATATCAATGTTGAAAATCTTCCCTCCAAAAGTACAGCAGCAATTTTTACAAGTGAAATGGGTGTTGTGTCCAGAAATCAAATTAATGAAGAAATACAAAATAATTGTAACATAACAATGCATAGAGACGCTACTACAAAAAAGGGAAAACATTTTTATGGAGTTCAATTTAATACTGGTGAGAAAGTTTTGTCTGCAGGTGTGAGAGAGGTGTGTGATGGAAAGGGTGAGACTTATGTCGATGTAACAAGAGAAATTTTATGTGATATATCGCAGAAAGAGGGTGAGAGTGAGAATATTTTAAATAACGTTTCATGTTTTATGACTGACAGGTGTGCGACAGAGCAGAAAGTTAATGATATTTTAGCTAGAGACATTGATCATGCTGTACATTCTTTTAAATGTTCTGTTCACCCCCTTTTACAGTTTTCTGATGTATGCATTGAAGAGATTTTTAATATTGAGCAAGAGTTGTGTTTTAAATTTCCTGGCTATACCCATTCTTTAAGAGAGCCTTTTATTTTGTTTCTTTTAAAATCTGTGTCAAAATTATTTTACAAAGATGGGACAGGTGACCCAAATATTTTACAGGTTTACATGAAAAACCATGGTGTGGAAAATATTCCAATTGTAAATATTAGAGGTAACCGTTTTAATGTTTTTTTTTATAATGCTGCTGGTACTTTTTTTATGCATAAACATATATTGCAGTATTTTTATTCTTTGAAAAGTTCTTACAATTTTATTCAGAATTTTATTGTTTTATGCTTGCAAAACAAAACATTTTTAACTCTACTGAGAGCTCTGGGTATTATTTGTAAAATTATTACTGAACCATATTTTGTTAAAGCTACAGAAGTTGGAAACATTTTACTTATGGGCAGTGTGTTCCAGAGACTTTTATATGTTTTAGATTTATTGGTAGAAAACCCTATTTTAGCATTGAATAACGAAGTTTCACTTTTTTATGGTCCTTGTTTTTATGATGGTGTCTTTGATTTTTTACTTAAAACTTCGCTTAACAACGATCTTACTTGTGTTTTTATAAAACGTTTATGTTCTGTTTTAAAAAGCAAAGTTTCAAAATTGTTTCATGAATTTTTAAAAGGAGGGAAGTATTTTAATGTTCATCAAGGTGATTTACCTGAATGTAACTCATGTACAACTAATAATATATGTTTAGAAAGACTTATGGGTCAATTGGATTTTAAACTTAAAGCAGCTTCTACCTCAACTGTCAACAGCATAGAAAGCTGCATTTTATATTCCAACAACAGAACAGAAAATTGGCTTAAAGATAAAGATCCGAAAGAGCAGCAGGAAATTATAGATAGTGCAAGATCACAGAATAGAGTTTTTATGAAACAGGACAGAGAGAGACAAGAGGAACTTTTTATTAAACAAACGAAGATTTTAGAACAAAAAGAGAATGAAGCAAAGAGAAAGAAGGAGAGAAAAGTTAATCAAATAGACAAGGCAATAGAGGACATGAGAACAGTAGGATTGTGGGAGAGTGAAGAAAAGATCAAGGAGGAGGTGGAAAAATTGAGAACCAAAAAGGGGAAAATGGAAAGCCTAAAAAAACAAATAAACATATACAAAAAAGTGTTTGAGATCGACAAAAATTATAAAGAACTTTTACAATTCTCATCAAAAGGCAAAATATATGACATAAGCAAATTACAACAAAATCTTACAAAACTAATAATGTTAAGGAGAAATACACCGAAATACAAAGCAAGTGATTTAGTGGGCAAAGCCATCATACACACATGGACACTGGAGAATGGAGAAAATAAAGAGTATGAAGGAGAGATAAGAGGATTCGAAGATGGTGTTTTCAAAGTAATTGAATATCAGATATTCAAATACGTCAAGTATTTCATCCTAACAATGAGGAGTTTACACTGTTTCACATATATAATCAATGCATTAAACTTATATGCATGGCACTTAATAACATTATGAATTTTGTAAAACATCCTTTAAATAAATATACAAGGGGCCCAAAGGGCCTTTTAAATGGTAACTTTATAATAAAACAACACTGTAAAGGGTCCACTGAAGTAAATAATTAGAGAATATTTTTATAAAAATACTGTATATAATATGCATTTCTATATGGTTACTACCTACGACTAAAAGAATGATTTTTAAGGTGTAAATAAAATCCATATTAAGCAGTTTCCCATTCTAAAAATTATCAGATATTCCCTATTAGAAGAAAGCATCAAGATTTTTAATTTTTTTTTTTACAAATATTGTGAATTGTTTGCCATATATGTAATGAATCTCTTCTCAGTCTGTTTCTCCTGACAAATTTAATTTAAACTTTGTCCACAATAACAGACTCTAACAGGCTTACTTTTTAACTTTTTAGCTTATTTTTTAATCATATCTCCCAAATTTGAGGAAAATGTTCATGATTTTCAAAAAGAGGGGTGGTGGTGTGCAAAAAACAAAAGAAAATCACCTCCCACTCTCTGTAATAATTAATATTTTGATATATTATTACACATGTAAAATTTTATACATCTATTTGAAAATACATCAGTAAACGTTTAATTCTTCATCATGATGCATTCACTACTCATCATCATTGGTTGTATGTTTATGTCTTAATTGTGCATGTTTTTAAATGTTATTTGTTCATATTAATGTTTTTGGTGTAAGGTGTATTGCCTAAATGTTCAGTTAAATTCATTTTTATATAAATGTACAGTACTTCACATATGTAATTATGAACGAATTAGCCACATGCCTTAATTAATTGCAAATATTATGTGCAAGTAATAAGAATAGAAAAATTTTTGGAAAAAGAAATGATATTTTAGGCTGTGTACTTGAACTATAAAATATTCTCCTGATAAGGACAGGATTATAATTCTATAAATTATATTTCAGGTTGTGTACTGGGATGATAAAGAGAAGAAGGAAGGCAATGAGTTTGAACTAACAGAGAGAGAGATTAATATTGACATACAAGAAGGAAATCTTTTTATAAAAGGTATATTTTTTTGGCATTCACTGCTTTTTGGTACATAAATTTATTTACAGTATTTGTTTTCTCTTTTATATAAAGGTAATATGTTTATTTATCTCTTATTTATTTTATTTCAGATACAACCAACCTGGATCACTGTTATTCAACATTTTGAAAAAGACTATAAGTACAGACGGTAAGAGTTATCTTTCATTTTATTCATTTTCTTGGTTGGGAGAAAGTTAGAGTTATTGCCCTTTGGTACAATAGTCTTTACTCTGCTATTAGTGATTATAGCAAGTTAATTATTCATAACCAAGGAACCAATGAAATGTGTTTTATATATAGCCATGTTTTGAAGGTCAAGACCTATTGGTATTATTTTTAAATCTGAGTTTTCATTTTCTAATTTTAGGTGGAATAGCTATTTTAACGCCAGCGTGCTGCCTTTTAGGAATCAAAGCCATTTTATGGTAAGTACTTTTGATAATCCTACTACAATTGAACAAGGTAATGTTTTTATGAAGTTTTTTTTTATATATTCAAATAAAATAGGGCGATAATGTGTGCAACTTGACTATTTTACACCAAATGTTGATTAATCTTCGAGGAAATTCGAAACGAAGTTAACAATAAAAGCATGATATTCATTTCCACTGTACGTTTGATGTAATATGTAATTCAAGGATTTATCAGTACCTTCTCCGGAGCAAAAGTCGTCCCCATTCCCAATTGGAAATAAGTTCACTTCAGCAGCTGTCCAAATTATAGCAGTATTTTTCCCCAACTGGTAAATAGTTCTTATGTTTATTTCTTATCAAAAAATACTTCGTAAAATAACCAGAATGTCCATAAATGTTCAGTATTAACAAATGATTAAACCCATTTAGCAAAACTGCAGTCATAAAAGTTTCAAAACACGCTGTAAACATCGCCAACTTTTAATCCGATTTTCCTCTGTTTTTCTAAAACATCGTTAGTTTGTGGTATACAATACAGTACTGTAAATGGTACATGTTTTTTTTTTTTTTACACACACTAGACTGATATAAAAGTAAAAGGTAAATGTTATGAAATATTTCAAACAGAAAAATACATTCTCAATTTAAAAGGGGATATGTTGATAAATTCTTAATAATGTAATACTTTTATGACCAGTGTTGAAGGTGTTTATTTCAGGGAAAAAGACTTATTCTAATAACTAAATATAGGAATATTATACATATATCTATATTGTGAAGTTAATTAGATTCTATTCAATTAAAGTCTAGCTCTTTGATTTTCCATTATGATAATAAATTCAGAAATCATGATGTATGCAACATATGATTTCTCCCAACTGCATGAAATTGTCGATACAATTTTCCCAATTCCAAAAAAAATGGCATTTTCAAAATTAAAAAAAGGCTGAAAAATCCCTGTAATTATATAGCTAGTTTATTGAAAATGGACAGAAAAGTTAACCGAAGAATGTCGCTTTATGTAAATAGATAGACATGAAGAATTTTCTATATTACAGTTATATGTACCAGTAATATTGTTTTAAATTAATTATGTACGTAATGTAGATATATGTACATGTACCCCTTGTTACCTAAATGAATTAAAAGCAAATTAAGATCAGTTACTCTTTTTCACTTGACTATTCTATGTACGAATTGACTTATTATAGATTATAGGTAAGATAGTCAGGCCTCCATGTTTACAACCGGGATGCTCACCCCACATTTACAATTGTGACCCACATTTACAAATGTGACATCATAGTTTCACTCTCGTTTGGCTTTTCGGATATTATCAGGTTTGTAAAATTTTTGGCTTTTGATGATTAATAATAATGTAAACAATGTGTCTGCAGATTCCCATTGGGCTGAGTGTGATCTGTTGACCAGGCAAAACATGTATGTCTTGATTACACAGCGTTGTGCACAATGTGCTCTCAAGAACATTCAATCCAGAAGCATGACCAATGTAGCAACACTTTTAAAACTACTTTTTGATACTTGTATTTATTTTAATGTTTATGCGCACCCGGGGCGCCCTTCCCCCTGTAATTGTTGATTTATTAGAATAACATGACATGTTTCATACATGATAGCATTAGAAATGGTCGATGGTTGTAAATATTTTGTTGTTTACCAATTTAATGTATGTTCTCACTAGAACATGCACATATGATATATGGTAGACTATTATCACATTCAACTCTCTCTCTCTCTCTCTCTCTCTCTCTCTCTCTCTCTCTCTCTCTCTCTCTCTCTCTCTCTCTCTCTCTCTCTCTACAGCAGCGATTCATCTTATGACCTTTAAAAATCATGCACCTGCACTCTTGCGAGTATACAAAATGTTGTAAAATGTTCGTACTATATATTGTTCGTGCATTGCACTGCGATGATTTGGATCGCATTCAGTCGCGTCTGAATAGTGTGCATGTCCACAATTTTTAAGGAGACTTGATGCAAGCACTAAAATGCATGCAACAAATGCGAGACCTCATGCAATATATGAGAGAGCTCGTGCGAATCTAGAACATTCCGATCGCAAAGAGTTATTGTAAAGTGCTCGTACGCCAATTGTGAATGGGGCTTAATGTAGATGTTTATGAATCCAAAAGTTTTCTTTGCATATAAATAATGCTTTCACACAGGTGCTTGTGGTTTTAATGTAGGTTTTGGAGTTATTAGCACAACCAGTCATGTCAGTGGAGATTTTCTCCTGCAGGAGAAACATTAAAAGGACAGGATGGGGAGGAGAGATTGAAGACAAGCACAGAAAACAAAATATTTATCTATAAATATAATGGAAAAGAACTTTGGTAATACGATTTATACATATTTACATGAAGCTGGAGGTATGTAGCTCCTGATGTGAAAAAAAAAAATTGAAGCAACGTTTATCCAAATTTTTTTTTTCAGACCAGGAGATACAGACCTGCAGCTAAATGTAATATTTTAACATTTATGTATGGCAGTAATGTTTCTAGAAATAACTATAAACAATTATAATTAAGTCAAGCAAAAATACCAGTAATTATATGCTTCTTATATAATTTAAGGTTTGATTTCTTTTTATGTACACTGTAGTATTAATGCTGTCAGGAGTGAACAACCATACATGTATCTGCCAGTTTGTAAATGATGGCAAGGACGATGCAAACTCCACCATAAACTCAGAGTGTTTAATGGAAGGGAATACCTATGATTGTTTGCTAAGAGAGACATTGTGGTTGGGGAAGAGATACTTCATGTATATTACTATGGTTGTGATGGGAAAAGCTTGCGGTGGCGCAGCAAGGTAGGAACATGGTTGGATTAATTATACACAAAAAATAATTATTAAGAGAGAGTTTAGTGATTTACAATCAGGCTTTGGATATCTTGTTATCTGGCTTTGGTTTTGTTTTTGCATTTTTTCGTACATTGATTTGTTTTAAACTAATCTAAAAAATAGGTTTTTCTCAAAAATTTAAAAAGTATCAGAATAGATAATTTATATGTTTTTATTGAAAAACAAGCCTAAAACTTCTGTTAGTGTTGTTAAATAGGTTAAAAATCGTGATCAATTAATCAGCAGAATTGGTTGTCTCTTGCCAACTGATGATCGGTCAATAATCGAATCGGTAACAAATTATATTAAATTCAATAATATGGGGCACTAAATTTTATGCTATGTATAATCTAAAATATATAAGTGCTATTTTCACTTCCTTTTAAAAGCTTTTCAGATTTGGTAGGTTAGTTAATTTAAGCATCAATCTGAATTGGAATTCATTTTTCACTGAATATTGGTACAGTCTTGTTTTTGTACCATGGCTGAAAAGTTTGATTTAGTCAGTGGTCTGTTGTCAGATTTATAAAAAAGAAACATCAATTACCAAATGTGGTAAACTAATAATTGATGAATGTTTATGAAAGAAAATTTTCTATATTGTTTTAATTTCTTTCAGTTCCCTCTGATGTGGATTCTGACCCATTTAGTGTATCAAACTACTCGCCAAGTTCTGATTCTGAATCAGATGAAAATAAGAAGGTTTTGGGTAATGTTATTATTAAAGAATAATTTTGCATCTGCAGTCCATTTTCTCTTTGCAAAAAATACCTGAAAGAACAAGAGGCTGAGAGCCCAGTCATTTTAAATAAGACTAAAGTAAATCCATTTATATTAACTAGATATACTTTGAAATGTAGTTGTGTATAACAATCTACATGTTGATCTGGTCTCCCTAATGCTGTGATAATGCATTAGATTTACATGATATGAGTGGAATGTACGGGATGTAATATATTTGTAACAGTTATATTTATTTTGTTTAATCATTAGGAATAAAATTTGCAATGATTTAAAAAAGTAAACGTAGAAGCTTGTATTTACAATACAATATATTGGTATTTTTACAGAGTCCACCCCAAATTCATTGAGAGCTAGCCGCAACACAATGGAAAAACAGGGCATCTTGACCCTCAGAGAAAACAGTGAGCATATTGAAGCAGGTAAATGAATTAAATTCAATGTTGCAATGTTATTATGTTTTTAAACAAGAAACATTAATACAGTCAGTGGGGTAGCTAGACCTGAAACGAAGTGCATGCTTAAAATGGCAGGGGGTGTGGGGGCCACCATGAGGCCCCCAGTGGGTCCAGGACAAAGCCCAGGGGGCGAGAGCCCCCGGAAGCTCATGGATTCTGACGATTTTTAACACCAAAAATTAAAGCAGAAATTGAAAGGAATGCTTACTATTTAAGCCTATTTTTAGGCAGTTAAAATTGTTTTGGTTATAGTTTAGGCATAAAATAAAATCACAAAACTTATTAAAAGTTAAAAGAAGAATTTTTTTTTGACATTTGCCTTTGACCCACTCAAAGCTTTTATTCTTAAGTTTATTTTCACATAGTTTATGGTAATGAATATCTCAATAAAGCTGTGATATTCTATCGGGGAAATTTAAAATGTGTAAAACTAAGTTCAACTGCAAAATAAATATTTGCCTTTTTAGGTACATGCATTATGTACTGTTTCTTTAATATGGTACTTTAAGACCATATTGCGTGGCTTTATTTGGTGCTTAATACGTCTTTGTTTAGCATTGATTTCGGATAAAGTAGGACCGAGTGACGGAAACAGGTTGATGGAATAACTAAGTATGAACCTTAATACTTGAATTCTTTTTTTTATTTATTTTTTTTTTTTTTATTTATTTTTTCACTGATTTTCCCCCCAAATGATGTGCATGATCAGGCATATAAGCATACATGGTAGCTACGCCACTGACAGTGTACAATTTACTACTCAAGTCTAAGATTGCTCGTGATCTTGGGGCTTGGTCTCCCTAATGCTGTGATAATGCATTTGATTTCCATGATATGAGTGGAATGTAATGGATGTAATATATTTGTTATACTTATATGTACATGTATAAGTCATTAGTAATAAGTTTTGCAAAGAGATAAAGAAGTAAACTTAGAAGCATGTATTTATGATACAATATATTGGTACTTTTTTACAGAGCCCACCCCAGTTTCATTGAGATCTAGCTGCAACACAATGGAAAAACAGGACAGCTTGACCCTAAGGTAAAGCAGTGAGCGGAGGTTGACAATGGTTTTCGAGGGGTGTCAATTTCAATAGATACCCTCCCAACAGGCACTATTCATTTTATTTTACTGAATGTCTTATTTCTAAAAAAAATTTTACTGCTTTTATTTAGAAATGAAGTAAATTCTACGACAAACCATACGCTCATAATTTAAGCGCATGTAACAGTTCGTTGTGTTACCAATTGCCAAGTGTGTTGCTAACGCTGAGTGTAATAGAATGGATTACCAACTGCGTCTAAACCAATCAGATTTCAGTATTTAACATTTAACATGAAAGTATAACAAAATTGTTTGTCTGGTCTCCCTAATGCTGTGATAATGCATTAGATTTCCATGATATTAGTGGAATGTAATGGATGTAATATATTTGTTATATTTATTTTTATTAATCATTAGGAATAAACTTAGCAATGATATAAAGAAGTAAACTTAGAGACTTGAAATTGCAATACAATATATTGGTACTTTTTACAGAGTCCACCCCAAATTCATTGAGATCTAGCTGCAACACAATGGGAAAATGGGACATCTTGACCCACAGAGAAAACACTGAGTATTTTGAACAAGGTAAATGAATTAAACTAAATGTTGCAATGTTATTATGTGATCCTGGGGCTTGGTCTCCTTAATGCTGGGATAATATATTTGATTTCCATGATATGAGTGGAATGTAATGGATGTACCGGTAATATATTTGTAATATTTATTTTAACTAGTCATAAGGAATAAAATTTGCAATGATTTAAAAAGTAAATGTTGAAGCTTGTATTTACAATACAATAAATTAGTACTTTTATACAGAGTCCACCACAGATTTATTGAGAGCTAGCCGCAACGCAATGGAAAAACAGGACATCTTGAACCTCAGAGAAAACAGTGAGCATTTTGAACAAAGTAAATGAATTAGAATCAAAGTTGCAACATTATTATGTATAACAATTAACATGTTTGTCTGGTCTCCCTAATGCTGTGATAATGCATTTGATTTCCATGATATGAGTGGAATGTAATGGATGTAATAAATTCTCCTATATGTAATAATATTCCTAAATATAAATACACTGTGTTAGAGTAAAATCCCAAGAGATCCGAATATCAACATGGTGTGTAACTTTGAAGCGAGCAAAAAAGTGTTGAATCCTTCAATAATATGAATTAAATATTTAGATGAAAAGTGTTTACAGCCTCAGAATGGTTTGTTATGAAAATTTGACTGTTATTTTCAATACAACTTCATTATTTTTCTCAAAAATCGATTCGGAGCGATTCTGCAATTTTCTGCTACATTACGGGTATATGGGAGGCATTCCTGTCAGATTATTATAACTAAGCAGAGTGTAGTGAAATTAATAGCATTATTGTAGGCTTAAAGCTTGGTTATGTAATTGTAAACAATACGGTGCGTCGATGTAGTAAATGTCCGATATCATATGCAATGTTAACCCGTGCACACACGGGTCAAAGTCTAGTAAGAATAATTAATTTTGACTTTTGAAAGAAAGTAATCATTTTAAGATTGATAAAGCCACAAAAGGGGCAACTGTTTTTTTAAAAGATTTCTTGTTTTAAACTTTATTTATGCAATAACGATTCTTTGATCTTTTGCAGTTCCATACCATTGTTTTCCCTCTCTCAGTTCCTGTGATGAAAGAAGTCAACTTGATAGGTTTGTTTCAATCTATTATGTGAATGTCTTCCTTGTTTGATAATAGGTTAGTCATACATATGTAGCTGCAACAATGTAGCCCTCTCCGATTTTTTATAACTGATGTTTACTCCCCCCCCTCCCCCCCCCAAAAAAAAAAACAAAAAAAAAAAACAGGAGAGGGCTACATTATTGCAGCTAGGTGTTAGGCTGCTGGCTTTTGAATGACAATGTATAGATGGAGTTATTTCCTTGTGACTTGTGACAGAGGCTGTAGTGCACAATTCCATTTGACTTTCAAGAAATGTTCAGATAGTAATGAAAATGTAAAGTGTTTAATTACATTTGCTGAGTACCACTTTCAATACTGTAAAAGGGATTATTTACATGTAAGGGAAAATTTACACTTAAGCTTAAAACTGGGTAAAATACCCCCACATTTGCATATGGGCAGTGCTTTAGTGTGGTAAATCACTGTGTATGTATTTCTTTTTTTTTTTCTTCATTAAATAATTTTTGTATTTGTATACATTTTTGAAATTTTATCTAAAAGGGTGAGTGTCGGAGTTACATGTGTACAATCCTAAAGGTCCAAGTACAGCACCTGAATCACATGTGACTGAAGAAGATTTGATGTCCAAACCCTGCGAGAGTGGAAATGCAAATGCATCGGATATTACACCACAAGGTGATCAGTCTTTTTTTTCATTTGTGTGAATCTGTGTGTGGTAGTGGTGGGGGGGGGGGGGGGGTAATAGAAGTCATATTATTGAAATGATAAAAACTTTTCTCAATAATTTTCTTTCTTTATTTAAGATGACAATGGTACATTGATTTGCATCGCCTAATAATTAAAACCCATCCATAATATTTTCTCTTTTCATTACGTTTTATGCATGCCTGTCCTTAGTATTTGCAAAGTAAGATATTCATGATATTGTTATTACAGAGTGCTTCTTTGAGATCGAAGATGATAATGGAACTAAAGTTCTTGCAAGCCCAGTTGCAGCCACGAAGACAAAAAGCAGCTCAGGTGATATATCTTTGTTGCTTGGTCTATCTATCCACAATTTGATGAATTAGCAATTTTTAGGTCACCTGAGTTTATTACTATCCGTTTTCGTCCGTTATCGTGCATCGTGCCTTAACAATTTTACACTTTTAACTTCTTCGTAAAAACTACAGGGCTGATTATAACCATTTTTGATGTGAGGCATCTCTATGGTGAGAGGAATCTAAATTGTAAAATTCATGGATACTACCCCCGGGGCGCCACATGTGGGGCCAAATTTGCAAAAAAAGAGCCAAATTTTAAAAAATATTCTTCTCTATTCCCGCACATGTTAGGAAAAAACTGGTTGCATAGTTATAATATCCATGAAGCCCTCTACATAAATTGTGAAATTCATGGCCCCTGGGTCAGGGGTTCAGGCTCTAGAATGGGGCCAGTATGGCCATATAGTATATATGTATTTAATCTTAGAAAATCTTCTTCTCTACCCCATATATATTTGTTAAAACTAAATGCATGATTATGATGTCCATATTGTGAAATTCATGACCCCTGGGTCAGGGGTTCAGGCTCTAGGGTGGGGCCAATATGGCCATATAGTAAAAATGTATTAAATCTTAGAAAATCTTCTTTTCTACTCCCATATAAATATATATATATATCTGGTTATAAAGTCCATGAAGCCCTCTACCAAAATTGTGAAATTTATGACCCCCGAGTCAGGGGTTCAGGCTCTAGGGTGGGGCCAATATGGCCATATAGTAAAATGTTTTAAATCTTAAAAAATCTTCTTCTCTACTCCCACACATGTGGGCAAAAAACTGAATACATGGTTACGATGTCCACTAACTCCTCTACCTAAATTGTAAAATTCATGGCCCCTGGGTCAGGGGTTCAGGACATGAGGGGGGGGGGGAGGCAATATAGTGTTAATGCATATAATGTTATAACATTTTCTTCTCTATTCTCACACATCTGTATAAAAAACTGACCTATAATTATGTTTACCAGGAAGTCCTCTACTGAAATTTTAATTTTCATGTCCCCTGGAGTATGGGTTTTAACTCTAGGGCAGGGCCAAAATGGATGTATAGGTGTTATTGCATATAATGTTAAAAAATTATCCTTTTTACTCCCACACACCTGAAAGGAAACTGAATTCATGATTTTGTAGACCCGATCTTTTAAGTTTTTTGCCAAAATTGTAGGTTTCACAGTTCTTTTTGAAAGATTTCAGGCAGCAGGTGGCCGTCATTAGTAATTTATAATTTTTCTACTCCAGAATAAAACCTAATTAATTAAATGCATATATGAGACTCCTCGACAAGTTTGTGTATGGGTTATATGCTACTCAGGTGACCGTTACAGGAATAGAAACAAATTTCTCATGGAGATTTATAATGTGAAATGTTTACATCTTTTCACCATTCGGAACCCACTTGAAATACCTCATACAATTTTTCAATTATGTCATCCAGGCTATTTCATGGCCGATGCAATGCAAAATCCCTATAGGCTTTCTATATTGGGTTGTGTATTGAAGCCTAAAGCGGTAGAGGGGGCATTTCAAAACAGATAATCTTGACATATAAGTGGATGAATGTAGTTCGAGCATGAATGTATTTATGAAAATCAAAATATTCAGCAAGAAGTAGTGGAAGCAAAAACCATACAGAGTATGGTATGCCTTGAATCTATACATAGGTATTATCCTTTTTACATGAATATGTAACAATATAATAATTCTGATTGTTCATATTATTTTTAAAATCTTTTCAAGGTAAAAGAGAAATCCAGGAGTTTCGAACGGCTTGATGAGAGGACCAAATTTTTGAAGATTAGATCTAAAATCTTCAACGAGAGAAAAACAACAAGACTTAGGACATTTAAAAAATTAAATGAAATGAAATCAATGAAAAAGCAAACATGAATCTCATCATTTTACATGTAATGTAACTGTAATGTAACAACAAGACGTAGGGCATGTATGATAATTTATTTTTAGCTCACTGAGACGAAGTTCGGGGGAACTTATGCTATACTGCTGGCGTCGGCGTCCGGACCTGGTAAAAGTTTTTGTTGCAGGTCCTGTATCTTAGTTATTTCTTGTCCTATCTTCACCAAACTTGCATGGATGATGCATCTGGACCTTTTTATGAACTTGAAAAACTTGGATGCTGAATCTGGGCAATGAATTTTAGATGCTGGAGGTTAAGGTTTTTGGAACAGGTTAAAGTTTTTGGTGCAGGTGGCCTTTGATAGCAATTTCTAAATTACTACTGATCGAAACTTGCATGGATGATGCATCTTAAGATACTGATGCACCTGAAAGGCTTGTATGCTGAATCTTAGCCATAGGTTTCGGATGCTGGATGAGGTTATGTTTTTTGGAACAGGTCATATATTAAATTTATTTAGTACTATTTCAAACTTGCATAGTTGATTTAACTATAATATAAATGAATTGCAAAGGTAGCTTCAGATGCAGAGCCTGATCTTCATAATCAAGGATGCTAAAAAATATATCTTAGTAATTACTGGTCCTAACTTAACCAAACTTGAATTGATGATGCGTCTTATGATACTGATGCATCTGGCAGGCTTGAATGCCGAATCTGAGTCATAGGTTTTGGATGCTGGATGAGGTTTAGTTATTTTGGAACAGGTCACATGATTTATAGACAATAGCTTGCATAGTTAATTTAACTATAATATAAATGAATCATAGAGGTAGCTTCAGTTTCAGATCCTGATCTCTATTATCAAGGATGTTTAAAAAGAATATCCTACCTCACTCTTACCTGATTGATAGATGTGTTTGTTGTTAAATGATATAACATGATTCATATGATATAGTATTGTCAGATTTGATACACTATTGTTTTATATGATACAATGTTATATCATATATTATATTATAAAAAGTTAGTAGGATATTGTATCAATATTTTTGTGCATTATGATATGATATTGTATCATTATATTGTAATGTAAAGTATTTTTTATTATGATGCAATGTTGTATAAAATGATAATGTATTATATACTATTTTATCACATGCTATTGTTTCATATTATATTGCCATATTTAATATGGTATAATATGATACAATATTGTATTGTAATATATAATATCTTATCACATGATATGATATTGTAGAAAATGATATTGGTTTATATAATATATTATTTTATCACATGAAATAGTATAATTTGATATTGGAATATATAATATTGTAACATATGATACGATAATGTATAAAGTGATATTGTATTATATAATATATTACTGTATCACATGATATTGTATCATATGATTTGATACAATGTTGAATCAAGTTCTATTGTATCTTATGATACAATATCATATTATGTATCAAATATGATATAATATCATACAATATCATACTTAAGTATACAATATAATATAATGTGTTACAAAATTGTGATGTATTATGTGATATGACATTGTATCATATATTATGATATTGTATTATGTGATCAAATGCAATAATGTATTTAACATGACACTATGTCATATCATATGTTACAATATCATATTGCATCATTATTTATTACAGTATTTTATTTTTATTATTATATGTGTGTATCTTATATTAATATATGAAATAAACATATGATTATTATCCATTTTTTTAACATATGATATAGTAATATATTGTTTCGAAACAGTATCCATAGATATCCAAGATCATTAACTATGATTTTCAGGTAATATGATAAAGGTGGTCTCATAAAGGTGATGCTTAATAAATGTGATGCCTCGTCTCGGTGCTTTGTAATCTGTGATTACCTTTGTTTCTTATAAGGCAAGAAAGTGGCCCCTAAACGTGATATGTATTGCTGACGACATCCTAATGTCTTTATGTTTGAAAATTTTGAAATTTTTTTTAGCTGCATAATCCTGTTCGTCCTTTAATATTTTTTATGCCATGCATTTGATCAGTCATTTTTGCTCCCAGAGTAACTTTTAAACTTTGTCAATTTCTTACATGTGTACTTATTATCAATGTTATTCATTAACATTTATTAATGAATGGTTCATTCAATACATGATCTTTGATCACCTTTTTTTATTGTTATATATGAATTATGAAGAATATTAAGTAAATCAATTTTAAAAATTTTATTTTCTTGAAATGTATGAAATTTGAAATATGAAGGTTGAAAATAGATTATGAATATTTTGATTTCATAAATTTACAGATCCTTACATACATGATTTTGTTGCACAGAAAAAAATGAAACTGTTGTAATTGAACTGCAAGTTCACCAAAATAATGGACATGTTATGTACACTGAATTTTGAATGCAAATGATTGCTCTAATAATAAATTTGAAATGATTAATTGTTTAAACTTTCAAAATTGAACTAATGTTTACACCCTGGTCCATAAGTTATAAATGAAATCTATTTGAAATTAGTTTTGATGATTAGTAAAGTTTGTTCATGAACTTGAAATGTTTTTTTTTTTCATTTATTAATGTGAAATTCTAAAACACATTAGGATACATGTAGAATGGATTGAATTGAGAAGATAATCTTCAGTAGGGACGCAAATTTAAAATGCTACAAATTTTCCCCATTTTCGCAATTTCGTGACATGCGAAAAAAAACCGGACAGTGAAAATTAAAGGGCTTGCAAATCACGAATGTTATGGTAAAAAAAAGAATGGTCTACCTAAACCCTAATTAAGTAATATTAATAAAAATGTATTATCGGTATCCCATAGCCGCATGAGACAGTAGCAAAATATTAGAGGGACAATATAGTATATTTTTAAGGGCTAATAGTAATGACAAATAAAAACAGATGTGAGATTATTGCCATTCCACAGACCTCTAAATGACCATCTATGAATATTAAAAGTCCACACCATCAGCTATGTGAGATATTAACAAAGCTTACATATACATGCACATGTACACAGTGACCTTGCATTATATCTTAATTCTATGTTGCGTGGCGATAAAAAATGATAGAGCACTTGCAAATCATGAAAATTATGGGAAAAAAGAATGGTCTACTTAAGCCATAAAAAATATATATGAAAATATATGCACGGTCTCCTTAAGCCTTATGAGAGAGTAACAAAATATTATGGAGACCAGTTTTGCTGTATTTTTTTAAGGACAAGATATATTGAAAAATTAAAACACATGTAAAGTTATTTGAATCTTGAAGACCTCTAAATGACTTTTTGCAATAAAAAATATGCACATATAAAAATTTTGTATATTGTCTCCCTAAACTACATTTTAGGGTATGGTCTCCTCAATGCCTAAATCAGATTTATATATATATATATATATATATATATATATATATATATATATATATATATATATATATATATATATATATATATATATATATATATATATATATATAGATATATATATAGACTGTTAATGACTCCCTTTTTTCTATACATAAAAAGTTGTCATCATTAATAATGATTTAATAAAGGTAGACTACTTCACCAAAATTCAAAACAACGGATCATTAGAGTATCATTTCCGAGGCAAGATGGTGTTGTTCTAGAATGATATACTATGTCCTACATTTTTAAGCAAATTTTTGTAGAGTTAAGATGTGAATAAAAGCATGATATAAATACTTAATAAAACATATCTAGTAAAGTCTATAAGACGTTTTATTATTTTTTTTAATAAAAAAAAACCTGATTAATAACCAAAAAAACTTTTTTCACATTTTCAAACCTATGGATAATTTTTTTTTTTACAGAGAAGTGTCTTGAAGAGAGTAAGGCAATCATTTTAAAAACGGAAATTGAATAAAAATGGCAAAATTTTAGAGATTTGCAAATTTTCAAAATTGAACCACACCTGGTCGAAATTAAACTGATCCAGACTTGAGGGCATTTAAATATATAGCAATTTAACCCAAAAACTAAGATGTTGAGTTGAAATACGGTCTATAAATTAAATGAATTATCAAATAGATTGATTTCTTGGTTGCAAATGAAAAAAAAAACCATTGGTAGATTTTTATTTATTTTGCAATTTATATCAGCGTCAGTTTATTTTTAATCGGGATCGGTCAATGTTGAAAATTAACAATATTTCTATAATTCGTAAAATTTATTCAATTTCTTTTTTTTTTCTTGTAAAATACAATTGTCTTTTATTTCCTACCTAAAAAACACGTCTCTTTAAAATATTTTATCCATAGGTTTGAAAAATATGAACAAAATAATTCTTTTTATTTTTATGAATAATTTAAAAAAAGAAGTAAAACGTGTTATAGACATACAAAATATCGAATGAAAATTAAGGACATGTATATTTTACCCTTCTTTGAACTACGCAATCCTGCTTCAGAAATGGTACACCAACGACCCATAAATTAAGATTTTGTTGTACTATTCCACCTTCAGAGGTGAAATTATCAAAAATAGTAATACAAGCATTTTAATCTTATAAACTAAAGCAGTTGTAGTTTCTTATTCATTGTTAGCTTGACTTGTTGATAATATATTCATAATGAATTAGCTTATTATAAAACACTGACGTGTGTTTAAATTATGAATTATGGATAGAGGAGTTTTTTTTATCAAACTCTCGTGAAACAGTATCTCCATGAAGGAAATACAGTGTGAAGTAATTCCAAGGGTTTATATTGAGACGCTTTCTTGGTCTAATAATCCTCAGAGCGAATACATGTTTTTAATATACCAGTATAGCAGAAATATAGTATCACAGTGAGGTATTCTGTAGCATTTGATTTGCATTAGAATCGGTAGTATAGACGTACAATAATGTGCTGTAACAATTGCAAGTGGTCAAGTGTCAAGTTGTTTGATCAAGTTTGTAAACCATCTGACAAAACAAGGTAGAATACCCAAGTAATTATATGACAAGTTGTCTTGCAAAGTTGCAACGCGAGCATGTTGATTTTACAGCGATGTATAGAAAGTCACTTGTGTGTACTTCATACGATATGACGTCATAATTAACTTCGACGTCACGATCTGCATTCCTGTCGATAGTTCTCAGGGAATGTATCTGCACGTTAAAAGTAAATTATATCAAACCGCATGTTTCCTTTACAAAGATGCTGCCATTAATGCTAGACATACATAATTCATTCATATAAAAAACCAGTATCATATAATCGGCCGTTTTAAAGCTTCGTTTTAAGTTAAAGACCACTGTATTTATAGACTAGTGGTTTGGAGACTCTCCCTGCTATATGTAAACAACTGAATAAAGAAATTTTAATGCATGTAAAACCAGCTTGGCGCAGGTGAAAGATCAACACAATTTTAGAATATTTTACGTAAAATTGGTAGAGAATATAAGTACCAATGTGAATCGTGCTCGGGAAACCCACGGATTTACCCCAATGTTTTTGTAATTCGCTTTTGATTAGTAAAAATGTGCATTATTTTGATGATTTTTTTGAATGTTTCAACAATGTCTTCCATTAACGAAATATCTTTTTCTTTCCCAAGCAAGAACTTCAAAGTATATGACTTAACAAAGGATTTTTCTTAAAAATATGTATGATTTAATGTCATTAATCACCTGCGCCGATGCGATTTAAATATATCATTTGCAATATTAGGATTCGCCCATCACATGATTACAAAGAACATATGACGTCACAAAAATGCATCAAATAGAATGTTTAACATCGGTGTCAATAAATGTAACATAGATTTTTAGAAATACTCCCGGTCAAAGTATTTTTCCAGCCGTATTTAGCATCGGTACGCCCTAACATTGCTGCGAAGGACAATTGACACCGAAACAACTACTAGCGAGATGAAATATCTGCTTTTTAAAATCAAAACTTTTTCTGATGTTGTCGTGGAACCTGCATTCTCACACAAATTCGTGTGAATTGGGCGCGGTCCGAGACGCCTGTCCTAGGTCGACTCATTAAAAATATATATGCTGTACCTAAATGTTTATACAGGAAAGTTTTCCAAAATTATTGCATACAATCAAAATTTTATCAAAAAATATGCTTTGCTTACACTTAAACAAAAACTTGACAAATGCAAATTCAAAAGTGTGTATAAACTGTGAATTTGAGAAGGAATTGCTAACCTTTCTGAACTCTCTCAACAGGTTCTCTGTAACAGAACTCCAAGAGCTGATCGATGCTTTCGTTTGGTATACACATGTAGCCATTACTTTTGTTACATTTTAGAGCTGACGACCTTTCAGTCCATTCTGTTTGAATTCTGGGACAAAAAGCCGTTGTGTACACTGGAAACTTGTATCCTTCAAGCTTTCTCTGAAAGTTTAGAACGTCTATATATGTTACAAAATGTAGAACATGAAGAATAAAAACCTTAAGGAGAACAGAACCAATAAATGTGGTTACATTGCAAAACTGATGAGCTTTGAGTTTAGTATGTTCTTTTTTTATAAACGTTTAATTTCTAGTCTAAAATTAGTAATATTTGATATTGAAAGTGTTAATATTTAAATGCAGTCTAATCAGTTCTATTTATCAGAATTTACAAGCAACCACTTATGATTGAATTCATTTATCAAACGATTAAAAGATCAATAATGATTGATTAGGACATCCTTGCGTAAAACGACTTCAGTTATATGCACCCCTGCGAATGTGTTCGGAATGTTTTCTTTATCGTTCTTTATCGTTGCTCAGTATGTAATAAATCCAGAGGTGCTCGAATGAAAGTTCACGAGACTTCACCGAGATTTGTTCAGTTCATGTGAAATTTCGAGCTGAAGTATAAGTGTTCGGATAATATTCTCAAAATACTTAAGTACTGGTCTTTTTTTTTTTAATATCATATCCTACTTTGATTTATATTAAAACGTGAAAAACGTTTAAGATGTAGTCTTATTTCACCATCTAGCAGTTATTTATATTAAACGATAATATTCAGAACAGAGTTATCGTTCGTGTTCAACCACGTGTAAAGTGGTTGAAAATAGAAACATTGGGTTGCTTAATAAAATCATAGCCAAGTTTGATGCTAGTGGTGTGCAATACCATGTTTTAAAAAAAATAATGGGTGTCTGTTTTGCATAAAAACTCAGTATATCGAGCCATTTTCAAGGAACATTCTGCATAAAATAGTATAATCTGTTTCACTATTGATGTTATTACTAGGTCAGGCGCGGATCGAAAATTAATCCTCAGGAGGAATCTCTTTTATGCATGTTAGTTGTTGCAACAGCAGACAAAAACTGATTTTTTATTGTCACATTTATTTCTAGAACACCTTTTATTCACCAATTATTGAAGATAAAGTTTAAAATCAATAAACCTCTTGATTTTATATTTTACTACAAGTACATGCACCTAGATTCTATGAAATAAACTATAAACACGAGGCACGATTTTTACTGCGAAACTGAAAAGGTCAAATAAAACACGTGGTCTAAAATCTAAATGACAATAACAATCGCAGGGGTGATATGGCTGAACTAGTGAAACGCTTTTTACTAATTTTACAAAATATAAACAAATACCTGAAAATAAAAAATAAATCAAAGCGTTACTTGAATTCTCCTTAAATCTGAAACTATATATATATATATAGAGAGAGAGAGAGAGAGAGAGAGAGAGAGAGAGAGAGAGAGAGAGAGAGAGAGAGAGAGAGAGAGAGAGAGAGAGAGAGAGAGAGTTCTAAGTGTTACGTTTTACAAAATTTATACTTCAATAATGTTTTGGTTATAAATTGCAATGGTTTGGCACTTTCGGGTGATAGTTAGATTTAGTGTTAAAAGAATATAATTATACTGAAATAATTATCAAAATAACAATAAAATGATTTTCATTAATGGTCTTGTTGAAAAAAAAAATGCAATGGTTAACGATTGGTATTTTTGTGTGACTTAATAATAAGATTCAAGACGTTTATAAAATGATGTTACTGACAAAGAAATTGTTGACAATAGAAGGTAAAACATACCATTTATACATATTCATAAAATATAACTCTTCTATTTCATGTAAATCCTAAAAAATCAATTCCTTAAATTTTTGATAATAAACCATTGGGGGGTTTATTTTACGAAAAAAGAAAATAGTATACTTACACATTCGTTTTGAACGAGAAGAAAGGCTATGAAGGTCCCCAATACCACAAGACACACTTTGGTATGCAGACTCATTTCGACGCCGTAAAAGTTAATACGAGGACTCTGAAATAAGTTTTTACAATCTTTCAAATTTTCTTCTAGTATGATCTAAATATGTTTTTGACCTGAAAAAAGCATTTCTCTCTCTCTCTCTCTCTCTCTCTCTCTCTCTCTCTCTCTCTCTCTCTCTCTCTCTCTCTCTCTTACCATTTTTAGTTTTTTTTAGTATCGCCTAGATATTAAACGGGTTTAATGATTCAAAATCTCAAAATAGATACCAGATCCTTGTCCTATAAATTACATTTATGTAGCAATAAAAGAAGCACCAGCATTATTGATTTAAACCATTTTTTTAATTGACGAAAAAATCTGTCTTGATACGACCCGGCGTCCATACCTACTCCACCTCCCAAATGCACTGACACAGTGAAATTAAGATGTGATGAGGTACACTTACATGCTCCGTACAGGACGTATGGGTTGTCCTGCAGTTTAAAAAAGAAATATAAATGAAAAATGGGCCACCGGTGTACCAAGTCTGGTGACAGTGGTACTATTTTTTCAGTGGCCGGAGGCATATTATCGAGGTCATGTCAAAATTTAAAATTAAAATCATAATAAATCATGGTTAAAAAACGATGATGAGAATATAAATTTAGAGTTTTACTATAAATTAGATGATTTACTAAACTTGCTTAAACCTGTATACAACCTGGTATGGTTAAATTAAATAGGATTTATGATTTTTATAATTATATGATTTTACAATTATATATAACATAAAAATTATATGAAATAGATTATGATTAATTTTAATGGTAATTATAAAGTTAATGAAATAAGACTTATGATTTTATAATTTCCAAATCATATATTTTTAATATTAATGATTACATAGATTATAATAATTATATAGCAGTATACTTATATATGAAATAAGTTATGATAAAAGGACATATCGCATGTTTCTAAAGTATGGGAATGTTAACATTTTGTGGTTTTTCCTTGTGTATCTAATAATTATTTCTAACAGTTTGATAACAGTATAAAAGCGGTAATTAGCCATAATATCAATATAAATTATAGCCTCAATCGTTTAAAACCTCGTTAATTAGATAGCATGTCACGTGGTACAGTGACGTCACATGCGACCTTCTTCGAACAGCTGATTGTAAACAAATTGCAGGATTAGCATTATCTTCTTTTAATTTTGACACTTATTCACCATGTACGTTGGTTTTTTTACATGCTGACTAAATTTAAAAACATCTTTTCTATTATTCAGTAGTTATGTAGTACATGTTTGAGCCACCAGTACGGATAAAAAACGATGATATTGCCGAAGAAGCGACGATGAAGTCGGAAATCACGATCAAATAAATCGGTAAAAGGTGTTTATAATATTTAAATCTACAAGAGTCTCCTTTTTTGGCGTTCCTAACGACTCAGAATCTTCATTAATGTAAAACTGTGGTGCACAAGAAGTTTGTTTCCTGGTCACAACTTTCTAAGGTTGTTTACACCATATTACACTATATACAAATATATTATAAAAGTAGACAAAAACGTTTTCCTTAATTATTGTTTTTTTCTGTAAGATCCCATCTCCGTATTTTTTTTATCCATTTACTTATAAATGTATATCAACAAACGTATATTTGTCTATTTCTCGCGTAAACATTCAATACCAACAACTCGATCCTTGACTTCTCCCACAAAAATTAAAACTCACAGAAATCTCTTGTACTTAAATTATGATTTCTGCAGAGATGAGCTATGAATGAAGAAATTATTTATACAAAACCGACGCATACATGAACAAATAGTTTAACAGTTTAACTTAGACAGCGCGTGCAGGTGTCATAACAGTATTTCACTGACATGGCTGAGGAAAAATAATTCCCAAATTTTCCTTTGAATTCGGGGCGTTTCCGCACGCGACAGGAGCTGATTTTTTTGTAAGATGAAAAACAATTTGTAAGAGGTCTAACTATTTTGTAATAATGCGAGGTCATTTAAATTTTTTATTCTTGTTGTTTTCGGAGGGGGGGGGGGTTAAAGGCCCGGGCTTGATTTTCAAACACATGTGTAACTTGGAGGTAAACAAAGTCTCACGCCTTGCTGGATGCACGTGTGTATTTTTCTAGAAAATTGTAAATGAAGCGTTGTTTAAAAATAAGTCAAGAGGATTTTTTCCAGAAGTTCGTTTTGAATTTTTAATTCGTATGTAAAGTTGTGCAACTTTGGTAAGAATATATAGTAAAATTTAATACTGTAGGGACAACTGCACGGATCTCCGCGAGCTCCCTGGTCGAGGACGGATGTGTCCCGGTGCACGGCGAGGGCTATTGTGAACTCTTGTTGATGAACCCATGTTTTATGTGTATTTGTATGTTGTCTGCTTGGCAGTAAATACTTTAATATGTACGAATTTAGTTACACAAAATATTATTATTCTGATATTATTTGATATACGAATATTGGTACAGAAATTTAAATTAATGATACCTATCTTAAAGAAAATGCCTGCTCGAGGCCTTTGTGGGCGTTCCGGCCTTTGACATGTAAAGTGAAGACTCTAAATTGTAGAAATCGTGACCCTCGGACCAAAACGGGAGGCTCAGGTGGGGTTCAAAGTTTAACATAGAACTACATAGGAAAGTTTTATAAAAAATTTTCTTCTCAAGAACTACTGCACAAAAATGCCATATTTACACAAAAGGTTGTATATATAGTGAAGATTCTAAATTGTATAAATCGTGACCCCCGGACAAAAAGTGGGGCCCCAGGAGGGGTTTAAATTTTAACATATACAGGAAAATGTTTTAAAATCTTCTTCTCAAGAACTATAATGCAACAGTTTGGGATATTACTATGCATACATGTACATCATTAAATAATATAGATTCTAATTTGTAAAATCCGTGACTCCCGACAAATAATGGGGCCCCAAGAGGGGTTCAAAATTTAAACATTTTAAAAAATATGAAGGAAACGTTTAAAAATGTTCTTCTCAAGAACTACAGTGTTATAGTTTGTGGAATTATTATGCATGCATCCCTGGCTTATGTAGATTCTTAATTCGTAAAATCATGACCCCCGGACCGATACTTCGGCCCCAAGAGGGGGTCAAAGTTTATTAGAGAAATATAAAGGTAACATGTTAAAAAATCTTCTTCTCAAGAATTACAATGCTTCACAATTTGTGAGATTACTAGCATGCATGTAACTTTGGATAATGTAGGTTTGATAGTTTTAAAATAGTGACCCCTGGACTAATACTGGGGACCCAAGCTGGATTAAAAGTTAAATGTAGAAGTATATATGGAAAATGTTTTCAAATCTTCTTCTCATGAACTACAATGCTTCAATTTGTCAGATAACTACGTAAGCATTCTCAAATAGTGTAGATTCGAAATTATAAAAGCCTTGACCCTCCAACTAATACTGGGCCCCAAGAGGTGTTCAAAGTTTAGCATAGAAATATAGAGGGAAAATGTTTTAAAATCTTTTTTTAGGGAACTATAATGCTTCAGCTTTTGAGATTACTATGCAAGCATCCTTAAATAATGTAGATTCCAAATAAATAAAGCTTTGGCACGCACTGGACTAATACTGGGGCCCCAAGAGGGGTTCAAAGTTTAACATAGAAAGATATATTGAAAATGTTTTTAAAAGTTTTTCTCGAGAACTATAATGCTACAGTTTGTGAGATTACTATGCAAGGATCCTCAAATTGTGTAAACTCTAATGTAATGTAGTGGAACCAAGAATTATTTTTCTTGATGTTGTTCTGTACAATCTAAGAGTTATTCCTCTTGATGTGGAACTCTTCTACGTTCATTTTTTCAGGCTGAGTACGTGCGGTCCCGCCGCAGTGTTACACTTTTCATTCCTATGTTACTATTTATTTTGTTAAAGCCAACTATAAACCTCGGACCAATACTGGGCCCCATAAAGGGGTTCAATGTTTAAAATAGAAAAAAGCATATGCTACGAAATAGAATGTCACAAGGAACTGCTGTTCAGGTGAGCGATGTGGCCCATGGGCCTCTTGTTTAATTAAGCAATATTGATATTTGCATCATGGATATAAATTGAAAGAGTAATTACAGTAATTAGAATAATATAAACGCTCCTTGCATCTGTCCTAAAAAAGCGACTAAAATAAATGACAAAAATAACAAAGTAGTTATTTAACCCGACGAATATTGCAATAGATTTTGTACTTCCTTTGTTTCCAAATAAAAATAATTTAGGGGGAAAAAAAAGAAAGCTTTATAACAAAATAAACTTAACACGATATTTTATCTTGTAACTTGTTTTCTAAATGTAAGTTAAATTCTATTTGTGACAACTTTATTTTGGAATTAAACAGCAATAAATTGTATCATAACAACTAATTTCTGAAACCATTTTAATGTGTATTTTAAGTATATATTTATGAAACCAATAACAAAATACCAAGAACAAAGTTGGCCAACGGTAAGTTTCCGGGGATAAGCTTCCTCATGAGGTCCCATATTTTAATGATCAACAAAAAAATTGCTGAATGACGATGTTACAAAACTATAATATCAGCGGCATGAAGAATTAATCAAAGAACTGAAAGTACTGATAAACGGAGGCATCATTTCAGAAGAAACTAAACTAATGACAATATATGATTTTTTTTATTTAGGGAAAAACAGCGCGCTTACCGCTTATCATGTAAGAATATTCGCGAAGCGGTTTAGTATATTGGCAAGGTCGCAAGGATATTTTTCAGGTTGACATCAGAGTTAGGTAGATAATATTAAAGGGTCTTTTACACGATTTTAGATCAAAAATCTCTTTTTCTTTCTTTTTATGTATAAAATGATTTACTTGCTCATTTTGAATAATTGACCAAAATTTGAAGGTTAGAAGTCAAGTTTTAAAAGTGATACAGAGGTAAGAATTCATTGGTATGTAAACAAAGCTCTTATATTTGTTTACAAATATTGTAAAGTATGGAATAACCATTTATTTGATCAAATGATCTGTGGCAAACAAGGTAAAATGATTCAATGTGTTCATTGACATTATGATAAACAGAAAAAAGCAACATTTGCTTGAGACTTATACCAATAAAACACTTATGTAAACCATAACAATGCTTGAGTTTTGTTGACAAAACAAAGATTTTCAAACTCTTTATCTTGTTTATAACTCAATATTTGACTTTCAAATTTTGATAAAGCTTTAAAAGTACCCATATTAACCATTCTAAACAGTAAAATTGGAAAACAAAATGTTAAAACTTTAAGCTGAAATGGTGTCCAATTCCCTTTAAAATAATTAGTGTTGTTCTCTTGATTTAACATTATAAGCTAATTATATTACTACTTAAATGTGTTTATTACTTACAAAAAAAGGAAGGAGACAATAATTTTGCATCACAAAACAACATGGGAAACTGTACATGCTATTTAATGCATACAACTCGAATTACTCGAAAAATAGAAGGGGTGTAATTTCTTGATTAATGAGTGTCGTCGATCCAGATAATTATTCTCTTATTACGATCGTTATGAGAGAGAGAGAGAGAGAAAGAGAGAGAGCGTTTTAAGCGTAATTTTATGTACATTCATTTGAAATATACTAATATTATACATTCATAAAATTAGTTTCCACAAAAGAATATAGTTTATTGTGATTGAATCCCGCATGAAGTTTCAGTCCGAGTCCACGTGTTACCCCTGTAACTCAAATCAACGCGCGAGGTGCACCGCGTGTTTGTTCCAAGATAAGGGAAAACAGTTTCGTTCTTATAGTTTTCATTTCAAGTATAAAGGCGAAAAGAAGCACGCCTAACAAAAGAGTATTCTACAGTGTTTGTAATGTTTGATTTCAAGAAAATAGAAAGGAAGCATGCCTAACAATGAAGTACATGTATTCTACACTGTTTGTGACGTTTGCTTTCAAGCAAAGAGAAAAGAAGTATGTCTAAAAATGAAGTACATGTATTCTTTATGGTTTGTGAAGTTTGATTTCTAGCAAAGAGAAAAGAAGTATGCCTAACAATAAAGTATTCTACACGGTTTGTGATGTTTAATTCTTATACTTCTTTTCTCTCTCTCAAGTTCAGTTATATGGTACCAGTTTAAATGATATATATAATGGCTATTGTTTGCATCATATAAAAGATTTTTTTGTCAATTCTAACTATTTTTTCCCCGCGCGATACATACTGACTTCCTAAATCACTTGCGGGGGGAGGGTGCATATGTAAAGAAAGATACGTCTCCGTGATTGATAATACGCGAACGATATACGACGGAGACAAAGAAGCATGCCATGTTTATTCATTGAATCTCATAATTATTCATTATTTCGTCCACCGCTAGATGGTGCTTAAGGAATCCTCATTATTTGACGTCACGGGCAAAACAATCGCGATATACGAAGGCTGTTAAACAGCCTCCGTCTAAAAATGACTCTGCAATCAGCAAAATGAATGTATAAGTTTTCTATCTACAAATTTGTTTGGATAAAATGATATTTTCTGTGCCATACAGTTGACTTCGGGTTCCTTCATCGTCTAATTTTTAAACATTTGCACTTGCTCTTTGTAAATCGAAGAAATGCCTCTTTGAATGAACACAAAAGAGGGATTTCAAAAAGTAGTTCAATTTGTAAAATTTTCCATATGCATGCAGCCTTTATTCATCCCCGGACCCCCAAAAAATCAAAAAGTTTTCTAGTACCCCATTCAAGATAGATATGTTACCAACAGATGGATGATTTTCGGTTATCATTGGAAATTGACAACAACAGCTTCTTTCATTTTTAAAATGTATCATCTTAGACAAATATTTAGTTGTTTTTACTTGTAAGACAATTAAATAAAGGTGGAAAGGTTGATAGTAAATACATAATTAACGAATTGGTTATAATTGTAAGTCTGGAAATTGATTAGAGTCACTATCATTTTTACTTTTATGTTTTGATACAAATTTTGACATACATGTACTTTAATCAAGTCCAAATCAATAAATGTTTAAGAAACCAATTTTATGAGACTTATCTGAATTAACAATAAATATACAAGCCCGGATATCAATGATTTTCATCAATATATTGTCCGTAAGAATCAACAATAATATATTTTTTTTAAATTTCATAACTTTAAATTGTAGGGTATATTACTTTATTCTTACAATTTTGATGGTCTTCAGTATTTTTTTGAGAGAGGGGTGGGGTGGGGGGTTTGAAATCCATATACACCGTTAAGGGGGGTGGGGGTTGAAATCCATATTCGCCGTTATTAGACAACGAAATGAAACAGTCAACTAAATTGCTGTTAATAAAAAATATATATCTATAAATGAAGCATTCATTAATCTTTTTAAAAAAAAATAATCGATAACCACGATTTCCCTTGCACTTTGATTCGATTACAAATAATGGGTTTTCATATAGAGAGCTGATTGGTCGGCTCTCTGATTCTATAACGGATTTCATCGATTATTACATGTATATTTGACAGGTATATTAGTAATACCGGACCGAGCATGTCTTTTCAAAGTATGCTTCTGAAATCAGAGTCTGCTCTTTTAGTCCGCTCTGGTCTGCGCTATGCAAGCATGGAGTTTGACTAGGGTCGTCTGTGGGTCAGCCCTAGCAGACTCGAAGCAGACCCTGGCGGACACAGAAAGCTGACCCGGTGTTTTAATGGTTCTGTAGTTTCCAATCACTTGATAACATCTCTCTCCTGATGTTTGCAAACTTAACTGAGACCCTGGGCCAAAAGGTTTTCCCCCCAACAATCTCGATGAAACTATCCTAATTTGCTACATTGAATGATTACAAATATATGATTTTGTAAATAGATTTTGAATTATATTTCAATAATTTCTATAATTGACCCTGTATATATATTTCAAGCTATTCTTTGGGTTTGTTGGAAACTCCGATAGCCTGAACCCTTGTTTGTCAGAACGTTTTCTTCATATATTTTAAGGTACATGTATATCATGTATTACACCTCCCCAGCGCCCCCCCCCCCCCCCGCGCAGACCTCGTATTTTGTAATTAAAAATAGAATTAAATATACGCATACCGATGGTTTACATTTATTTTAAAATCGAATGGTTACAGCCGTAAACAAATATAATAAAAGAGAAAATTGCCCTGTTTTTCAATTTGTTGGACTTGTATCATCTTTATAAAAAATCTATGAACGGCCCCAAATATTAAACCGTATAACAGATTAATTTGACCCATATGTTACGTTTGGAAATTAAACTTTGTAATGTATTGATATGGATTTAGAGAAGGGATGTGTGTGAGGGGTCCGGACTCTCCTTCCCCCTAAAAATTCCTCTATATTACCATAATAGCAAAATTACCAAAAATACACTTTGGACTCCGATCCCCCTTACAAACATAATTACATTTATTACTCTGAACCCCCCCCCCCCCCCCCACTCACAGTCCTCATTGATAAATGAATATACATCAGAATATTTTAATAACAACGAAAGCCTGTACATGTTGTAACAAAGAATATTGTAAATAGTGCAAAATAAATTACATACATGCAATTATATTGCGCAATGTTGTTCAATGTAGAACTGCCAGGACAGAAGATATAATTACTGATTTAAGGTGGTATAAGACACATGACAATATTTATGTAAATAAAAGTGCGTTATAATCAAAATCTTTCATGATGATGTTTGAGAATTTTAAAATTTTACAATTTATGTATTTGGCCAAAAGAAAATAAGTTTTTAAATGTTTGGAAACGTAAGTAAAAAATAGAAAAGCCCCAGCAGGATTTGAAATCGCTACTTACGGACACGTAGTTAACGCTCTAACCCGTTGTATTTCACTGTTAGGTAACATTATTTTGGGGGAAAATATTACATTTATACTTTATTGTTTATTTCAATAAGGAGTGCATCACAATATGCATATGTCCTGTACAACCTTCAGACTGATATGTGTGCTTTACATAGCTATTTACCTAATAAAATAGTACAACAGGTTTTGATGAATAAAGTCATAAAAATACATGCATGTTACAAAACACTGATCTTTGTCTGAAGTTACATACACAACACAGGTCAACAGGCCGCATTATCGGGTACTAGTTTTACCCAGCTCTTCGGTTAGATGGGTTTCATGTGATGTACACACCGGTATGTGTTTTCCATATGCAGAAAAGGATCATTAACATGCATAAATGTTTCTTAATTTTTGTGATGATCAGCTAAAGAGATTCATACTGTGCTTTAATTAGATTATCATTATGATGTTAACCAATATAGGTAAGTATAATACATGCACAATATTATGAGACACCGGTATAGGTATAAGTATTACTTTCGCTTTCTCAATAAGTGATCCCCCTTTGCCAGCATACTGTATCATTATCTTTTAATATTTGAATAATCTTATCATCATAACCTATTCTATCGCATTGTACAGTTTCTGTCATATTAATTGTAAAGGTTATTTTTTCATTTGTCAGACTTACACTATTGAGTTGACCCCATATTGACCCTGTGACATTTTGTATTAAATTTGTGTATTACATGTAAGTAAATGTAGAGACTTATTATCATGTTTATATGAGTTACATGTATGATAGGAAGGAAGGGGTCTTTGTTATGTATTATGATAAATTATATATAATGTAGGCCATGCCCCTATGGAATTGTTCTGAACCCAAGAAACAACAAGAAAATACCAAAAATCTTGAAAACTGTTGAGATCCCCACTACTAAACCATAACTAAACCATCATAATTCTTGTTTCTAATGTCATTATGATGCATCAAATACATGTAGTGTTAAGTACATGACCCCAGGTGTTGTCTTTAAACCAACCCCCCACTTCTCTGAAATAGAAAATGGTGATATATATATTTTTTTAAATTTATTTCTTTTTCAAAGAAACAGACATGCAAAACAGACATTCAATCACACACATACACACTTATGAATAATCACTGAAATTTATCATTTTGTGGTTACTTGCTTACATGGGGAAAAAAATAATTATAGAAAAAAAAATATTCATGATACAGTGTAATAAAAATAAATCAGATATCAGCGGCCAAGATATCTTTCCAACTATCCCATAAGTTTTCAAAATATTGTCGTTTACCAGTTTGTATTGCAGCATATCTTTCAATATTGTACTTTAGTTTTAAGTGACAAAGGAAACCAATCAAACATGGAGTCTTATTTGACATAAGACAACGTTTCATATACAGAATTATAAAATTAATTACTTTGTTATGAAATGACAATGGAAGTTTGCCAAGTACAATGTATAATATTAGACATATTAAATCCAATTCTTTCAGAGGTCTTTCTATAAATGTATAAACTAAGTTCACTCCACAGGGTATGTATTTTCTCACAGGAAAAAAAAAACCATGCATTATTGTTTCCACATTGTTTTTACAAAACCCACATGTGTCGGTATTTTTAATATTGATTTTTTTAAGGTAGTATCCAACTGGAAGAATTTTGTGTAAAATTCTAAATTGAATCCATTGTACAGAAGAATCTTTGGTAGTTTTAAAACAAATCTTAAAAATACCATAAACAGTTATATCTTCAACATTATAATCTGTTAGATCTGTTTTCCATCTGGTTACAGCAATTGGAACAACCACATTTTCATTCAATACATTGTAAATAATTTTGTACACTTTTCATGGAGTATGATTGTTTGGAAAAAAAATGGTATACATGGATTAGGATTTATTTGAACAGAAGTCCGGTCAATGTTAGACATTTTAAAAAACTAAAAAAATTGCTGATTTAACACTGTTGTTTTGCATTATACATACATTCTTGAGATTGTATTTACATTTAAATTCTTCATAACTTAAAAAATTACAATTTTCATCAAAAAAATCTTGTATAACCTTTACACCTTTCTTGTACCAGGTTTTTATGAAAAAATATTTATTTGCTATGAGTATTTTTGAATTGTACCACACCGGAGACTTTAAAAGATTATCTTTTGCCTTTGGGTGATCAATATAGGTAATAATAAAACATATCCATGAATTTAACACATCTTTCCAAAAATCATTGTTTACCTTGTGTAAACATTCAATTACAAAACTATCACTAAAATCAAACAAATTCTGTAAAAACTCATTTCCATAAATGGTAAATAAAAAATCCATCCATGGTTTGTGTGATTTTATAAGCCTTTTTATCCATGAACATTTGAGAGATATTATAAAGTTGTTAATCTCAACCATTTTAAACCCTCCTGATGAATAGTCCTGTGTAATGACTGACCTCTTAACTTTATCAATCTTAGATTTCCACAGAAATTCAATTTTTTTTTTATTAAGGTATGAAATTGTTTTTTTCTTTGGATTTGGTAATAAAATGAATAATTGTAGCGTCACAATTGATTTGAAGAATCGTTTTCCCGTTCTTTAAGGCTTTAAAGGAATTATGAAGAAAATTGCTAACAACCATTTTCCTGACATTTAATGTTAAATCAAGGGAAAAAAAACCCCTATGCCTATCTTCGATTTGACATCGTTTAAAGAGGAAGTCAAGCGTTTGTATCATTTCGTTTTTTGGAGAGACTGTAGGCATTCTAGAAATATTTTATTAGTCAAAATAGACAAAACTCCGAAATATGTTACATATTTTCTTCATATTTCATTGAAAATGATAGTTTGAAACATGATTTTTCTATATGTTTACCAAACATTTTAACTCCGGTACACCCTATCAAACAAAGCATTATGGAAAGATTTTTATCTTGAATTATATTAACCTGTAGGCACCTTTCATTTACTAGATCTTGACTTTAATTAAAGTGATGTATGAGCAAGGTAAGCAAACATAATTTAAGAATTATCAAAAAGTAAATATATTTTTCAAGTTTGATTATGTTGTTTTATAACATATTTGCCTCAGTTTTAATATTAGGTTAGTTATGGTAAGTGTAACCATTTTGTTACGCATGTTACGATACTGTGCAGTCCCTTTGCATGTCATTTGAATGTCTTCTTTAATCTGCTATAGCTAATTGCCATTGGTCAACAGTCAGCGAAACTAATTACTGGCATCATTCAATTTTTCTTTTTCTTTTTTTTAATCGCAGAAAACGTTGATGTTATCGGAGTCGTTACATGTACGTTAAATTCAAAGTCCGATTATTTGAATTTGGTTACTATCAACAACTTCATGATTGCCAACTAATAAAGTTTGTTTCGGTATAAAAAATTACTATTTACTGACTTTTAATAGGTTTGTTGTCACCCTCGACAGCAGGTATTTCCGTCGGCTTTTCCCCGAAAAATACTTACATTCTCGAGAAACAACAAACTTGATATCGTCCTATTGCCAGTTAATGGGTATACAATATTGCAAGGACATTGTTAAGTCTGGCTATTGTCATTAGTCTGGTTTAAGTGACTTTCAATAATTTAAAACATTTGTAAACGAATTCATAATATACATTGCTTCATATAAACGGTCAACATTAATACATGCATGTTGCATTAGTTAAAAATGAAACAGTCGTACAAAATCATCAATATTTTAAAATAAATATAAATATATAATAAAAATAATTATAGTTTGCCATAGAAGTATAAAATTCATGCACCAAAGTTCCTGCTTACACCTTTGGTATTTGCACACGAATGAGATGATGTCCTTAAACTATAAATAAAATTTACCTGATAAGTAATTTTCGTGAAATTAATAAAAAAAACTAACTTTATATTTCAAAAAACAGCCTGAAATAATCGAAAAAATTAGAGTAAGGTAGTGGAACCGCGTTGTTGGATATAAGTCAGTTGGAGTTTGGATCAAAATGCATTTAAAAAATATTGAGTTAATACGCAAAGAGTATATATATATATATATATATATATATATATAAATATATATATATATATATATATATATATATATATATATATATATATATATATAGTTATATCCAAAAAATATCGCAGTGTCCGGTTTTATATATAGAAAATTTGAAAAACGAAAGACGAAAGACAACACAGAGTAAAACGTTTTACTCTGTGTTTTACTCTGTGTTGTCTTTCGTTTTTCAAATTTTCTATATATATATATATATATATATATATATATATATATATATATATATATATATATATATATATATATATATATATATGTTTTACTCTGTGTTGTCTTTCGTTTTTCAAATTTTATATATATATATATATATATATATATATATATATATATATATATATATATATATATATATATATATATATATATATATATATATGTTTTACTCTGTGTTGTCTTTCGTTTTTCAAATTTTCTATATATATATATATATATATATATATATATATATATATATATATATATATATATATATATATATATATATATATTGAATTAATAAAACTTTTTTTGAATAGGTGATTATAGTTTTCATCGAAAGAACTTTCCTTTCAGCTCAACAAAAAGAATTTAGGTCACTTACATGTATAATCAAATATAGCCCCTAACAGCTCTTCTAAATAAAAATCTAACCAGTTGCTTTTTCATCACAATTGTAAAGTATAAGAAAAAAAAAAATAAAACAACAACAACAACAACACCCGCTTCAAAATACAAATCAAATCAATTTGCTGTCTTATTTCCTTCGCTTGCACGGGTTATTATCTCTTAAATGCAACATTTTTCCAATCCATTTAACAATTGATAATCGTAACATTTTTAGTAAATAAGAAATTTGTCTCTTCAAAAAAACAAAAACGAAACAAAAAAAAAAAAAAAAAAAAAAAACAAACAAACAATAAAAATGTGATTCCAAAACAATTCATGCGTTTACCAAAAACATAAAATAAATTGAAAACCAAACAAATCCACCAATCACAACGAAAAACACTTAATTCAACAAGATGTTTACCTATTGAATCGTTATGCAATTTACGCGCATAAATTTTATTTTTCCACACCAATGAAAGAACCAACAAGGTTAGAGATACAAGCTAAATCTCTATGTGCAACATATGTTAAGTCTCATTTAATACCGAATAACTTCTAACTTCTTGGACTCAAAATTTATACTGCAAGGATTCTTTTTCAACAATAATGTGATTAGAATAGTGTTTAAACAAGCATAACATAGGTAAATAGTTTACTTACGAAATTGTTGAGTATTAGAATGGAGGAAAAGAAATATCCCGATATCACAGGACACAATTTAATGGAAATACACAAGTCGTCTCTCTTAGAGGTTTGTGTAGACTTTGAAATGTTGTTGTCATTGGAGGTGCTGTTTAACTGTTCTTAACCTAAATTTAAAAAATCACATGATTTAAATTCATTCGTCTGGTCTCTTTTATAGAATATATCTGTTTGGGCACCCAAGAGGTTTTTTGACTAATTAGGTCAAACATTTTTGTATACATTTTGTATATATGTACATTGAAAATAATGATCCAAACATCAAATGTAAATAATTTAATATGCCATTTATATATTTATAAACTAAAAGGTTGACGTTCATAAAATCAAAGGACCCCTGTGCTAAGACCCTAGCGATTTAATAAACACCCAAATATGGTTTTCATTGAACAATACAATACGTAGAACCCACTTCTCAGTACACAATTGGCTTTACAAACTTGTCCATGACAACTGGCATAACAAAACACGGTAATTTGATTTCAGTGTCACTTGTTAAAAATGGAGCTCTATTATCAAAATATATACGATATTAATAAAATTTCTTTGAAATAAAAGTAATTGACAAACTAGAAAATCGGACTTAGCTCAAGTTTGTTAAAAGAAGTTTGTAAAAACAAACGCATGTATTATGTGTATTTCCTATAGAATATATCATCTAAGTAATATCAGTAATAAAAAACAATACACATGTGATTTTGAAACAATCCATGCGTTTACAAAAAACATAAAATAAATTGAAAAACAAACAAATCCACCAATCACAACGAAAAACACTTAATTCAACAAGATGTTTACCTATTGAATCGTTATGCAATTTACGCGCATAAATTTTATTTCTCCACACCAATGAAAGAACCAACAAGGTTAGAGATACAAGCTAAATCTCTATGTGCAACATATGTTAAGTCTCATTTAATACCGAATAACTTCTAACTTCTTGGACTCAAAATTTATACTGCAAGGATTCTTTTTCAACAATAATGTGATTAGAATAGTGTTTAAACAAGCATAACATAGGTAAATAGTTTACTTACGAAATTGTTGAGTATTAGAATGGAGGAAAAGAAATATCCCGATATCACAGGACACAATTTAATGGAAATACACAAGTCGTCTCTCTTAGAGGTTTGTGTAGACTTTGAAATGTTGTTGTCATTGGAGGTGCTGTTTAACTGTTCTTAACCTAAATTTAAAAAAAATCACATGATTTAAATTCATTCGTCTGGTCTCTTTTATAGAATATATCTGTTTGGGCACCCAAGAGGTTTTTTGACTAATTAGGTCAAACATTTTTGTATACATTTTGTATATATGTACATTGAAAATAATGATCCAAACATCAAATGTAAATAATTTAATATGCCATTTATATATTTATAAACTAAAAGGTTGACGTTCATAAAATCAAAGGACCCCTGTGCTAAGACCCTAGCGATTTAATAAACACCCAAATATGGTTTTCATTGAACAATACAATACGTAGAACCCACTTCTCAGTACACAATTGGCTTTACAAACTTGTCCATGACAACTGGCATAACAAAACACGGTAATTTGATTTCAGTGTCACTTGTTAAAAATGGAGCTCTATTATCAAAATATATACGATATTAATAAAATTTCTTTGAAATAAAAGTAATTGACAAACTAGAAAATCGGACTTAGCTCAAGTTTGTTAAAAGAAGTTTGTAAAAACAAACGCATGTATTATGTGTATTTCCTATAGAATATATCATCTAAGTAATATCAGTAATAAAAAACAATACACATGTGATTTTGAAACAATCCATGCGTTTACAAAAAACATAAAATAAATTGAAAAACAAACAAATCCACCAATCACAACGAAAAACACTTAATTCAACAAGATGTTTACCTATTGAATCGTTATGCAATTTACGCGCATAAATTTTATTTCTCCACACCAATGAAAGAACCAACAAGGTTAGAGATACAAGCTAAATCTCTATGTGCAACATATGTTAAGTCTCATTTAATACCGAATAACTTCTAACTTCTTGGACTCAAAATTTATACTGCAAGGATTCTTTTTCAAAAATAATGTGATTAGAATAGTGTTTAAACAAGCATAACATAGGTAAATAGTTTACTTACGAAATTGTTGAGTATTAGAATGGAGGAAAAGAAATATCCCGATATCACAGGACACAATTTAATGGAAATACACAAGTCGTCTCTCTTAGAGGTTTGTGTAGACTTTGAAATGTTGTTGTCATTGGAGGTGCTGTTTAACTGTTCTTAACCTAAATTTTAAAAAAATCACATGATTTAAATTCATTCGTCTGGTCTCTTTTATAGAATATATCTGTTTGGGCACCCAAGAGGTTTTTTGACTAATTAGGTCAAACATTTTTGTATACATTTTGTATATATGTACATTGAAAATAATGATCCAAACATCAAATGTAAATAATTTAATATGCCACTTATATATTTATAAACTTAAGAGTTTACGTTCATCAAATCAAAGGACCCCTGTGCTAAGACCCTAGCGATTTAATAAACACCCAAATATGGTTTTCATTTAACAATACAATACGTAGAACCCACTTCTCAGTACACAATTGGCTTTACAAACTTGTCCATGACAACTGGCATAACAAAACACGGTAATTTGATTTCAGTGTCACTTGATCAAAACGGAGCTCTATTATCAAAATATAAACGATATTAATAGAATTTCTTTGATAAAAAGTAATTGACAAACTAGAAAATCGGACTTAGCTCAAGTTTGTTAAAAGAAGTTTGTAAAAACAAACGCATGTATTATGAGTATTTCCTATAGAATATATCATCTAAGTAATATCATTTCAACATGTTTTAATGATGTATGAAAATGTGTACTTTTACCAACCAAGTGTATTTGTTTAGTCGGTCCTATTGCCGTACATTCAATTATATCAAGATTAATGTCAAAGGTGTTTTTCAACATTTGAATTGAAAAAAATTGTCGTGTGTTATCTTTTGACATTTAGTGTATTTTAGTTTTAAGCAGTCTCCACTTTCATTGTTTTACATTTAAATAGGTTTTATTCAGTTAGAAATATTGGTTTGAAAATCTTGTAGAAGCATATGGGTCGTTGCAATTACTCGTAACTTACCTGTCATTCTAGTTTTGTCAAAATTATCTTCAATATCAACGTACAGGTATTTAAACCCTTTGTATTTGTTACACAAGAGATCTTTGTTACACAATATACCTATTCAGAGAAACAAATGCTTGCAACCGCTCGAAAAAAATGTTTATAAAGGGAATTTTGGCCATCTCTCGCGAGCATTTGTTCTGTTAAACAGTAACGTTGTATTTTATCGCAGACGAATAGCAATTATAACTAGTAGGCTAATGTTCTCGAATAATTCTTTCCATCTTAATATTTTTAATGAATTGCTAGATTGCTCTATAAGGTATACAAAAAATTATTATACCTATGATACATGTTGTACTAAAAAATGGGAAACCCACTAAACCATAAAATGATAAATGAACTTTAAAAAGATTGTTTTGTATTTTCCAGCCATTTCTTTAAGAATTCCATGTTGTATATATCGTAAACATTTATTAAACTACTTTTCTGATTTTTTTCCCAATTATTATGAACAAAACTGAGCCTAGTGAATATTCCTCACACAATCATATAAACAGTAAACCTAACAATAGAAGAGAGTGTTTTAAAGGCTAGCTGTCTTTGTACAAAATGAATGGGTTAACTGTAAAAACAAGTTCCACTTGAGTAACCACAGGACTTGATGTGATACCTGGCTGACCCAAATGAATGGCTTATTGCGCAATCCAGCAAGCTTTTGAAACCCTTACTATAATTCTGTATTTCAAAACATGAAAATTCAATAATTAACAGCTTTTCAAATGACCTTGACCTTTGACCTTTATGTCATTTTGTTTGGTCAGGGTTGACGCCTCTATTCCAAGTTGTCTGAACTCCCTTTTATAGATAGTTAAAAAGTTTGAAGCGATTTTATCGCATGGACATGGGCATGTCATGTAAACAAGGCCTGTGCCCTGTTTTTGTTTACATAGTCAATATACAAGTAAAAAAATATTGTTCCAGCTTTTTGTATGTTATTTATTGTAGACATGGATAAACAGTTTCTAACGTTTTACACATTCGTTTTAAGTTTAAAACTGAAATAGTTACTTCAACGTTCAAAATGTAAACAAACGCTTTGTTTACATAGCGAAGAATTTCAAGCTGTAACTCGCTTATAACTCAACAAATTACACTCAAGTTTCGGTTGCCTATTAAAAATGCCTTTCTGAAGCGTTGTAAATATTAAAATCGGAAAAATAATTTTTGACCAAAATCGTGACCATGCCCCTTTGAGTGAACAAATATATTTTACGTTACCATTCACAATGTAACATATAGATGTGGATTATGGCATGAATTGAACAAACTGTAATCTGGTGGTAATAGTGCTATTTTTGCCTCACAAAAAAGCTTGCCTCAAAATGAAGATGAACAGGAACATTCGGGTTGACATGCCGTGAAATCCATTAGACGTGTTACACTTTCACTTTATGTCTTCACATTCAAGAAATCTGTACTGAAAATCTTTGAAACATCGTCATTAAAGGCTCGCATTGTGGAGAGAAAATCTGCGGCAAGTAATTAAAGCGACAAGCCGTCAACATCAAAATTATATATTTTTTTCTGATGAATTTTGAGGTAAATTAATGTTCCTACAGACTGAGTAACAAAATACGGTTAATCACAGATCAGACTAAAATTGCGCCGTAAATTGCAAATTTTGCAAGATTTAAGGCACACACACACTTGTAAAAGTTAATGTGCCATTGATCAATTGGTGTTTAATAAAACGCAATTTCTGTAATATTTTTGTCAGTCTCTGTTGTAAATTATGTGGAATACGATAACACAAAATAACTACTGCCTCAAATTCAATTGATACATGTATGTTAAAAATGGTTGAATTTATCAAGGAAACACAATGCTGTAAATGAAATTGGGAACATGTTAAAGATAACTATGGACCGCAGTGTGTTTTTGTTAACACCTTAAAAAACAACTATTGCGGTGATTTATTAAGATTTTGCAGTCCTGTTAGGAACTTTTTATTTTAACGTCAAAGCTATAAGCTGGCAGTTAGGAAATAAAATATTATTTCCGCGGAAGAGTGGTCGGGTACCAAATCGGCATATTAAAACGCGTCTACATTTAAACTTCAACCTATAATGCGACTCTTTTAAATGTTACACCAAATAGACTGTCGTGATTCAACGCATCTCTATATCAACCGAAGCAGATAGTATCAAGTGGTATTTGCAATAACATGTCATTGCAATTGATTGCTAACGTCATTGTACATGTCAGTGATTGCTACCATTAATTTACATGTCATTGATTGCTATCTTTAGTTTACAAATCATTGATTGCTACCTTTGTTTCTTGTTATTGTTATTTTAGAAAACATAATAAAATATTCATAAATAGTCCCCATTAAAATGTTTCCATTATTTTCTATCAAGTATTAGTACACTTGTATTTAAAAAAGGAAAACCCACAGAGGTCGTTAGCTGTCTTGATTGGTGTGGTTCTCATTGTAGATATGGGAAATGTAAAAATGGACAATGTTTCGATCTATGTAGAGAGGCGGACAGACATGCATGTCTCTGTTCAGGTGAATATACATTTTTTGTTTTATTAGGGTCCCGCTCTGTGTGCGCCCTATAATGATCAGTCTGTCCATCAATCGGTCCGTCCTTCCGTCCAAAACCCTGGTCTTACAAATTTGATGTTGACCTGACTGAAAGTCAATGCTCAGTTATACCCAGTAAATAATTATAAAATATTTACCAGTTCATAATAAAGTAAAATTGAAATTGACATACTATAAGGTCAATTGAGTGACTCAGGTGATCTATTGCTATTGGTATTTGCCCGTTGTCGTCCATCATCATCCTACATCGTCCGTTGCGCGTCTCCTATAACAATAATGATATAGTTCTAGCTTCTTGAAAATCTTTACCACTTTTGATTTAAAGCCTTTGTAAGATAAGGGGATTTTAAAATATAAATTCTATGACCTTACCTACACCGGGTTCACATGAGAGGAGCCAAATTTGCAAACAAAACGCCAAATCTTCTTCTCTACTCCCTAACTTGTGGGACAAACTAAATGCGTGGTTATAAGATTCATAAAGCCTTCTATCAAAGTTGTTGATTTCATGGCCCTTCGGTCAGGGATTGAGACCCCATAGCCATAAGGTGAACATGTATTTAGTCTTAGAAAATACAATTCTCTTCTCTCATATTAATTCGTAAAGAACTAAATGCATGCATATGGTTATGATGTCGTAAAACCCACTACTTAAATGGTAAAATTCTTAGTCTCTGGATATTGGGTTCAGACACTTGGGGGGGGGGGGGGGCATTATGAATATGAAGTAAAAATGTATTTAATCTTAGAAAATACAATTCTCTTCTCTCATAATTATTTGTAAAGAACTAAATGCATGCATATGGTTATGATGTCGTAAAACTTACTACTTAAATGGTAAAACTCTTAGTCTCTGGATATTGGGTTTAGACACTTGGGGGGGGGGGGGGGGGCATTATGAATATGAAGTAAAAATGTATTTAATCTCTACTTCCGTAACAGGAGTGAAAAAACTTAATGAATGCATGGTTATGATTTCAATCAACCCTTTTAACTAACTTTCTTTTACATATATAGCTGTTGTATTAAAGTTAATGTCAAAAGCTGTTGCCCCCTTATTAATATTCTGAACCAATTCCTCACATGCCCCGGAAATACCTCAAGTAACGTATTTTCCCGACGAATCGTCGATGCGAACGACTAGTCGAATTGCTCATTGTTAGCCAAATTTTTAACAAATTCATAAAATACGTCGATTCAGACAATACGTCGATCTTATCACTTCAAAATGGCATAAAAACTAATACTGAAGTAACATTATCAGTGCATGATGCAACGATGTCTCCGATATTGCTACCAATTCTTATTAATGATAATCATTAAAACAATTACACTTTATACTTATGCATCGTATTTTCAAATGCCGGCAACATCTACAAAGTCGCTCGCTTGCATTGTAAACAATTCCCGTTATCGCATGTAATGCAAAATTAAACTTACTTTGACAGAAATATTTTATTCCCATATATTAAAATAATTATCCACTCTGATAATCGCCAGTGTATTCACCACTACGTAATCAGCCACCTTTGACTCGGCGCGTGGTCAATGTTTGTTTAACAATTTCCGGTGTCAGAGGCATGCACCTGTCTCATGTCGGGCTTCAAAGAGAGATCTCAAGTGCAGAAAGCTTAGCAAATACTATGATTTTATGAAACTTGCTTACTTTGCATCCAGTAATACAGTTACACGCTATCGTTTTACATAGACACTGTTAGAAATAGCAAGGACGTATATACTATACTCTGTCCCGAGTTTTTGCATCCACCACTTTTTGCTTGATATTCAGATTTTCATAAATACCTTTGGGTTCAAACTGCGTTCATCCACTATTATGAAAACTGTCCAGATTATCTGTTTTGAAACGCCCCCTCAACGGCTTCAGGTTTCAATACACAATGAACATAAAAAGTCTACGGAGATTTTCCATTGCATCAGCCATTAATAAGCCCGATTATCTGTTTTGAAACGCCCCTCAAATTGTGTCCAAATCACGATTAGGAAAAGGTGTGTTTAGGCTTAAAAGTATGTTACTATAATGGCCTCTTGATTTACACAAAAGCGTTTTTCTAAGGAATTAAACAAAATCATATTTTGACCATTATGAGGTGATAATATTTGTCGGGGCGTGACCAAATTCAATAAATCCTGAAGAGCCTCATAATAGATTTGACCACGCTCCGACTGAAATTATTACCTCATAGTATTCAAAGAATGAATCATCCTTATTACTTATATGTATATAATTTTTAGCAGTGGTAGGTCTTGATTAAATATTTGAATCTTGACTTTTTATTTGATTTCCATGTTTGCGTCCCCCAACTATATGTCATTTGAATTTAATGGATTATAAATACAAAATCGAGTAGTGTTATCATAAACAAAGACATTGTATAATGTAAATATTATTGCATAACATATTCAATAAATGTTTTGCATACTGTAAGACTGTACCATATATTATATATGTAACTTGCTAATAAATCTTAGGTGGAAGTTGTGCCATATGATTCAAGCGTAGATTTCATTGACCTACTCAAATTTTGTAATTTAAAATCTGAGCATCAAACTACTGTAAGCCAACTTTCATTGGCGATTTCCAGATTAACATGTGGTTAACAAATTCGCGGCGACTACTTTTAGCGAACAAAACGAGATTATCTAGACAGTAACATAGCAAAGTCATCGCGAAATTTTCTCGCTCGCAAATAAAAGTTGGTTTACCGTAAAGTTGAAACTTGATAAGGATTAATCTATATCTAAAGTTCTATGAATAGATTTAAAGCATACTTATCTGTATTATTAAACTTTTGTGGAAAACACAAATATTTTTATGTTAAAATGTATCATGTTTGAAAAGAATGTGGATTTGCTAGATGCACTACAGCTAAATACCAACACAACACATTCTTTGCCCGATACAAATGAGCCAAATGAGTTAATAGTTTATTGTTTACACTTATCTATTAGTTGCCATTGTAAATGCACCTGCATTTGGATCAAATGAATTTTGGGATGGTCCGGTAATCTTCTATACCACTGTCCAGGTACTTTTTTCATTTTTTCAAGTTTGGGCATTGCAGTTAAACATTTGATATTTTATTGATAATTGATGAATGTGTTTTTTCTCATGACTACACAAAGTCTTTATTTATTTATTTTTTTAGGGGAAATATCGAAAATCAGAGTCCAAACTGGTGCAAAGGCTGTATTCCATAATTCAGTCTTTGAGTATTGACTCTGTAATCCTCATTTTATTGGACGAATCATTTATATCTTAATATCTCTTTAGGAGTATGGTTTCAAAATACAAAGCATTGTGAATTATGTTTTTATTCTTATGTTAGTTTTTGTGTTTTTCTTATAAAAAAAATCAAATAAGTTGTAATTGTTTTTAAAAATGTGATTGTACAGAGTGACGTACCTCAATACAAATTTTTGCCTGACATCTATTTTTACAAAAAAAAAATCATCACATCCAATGTTTTTCTTTGTAGTAATGTTTTTCAATGATGAAACTTTTTAGCTTTATTTGCTAAATGTATTATTTTCATCTAAGTTCAGTTTTTAGGTTGAGAAGCAATTTCAGAGTTTACTTTATCTCATAGTTTCTCTTTTATAAGTGTTGCTGTGGAATATGGTGTTGTAAGAATTTTTTTCAAAAAACTTAGATGTGAAAACTTGAGCAAGAAAAAACAAAGACAAATTTGGAAGTCTCAATAAAAAGGGGACAATGCACCAATTGCTTTAACACTTTTACTCTAGAACTGTTGATGATTCACGCTAATATAAAACGCATCAACACCATAACTCATTAGATTTGTTTTAATTCTTGATATATCTTATGAAATATTCCCTTATTTTTGTATATATTTCATGAGCAGCTAAAACTTTTTAAGCGTTTTTGATAAATTTATCTAAATTTTATAACAGTTTTACAACACGTAGTATTTGGATAGAACCGATTCGTCCAAAATGTGTAAGGAAATATTTTTTTTGAGATGGTTCATTAATTAAGACAGGCTTTTTCAGCTGAGTTTATTATGAACAACATTGTGTGAACAGTGCTGATATTGGCGACCCCATTGTGGATCGTGGGTATTGCAATCATGAATAAACTGGTAAGTTTTCATTTGATCAAGAACTGATAGTATTATTAGGAATTGTCTATATAATCCTCATAAAACCTCAAATATATATACATTTATATTAGGGGTGTATTAAGGTCATACATGTCAAAATATCTGTGCATATCCAGACATTTTTCCATGATAGCTGCGTAGGGAGATATTCTTTTTTGCATGCAATGAGGTGAAGGAGGCTTATTTTTTCTGTAACCTAACTATCAAATTTTTTAAGACCCAAAATGCAATATTTTTTGACAAATTGAATTACTTACTTTATATAATTTTGTATTTTCAAAATTTCACAGCTTTAAAAAGCTGAAAGAAATTTTGTAATTTGCATTAGATTTACATACATCTAATTCGACGTGATAAAAATCCACGTACTAACTGAATTAAAGTTGTTTTACTGAGAGAGAGAGAGAGAGAGAGAGAGAGAGATGTGCAATGAATGTTGACTTTTACATATATCTGTAAACTACATGCTGCAATTTTTGCTTTCATAAAATCATGTGTTAATTTTGATTTGATGTGTATATAGATTGTTATAATGTAGGTTTTTTAAATACATATAACTTTAGATATACATTTTAGACATCAAAATTATTGTTGGATTAGTAGTTGTTTTATGAGGCTAAGTTTTAAATGATATGGATGACTTGTACTACATTTTACTCTGAAAACTAGTATTTACCCTGAGTGGGCAAAGTGGTGTCAACAAATTGTTTTTTCTTCTTTTAAGTAAATTAATAAAGAAAAGGTGATATGATAAAAAAAATCCATGTTAGTAATTGTATCTGTGCTCTATTAAACATCTCATTTTTAAGTCTCTGTTTATATACAGTCTAAGCAATGCGTGGCAACCAATCATTACTCATTATGTAAGTTGCCTAGGGAATAAACTTGAATAAACTTGTTTTGCGCATGTAGGCTGGTTAGTTGGTGTGTCGGACTGTAAACAAGGTATTGTTCATTCAGAACGGTTTAATTCATTTATTTGACGGACTCCAAACATGGTATATGTTTAATGACCCCTATTGATTTTTGGGTCTTTGGTCAAACTATTCCAGAAGTCGAATACTAGTAATAGACCGCTTGTTGTGCTAAATTTACACTTGGTAGAGTGATGCCACCTAAAACAATGATGATTTTCTTGATTATGAGGTCACAAAACCATAGGTTACAACTATTCTGGATGCAGGCAGAGATTATGATATTGTCATTTCAATTCTAAAGTTTGATTATAACTTGAGTTATTAGACCATTTTGAAATTCAATGTGTGTGTGTGTGTGTGTGTGTGTGTGTGTGTGTGTGTGTGTGTGTGTGTGTGTGTGTGTGTGTGTGTGTGTGTGTGTGTGTGTGTGTGTGTGTGAGAGAGAGAGAGAGGGAGAGAGATGTCTAACCAATAGCATAATTTTTAGTAACGATATTACAAAATGTAGTTTCCCTGATTCTCGGGGCATTTTTCTTGTTCAATAAACATGTGATATAAATACGTTAAAAATACATTTTTTCCCATACATTTTATTTCCTCATTTCACAAGACAAACAAATACGTTAGGAAATACATTTTTCCCCATCAATTTATTTCCTCAATTCACAAGACATACATGTTACAAGTAATACGGTTCTGCTAAATATGTATTGATAGTATTTATGTCGATACCTGTAAATGCAGAGGCGTGTTCAACAGAGCGAGCGCTCGCGATCGCTCGCCAAAATTTGTGTTGCGGGTATTGGGAATTTTGGCGAGCGCTCGCGAGCGCTTGTTCTGTTGAACTCGCCTCAGATATACTCTTCGTAAGACAAATATATATATATATATATATATATATATATATATATATATATATATATATATATATATATTCATCTAATACTAAGTAGATGCCAACACTTATCGGCAATGGTAGGTATACTCATCAGAGACTTCTCACTCATTCTATATGAGAAATAAAGTCAACGAGATTAACACTATCTTTCGATTTTATTTTGGCCAAATTTTCTTCAATTACTGTATTTAAAAGCTTTCAAACACGGAATCCGAGGCTTTTCAAATTTTTGTTTTCAGCGTGAAGAATGCAGTAATATCTGATATTGCATATATATATATATATATATATATATATATATATATATATATATATATATATATATATATATATATATATATATATATATATATATATATATATATATATATATATATATATATATATATATTTATATATATATATATATATAAATCCAAAGTCTCTTTTTCAATGAATAATAAAACACTGTTTCAAAATATTTCGACCGTGTTACCGGTCTTCATCAGTCGGTGCTTATTGTCTATAGCAACACAACGTAGAACATATACTATCCGACTGATAAAGACCGGTTACACGGTCGAAATATTTTGAAACAGTGTTTTAAAAGTTTTTCATTATATAAATATATATATATATATATATATAAATATATATAAATATATATATATATATATATATATATATATATATATATATATATATATATATATATATATATATATATATATATATATATATATATATATAAAAATAACTATAACATATAATATAACTATGAAACCATTTACACTAGTTTTTAAATATCATTCTTGTCACTCTTTCAACCTGACATGATACAAACAGGGAAAAAAAGGAATCCGGGTCATGTCTGTTTTAACAAGCTATATAGAGAGGACTGGCTCCATTTTTTTTTTGCATGAATTAATGTCTGCTCTATTACTCAGTAAAAGGTGAACAGTGCTATCATGTCCATTTTGATAAGCTATTAGGAGAGGACTGGCTCCGTTTTTCTCGCATAAATTAATGTCTGCTCCATTACTCAGTAAAAGTTGTACAACGCTATCATGTCCGTCAAAACAAGCCGCAGTAAGAGGACTGGCTCCGTTCTCCTTGCAAAGCTGAATGTCTGCTCCACTACTCAGTAAAAGTTGTACAGTGCTATCATGTCCGTTTTGACAAGCTATATAGAGAGGACTGCATCCGTTTTTCATGCATAAATTAATGTCTGCTCCATTACTCAGTAAAAGTTGTACAACGCTATCATGTCCGTCGAGACAAGCTATGTAGAGAGGACTGGCTCCGTTTTTTATGCAAAGCTGAATGTCTGCTCCACTACTGAGTAAAAGTTGTACAGTGCTATTATGTCCGTTTTGACAAGCTATATAGACAGGACTGGCTCCGTTTTTCATGCATAAATTAATGTCTGCTCCATTACTCAGTAAAAATTGTACAGTTCTATCATGTCCGTTTTGACAAGCTATAAAGAGAGGACTGGATCCGTTTTTCATGCATAAATTAATGTCTGCTCCATTACTCAATAAAAGTTGTACAACGCTATCATGTCCGTTTTGACAAGCTATATAGAGAGGACTTGCTCCGTTTTTAATGCAAAGCTGAATGTCTGCTCCACTACTCAGTAAAAGTTGTATAGTGCTATTATGTCCGTTTTGACAAGCTATATAGAGAGGACTGGCTCCGTTTTTCATGCATAAATTAATGTCTGCTCCATTACTAAGTAAAAGTTGTACAGTGCTATTATGTCCGTTTTGACAAGCTATATGGATAGGACTGGCTCCGTCCTCTGCACATAAATTCGTGTCTGCTCTATTACTCAGTAAAAGGTGTACAACGCTATCATGTCCGTTTTGACAAGCTATATAGATAGGACTGGCTCCGTCCTCTGCACATAAATTAATGTCTGCTCCATTACTCAGTAAAAAGTGTACAACGCTATCATGTCCGTTTTGACAAGCTATATAGAGAGGACTGGCTCCGTCCTCCTCACATAAATTAATGTCTGCTCCATTACTCAGTAAAAGTTGTACAACGCTATCATGTCCGTCGAGACAAGCTATGTAGAGAGGACTAGCTCCGTTTTTTAAGCAAAGCTGAATGTCTGCTCCACTACTGAGTAAAAGTTGTACAGTGCTATTATGTCCGTTTTGACAAGCTATATAGACAGGACTGGCTCCGTTTTTCATGCATAAATTAATGTCTGCTCCATTACTCAGTAAAAATTGTACAGTTCTATCATGTCCGTTTTGACAAGCTATAAAGAGAGGACTGGATCCGTTTTTCATGCATAAATTAATGTCTGCTCCATTACTCAATAAAAGTTGTACAACGCTATCATGTCCGTTTTGACAAGCTATATAGAGAGGACTTGCTCAGTTTTTAATGCAAAGCTGAATGTCTGCTCCACTACTCAGTAAAAGTTGTATAGTGCTATTATGTCCGTTTTGACAAGCTATATAGAGAGGACTGGCTCCGTTCTTCATGCATAAATTAATGTCTGCTCCATTACTAAGTAAAAGTTGTACAGTGCTATTATGTCCGTTTTGACAAGCTATATGGATAGGACTGGCTCCGTCCTCTGCACATAAATTCATGTCTGCTCTATTACTCAGTAAAAGGTGTACAACGCTATCATGTCCGTTTTGACAAGCTATATAGATAGGACTGGCTCCGTCCTCCTCACATAAATTAATGTCTGCTCCATTACTCATTAAAAGTTGTACAGTGCTATCATGTCCGTTTTGACAAGCTAAATAGATAGGACTGGCTCCGTCCTCTGCACATAAATTAATGTCTGCTCCATGTCTCAGTAAAAGTTGTACAGTGCTATCATGTCCGTTTTGACAAGCTATATAGAGAGGACTGGCTCCGTTTTTCTTGTATAAATTAATGTCTGCTCCACTACTCAATAAAAGTTTTATAGTGCTATCATGTCTGTTTTGACAAGCTGCAGTAAGAGGACTGATTCCGTCCTCCATGCAATGCTGAATGTCTGCTCCACTACTCAGTAAAAGATGTACAGTGCTTTCATGTCCGTTCTGACAAGCTATATAAAGAGGACTAACTCCGTTTTTATTGCATAAATAAATGTCTGCTCCATTACTCAGTAAACATTGTACAGTGCTATCATGTCCGTTATGACAAGTTATATAGAGAGGAGTGGCTCCGTTTTCCTTGCATTAATTAATGTCTGCTCCACTACTCAGTAAAAGTTGTACAGTGCTATCATGTCCGTTTTGACAAGCTATATAGAGAGGACTGGCTACGTTTTTCTTACATAAATTAATGTCTTCTCCATTACTCAGTAAAAGTTGTACAACGATTTCATGTCCGTCGAGACAAGCTGCAGAAAGAGGACTGGCTCCGTTCTCCATGCAAAGCCGAATGTCTGCTCCATTACTCAGTAAAAGTTGTACAGTGCTATCATGTCCGTTTTGACAAGCTATATAGAGAGGACTGGCTCCGTTTTTCTTGCATAAATTAATGTCTGCTCCATTACTCAGTAAAAGTTGTACAGTATTATAATTTTCGTTTTGACAAGCTATTAAGAGAGGACTGGCTCCGTCTTTCTTGCATAAATTAATGTCTGCTTCATTACTTAGTAAAAGTTGTACAACGCTTTCATGTCCGTCGAGACAAGCTGCAGTAAGAGGACTGGCTCCGTTCTCCATGCAAAGCTGAATGTCTGCTCCATTACTCAGTAAAAGTTGTACAGTGCTATCATGTCCGTTTTGACAAGCTATATAGAGAGGACTGGCTCCGTTTTCTTCACATAAATTAATGCCTGCTCCACTACTCAGTAAAAGTTGTACAGTGCTTTCATGTCCGTTTTGACAAGCTATATAGAGAGGACTGGCTCCGTTTTTCTTGCATAAATTAATGTTTGCTCTATTACTCAGTAAAAGTTTTTCAACGCTATCATGTCCGTCGATACAAGCTGCTGTAACAGGACCGGCTCCGTTTTTCTTGCATAAATTAATGTCTGCTTCATTACTCAGTAACAGTTGTACAGTGCTATCATGTCCGTCGAAACAAGCCGCAGTAAGAGGACTGGCTCCGTTCTCCATGCAAAGCTGAATGTCTGCTCCACTACTCAGTAAAAGTTGTACAGTGCTATCATGTCCGTTTTGACAAGCTATATAGAGAGGACTGGCTCCGTTTTTCTTGCATAAATTAATGTCTGCTTCATTATTCAGTAACAGTTGTACAGTGCTATCATGTCCGTCGAGACAAGCTACATAGAGAGAACTGGCTCCGTCCTCCATGCAAAGCTGATTGTCTGCTCCATTACTCAGTAAAAGTTGTACAGTGCTATCATGTCCGTTTTGACAAGCTATGTAGAGGGGACTGGCTCCGTTTTTCTTGCATAAATTAATGTCTGCTCCATTACTCAGTAAAAGTTGTACAACGCTATCATATCCGTCGATACAAGCTGCAGTAAGAGAACTGGCTCCGTCCTCCATGCAATGCTGAATGTCTGCTCCACTACTCAGTAAAAGTTGTACAGTGCTATCATGTCCGTTTTGACTAGCCATATAGAGAGGACTGGCTCCGTCCTCCTCACATAAATTAATGTCTGCTCAGTTACTTATTAAAAGTTGTACAGTGCTATCATGTCCGTTTTGACAAGCTATATAGAGAGGACTGGCTCCGTTTTTCTTGCATAAATTAATGTCTGCTCCATTTCTCAGTAAAAGTTGTATAACGCTATTATGTCCGTCGATACAAGCTGCAGTCAGAGGACTGGCTCCGTCCTCCATGCAAAGCTGAATGTCTGCTCCATTACTCAGTAACAGTTGTACAGTGCTATCATGTCCGTTTTGACAAGCTATATAGAGAGGACTGGCTCCGTTTTTCTTACATAAATTAATGTGTGCTCCATTTCTCAGTAAAAGTTGTACAGTTTTATCTCTTCTTTCTGCAGCTGATTCTCTATTGTTTTTGTTTCCGTTTTCGGTATTGTTACCAGCTGCTAACATAAGAGGCGTCCAACCACCGTAATCGTCAGTCTTTTCATTGACTTTTACGCCTATCTTAATCAACTGAACAAATAGTTCATAATTATGGAACACAGATACAATGTGAATAGGATAAAGTTTTCCCCATGTTTTTTTCAAAGATCCTTTTGCATTGTCTTTAAAAGCAGAGGAAAACATTTCTAATGAACCATTGCAACACAGTGCAGGAAAACATTCGATAAAATTAGTTTGCATTTTTTGTAGATTGTTTAAGCAATATTTTGACAGTTGTGTATGACAAAATGCAATGAGAGCAAAAAGTGGCGATATTTTACTTTCTTAATTCAAAAAGGAAAGTTTAGTCAAAAGTAAGTTTTTAGATGTCCGGTGAAGTTCTTGTTTATCAATTGCAACGTTCTTGGTTTCTAACAACAATTGATGATTTTTGGGATGGTCTGCTATCTTTTGTATCAGTACTTTAATTATTCTTTCATTCCTGAGACAGGGATTGAGTACGACATCTAACAGGCGTTCTCTAAACAATTCTGTAAAAAGCCTTTCTCCAAGATTTTTAATGTATTTTCCACTCAGGTAAATAGTGAACGAATTGTCGTGTTTGTCAGAATTTCCTAATTTTACTCTTCTTTTAATGAAGCCGATATCAGCGTAGTCTAGTATCACTGTGGGATAATCGTTTCCAAATACATGAGTTGTAACTTCCATCACAAAATCATGATAAAAATTGTACGTTTCCTCAACTTTCTTGACATAAAAGTTTTTCATGGAGTTAAGGATGTCTCCAATAAGAAAAGTTGGCGTGTTTTCTGGTAATCCACAAAGTTTTAACGTACGCTTAAATTTGTTTTCCGTGTCTTTATTTTGTAAGATATCACTTAAACAAAGATCATCGTTAAAAAGAACAAGGAGGACCAAAGCACAATATTTACCCTTGTCTTTTTTTCTGAACCCCAGTATTTCCTCTCTCAGCACATTTACAGGTTCTGTAAAAAATTCTATACCCTTATTTTTGTATTCCTCTTTGCTAGAATACAATTTACACAATAACGGGAAAAACCTTTCTACTTCAACGATCTTATGGCGATCTTTGACGGATAAAATCATATCGGACGTATATTTGTTCAAAATCTTCCGTTTTTCTTTAACAGATAATTTATATTTGTTCTCATCGATGTTTATAATATGTGATTTATTCACGAGATTATGTGTCACTCTAGCATCAGAAATAATGTGATTTCTACACGACATCACAATTTTTGATGTTTTTAAGTATAACTGTAATTCCTCCTCGTATGTTTGCCATGAATTATTCAAAATTTCATCAAAATATTCTTTTCCCAATGGATCATTAAAAACACAAATAGTTTTATCTCCTTGAAATTGCCTTGAATTATATTCATCCACGATGTCTTCTACCTTTTTTACTCGTCTTACGGTCCAGCCCTGTTCTCTGTATTTGAGCGCAATATGTTGAATGATGGCTGACTTTCCAGATCCTGAGTGACCAGCCACAATAACCAGGTTCCTGCTTTTAATTAATTTTTCTACTGCTTCACACGCCTTTGTTGAAATAAAACAGACATCGTCTTGTTTCCATTGATCGAATATGGCCTTTTCAATTCGTGATTCTATAATGAAAAAAAATAGATAAAAATCGTTCTTGAGTTTATACTTTAAAAAAGTAGATCAATAATATTCAAAGATTTCTATACAGTAACACACACAGATTATAAGGCTAATCGAGTAAGATGAAAAAAAGAGTTGAAAATGCATTAATAAAACTATTTCCAAATCCGTGTCCTTTACGCCACGCTCTCTCTTAATCACTTCTTTATTAGACTTTTCAGATGTAGATCAGATAAAGAGAATGCCTTTTTCCTGGGTTGGGAATTTTAGCCCAACCCCCACCCAATATTCTTTTAAATTGGTTTTCAACGGTTTAATCCTATGTATATGGAATGTTTTCTCCTTTTTGACATATTTTAGTCACAGTTTAAAACACGATGTTGTTTTGTCAGGTGCCCCCCCCCCAAAAAAAAAGTCTCCAGTTGCTCACTCCACGTACAAATCCGAAGTTTTTGCTCGTTTATAAAGATATCGCTGGTGCGCTGTCCTAAGTATATTCTTAATCGTCGTGTGTTCAATAAAAAATCTGTTTTGTACATCAAGAGTCTGTGTACAATGTAAAACCATAAAAGGTGAATCCGCCCCATTCACTAAAATCTACATGTATGTGAGGCAAAAGCGCAGGTCTTTGCAATTACAAAAGTTAGAAGAGGTTGATCGCGCTCTTTGCATACGATTTCGCCGAAATAAAGCGCTTTTGCAAACATCAAGTCTCTTTTTAATATATTACAATATAAAGTATATATATATATATATATATATATATATATATATATATATATATATATATATATATATATATATATATATATATATATATATATACCGTATATCAGGTTTTTTCCGCGAATCAGAGCCTTAAACGGTATATAAAATTTATGCGAATCAAATATTCACTATTTCAAAATCACATTGAAAATATAATTTACAATTGTTTAAACCTATGAGGTTAGAGGGGAAAATTATTTAAATAGTCGCTCTTTAGGACAATGAAACCAAATACACGATTTCCTTAGTGTGAAATAATTACCGATAATTTCAGAGACGCAAACAGTCATAGATAAATATATCATGTACCGTTACATTTTCCAGTAGCTCAGGTATAATTAGACATCGGTTTACGGAAGGAAAGCGACCGTTTAATTAGCTTGTCAATAGATTATTAAATAAACAACGAGGCTTACAAATGTAATATCTGGCGCTTGTTCTCCGATCCCACAATTTGTACCTCTAACTAAACTAACTTAACACAGTTCACCGTACTTTTACCTACCTGTTTACTTTATAAGGAAAGAGAGAACTCTATTACAGAAACAAAAGTTTGTATCAAATTTACGCTGATTTATTTTCCGCGATTTGGAAATCGTCGCAAACAAAGCGGATATTGGATACACGCGAAAAAACCCTGATATAAGATATATATATATATATATATATATATATATATATATATATATATATATATATATATATCATACGTGTGGTGTATATTACCCGTGTGATAAACCTTTGCTATATCAAACGGGTGATGCTATATCAAATACTTCCGGTCCGAACTATTTTTGACACAGCCCCTCGCTTCAACGCTTCAGTGACCTATATGTTTTTAAAAAGATTTGCTAGTACTTTCAACATAACTATATTTACTACAAAAATTGATATAAAAGGGATTTTGTCAAATATTTAAATTACAAACATGAAGGAAAACACATAACTGCGTCGCATAGGCGTCGGAACCGGGGGGGGGGGGGGGTTATACATAACCGTAACCGTAACCACAATTTTGAAAGTTATACACAACCGAAAGCACAGATTTTTGATGAGTTTAGTCCCCTTCCAACTTTCAATTTGCTTTGTGATTTTTATAAAACTGCAAATTACGTTACCTATCAAGGAGTTATATATATATATATATATATATATATATATATATATATATATATATATATATATATATATATATATATATATATATATATATATATATATATATATATATTAAACCCCATCAATTCCACTAATACGAGGTTTAAAGAGTTTTTAATTATCAAGCTTACTCTACATTATTAGAATCTTCTTTATGAGATATTTAGGAAAATGATTAGTATGCATTTAAATAATTGGATATGTAAGTGTTTGAACTTTTTTAAACCAAAGAAATCCGATTAAAATTATGTTCTACAGGTATCGTAGTACACGTTTACATTAGGGGTATATAAATTTTGGTTTACTAGTAATTTAATCCAAACACATATTGTTAAATATTATTGCATATGATCTTCTTTATGTGTCACTTTTAACCTATTGATTTTCAAAATGTTATCAAATATATTACATGATATTACTATAAACATAAGAAATGCTTTTTTAAAGAACTATACCTTGAGTAGTAGATATTTTGTTTTTCTTTTTCACCTCCTCTACATCCTCTGCAAGAATGAAAAATAAATCTTTAAATGAGTCGAATTATTTTGGATTCGTTAATATATTTGCGTAATTAAATTGTTTGCCAGTCAATTAAATACGTTACCTTTATTCATTCTCATCAAAGATACCCAATACCTTTTACAAGAACGTGAGACATGGTTCATTGTGACGTTTTAAACCAAAACATGAAATGTTTCTATTACACGTTTATTTAATCTTATTATCCATTTGTTAAACTCACTTGTCTGTTACCCTTCATATTTGTAAAACCACTCTGCAACTCTTCATACTCCTTTTGAGTAATGAAGATAAAATAAAAAATCTAACATATGAAATTATTTTAGATCCTTTTTGATACAGGACTTGCCATTCACATTAATATGCAGCATCACTTTATTCAATTTTCAATTATCAAAGACCCAATTATTTTTAGAAACCAGAGGACCATGGGCCACGTCGTTAATCGGAACAGCAGTTCATTTTATCATTTTAGTTTAGTTTTTAAATATTTTCCAATATATCTCAAAGTTAAACATTGAGCCCCTCTTAGGGCCTAGGTATTTGTGTAGGGTCATTATTTAAACAGTTTACAATTAATCCTTTCTAGGAATGCTTGCATTCTAGTAACTCTGTGAATTGTAGTTCTTGAGAATAGGATTTTGAAATGTTTTGCTGTATATTTCAATGTAGTTGTACCTTTGTAGTTCTTGGGAAGATTTGTAAATTTCATTATATATATATATATATATATATATATATATATATATATATATATATATATATATATATATATATATATATATATATATATAATTTATTTATGTTAAGCTTTTTACCCCTTTTCTTGGCACCAGTAGTAGTCATTGGGGTCACAATTTTAAAAATCTTTGATTTACATTGTGGGATGATGCTTGCATAGTAATCCCACCAATTGAAGCACTGTGGTTCTTGAGAAAAAGAGCTTTAAACATTTTCTAATATTTTCATTTGTTTAACTTTTCAATGTAAACCCTATCTTTTGGACCCAGTTTTAGTTTTGGGGCCCTAATTTTGACAATTTGAAATTTGCACTGTATATTCAAGCTTTGATATAAGCATCAGCATTTCTGGTGCAGTTGTTCTTAAGAAGAAGATTTGTAAAGACATGCACCCTATTTTAACTGATTTGCAATTATCTTATTTTAACACACGTGGTGTCATTTATTTTTATAATTATAAAATCTAGCTCCTTTATATAAGGATGCTGTGAAGCAAGATTTGTTAATATTCATTTGGCTTATTGGTTTTAGAGAAGAAGCCAAAAATGTGAAGGTTACAGACGGACAACGGGTGATCGGAAAATCTAACTTGAACCTTCGCTTCGGGTGAGCTAATGATTTAGAATCTACATTGTCTGATGATGCTTGCATAATATCTTAAATTTAAGTATTGTTGTTCTGAAGAAGAACATTTTAAAACAATTTTCTGAACTTCTCTTTGGGCCCCTATTATGGTCCGGGAGTCACGGTTTACACTATCCAGAGTCTACACCATCTGATGATGCTTTCATAGTAATATCACAAATTGAAGCATTGTAGTACTCCAGGAGAAGATTTTAAAACATTTTCCTTACATATTTAAATGATTAAATTAGAACCCTTTTGGGACCCAAGAATTGGTTTGGGAATCCCAATTTTAACAAAATGAATTAACACTATTTGAAGATATTTGAACTTCTCGGGAGGATGGTTTTGAAACAATTTCCCTATATTTTTATGTTAAACTTTGAACCCCTCGTCAGGCCCCAGAGATGGTCTTGGGTCATGGTTAAAACAATTTAGAATCTACATTATTTGATATTGCTTGCATAGTAATATCACAAATTGTGGCATATTAATACTTAAGAAGATTTTTTTTAAATATTTACCAACTATATTCATATGTTAAACTTTGAACCTCTCCTGGGGCCCCAGTATTGGTCTGGGGGAGATGGCTTTAACAATTTAGAATTTCCACTATAAATACAAACTATAATGTAAGTTTGGCATTACTTGTGAAGTGGTTTTTCAGAAGAAAATATTTAAGACACCCATCCTCGTTTCACTGTTTCAGAACTATCTCCCTTTTAAATGGGTCTTTAATTTTAACAATTTGGAATCCAGGTGCCATAAGAATACTTTGTACTAAGTTTGGTTAAATTTGAGGTAGTGGTTTAAGAGGAGAATCATAACATGAGAAAAGTTTACAGACAAACGGCCGGGCGACAGACGAAAGGCAAACAGAAAACATGAGTTGAACCTTCAGTTCAACTCAGCTAGAAAGGTGGGTCATGTTTCAATGTGAAGCTAATTAATCTAAAGAGGCAATGTTTCTATTATATATTAATTTAATTCAATTATCCGTTTGTTCAACCAACTTGTCTATTACCTTTCAGATGTGTAACATCAGTCTGTAGCTCTCCAAAACCCTCTGTAAGAATGAAGAAACAATGTTTAAATGTATAAAATTACTTTAGATCCTTTTTGATAAATTTTCGCGATAAAAACTGTTTGTCTTTACATGTTTAGTATGCAGCTTAATTTTATTTACTTTTTTTATTATCACAGACCCATATACCTTTTGAAAAAAAGGTGAGTCATGGTTTATTGAGTTGTTAGTTAACAAAACCATGCAATGTTTCTATTTCATAATTTTTTTTAAATTTTATTATCCATTTGATAAACCGACTTATCTGTTACCTTTCATGTTTGTTACATCAGCCTGTAACTCTCCAAAACCCTCTGTAAGAACGAAGATTAAATCTTTACATGTATAAACGTATTTTAAATCCTTTTTGGTACATTTGCGCAATAAAAACTCTTTGTCATTTACATAAACATGCAGCTTCACTTTACTTAATTTTTTATTATCACAGACCAACATACCTTTTGAAAAAAAGTGAGTCATGGTTTTATGAGTTGTTAGCTAACGAAAACAAGCAATGTTTCTATTTCATATATTCATTTAATTTTATTATCAATTTGTTAAACCAACTTGTCTGTTACCTTTCAGACTTGTAATATCAGTAAGCAGTGTATCTATGTAGAGTTCTATCGATTCAGGGTCCATAACACAACTTTTTAATTCGATAAGAGTGTCCTGGTACTTGGTTCCAGTCCACAGGTAACATTCCAACTCTTTTACAATTTGAGAAATATGATTCCACTTTCGTTCAAAATCTGAGTCCGAGAGAGAAAAATCCGTAGAATGTCCATACCATTCGTTTCTAGAAATACGAACTCGTTCTATGTTTGCTGACACACTTTTATCAGTTGGTTCTGGATCGTTCCCCCATTTGTTTTTGTGTGGATGAATTGAACAAATGTTACGTAAGAGGAAATAGAGCAACGTAATATCAAAGTCGGAGAACTTTTTGTTATAAACGAGCTGTTTTTCTTTTTCACTGATAAAAGGTTTTCTGTTTTCACGTATGTAATCTTTAACTTTCTTTTCCAAGCCAAGTGGAGATATCTCTTTTTCGAGAACTTTGCGCAGTAAATCAATGCAGGGACCCAATAACGCCCGGGCAATTCGAGCAAAATGTGTAGTCCCCCGATTCGATTTATATTTTGAAAAGGACATCTTTTCTCGCATACAGTATCAACGAGATTTCCTACAAATATATATATATGATAAGAATGTAGAAAGGTTTTCTTTATTTTCAGATAACACTATTAGAATGTAAAGGTTGAAGGTGTTAATAGCGAGCGTGACCGCCGCTGTTAAAAGCAAGCAAGCAAAGCTAAGGAGGAAAAAAGAGCGATCAAATCCACAGATACAAAAAAAAATTGACAGCATCCTATATCAAGAAAATGGCTGTCCTAATACTCAGAACTTACAGTTCAATATAAGCTCTTGACTTGTATTTTAATAAGTATTTCATAAGGTTTGATTAGAACCAAGAGTCAGAACTATATCATGCCTCCTTAACAAGGACAGCAAATACCGTATATCAGGTTTTTCCCGCATCATGTTTTTTCCGCGATTCAGAACATAGAACAGTATATACAATTTACGCGATTTAAATTTTCACTATTTCAAAGTCTTGTGATAGTGAAAATATAAATCAAGATTGTTTAACTATGTGAAGTAAGAGGGTAAAAGTATATAAATTGCCGCTCCTTATAATAAAAAATTAGGACAAACCATTTACACGATTTCCTTAATGTTAAATAATTACTGATAATTATTTTCAGAGACGCAAACAGTCATAGATAAATAGATCATGTACCGTTACATATACCAGTAGCTTAGTTTAATGAGACATCGGTTTACGCAAGAAAAGCGACCGTTTTAATTAGCTTGTCAATAGATTATTAGATAAACTATGAGGCTTTCATACATGTACCTGTTATCTTACGATTGCTTCCGATCCCGCAATTTCTACTCTAAACTCACTGAACACAGTTCATTGTACTTTTACATAATTTAATTCTGGTTGTAACGCGCTTTCTGATTGGCTAAAAAAATTATTTTATATCGTATAAAGAATGTTGCCTACGTCATAGTAAGACTAACGTCAAAAACGTATCAATACGCCTGACGTTACGTTTGAATTTTGTACAATTTTACGTCATTTTAAAGGTCAAATGACCGTTTTTATCTACAATGAAGAGTAAAAAATTAAATTATAAGCAATGAATTCAATATTTATTAGTTGTATACGATATAAAATGGTTTGGAACAGTTTACGCTTTTTTATAAACCGCTTCGCGGTTTATAAAGCGTAAACTGCCCCAAACCATTTTATATCGTATAAAACAAATAAATATTGATTTCATTCCTTAAATCAAATTACGCTGATATATGTTCCGCGATTCGGAAATCGTCGCGAACAAAGCGGAAATTGAATACACGCGGAAAAAAACCTGATATATGGTATATGATAGGTCTATATAAATAAAACAATCATAATATAAAATACGATAGTGTCATCATGATTCATTGCGATTTTCAAGATTAACAAATGTAAGTAAATGACAAATACTATCCAAAAGGAAAAAACACACCCTGTAATCGGGTTACATAACTTCTAACAAAAAAACTGTAAACGACTGTAACCCCAAAGTTTTTGTAAAGATAAAATTAAATTGCCACCACCTTAAAAAATTACAAATTGTATTGTAATATTTTGTGCAAAATAATAAATCGAACACCAATGGCTATATACAATTAAAACAAAAACAGTGAAATGAATGAACTACAGTAGATATGAAAATGTTGACAAATATTTACAAACGAATTCAATGTCAGTGCTACAATTGTACATTTTTTTTCAAACCTAAATATTAGAAATAGGTGGATGCCAATTGTTTTTTGGCTTGTTGAATAACAATGATGATTTGTGAATATATGTTGTAAAACAATTTTAAGACTATCTCACTAATGTTTTAATAACATGATTTTTGATACGTGCTTCTTGAGCTGTAGTAGCTGCTCCGACTCTGAATAAATGACCATAATAATTTTCAGGATTGTAACCTAACTTACTCAGAAGAAATTTTAACTTGTCTACAAAATAAGACCTGTTCAAGACGGAATCTTCTTTGGTAACAAAAAAAAGAATTTGGTACACATGAAAATGTTCTAACTTTTAAATCCAAATATTTGTATATGGCATTGACTGGACACACATTCGTATTTGTCTTGAATTACTCTATTTGTACTAAGTTTGTTTTAAGTTTATAACAAAATAATTCTCAAAACACATTACATCTTGTGTCAAAAGACAATCATTGGCATTAATTTCACTTAACATCGTAAAATCTCCATATCATAAAAATCCAAAAAAAGCACCAGTGCATGCTGCTTTTAACAAAGAACTAGTAAACATATCAAATATACCCGAACGAAGCAAATGACAAATTTTACAAAGAATACAACTTGTTATAGGCTATCTTGTACGCTAAGCATGTGTACTAGCTTGTTTTTTCTTGACACCGTTTAAAATTATTTGTAAACATGGTGAAGGTTGACCTGACATGTTTTCTAAAGGATTGAGTCCTTTCATTTTTAAGTAAAACAATCTTATACCACTAAGATATAGCTTGATTGTAGAATATGACAAATGAAGGCTTTTCATCACAATGTGCAACAAAATACATAAACATCTGTTCATCTAGACAATCATTAAAGTGTTTATAAATTCCTTTAAGTAACATGAATATAATATATATATATATATATATATATATATATATATATATATATATATATATATATATATATATATATATATATATATATATATATATATATATATATCTAGTCCTGTACGGTATTGCGCTCTGGTTTTACTGGAAATGGAATGATCCCAGAGACGGCTCACGATGCTGTCCAGATCACTTCCTTTAAAGGTGGACACGGGGTATTGAGATTGTCAGCATCTGGAGCCAGTTGACGAAATGTTTCCATTTGAAATCGAGATAAACTGTCAGATTTTTCATTTTTAAAATCAGGTATATAAGTACTATACACCAAGTTATTATGTGCCGCACACACAGTGTCTTCTCATAAATTCCATGATGGTAGGTTCATTGGATCTGCCTTTTGAAATGATAAGAACAACCGCTTATCACAGTAAAACACTATTCTTTTCCCACACCAGCGGTCACCCCAAAGAATACATGCGACGACAATGGGATATAGTTCTAACAAAGCCATAGATACTTTTGGGTTAGTCTTCAGGCCATTTGCTGTTGAACCAATGATATTGGAAATATCCTCTTCATATCATGGGTGTTTACTTTGAAATTATCATAAAACATAGAAATTCCAATCCAATTTTTGTTTTAAATTGTTAACCACATATGCAAGTCCGCTTTCCACTCCTGTTTAAGGTGAACATGTTGATAACTTTCTTTAAAGGAAGATATTAATCTGTACAAGTAGGAAACGAATGAACGTTCAGGGAGAATAACTCTTGAAGCAAAATTGAGATGCCCTAATGATTGTTCGAGGTCCTTACGCGTACAACTTTTTTGAGAGAAAATCTGTAGAATAAACAGGGAAATTCTGCTGTCCTGGAAAATAACAATTTTAGTTTTAACAACAAACAATATATTCAAACAGAAGGAACTGCTATTGGATCCAAACTTGACAGAAACTATGCATGTATATATATATGGGGGATTGGGAGCGTACTCTTCTGGAACAGTGTAACATACAACCTCTTTTTTATGTTAGATATATCGATGACATATTTGGAATCTGGTCAGGGACAGAAGCCGATCTCCTACATTTCCATAAAATTGCAAATGGTATACACCCAAATATTCAGCTTGATCTACGTTTTTCTAAATCTAGCATAGAGTTCCTAGATGTAAATATTTCTATTGAAAAAAGGATTTCTTTCTACCGACCTGTACAGTAAACCCACTGACAAACACATGTACCTAAATAAAAAATCCAGCCATTCTGAATCTACAAAAAAATCTATACCATTTCGACTGGGTATCTGCGCCCGCCGAATCTGCTCAATAGATGAGGTATATTTCAAGCAACGGGAGAAAATTAAAACTAATTTACGCAAATGTGAATATTCTAACAACGAGGTCGAGGATCAGCTGGTGAAGGTGGATAAAATCAACCGCTCGGATTTATTGAACTACAGAAAAAATAACAAAAAGTGTAACCGTGTTCCGTTTGTGTTAAACTATTCAAGAGGACTAACAAATATTCATCAAATTCTAAAGAAACGTCAAAAAATTCTCGAAAGTTCCGACCGCCTAAAACTTGCGTTTCATAACACACCTATAGTGGCATTCAGGAGAGACAAAAACTTGAAAGACATATTGGTCCATAAGAAACATAATAACCTCTTTTTAAAAAAAAAAAACAACCCTTCTGCAAGCCGTGTGGTGCAAAAAAAGTGTTATGTGTAAATATATTATTTGTTCTGGCCAATTTCAAGATTCTAAGGGCAAAACGTATGAAGTTAAAAATCATATCGATTGCAATTCAAGTAATGTTGTTTATGGGGTGTTTTGTAAAAAGTGTAACAAAATTGTATATGTTGGGGAAACGGGGTGACTTTATATCAAAGACATGTTTTAAAGAACTATGTCCGGTATCGTCAAATATCTGCCCCCGATTTCAACCAATTTTTAGATAGTTTATAAAAATAAAATCTTCACACATCATTGTATAGAGGATGCCTATAACTTTAATAATGATTGTAGTCATCATTGCTCATTCGCTGTGTATCTATGACGTCACCTAAATGGCCAAATTCCCGCAAATTTGCAATCAAATGAAAATATTCTCAATTTTGCTCTATATTATGCATTCGGAAGTATAGAGCGCAGGTCTGCTCAAGTGCGATTTTAACATATATTTTTCTTCAGATTGTAATACACATTATACTAAAATATGGTACTTGAGCAAGCCTGCGCTTGATGTTTCCCAGTCGAAAAACCATCGGAAAACACCCATATTTCGCTACAAATCATCAATTTATCAAAATAATGCAATCTTCATGACGTCATTTCTACGTTATGACGTCACTTTGGTGATAACCTTTTACACCTTTGTTTCCAATATGATTTTAACTTTCTTTCACCTTATTTTTAAAGCTCTTTCTAAAACTTTGATTTTGGGGGCAAAAAATGCATAAAACCGCACATAGTCCTTTGTCACTGATCAGGAGAGAAACTAACGACCCTGTAGCAATGCATTTTTATACTGACGAACATACAGTTGAGGATTATTCTGTAATAGGTATCGAAAATTGTACAAAGTTGAAACTTACAGAAAATTCAGAGAAAATTTGTGGAAGAAAAAATTAAATATTTATATGCCTTTTGGTATCAACAAAAGGGAATATTATTGTCTTTAGACTACTTTATTACTAGTTTGTATAGACATTTCCTATATTTTATGTCCCGTTATCTATACATTTTTCATATATTACTTGTAAATGTACTAATTACGGCTATCAATGTGCTTTTTATAGACTATCACCTATATTTCATATGTTTTTGGCGCAATAGTGTTGTATGACGTCACTTGCCAGACTGTATTCATATTGTGACGTCATAGTATATGTTCTACGTTGTGTTGCTATAGACAATAAACACCGGCTAATGAAGACCGGTAACACGGTCGAAATATTTTTAAATAGTGTTTTAAATTTTTATTATATATATTTATTACATACTTAGTAATAAATACAGGTTTTTGGCATATGTGATACAGATGACATCACTAATCCGTATCGGCCTCCGGGGCTGATACAGGTTATCTGATTATTAAAACTGATGCGGATCCGTATCACACCCTTTTCGGAACTCCTCTGACTTTTTTCGCTTCGGCATTTTTGCATGTTTACAGACGAAAAATAATGTCAGTTACAGTCGACATTTTTAAGTGCAGTTGAAAACTTCAAATGCTAGCTAATGTTTAAAGCAGTCAACTTTTAAAACTTGATGAAATTTTGTTCTGTAGCTTCATGTTTGTTAAAACAAGAAGAACATGTACATGTGCAGACTTTTTTCAAATAATATGAATAATCAATTTTTTCAAATTGATGTTTTTTTTTAAATTTATTACTAAGTATGTAATAAATATAATAATAGATACCCTTTTCCATATCACAGCTTGTATCAGCCCTCGACCAATATCAGCCCTCGGGCTGATATTGGAGTCTCGGGCTGATACAAGCTGTAATATGGAAAAGGGTATGTATTATTCTCTCTCTCTCTCTCTCTCTCTCTCTCTCTCTCTCTCTCTCTCTCTCTCTCTCTATATATATATATATATATATATATATATATATATATAATCCAAAAAGAGGGAAAAGTGATATCACACAGTATAAATAATCAAAAAAAGAAAAAGAAAATGAACAGTTCACGTCTCTATTGACTAGCGCTTTCTGGATTTACATCCTTCTTCAGGTGAATGTACATAAGTTATAGAGAATAGAGACGTTGGAACTGTTCATTTTCTTTTTCTTTTTTTGATTATATATATATATATATATATATATATATATATATATATATATATATATATATATATATATATATATATATATATATATATATATTAGCTACTTTAAATTTAACTAATAAAAATATCGCTTTAGCCCATCCATTGTTCGTTTAGTTTGTTTATAAGGCCGTAATCAACCTACAGATATCCATTTCAGTTTCATATTTGATCTGAATTAATTGTTATATTTTAACATCAATTCTCTGTAAACACCAAAAATACGTGGCCACGCACTATGATAAAATTGAATTTTATCTCTCTGACTTGAAAGAGTGTTCCATATGAAGACTCTCTGTGGGTATATTTTTGACAGTTCATACTCAGTTTCCATAGCAACGACATTGAAACAGTTTGCTTCTGGCCAAGATGACATATAGAGTACCATTATATAAATAACTCGTATGCTCTCTAAATGCATGAATGTTTGATCATGACATTGATTTATTTTATAAGCAAGTAATCGATGCACTTGTACACATAAATTGATTTAAGTGAAATGTACAGATAACAATACCATCGGTTTTTGTTTCATAGATTTAGCTTATAAAATAGTGAAAAACAGGCACATTAAATAATATCAATTTAATTTTAAACAGGCAATTGAAAGCGGGAATAAACATTTTTGAAATAAGATAAGACCTTGGTCTAATAAATACAATCAAAATTGGCTTGGGTATATTCACTGGCTTTAACTTAAGACTATTTGAAGTTACCGCTTTTCCACTAAATCCAACATAAAGTTACTTCCCTTTGTTGACTCTTCTGTATTGAAGTACAAAAAAAGACGTCACAACAACATGGCAAAAGCAGACGTTGGGAAAACATAGATCAAATGGGGTGGAGAAAGCATGTGATTTAAGTTTTATGTATTTAGAGTTAGTCTCTAATGAATTGGTGAATATGAAATGAACCATGCTCTATTGGGATTTAGCTTAATTACCGATCTGTGCTGTATTCAAACCTTTTGTAAACACGTGACTGTCTTGTACAAAATGATAAAGTGAAAAGGACAGCGTTTTCCTCTACATAAGTTTCGGTAATCTGACATACGAATCCAGCACTCAACCAAGGAAGCTAATGAGCTACCATCCTGCAACACTTATATAGGAATGCAAAACAATTAAACACCCCCACCCCGGACTGATGGTGTGGAAAGAATCGCAGTGTGTACTCTTCTAGAGTGTCAGCCCATGATGAGCATAGTTCTGAGGTACCCACAGCGATTACAAAAATCCATCATTGCCATGCATTTTATATTTGAAAGTCAGATCTGGTGCCAATGGTTTGATTAAATTAACCCCAAATCTCTGGAATATACATGTATATGTTTAAAAACCTCATGAACAAGCGAAGAAATAGGATCATAAAAAGGCAGTCTATGGAGATAAGATGCAGTTCATGGCAGTCCTTTTTCCAATTGGTCATGGTATTTATATTCACATCCAAATCAAATAACTTTCAACCAATATTTTAGTCTGTTCAAGCTTCCATCGCTTGCTGATTTTCTCAATGAATACACCTCAGGTCTAAATGTTATTGTACAGAGTAAATTTTAAAAATCAGGCATCAGATTCCCCTTGCAAACAAAAATATCCCTCCCCCAAACACCCTCTCCAATTCTTAATGAAGTAGCGTTACTATTGGGCGTTGTACCAAGAATAACAATACTGATGGTTCGGAATTTCATATATATATATATTCTGTATTAAAATGAAAAAAAGCCCTGAAATATACAATGAGAGTATGCCTTATAATATGCACAACATGATAATGATATAAACAATTTATACGATGCACATAATTATATGAGTTATCGCTCTTACATAAACAATTACTACATCCATGTAATTTCTACACGTACATAGGCAATATTACTAAATCATATATTTATACGTTTAGAGACATATTATATATATGCATCTCTATAATAACAACAATTTATAGATTTATTTAGGTAACAAAATATTGTAATACCTGATTGTGAATAATTATGACAAATGCTGTTAATCAAGTCAGGATCAGTATGAGGTCATGTCAGAAGTCGTATTTATTTGACGTATAATCTCAGACATATAATGTCCACCTCTACTGTCAGCTCGACAAAAAAACTAGCCCTCACTCGAAAACTACCTGCCGCGCACCGCGCGAAAATTCTCCCAGCCAATCAACAACCAGAACTAAATATAGAACTGACCATTTGCTATTTTTAACTTTAAGGGATAACACGTATAACACAACTTTTTAATATGAATGGTTTTATTATTGTAATGATAAACGTTAATTTGTAAAGCTGAAATAAAAAATGCATAAAATAATATTTACGAAATTCAACACTATCACATATGCCCCCTCCACGAGAAATGACGTCCTCGTCATTATACTAGAGCATGTAAACCTGACATAAACACAATTAAGAAATAAAAAAGAACCCATGATTTATCTAGTACAGCATTCATCATGGCCCTGCAAACCATGTTAACAACAAACTCACCTTCTCTCATCCATTTGGGTTGCTTACGTGGACGAGATGATTTCCGCAGTCCAACGTTTCCATTTTCATATGACTCCCTGATTTTTCCGGTATTCTCATCTTCATGTTGTTCGATCTGCTCTAACTCTATACTAGGATCATCATCGTCATCGTCATCATCATCCTCATCATCATCATAATCATCCTCATCATCAGCTCCTCTCACATACTCATCACTTGAATCATTACTGTGATCTTGTGACGGTTTCAGTGGCCCAGACACAACTTTACGGCATAATAATTCATCGTCGGATGAATCATCAGTCTCTTCACTCCTTGATTCTGGAGCTACTGCTGCCGTTGTTCTCTGATCAGAGTTCTTTTTCCTTCTTGGAGCTGGTGTAGGTTTCTTACTAGTGACAGTTTGATCTAAACTATCGCTTAGGTTAAGTGTACCTATAGGGAGCAGAAGATTTCTGTGTAAAGTACGCTTGCGTCTTTCACCATTCTCTTTACGAACAACATATACTGGTATGTCTGGATTTCATATCTAATACGGAAAACCACGCATTCCCTGCTAACGAATCTAAAATTTCGTCTATCAGATTTAGATGCATTATATAATGAAATAGCTAAAGGAGCACAAGTTAGATCTAGAACAAAATGGATAAGTGAAGGTGAAAAAAATACAAATTTCTTTTTAGGACTAGAAAAGAAACATCAAACAAATAATACCATATACGAGTTAAATAGAGGAAATGAAACCGTTACATCTAATTCTGATATTTTAGAGGAAATGTCACAACTTTATGAAAATCTGTATCAAACTAAAAAAATTGAAGACGAAAAAATATGCGATTATTTAGAAGATTTTAACTGTCCAAAATTAAAGAAGAATGAAAAAGATATACTAGATTCTAGACCTACACTCGCAGAATGCAAAGAAGCTATAGATGATATGAAAAATAACAAATCTCCTGGGTTCGATGGATTACCAAGTGAATTTTACAAATCTTTTTGGAAACTTATTAGTCCTTTATTTTATGATGTGCTCATGCAAATATTTGAAAGACGAGAATTGTCATTCTCACAACGTTAAGCATTAATTACTGTTCTTTTCAAAAAAGGAGATATTAAAAATCTAAAAAGTTTGACAAACACTGACTACAAAATTATTGCGTTTATATTAGCAAGAAGGCTACAAAAAGTTATTAATATTTTAATCGGTAACGAACAGACTGCATACATCAAAGGTCGTTTTATTGTCGCCAATGCCAGAACTATTTTAGATATTTACGAGTATTGCATGGAGAATGATAAAGACGGATTATTATTGTTGTTAGATTTCGAAAAAGCATTTGATTCGGTAGAATGGAACTTTTTTATTTAAAGTGCTTAAAAAATTTGATTTTGGAGATAATTTTATTTCATAGGTAAAAATACTGTATAGGAATCGAATTTTTAGAATAAAAACAATGGCTAGATTTCAAAAACATGTGAAATGTCGCGTCGTATAAGACAGGTATGTCCTATATCAGCTTTATTGTATTTATTTATTGCAGAAATTTTAGCTATAAAACTTAAAACTAATAATGATATAAAGGGTATAAAAATTGCTAATATGAGTACAGAAATTAAAAATCTACAACATGCTGATGATGTTACTTTAGCACTTATAGATATGCTTTCCTTAGACAAAGCCATTGAAACACTAAAGTCTTTTTGTGATCATGCTGGATCTAAAGTTAACTTAAACAAAACACAATGTATACTTCTTGGAAAACTTAAAGATAAACATTCTAATATTGGCGAAATTAATGTCACAAACGATGCTGTAAGATGTCTAGGAATTTTTATTGGACATAATAAAGAACAATGTTTTGATTTAAAGGGAGACATAAAACAGAAAATGTGAGTTGATGATATTAAACAAAATTAATCAAAAAGTGATGTCACATGTAGATATTCAAATCAGCTGATAGTATAGTATCTATCATGCAGCGATCAGCAGTTACACTTGTCCAGTTGCTGTGTTCAGCTGATCTTTTTATTTGGACAAGTCAATCTACACAAACACTTGTCTGGTTTACAATTCATTTTTCTCGAACAATTATGATATGATGATAGACCTCATAAAATGTAATGAAAAATTAAATATTTTTTTCACTTTAATGGAACAGATCAAACTTTTAGTATAAAAAAAAAGAAACATGAAATTTTAGTGAGGGTTGAAAACCTATATCCAAACTATATATAGTAGCTTAGTTGCTAAAATAAATGTACTAAATCTACTTGTCAGTGTCATATCACTAGAACACACCAGGAGATTGAGTAGAATATTCTTCTCTTAAGTGATATTATATACAATAGTAAGATATGTTTTAAACCTTAATAATTTATTTTAAATATTAATACTGACCCAGTACTGAGATACACTGTATTTGATAACACCAACAATAAGGATAATTTTTAATGAAATATTTTGTGACAGTAAATAATGTGGATACCAACTATACTATTATCAATTTCTATCATTTATTTCATATGCCTTTCAAAATTTTTCCATACTTTTCAATGACAAATTACAATTTATAATAGCATTTACACAAGTAAGCAACTTGCCCGAAGAACAGGTTAATATTTTAGTTAATGGTGAGCCCTGTTATGCTATATCTAATTCAGTTGCGGCTAATTAGTGCATGCAGCTATAGACTAAATTCCAAGTGAAAATAACATCAATCAATATAACGTTAAAAAATGAGATAATAATTAAAAGCCATTTCCTCTTTTTCACTTTTGAAATTTTGTACATGTAAACATAAACACAGCAGGATTTTGCTTCTTATTTGAAAAAAAAAATCAGTCACATTTGAACATGTCTGTTGTGGTATTTTATGCGAAATACATACATGTTCCTGTAAATGATTTTATTAAATGATCCATACATGTAATATTTTACCTTTTCAACATTGCAGAGTGTTGAGGAAAATGATGAGAACAGTCCAGTGAATACCCAGACCAACAAGACAGTCAGACATACAATGCTAGATGAACAAAAAATAAACAAACTGAACTCGCTAAAATATTGAGCAATTCAACATTAATTTATTGTCACTTTGTTGTGTATTTTTATTTTATTTTCATGATTTGGAATATATTTTGAATATTATTTTGAAGAATTATTTATTAGTTTTTAAGTAAGTGTTGCTTTTTATTTCTGGAGTTGCATTGAAAAGATATATCATTTTCCCCTTGTGCTGATATTTGGAGTTATCTGCCCTTTATCATACAAAAAAATCAATTTAAGGAGGCCGACTTTAGTTTGCATTGCGCATGTTTTTGCGCATTCTAATATAATACAGTTGATTTATACTTCTTCTGAATTTTTTTCGATATCATTTATAAAATTGAACACAATAAACAAAATACAGATAAAAATATTTAGATTTTAAAAGGAAATTTTTATTTTTAACACGATTTTTACGTTGTGCGGTAGGGGCGCATTGCCATTGCACTTTTATGACGTTATGATAAAATGAAGCCTTGTAGGAGTACGTTATAAGAAATAACATAAAAGAAAAAGTAAAAATTGTCCGCTGTTGAAATTTCATATACAGAACGATGCTATCCTCGAGGACATTGTCCTCATTTTTGGAATGAATCCATTATACCAATCATCATTCGTGATGATCCAAATATATAGCAATATTTGGTGCATTTTAATATTTTGAGATGGCCCCCACTAAAAACCAGACGGTAGAATTTTGTGTTTTTTACATATAAGGTAGGAAATGATATTACTAATCATATATAACAATTTGAGAAAAAAAGCTATTGTAGTATTTTTTAAAAACTGCTTTGATGTGCGGAAAAGACAGTTTGCTATATATTCCTATAGTAAATGTACCTCTATTTTGAGATGGTCCCTAAAAAGAACAAGACGGTCGATTTTCATGAACCTTCGCAAATAAACTAGAGTTGGTTTAAATTACATATGGTTAAAAAATAAAGAGTTATGCTATTGTAGTTTTTCCGCAAAAAAACCCAAATCGGCCTCCTTAAGCCTTCTTAAAGTGGTTAAAATCATAAATATTGTTATCTATTCAAGCAGTTAACCTAATTCATTGATGGAAAATATTTAAAAACAGAATTTCATGCTATTATTATTTGTTAAGACTCAATTAATAGACTTTCTTGCTTGTAGTTATCTGCCCTTTGCAAAAAATATATAGAAACAATTCTTATAAAGCCAAATTAAATTATCCTGATACATTGAATTTTAGATATTTTAAAATATTTAATAAATTTTTCATTTATTTAAGCAGAAAAAGTATTTTAAAGGAGCTTTATGATCAACTTATTGTATTTCATAAATTTTTTTGGGGGTGAGGAAGGTGTCAAATTAAGAAATTTTGGAAGTAAAATAATCAAAAACGAAAAAGATACCCGCTCCAGTTTTTATAAATAATATTTTATATACATATGATGTTTTAAAATTTCCAATTGATTAATTTTTTCTTTGCCTGCAATTTTTGAGAGAGTTTCAAAATTACAGGGTGAAAATTGAAATATCAAAATTTAGAAATTTTGGCCATCTTTGAGCCACCAGTTTTAAAATAAAGAAGGACATCGAGATTTTTTTCCTCTTGCATCATGTACATCTCTATTTATACTATGTATATTATGTGTGAAATATCTTGAAAATTTATAAATAAGCCCATTCTGTGACTTTGAGTTTACCTTATTTTCCAACTCAAAAACTGTGTATTTGGGTCCTAAATGAATGAAATTGGTTACCATGGCAACCAAGGTCATGGGCATCATTTTGATGGTGGATAATGTCATACCTTATGAATATCAACCACCTGAGAAAGTTTCATGAAAATCTGAGATCATGCGTGCCATGACCCTATAGTAAAACTTTGGTTTTTACAGAGAATTGATCTTAATTCTTGAAAAGCAACTATATGCTTATTTAGGAATAATGTCATTTGTAAATGACGAATCAAAAGTAACAACAAATTAACAACATCACTAACAGACAGATCCCAGACAAATATATACTTTAAACTCATCAAAACCAATAGTTTAACGAGACTGCAGGGTCTAATTTGTTCGGTCCTAGATTTTTTCATAATTGTTTTTACATAAATTTCTACTTATTAATATAATTATTATTTTAAGATAATAAAATCAGGCATTTACCACCTCGTTTGTTTATGGTTCATCTCAAAGTTTATTGATTTTCAACATAGGACCCTATGGGATTTTGCTTGAAATGTATCAACTTTGCATATTTTTTTTTACATTAGTTTGTGATCGGCTTCGGCCGATCACTGTTGTGTCCATATGAGGCATCCGGCAAATGCTTCCACGTGCGCACACATTCCGCTTGATTAAAGGGGCATGGTCACAAATTTTTGGAAATTTTATTTTTCTATTTTTTTATTATTTGCAATGCTTTAGGAATGCATTTCTAATGATCAAATGAAATTTGGGTGTCAGTCACTTGAGTTTTAAGCAAAATACAGGGCTCACAATTCTTCGTCATGTAAACAAGGCTCGTGCCCTGTTTTTGTTTACATAAGTTCAATATACCAGTAAAAAATTGTTTAAAAGCTGGTTTGTTTATCTTATTATTCATTTAAAGCATAAATAAACAGTTTCTAACGATTAACACATTTATTTTAGGTCTAAAACTTGAATTTTCACTTCAACATTCGAAATCTAAACAAACGCTTTGTTTACATAACGAAGAATTGTAAGCTCTGTAACTCGCTTGTAACTCATCAAATGACACTCAAATTTTGGTTGCCTATTTAAAATGCCTTACTGAAGCATTGTAAACATCAAATTTGAAAAAATAATTTTTGACCAAAATCGTGACCATGCGCCTTTAAGTAGTTCTTATAAAAACGTGAAGTTTGGTTTAGTATTTATATAACATTTTACTCAGTTTTATCACAATTCATTTACCTTTAAGAGATGCAAACATACATAAAATACAGTTCGACCTGTTAATTCAAGAATGCACATTTTGTCTCACGCGTAAGAATTTCGATCGAAAGATTCATTCAGTAATGCAGTTGACCTCGATGAACTGACCTGAATCATAAGAAGATGCTACATGAACTAACCTCGATCTATTGATGTTTCATAATAGTAGCTAGGAAGACGGCTTGATTTATAAACAAGGTTACGTTATAATGCGACCTCAATAGCAAGTTATGATGGCATTCAATGTTTTTCAGTCGCATTAAATTATTTTAATACAACTCTTTCTTTGTATACGTGTTAATGCTCTTTGAAGAGCCCTACTCAGTTAAGAAGAAGAAGAAGAAGAAGAAGAAGAAGAAGAAGATACATTAACATTTAATAATACATGTAACGTTAAAAATATAAAACTAGACAAGGAGTTTACGAACGGCTTTCCCCAATTATTTCAAAATTAAATCTGTTGACGGTTTATAATAATGAAATTAAAGTGTACAGATTCAAAATATTCTATATTTTGTAAAAATACAGTACTTTTTAAATTATTTTACATCAAACTGATCATGTTGATTGCTTCTAGCAATCAATATATCATTATTGCCGATCATTCCTTTAAAAGGAATACTTGTTTAAACTTCTGCCCTATGGATTTCTTTTTATGTTCCACATATGAAAGTTCTTGCTAAAAGGAATCAAATGGCCAAATTAAAAAAAAAATCTTTTACCGCCTGATTTGTTCCTGGTTTCTTATCAAAGTTGTTTGTTGTATGTCCAATTTCCCAGATTTGTCAGATAATGGCAATTTTTTTTTTTTACAAATGCGGAACTGGTAATATTTATATTAATTTTAAAACATTCAGACACATATAAGAAATAACTAAATATATAACATATTAGTGGTCATTATTATTAAATATATGGCTACTGTCTTGAAATACATGTATTAAGCTATATAAAGGTGGGGTAAGAAAACGTGACAGAGGGCTAGGCTTGCTGAGCCTTCTTCACGTTTTTGATCCGAGCCCAAATATAGCTTATAACTGAAGACATTTATGTTCATTCTACAACATAATATCAATTTTACGCCTCAAGCATGTCCAATTTCCCAGATTTGTCAGATAATGGCTATTTTTTTTTTTTTTACAAATGCGGAAATGGTAATATTCATATTAATTTTAAAACATTCAGACACATATAAGAAATAACTAAGTATATAAAATCACATATTAGTGGTCATTAATCATTAAATATATGGCTACTGTCTTGGAATACATGTATTAAGCTATATGAAGGTGGGGTAAGAAAACGTGACAGAGGGCTAGGCTTGCTGAGCCTTCTTCGCGTTTTTGATCCGAGCCCAAATATAGCTTATAACTGAAGACATTTATGTTCATTCTACAACAAACTATCAATTCTACGCATCAAGCGAGCTATTTTAATAAAATTTTGCTGAATATTAGCAATTGAATAATAACGGCTTGGCGTCAACCAAGCAAAAAGATGACGTCACTATGCAAATGAAACGCTGCGCGAAAGTGTGCGTACTCAAACTGTACTCGGCCTCATTACGGAGATACTGTAGGATCTCCCTCACTAGTATTGAATTAAAAATACACCAGAACAAAATTTCAGTTCACCAGGTAACAAGAATCTAAGTTACACAACCTTTTCACCTTTCTACTACTAGATTTTAAAATTAAAAAAACAAACAAGATATTAGATTTTAAATATCTATAACACAAAACAGAGTATTTCCTGAATGAAATTTGTCTCCTAGCAAATAAAGTTTGTGCGTGAATTTGACTATTAAGTTAATACTGTAAAGATCATCATAGCATACTACGTACATGTATAGAATGCATAGGCGTCGGAACTAGGTCGGGGAAAGGGGAGCTGAGCCCCCCTTTTTGCACAGTTAGACTTAATTTTAACCATAACCCTTTTTCGATTTTTATTTATTTTAAGTCAAGCCCCCCCCCCTCCCCCATTTCAATTTGCTTCCGACACCACTGAAATGTTAATGTTGTCAACACTTACATGTGATTGAGTTACCTGTAGAAAATACGTTTGATTTTTTTAAAAAACGACTCTGTTTTCACGAACCCTCTTTTAAACATAATTTGATTGTCTTATTAGCAAATGAAAGCACCAGATTAAAATACAAGATTGTCTGATTGTATGTGTTACTTGCTAGCATATTATTCAAGACGTAAACACTTAATACATGGGTAAAGTACAAATGTATATTTAGACCATGGAGGCACATCATGGAATATCAAAATAAAGCAACCATTTGTATAACCCAATGCTGTTTTCTAAGAACTGCCAACTTTCAGTGAAACAACTGTTCAGGTAAAAGACAACAGTCGACGTTCGTGCAATATCTAATGCGTCATACGATTTTATGATAACAGCCAGGGTCAATGTTCTGGAACGTGTCCTTTTAAAAGATAAATTGGACATATTTCGTAACTATATGTATGAATTTGCACTTAATGAAAAACTTGAATAATTTGGTAAAATACTTTTTTTCTAAGCAAATAATGAATAATTTACGGTTGTATGTTTTCAATCAAACAGTAAAACTTTACATTTTCTTGAAAATCTCTTTTATTACCATAAACGAAAAATAATCATGAACATAAGACGAAGATTCAGTAGAAGGAAGCTTTATTTAAGTCAAACTAAAAAATATGAGTTTAACGTTGTTATCATTGATTATATGTATCATGTTTCAAAAAAGGAGAACCCAATATTTACATTCAGTGTATATTTTTATTGTGTTTGCATTGGCATTCCGTGACGTTCATTTTCCTAAATTACACCAAACTTGATCCCGGCGTATGAGCAAAAGTACACGTCGTTCAGCGTTTTGAATAGATTGTTAATATATGTACTGAGATTACATGAACCTTCCAAACTTACATATCCAATTTGATATATATACTTACGAAAAATAATCGTTTAATCAAATCTATTCGTTGATAAAAAAAAAGTGTTTCTTGAGAACATTTCTAGCACAATATTTTTAGCAGAGGAAGCGAACTTAATAAACATAATGAGAGTATTGCACAAGCAATACACGTCCCCTACCGGTAAATTCTTCGATTGAGTATGCCAAAATTTTGAGACCCTGTATATCAGATATCCCCCATCACAAATGTTAGAAATTTTAGGAAATTTCACCGTGTATAGTAATCATGAAATTATGAACACAAATAGAACAATCAGCAAACAATCTCTAAAATCCATTATTTTAGATCGGCTAGGGGATGCAATTTTTTTTTTTAGAAAACATCCACATAAAACATACAGTATTAACATATTTTAAAATACACAAACGTTTGTATGTCTTTTTAATGCAAGATAATTCTTTCTTTCCTTTTTTTTTTTGGTAAAGATTCAATTTAAGTACACCCCCCCCCCCCAACTTTAATTTTGCTTCCGACGTCACTGAAATATAAATGCTATACACACTTATATCTGTCAGCACGTTACCTGCAGTAATACGTATTAACATTTTTAATACGACACTGCTGTCCTGAACCTTCTTTAGTTTTCATTGCTCATGTTTTTGCGCATCCTAGTTAGTATAATACAGTAGATTTATACTTTTAATGATTTTTTTTATTTATATCATTTATAAAATGGAACGCAATAAACAAAATCTTTATAAAAAATTTCAGATTTTCTCAGGAATTGTTTACCTTTTAAACGATTTTTCCGTTGTGCAGTAGGGGAGCGGTGCCATTGCGCTTAAATGACGTAATGATAAAATGAAGGTTTGTATTAGTACTAGTTTAAACAATATTTTATTTCAAATTGAAAGAGGATTGGACATTAGGCATGACCTATTTTTGTCCTCTCCCTACAAACAAGATCAAGATTACATTGTATATACATAAGTATGGTACATGGAAAAAATTGTTCAAACAAACTATGCATAGACAGCAATGAAAACACTTACACACACACATACATACACACACACAGGTAAAAAAAAAACCAAACAAAAGCAAAATCAGAAACAAAAAAAAGTTAAAGCAGTAATAAAATAAATCTGCAATACAATCCACAGACTTATGTAATGCAAATTAAATACAGTTACATTTTTATCAATATTATAATATTCCTTATCCTTAAAGAACTACTAAGATTAGTTGATAAATAAATATTTTTTCATTTTATAGATATTTAGTGTGATTAAACTAAATTCTTATGAATTTCAAAGATGTTAAACTTTTTGATAAACAAGCAAATCAAACTCTTAGTAAACAACACCCTCAACTCGCTAATTGTCTAGTTCGATGGAATCCAAACGTTAGGAAATGATCTTCTGTCACATTATTTATTATATCATAAAAGGAATATCAAACAGTTTTTATTCATTCTACTTATGTTAATGGTTTTATTTAGAAATTTTCCCAGGTCTTAATTTGATTATTATGATAAAATAAATAATAATTGTAGCATACTATTTTTTCCCTTTTAAAATCGTTGTATTTGGTACACTCTATGACTTTTTTTCCGTACTAAATAGCCAGGTTTATTTTGATTGTTTGATTGATTGTACAGATAGATAACAAAACTATCATTTTAATTATTAAAAGGACTTTGACATCAAAAATTTTATTTTTATTTTTTATGTATAAAATGGTTAACTGGTGCATTTTAAATGATTGACCAAAATATTGAATGTTAAAGTCAAGTTACAAGCGAAATACAGAGGTAAGAATTGGTTGTTATGTAAACAAAGCTCGAGTCTTATAGTTGTTTACAAATATGTAATGTAGAGAATTACCATTTCGTAGACAAAATAACATGCAAAAAACAATTTTAACTAATTCAATATCTTCATAAATACTATTTTCAACAAAAAAAAGATACATTTAATTGAAACTTACACCAATAGAACACATTTGTAAAAAATGACATTTTTGAGCTTTGTTTACAAAACAAAGAATTATAAACTCTGTATCTTGCTTATAACTTGATATTTGACTTTCAAATTTTGACAGAGCATTGTAAACTTCTATATTTATCAGTATAAACATTGAAAATGGGAAAATAAATTTTGAAAATTTTAAGTCAAATCGTGTCCAAGTCCCTTTAAATCACCAAAATGAATACGTCAAATGAATTTAAAAAAACTGTTTTCATAACTTATTATAAAGGTATATCATATATTCTACATTTGATGATATTCTCAAAGATATATAAGAATCCCCTGCCGTAATTAAAATAAAATTGAAAAAAAAATCGTAGAATTGATGTCAATCAAATTTTAAAAATAACTTTTGAAAATTGACAAATGTTTGCATGGCCAAAGGTGTAGATAATCCGTCTCCGCACACGGTTTTATATGGACCACATATTTGTTGCATCGAAATGTGTTCTGACTTCTTCTATTAATAAAAACAGATAGAAAAAGAGCAAACAACATGTAAATATACGTAACAATGATTTCTCCCTCTGATTTTCAAACGATTGTTGTTCTTCATATGGAAACGAACATGATTGAAATCTAAGCGTTCTGGTAAATCGATTTACATACGTCTGCAACCCTTTAACTTAAAAGAGGTGATTAAAGGTTTAAGTAATTGAAGTACAATATGTAGCTATGACAACCAATGTTTACAACGTTCATTTATGATTTTGTCCATGATGAACACTCAGTCTTGTGTTAACCAATTTTTTGATCTATCGATATTGAAACTATATTGAATGCAAGATCTCTATTATGAAATAACATTGACTGGCCTAAGATTGTACGGTAGTTTAAGACACTATTGTGACTTTCCAATAAATCGTTTTATGTACAAATCGACAAAGAAGATGGGTGGATAAGGCGTGTAAAATGCCCATACGTGGTCGGACAGGCTACTGAAAAATTAAAGTATCAATAAATCTGATGGGGTTTTTTTTAAAATCATTTAAAACAATATATATTTAACGAATCATTGATGTTTAACCTAAAGGTATGTTCAATACTTGGAATAGGTTGACTCAAACAGGTATATATGTATCAAAACCTGCAAATACTGTTATTTTTTAGAACTTCAAGGCATTTTCTTTCATAGAGTGGGTCTGTGCTCCATATTTTTCTCATAGTCTAATTAAGGTCTATTGGAAAACAAACCGATTTCAGTCAACAAAAACGTGGAGAGATGACCCGCTATACCTAAAAAAATCATTTTGTATCCCAACAATTGAACGTTTTGAAAAAATAATACAAGTCCGGTAGTTCGTGGCCTTAGTCACACATAATATTTAAAAAGTTCACTTTGTTGTGTCTGAAATGGCTCAGTGGTTAGAGTACTTGGCATAAGCTAACCTTATATATCTAGGGTTTTATGTAAAGGGTTCGATACCACCAAAATTTCCGACAATATTTTTTTTCTCATTTTTTGTGAAATATATCAAAAACTGACTATAGTTAGAAATTTTGCTTTTGCAAAGTTGTATTATAATATATTTGAATAGATTTAATTGGGGAAAAATAAATTCACAATTGTATTTCACTACTTAACCGAATGGGCATTTGCGCCATCTTATTCCCCCATCTTCTTTATTAATTCTACCCACTTTAATATGATCTTTGCTCCGACTGAAAAAACCCCCACAGATGATGATAAAAATTCACCACGTGAAAGTTATAGCACTTTGAAATGGTAAAACATATATTTATCAAAGCATGAAAAAATAGTTTGTACAAATGGTGAAGTACTCCAGTGAACGACAACAAATATTGTATCACATATCGGATCAATTTTATTTACATGTTACTTATGAAAAGACGTTGAAGTGAATACCGGTACTTATGAAATTCAGAAAACAAAATTTCCAGGCTGACCGTCGTTAAGGACTGTCGACGAGTTTCCGAGGCTAAGCTTCATTGTATTATTGATCAAGATTGGCAAAAAGATTTACGTCTCCATGGTCAGGCCTCTGCTTTTAAGATCTTTTGGGCAGTTTTTCTCCAGGTCTCCTTTGGCCGGCCTCTATTCCTTTTCCCCTGGGGTGTCCATCTTAGGGCGGGGGGCATGCGCAGGACATGACCAAGCCATCGCCAGCGTTTTGCTTGGATGATCTATGATATTGTAGTCATCCCAGTTCTTTTCAACAGATCTTCATTTGAGATGGTGTTTGGCTGAAAGATCTTTCGGATGCGTCTGAGGGATTTGGTTTGGAAGACTCAAGTTTTCTTTCAATCAGTAGAGAGGTTTTCCAGCACTCTGAACCATATAGAAGGACGCTGAGTACATTACTATTGAAGATCTTGATCTTGGTGCGGATGTTAAGTGCAGTAGATCTATTTTGATAAATTGGATGAATTGTAGCATTTTTAGTGACAAATATACATGCCGTCCTGCATGTAATTTCTTGTTTCTAATAAAAATTAAGCTTAGCAATCATATTTAATGAAGATCTTATTTATTCTGGTTTCTAATTCTACTACCTTTTCAACCATTATAAAAAAAAAATAAGACCTACATGTACCAGTGTGATGCCTGCCTTTAATTAAAATAAAATTCAAACACACCCGGGTAGCTGGAGACAGATAAGGAATCCCCCAAAATGTTCAAACTTTACATGTTTTTCTACTTATTTGATGCATAAAAACAATACAAAGATAAAAATATTGTTGCTTCTTGATCATTTCAAAAGTAGTTATTATAGCAGACGTTATTTTAATTTATGTAAAATGTACTTTTACATATCCTACATGTAATGCATGTAAATTGAGACAATTGAAAGGAGTGTAAATATATATAAAATTTCACCTTGTGACAGGAAGGAGTAAAAGATTTGATATTTTTTTTACATTTTGTATTCAGTGATAACTGCATTTGTCTCCATGTAATTAACTTAATCTAAAAGAAAAATATGCCTTAAATAAAAGGGTAATTATATCAGAGGCTTACTATTAATAATGCATATTCTTATACAAGAACATTTTAGACAAAAACATACACAATAAAGGTATTAAATATTTAATCTAACATGGGTAATGAAAGACAACAATGTGTCATTAAAAAACACAATAATATAACATTTACCCCTAAAAACTGTGATAAACAAAAATTGAGTCATCTATTTGTAACATTCTGTGTATACTTTAGTTTATTTATTGGGTATAATATCATATTTGGATGAAAATCTCAACTTTTATATTATAAAAGTACAAATACATTAAAGTAATCAACATACTGTTATACAGGAGAGAAAGAGAGAGAGAGAGAGAGAGGGGGAGAGACACCAAAACATGTCAATTTTTTTTATCTAGACTAATGTGCATTATGATTTAAGCTTATTAGGATGACGAAATTAGATAATTGTTCTCCTTCTCTTGGTGCATGGTGTTTTAGGGTTAGAGGTTTGTTGTCGTCAAATACTCATCTTTCTCAGTGTCTCAAAGTCCTCTACAAATAAACAATGCATGCAGTTAATTCCTGTATCGTATCATGCAAATCTGTGAATTAAAAAGGATAAAATGTATACAAAAAGACAACAAATGTGAAATAAAGACAAATATAGTCATATTTTGGGACTGAACTTAATTCAAATTCACTTCAAATATTTATTAGTTCTTACTACAAATTTTGTTTAAAGTGGACATAATCAGAAAACATATACATGTATGTACCCTGTTGTATGCATATGAGTCTGATATGAGTTACATGCATATAGATGTAAAGATGATGATTTTGGTATAAGCAGAGCAGTTCACATCCAGGTGATATATTAAACTCTTTATAATTCAGTAATTGAGACTAGTCCAAGTTTCAGTAAATGTAATAATACTTCCCTTGAAATTTTCAGGTAATATTAAAATATTTAGTCTTAAAGCATATGAATGCTCTGTTATATATTGTTTGTGAAATACCATGATAACTTGAAAAATTGTCACTACAACTGAAACTACCCAACCTTCAGTGAAAAAAGTAATAGAATCACACCTTATGCGAACAAAAGAACCTCTCTATTTCACTTCTGGTCTTGGTGTGCATGTTGGGTTAAATTTAATTCTTCTCGGCTGCAGTTTGTGGGCCTCATGAGATATGGCTTTGGTAGAATTATGTACCAAACATAGTAAGTGTCACCAAGCAGAATACTTTTTTCACACCTGCCATGTTCTCCTTCTTTCAAATCTTCAAATCAATAATTCGTATATTTAAAATACAGAACAAATGATTTTATTAATTATAAAGACTTAAAACTTGTCAGAAATATATATATTAATAATAATAAATACATATGAAATATGTACACTTAAAATATGTGCATTATGATTGGGATCTGTCCAGTGAAATGAAATAAATAAGGTCAAATTTAAATATCACTCAATTTAATAAATCAATATAACTATATGGATTAATTCTTAAGAAATTTAATTTAAAAAAAAAACAGGCAAGCAGCATTGTTTTTGAAAGTGTTGGGGTGGGGGGGGGGGGGCAGACTCATCCAAAAAAATTTGACTTCTTCACAAGCAAAAAAAAAATACATGTACACTAAAATCATATCAATAACTCCAAATATAACGGTTGTTGCAAAATTCAAGGCAGCAACTGTTGAACTTTTTTCTACTAGACAGACATACTTTTGTTTATAGCCGCTTACAAAATGTGGTTGCTCTCTGACGCTTTGCCGACATTAAAAGCATATGAGAGAGAGAGAGAGAGAGAGAGAGAGAGAGAGAGAGAGAGAGAGAGAGAGAGAGAGAGAGAGAGAGAGAGAGAGAGAGAGAAAGAGAGAGAGAAAGAGAGTGAGAGAGAGATAGAGAGATTTTCAGTCTTTACCACACAATATGCATAAAGACACACCAAAAGAGCCCGGCTTTCAGTACTTCAGTACTTTGATTAAAGTTTGTTTCCTGGCCTTTTCTATAGAGTGTACATATGTTGGGTATCCGAATATTAAAGATTAAATAAAAAGGACTCGCAAGAGGAGTTACAATGTACATACCGTACATTTATCGATCCAAAAAGGAGTACATGTACTTACATGTACATTGAAGAAAATATGTATATTTAACATATCAAAAATTCATTTCAAATTATTTATGAGAATCCACAGAATACCATACATGTAATGAACGATCCCAAAGACCCCTGGATATAGCGTAAAAAAGATTAATAAAAAGAAGAGTTTTTTTAACAATGCAAGACCAAGCATCCTCTGATATAGGACGCCTTTCGTATTTAAATGACCGGGTTTGATAAACAGAGTCGCATGATTAAAACAAAGTTCTTTTTCCGAAAATGATTTATCATCTGTAGATGCATAGTTGACAACATTAGAATCGTGACTCTGTTTAAATTTCTTTGTTAAAATTTCTTGATTATATATGGTACATGTATGTCCATATAATGTTAAAAATATCCTATAAACTCTGCAGAAATTAAATTGTGGTGTCAACATTTTTAATATCAATATTAAGTTTTACTGTACTAAATGATATAAGGAAAGGTACATGTAAAGCAGTCTGCATGTCATTGTACATGTATAAGAGGTTAGATAATGGTCAGATAAGTGTTAGATGGTTAGATAGGAGGTTAATTAGAGCACCATTCTAGCAGCTTCAAAAAATGTACCTGACTATTATTACCGGCCCCCAGAACGAGAGAGAGAGAGAGAGAGAGAGAGAGAGAGACAGAGAGACAGACAGACATAGAGAGAGACAGACAGACAGAGATAGAGTATGGTTGAATAAGACCAATACGTAATACATTGTTATCATCATACTGCTTAGAATTTTTATCCACATGAATGTGTTGTATATAATTAATAAATAATTTTCTTAAATTAAAATTTGATAGTTAGGCAATTAGAGGTTTAGTTTTCTTAAACGGACGCAAACGAATATCATGATCAAAGGTAGATAAATCTTGGATTTAATCTAGAAAATGTTGTAATCATTGCAGTTAAATAGTATCTTTTTTCCTCTTTTGTCCAATATGTTAATAAAAAAAATTAATTCGTGATATTGTAGTAAAGCTCACATAGTAAACCGATATTATATAAATAGTGCCTGTTTGGGAGGGTAACAGTTGAAATTGACACCCCGAGAAAACCATTGTCAACCGACGCGAAGCGGAGGTTGACAATGGTTTTCGAGGGGTGTCAATTTCAACTGTTATCCTCCCAAACAGGCACTATTTATTTTGTTATACTGAATGTCTTTTTTAAAATTTTTAAGAAAATTTTACTGCTTTTATATAGGAATAACGGGAATTCTACAGCGAACCGTACGCGCATAATTTTCGCGCATGTAACATTTTTTAATGTTACCCGTTGCCAAGTGCGTTGCTAACGCTGAGGGTAATAGTAAATATTATTAACTGCGTCTTAACCAATCAGATTTCAGTATTTAACATGAAAGTATAACAATATTAATTATTTATTAAAACTTTGCGTTAGCGGGTTATGTAAATTTTCCTGCAATGATCGCTACCTTCATAGTCCGCATTGATCATCAAAGAAAGTGTTTATAAATTTTATATTAACATATTTCTTTAACTATTTAAAACATTGATTATGAAAAGTTAGTAAAATTCACTAAATTACTGTTAATGTACATAAGTACGTTAGCTGAAAGAAACAGCCAAATTGTCTCCTGTGAGACTTTGAATCTGACAGCGTGCAGTCCGTGATTTTACTTAGGTCGTTGTAGGTTCGAATTCAGACCAATCGATAAAGAGGGCATGTCAATTTCAATCCTGTCACTTTCAGCCGCTGTGGATATTGACCTATCGATAAGTGGGGCGTGTAGATTTCAGTCTAGCTGTTTCTATAGAGCTATGAATTAACTATAACTTTCCGTAAGAAACAGAGAAAGTTATACTTGGTAGTTGTAAATATTGTTTAATGAAATACAACCTAGAGAATTGTGCAGGGATAAAGAACAAAATCAAAGATGAAACGAAACAAAAGCAAACGTCCTCGAATTTTTTTAATTTAACCTAGATCTGGTAGAAAGGGGTTTCCATTAATATGCTAGATTGACAGCGTCTGTCACGGTGAGTTAACAATCAAACATTAAGTTAACATGGAGGCCTTCTACGTAATTGTAAATGTTTTGATCCCAAGGGTAGTACAACTTCACTGTTCAGCTTCACAGTTCATTTTCTAATTTTAACTTCATTTTATCGCCTGGTTTCAAAAAAGAAGCGGGGGGGGGGGGGGGGATTCTTGATGATACACTTTTTTATACGTGTAAATTTTAGAAACAAGTTTAATGCGACCAAAAGAGGGGGGGGGGGGGGGGGCAGACCTGTTTCTTTAAAAACAAAATAGGCAACTTATAATTACAATATTTATTATGCTGAACGAAACACATATGCATGTTTATAGAAAAAAGTTTGGTCATTTATTCAAAATCAAAACGTGTATAATATTACTAATGTCACAATAGGTCTAGGTTACAGGACTTTTATATTACACTGACTGTATGAATAAAATAGCATCTGTCTATCAGACGGTATAACCGTCACTATAACATCAACTAAATTACTTTGTCGGACTAAATCGCCAGGCCATGTCCTTTTTTCCCTTTACATCGAAGTAAATGTCATTTCTAGATTCAATACTTTGTGTGTTCTAGAAATTCCACTTTCTAGAACGAGCCTGATTCTCTTTTTTTTTGAGTTAGGAAAGAAACAGTTTCGGATAAAGGGCAGTTTCGAATAAAGTACCCGTCAATATCAATTAATTTTATCAAATAAATAAAATAAGACGTTCTGAATCCGCCTCGCTTTTCAAACAGTTTGAGATGCGGTAGCGGTATCCGAATGTCTAATTTTAAAGAGATTGCGTCAATATTTTCGTTTTGAGAGTTGCTGTACTTGAAGGGTTATGATTGTTGCTAAAATTCATGGAATAATTTTTCAGGATTATTATTAGGGATAACACATGTTGAAATTGGTATGCAATATGAAGGCCTCTAATGTTAAGTACATGTGTACTTAATGTAAAATACGAAACTTGCGAATATGATTGTAGTGCGACTTTACACAGTGAAAAAGTTACAGACGGAACCTAAAATTTCACAAAAAGTCGTTAGGTGGGACACTAGATTATACATCGCCAAGTTTTTGACATCCGATCATGCAACTTGCACAGGGTACGGAATATCAATCCTTAGCAGGGTATTAGCTCGGGATCGAGGTCTGAAAAGCTGAAAAATCATAAAAATGGGTGAAATATGAAAGAGTCGAAATCTAAAAAAAAAAAACATAGAAAAATTTCACACGTTCTGACTAGTAATTTTCCTCAGAATTAGTCGTTTCCCATATTAGAAGTGAATGAAATGTATTTTTGCTTAATGGGAACTGGAGAAATTCTAGTTACAGAGTTCCAAATATACACATCCCTGGCTAAAGAGAATTGTATTAAAAAAAAACCTGTCCCGTGCTACATGTACATACATGTACGTTAACGGTCCTGGTAGGTCACATCAAATGGCATTTCCTTTAGCAGGCTTTTCTGGCAGCACTTACATGTAGTTTCTATCGTTCAGGTGTAAAGGGCTTGGCCCATGATTTTGGTTTTGATCGTGTTCTGATTATAATGTGAGCTCTCTGATTTGAAATAGATTCCAACATACCGATGAGGAGTTTTAGGGAATCACGGAAAAATATTTAATAATTACAGAAGGATTCTCGTGGTTTTGAATGTAATATCTGAATTAATTAACGAATAAGTAATCATTATTTTAGTATAACTATAAGGTCAACATTTTGGTCGGGGCGTGGTCAAATCCAAAAAAGCCCAAAGGATATTATGACATATTTGATCACGCTCTGACCGAAATTATCACCTAAAAGGCTTATGATATTCAAAGAATGATTCTTTATTACTTATATGTTTATAATTTTCAGCAATTGTGCGATTAAATATTAAAATTATGACATGTTAATGTGATTTTCATTTTTTTTAATTAGGAAAACTCCTGCTTGCGCCCCAAAAATATTTGAATTTATTGGACTCTATAATACAAAATCTATTCGTAGTATTATCACAGACAAAGACACTGAAAATGTAAATATCAAGTTTTATTGTTTTTATGCAAATAAAGGAATTATCTTGGCGTGTAATGATAGCCTTATCACTCTCTATTTTCCCGCGTTTTGAATGATGGTATGTTTTGGCGTATGATTATACTGTCTACATGTGCTGCCCCCAGTCTCCATTAAATCGGGGAACCTGTTACACCTGGTACTTTTAAGATCCTTATATACAATGGATAACCCATTGTCAGTGCCATAGAACACAAAACATACTTTCTTAACTTTCATATATAGCATGAAATCTGATTTTCAACTAATTCTAGTTTGTCTTCTAATTCAGTATGTTTCACCTTGACCTTTGTTTACTTTCAGTTCTCGTGTTTCTGTGGCTTCGTGGTTCTGTAAAGTTTCTTGGACGTCTTTGAATTCTTTCGATTATTACGGTGCTTAAAGATAAATATTTACAATTTAACTGTCATGTCTGAGATAACATTACGAATCAATTTTGAATCTAAAACCCAATCGCTTCATAAAACATGAGTGACACAAAATGGGCGTGTCTATAGCATAACCGAAAAACGCCGCGTAGTAATACATAGCATGTGCATCATAAAAAAAATAGTGGTTATAAAATAATGTTGCTTTAATGTGTACAAATTGGAAATAATATAACTATAAGGAATCATTCTTTGAATATTGTGAGGTGATAATTTCGGTTGGAGGGTGGTAAAATCCATCATAAAGCCCTTTTATTAGATTTGAACATGCCCGCCCGAAATTATCACCTCATAATACTCAAAGAATTATTCCTAATTCCTTAATTAAATGAAATTTTCTTATCGTTATCATTTTCTGGTCAATGATCTTGGAGTTCTCAAACTTGTCAAACAAAAAAAATTGAACGAGCTATCTCTCTCGATAAATTTATGGGATGGTAAGTCACTGAAAATGCACAAATAAACCATTTTTTATCATAGAAATTGAAATTGCAATTGCAATTGTTCGAAGTTTAACCACTTTGACAGAAATTGCAGCAATTAAAAAGAGGGAGTAAAAAAGTAGCCATATCAAAACCAAATTTTGTGAATATTATGGTGACTCTTTGTACATTATGCGAAACGAATTTTGTTTGAAATTGTTTCAGATTTTGTGTCATTGAACATTATATGAAATGTGGTGTCGAAATCTAATGAAAATGAAGCATTATATTAAAATTTTATATACACTTATTATGCCTATACTTCTGGGTAAGATGATATATTTTTATAATAAAAATTCGAGGTTAATAAAAAAAAACCTGAAGTAAGAGATGCTATGAAACATAATGTATAAAAAAAAGTCACAAATGCTTGCAAGAAAGTATCATGCATGTTATATATAATTGTAAAGGAAATGCACATCATAACTTCATGAGATATGCAAAAAAAAGATAGAAAGAGAGAGATGATGTATGTAAACATGTAGTTATTTTCTTGCATTTGAGTTTCCTGCTCAGTTTAGTAGAGTACACCACAACTAATCTGTTGAACATAGAAATGTGAGAGATTTCTCTTCATTAACATAACAACAATAGATAAAAGTGATCACTACCGTGTGGCTTGTTTGGGGATAATCCGTTGAGCGGAAAGAGCCACTTTGTTGATGTGACGCCCAAATCGAGTTCAACAAAAATACATACACTTAACATACATATACAATGCTGGTCTAAACATCGTAATTTGCATCGAGAGGTCTCGGAGGATCCGGAAAATAATCGTAAGTATTATTTTTCCCCCTTTTTTTCTTAATATGAATATGAGAGGCAGAGAGAGAGAGAGAGAGAGAGAGAGAGAGAGAGAGAGAGAGAGAGAGAGAGAGAGAGAGAGAGAGATTACATGATAAGTAAGTTTTATTGGTGGGGTTTCCGAAGAGTTTAATTTTTATTAACGCTGATAAAGTTAACTAAAACCTAAATATTTTTTTCTTTTATTTAACTGATGATAACTATCTCAACGTTTGCCTTCTTTACTTCCTCCTCCTGACTAAAAGCATCGCCTATAAAGTTGTTTAAAGTTTTCTACATATATCAAGCAACCGGAGATTACTAAGTGTTTATAACTAATAGATAAGTTAATAACCAGCTATATTTGTTTTGACGATGAAAGCAACGAGAAACGGAACAATGACCAGTGAACTGATATCTAGAACTCTCCCATTTTGACCTTTGTTGATCAGCTGCTAATAGAGATTCAATGTAAACGGATGTGTGTGAGGGAGACTGGCTTCTTATTTCTATCGTTATACATGTATAACGCCCTGATCCGACTGTGTGCTCTTATCATTATACAGGCCTGTTAGTTTAGTTTACTTTGCGGAGGGTTAAACATTTTACCAGCAGTACAAAGAGATATTTAATATGTAGGTATAGATGACCGTCCACACTTTTTAGGAATTGTGTAAAATAATTATACCTAAGGCCATACACAGTAAACTCTGAGGTTTTACTTCTCATAATGTATAGTGATTGAAAAAAAAGTTTCACAGTCGTTGTCCGACTAATATGAGTTCTGGGAATTTTTTTTTTACTTTATTATCTTTTAATTTTATTTTCAGTTTACTTTCTATAATACGATACATGTACTCTATACGTGTTTATTTACAACCAGGGACATATTAGCAATTGTCGAAATATTTCAAGTCATTTTATGCATCAATTTTCTTTTATTCTATTGAAAACCTTAACCCAATATCCTTTTAAAGATAAGGACATTTCATGTCTTATAAAACTGTTCTAATCATACCAATATTTCATAAAAAAATTATGTTTGTATCTCACCTTAATAAATCGATTAGTTATAATGGCTAAAAACGTATTCATACTTTTTTGAAAATTGACATTTAAATTACATACACAAAAATAAAACAGAAAGTCAGAGATATTATTGTAGTTTCAATAGGCTAGCTATACTTCTTAATGCAGGCACGTAGCATCGTTTTTGAAAATGTGGGGGGGGGTGGGGGGGGGGGGGGACAGACTCATCCAAACAATCTTGACAAGCAAAAAAAAAAAAAAACTAGGTTGAATTGACTGGGGGGGGGGGGGTGGCGTAGTATATCTATAACTTCAATTTCCTTTTTTTCATACCAATCCCTTACATACTCCCAAAAAGTGGGGGGGGGGGGGGGCAACTCCATGATTATTCATTTTTTATATGTAAATTTAAAAAAAAATTAGTTGCTACGAGAAGCCCCCCCCCCCCCCACCCTTAATGCTACGTGCCTGCAATGGTCGTGTAAACCCATTCATTTTTTAGAGTCAACGGTTCCGTCCTGCTCAAAGGTGAACGTTTAAATATGAGATCGTATATTTGTTAACGACTCCCATTGATAGTACTTCCATTATAACGTACATGTAATACCTTCGCCCTTTCAAGGCCAGCTCAATAATTCAATGGTCAAGCCATTTGGAAGGACTATTTTTATTATTTTGTTGTTTCTCGTGATAATATAAGTTAAAGGAAGTCTATGTGGATTTTGAATTTACGTTATTTAGATTACCTACGGTAATTTAAATACTGAACCGATCACAAAAGCTGAAATGCTGCTTTCTGCTTTAAAACGTACGATTTTAGCGTGTATTATTATTTATTTCATTTCATTATTTGTCAACAGGGTTAAATAATAAAATGAATGAATATTTACATTACCGTAATGAATTACAAGGATTTCAGAGACACACTAATCAAAATTAACTAATTTCTCCGCATGATACATTACATACATGCATCTGAATTCATGAAAATATCAATTTTTTATATCAGTCTGTCTGCTTCCGAAAATAAAACCCCACACACACCAAAAAAACAACAAAAACAATTGCTAAGTAAAATCAATATGACACGGAAGGATGGCTTCAAGTTGATTCCTAAGTAGATGTTAAAAAATGCCAGTTATTTTCAATTGGGGTTTTACTTTCCAGACAGGAACTACATGTTTTTGGTTATTTCTATTTCGACGAATTAATGTCATAGGGGGCAGCTGTTGGTCCAATATGAAAGAAATCCTTACCCCAGTCATTCTTTTGACTTTCACAGGTAAGACTAATTATTGACTTTCATGTATATAGGTAAGAATACCAATTCATTGTATTGATATTATACGGGAACATGTAGATTCTGTATTCAATGGTTGGTGACATAATGTTTATGGATTTGTTATTTGTTTTGGGAGGAAGTACTTATCGATGTATTAGTCGACTTAATGAAAAAAAAAATGTGGTGACGAAACACAGTATCATACAGTGTTATAAAAAGTAAAATCATGACATGAACTTTAGGAAACAAATTAATTCATAATTAATGATTAGACGATTTAAAGTATAGCAGATTAAAACAACAGCAAAATAAGATACATGTAACTTACGACGGATAATCGTTTTTCAAACGTGTTCCATTGCATATACTAAAATTAAATATTTTTAATAGTTTACACATCAGAGTGATCACAAATGAACAGTATTTAAAGAAGAAGAATGGGTCCAAAAACTGTGCTTAAATGAATTTGGAAAGAAAACAAACTACTATATAATATATATAATAGATTTATAAGATATATAGATTAGTAAGGTTGAGAGATATGTTTGATTGTGGTTTTAATAAATATATTATGATTTCAAAACCGAACAATAGAGATTGTTATGCATGATTTTAATAGAGCAAGACCACTTAATGTCACTCGGAGATGAATATTCCACACATCAAAGTTTGTCACTGATTGATCATAAAGAACCGTGGAACATTTTGTTTATTGCTTACAATTTCATGACAGTCACAAGGCATATATTTGTTTATTTTATTTAATTACAAAAGTTCTAGATTGAAACGATGGCTGTTGATATCATCTCCGGTGATTTGTAATGTCTATTAAATTTGATTTATTGACTTTAGAATGATTATTTCAACTGTTATGTTGTTTGTGTTTATTAATAATAAAACAACATATTTTTCATAAGGCAAAATATTTAATATCTCTCTCTTTCTCTCTCTCTCTCTCTCTCTCTCTCTCTCTCTCTCATTAAGACACATAGGTTACATGTCAATCACATTCATAATATTCCCTGACCCAACCATAAACCAACACCAATTATACCAAAGCATCACACATAATTAGAGCCCGATGTCTGCGTACGCGGGGGACACTCTGACCACCTGGACAAGATGAAAACGTCCTACAAAATACCGTTTGTTATGAAGCACCTGTCTCTACTTGTAGGTGTTTTGTTCTTTCCTTGCTCTGGTCATCGCATCGAAAGATCTGTGAGTCTTGTGTTTATCTTTTTTCCAACTTTATTCTTTTATTTGGTGGTTTGTGTATCTCTATTCATTGACTTGTTTATTCTGTATTGATGTGTCAAGGTGGCAGGGGATAGTTTTTCTGGTCGAGGAAATGTGAGGCAGATAGTGCTCATATATGAGATTTAATTTTTCAGTGGATTTTTAAATTTGCTAAAATTGGTTTGCATGCAGGGGACACATGGTCCCAACTCTTGAGAATTTTTAAACATTTCAGAATAAAACAAGTACAACTTACATATAGCACTATAAAGAACAGCCAGGGACGGTCTCAAAATTTTCTGAAAAATTGCCCTTTTTTCACATTTTCACGGGTCCAGAACCACGCTCCAGTCCCGAGCAACTGCCATAAACTACCATAGGATTTGTAGCTTAATGTATACCCATGCAAATAATCACCAATTGATGGGGGGTCAATCACCTTCTTTTCGAGTGACATTTCGTGTTCTGAACCCACCCTACTTTTCAAGCACAAAACCGAAAGTGAAAATTTTGGCCTCAGTTTCGCATTTTTATTCCATATCTGATGAAAAGTGCTACCAGTATTAAAGTGTCATATATCAATGAAATTGACATGAGCTCCTCTATCCACAAAATGATGGCAATAAATAGTCTACCAATTTATACCCCTCAAATAACCAGCCAAACCCCAGGTTCTCCCTTTATTTCAAAATTTTGACCGGGTCTTTCCTGCGAAACTATCCCCTGCCACCTTTAACTTTAAGAGTTTGTTTCTCTCTAACCAAAACACTTTAAATTCAGAAAGTTCATGCAATTCTGAGTAAAAACTCTCCAAATTTGGTCTGATTTCATTGAAAAATAAAAAAGTTATGGCTGTTTAAGTATTACCCCCTTTCCCGGCTGAATCACCTTAACCTGTTTCTGTAAGGTTTTCAAGATGTATCATGACTTCTTTCAATCCAAAAGACATTTTTTCTTTTAAAATCAGTTATAACAAGAAACCTTTATCCAAATCTGATGTAAAAACATTGAAATATTCACATTTAGTAACAACATATAGGAGAATTCAACTCATATGTATCACCTATCCCCCTGCAAATGGGAATAAGAAAAAACACACTATTACTCCTTGCAATCAACCTTTTTGTTTCTAAATGGTATTAACAGGTTTAAAAACTCTATTGGAACATAAAAGCAACTTATTTGGAACACAAAACTTCACTTTCATCTCTTCATATAAGGGACAGGTACCTAGAAAATGGCAATCAGGCATCTTACCCGAGGAGTCAGTTCCCAAATATGCTGAACGGATGATGATGAAACCTAATTTCTCTGTTTATTCTTTAACCAATAGTAAAAGATCTAGATTTATTTGTTAAAAAGATTGAAATACATGTTTTACACATAAAGAAATACCAAATTTGAACATCATGACCACACCCCCATCATGAGGTCGGAATACATGCAAATGACAAATGGTTAAAAAATGCACACAAATTCAATTTTTCTTGATATATTTTCAATAAAGAAGAAACCAGACATATGTGTTTTGTTTTAAATGGGAGCAATTTTGTGTACCTATGAGATTTTATCAAGAGAAATGTGAAACAAAGGCTATTTTTGGGTTTTTGGTGAAGAAAATTGAAGGGTGGGGGGTGCTTTTTTGACAATCAGACATTTTAAAATTATTTATAATGACTTAAAATGCAAATATTAACTATTCAGAATTACATGTAATTACATATAATTTATATGTAGCACATGTAAAATATATATTTAGCCATAAAAGCTACTTTTTTCTGTTTTAGCTTGAGAAAGAACAATATTTAGCAATTTCTTATCAAAACTATGGGTTTAAAACTTCATAAAACTGCATGGCTATCAATTAATTTCAAGAAAATTTAAAGAAAATGGTATAATATTATTCAGTTAATTCAAATTCAACCCTGCATCTAATATCAATAAGAATAAAATGCCTATAAAGGGTTTTAAAATAAGGACAAACCCAAAACGCTAAAAAGTTGCACTTTTTCTATGGACCACCCCCTGTTACATTTTGGCCCCTAAATCTCATCACAGGGTTGAGCAATCATAAAAATTCAGCCAGTTTCCCATTTTACACACATTGAACATCTTTTCTGTTCCCATATTGTTCAATTTCAAGCCTAGTAAAAATTTGACATTTTCTTCAAGGTGGCAGGGGATAGTTTTTCTGGTCGAGGAAATGTGAGGCAGATAGTGCTCATATATGAGATTTAATTTTTCAGTGGATTTTTAAATTTGCTAAAATTGGTTTGCATGCAGGGGACACATGGTCCCAACTCTTGAGAATTTTTAAACATTTCAGAATAAAACAAGTACAACTTACATATAGCACTATAAAGAACAGCCAGGGACGGTCTCAAAATTTTCTGAAAAATTGCCCTTTTTTCACATTTTCACGGGTCCAGAACCACGCTCCAGTCCCGAGCAACTGCCATAAACTACCATAGGATTTGTAGCTTAATGTATACCCATGCAAATAATCACCAATTGATGGGGGGTCAATCACCTTCTTTTCGAGTGACATTTCGTGTTCTGAACCCACCCTACTTTTCAAGCACAAAACCGAAAGTGAAAATTTTGGCCTCAGTTTCGCATTTTTATTCCATATCTGATGAAAAGTGCTACCAGTATTAAAGTGTCATATATCAATGAAATTGACATGAGCTCCTCTATCCACAAAATGATGGCAATAAATAGTCTACCAATTTATACCCCTCAAATAACCAGCCAAACCCCAGGTTCTCCCTTTATTTCAAAATTTTGACCGGGTCTTTCCTGCGAAACTATCCCCTGCCACCTTTAACTTTAAGAGTTTGTTTCTCTCTAACCAAAACACTTTAAATTCAGAAAGTTCATGCAATTCTGAGTAAAAACTCTCCAAATTTGGTCTGATTTCATTGAAAAATAAAAAAGTTATGGCTGTTTAAGTATTACCCCCTTTCCCGGCTGAATCACCTTAACCTGTTTCTGTAAGGTTTTCAAGATGTATCATGACTTCTTTCAATCCAAAAGACATTTTTTCTTTTAAAATCAGTTATAACAAGAAACCTTTATCCAAATCTGATGTAAAAACATTGAAATATTCACATTTAGTAACAACATATAGGAGAATTCAACTCATATGTATCACCTATCCCCCTGCAAATGGGAATAAGAAAAAACACACTATTACTCCTTGCAATCAACCTTTTTGTTTCTAAATGGTATTAACAGGTTTAAAAACTCTATTGGAACATAAAAGCAACTTATTTGGAACACAAAACTTCACTTTCATCTCTTCATATAAGGGACAGGTACCTAGAAAATGGCAATCAGGCATCTTACCCGAGGAGTCAGTTCCCAAATATGCTGAACGGATGATGATGAAACCTAATTTCTCTGTTTATTCTTTAACCAATAGTAAAAGATCTAGATTTATTTGTTAAAAAGATTGAAATACATGTTTTACACATAAAGAAATACCAAATTTGAACATCATGACCACACCCCCATCATGAGGTCGGAATACATGCAAATGACAAATGGTTAAAAAATGCACACAAATTCAATTTTTCTTGATATATTTTCAATAAAGAAGAAACCAGACATATGTGTTTTGTTTTAAATGGGAGCAATTTTGTGTACCTATGAGATTTTATCAAGAGAAATGTGAAACAAAGGCTATTTTTGGGTTTTTGGTGAAGAAAATTGAAGGGTGGGGGGTGCTTTTTTGACAATCAGACATTTTAAAATTATTTATAATGACTTAAAATGCAAATATTAACTATTCAGAATTACATGTAATTACATATAATTTATATGTAGCACATGTAAAATATATATTTAGCCATAAAAGCTACTTTTTTCTGTTTTAGCTTGAGAAAGAACAATATTTAGCAATTTCTTATCAAAACTATGGGTTTAAAACTTCATAAAACTGCATGGCTATCAATTAATTTCAAGAAAATTTAAAGAAAATGGTATAATATTATTCAGTTAATTCAAATTCAACCCTGCATCTAATATCAATAAGAATAAAATGCCTATAAAGGGTTTTAAAATAAGGACAAACCCAAAACGCTAAAAAGTTGCACTTTTTCTATGGACCACCCCCTGTTACATTTTGGCCCCTAAATCTCATCACAGGGTTGAGCAATCATAAAAATTCAGCCAGTTTCCCATTTTACACACATTGAACATCTTTTCTGTTCCCATATTGTTCAATTTCAAGCCTAGTAAAAATTTGACATTTTCTTCAAGGTGGCAGGGGATAGTTTTTCTGGTCGAGGAAATGTGAGGCAGATAGTGCTCATATATGAGATTTAATTTTTCAGTGGATTTTTAAATTTGCTAAAATTGGTTTGCATGCAGGGGACACATGGTCCCAACTCTTGAGAATTTTTAAACATTTCAGAATAAAACAAGTACAACTTACATATAGCACTATAAAGAACAGCCAGGGACGGTCTCAAAATTTTCTGAAAAATTGCCCTTTTTTCACATTTTCACGGGTCCAGAACCACGCTCCAGTCCCGAGCAACTGCCATAAACTACCATAGGATTTGTAGCTTAATGTATACCCATGCAAATAATCACCAATTGATGGGGGGTCAATCACCTTCTTTTCGAGTGACATTTCGTGTTCTGAACCCACCCTACTTTTCAAGCACAAAACCGAAAGTGAAAATTTTGGCCTCAGTTTCGCATTTTTATTCCATATCTGATGAAAAGTGCTACCAGTATTAAAGTGTCATATATCAATGAAATTGACATGAGCTCCTCTATCCACAAAATGATGGCAATAAATAGTCTACCAATTTATACCCCTCAAATAACCAGCCAAACCCCAGGTTCTCCCTTTATTTCAAAATTTTGACCGGGTCTTTCCTGCGAAACTATCCCCTGCCACCATAGGAACTTCTGCATACTTAAGTAACGCACACTTTCAATCGCCCATCTTCGCAAGCCAAGGGTTTCTGATCCGCACCGCGGATCAGAAACCCTGGGCTAGCGAAGATGTCAATCGCCATACATTGAACTTGCAAAATCTAATTAATCAGTAAAAAAAAACTTTTAGTTTCTTGACCAGTGACCATCTACTCAAGTTATAAAATATATTTTAAAAAATTATGAAATATTATTATTTTCCAAAATTATTTTATTATATATAAATTATTCTTATCATGAATTATTAAAAAGTCGAAATTATTATTGCTTGAATGACTATTGCTGTTTGTTTTTATGCTGAACAATTTGTTTTCAGACTAGTTGTGCTCAGAAGTACCAGGTAATTCCAAATCATTCTGCGTGTTTACAAAAGACTGCCATTGCTACTGATTCCGGTAAAGTCTGTTTGTCTGTCTGTCTGTCTCTCCTTCTCTCTTTCTCTCTCTCTGTCAACTTATTGTGTGTGTATACAGATATATCGAGAAAACATAAAGAAATCAAGAACTGTAACTCTTACAAATTATGTTGACTGTCAAGCAAAAAGATAAATGTTGACTCTTCTTACCTGCAGGTATTTCTGATGAGGACAAAAATGTAATAGTCAGTAAACATAACGAGTACAGATCAGGTGTAAACCCGCGTGCTGTTGCCATGGCAAAAATGGTGAGTAAGAGTCACAAAACACAGCCCCCCAACCGTTAAAATCGAACGTGATTTGTGATACTTGGAGTTGTAAGTTTGACCCATTAAATTTTCAATTACTAGAACTTAAAATTTGTACATCTACATTCATTGTAAATACCTTTATATATTAACTTATATCAAGATGGTTCGTATGATTTTAATTTAAGTCTTGGGATGATGAAATAGCCATGATCGCTCAGAAGTACGCTGACGCCTGTAAGGGTCTCGTTCATGATGGAGGTCGACAGCGGAGTATTCCAGGTGAGTGAATCGAACGCAACTTTCCGTGTCGTGTTTCCTACCCGGGATGAGTAAATCGAACGCAGTTTTCTATGTATTCCTATTAGTAAGCTGATAATTTTATCGTGAGAAAACAAAATAAACGGTTTATATGTTACTTAATGTTGTCAAAATTTAATGAAGATATTATGATTGTTACTGATTTAATCAACAAAGGCACTAGTACTGTTCTCTTTAGTTTCTTTTGACATCTGATTGCATGTCGAGAAAAAACAACGTTGTTATAATCATATTGAGTCTATTCAATTGAAAACGTTACCAGTTCAAAATTGACTGCATGTATATTACACTTATAAATTTAGACACACAAATACAATTAAATGGTTTGACACGTATACATTATCAGCTCAGCTAAAGGACAAGTGATGTTACAAAAATTAATGTTAAACATGGTTTAGAGGAAAATTGATCTTCGTCCTTTCTACATCAAGGTCGTTTCTCTGTGGGCCAGAACCTGGCCAGTGCGTCCTACGACCTGGCTTGGGCAGGCGTGATCAAGCTGTGGTATGATGAGGTCAAGGACTTCACCCTGGGGGGAAACAATGACTTAAAGAAAGTGGGCCACTATACCCAGGTATAACAAAAATGTGTATGTTTATAATAGAAGGACTGGGTACGTTGTATAGACAGTATTGCCAAACCAGTTGCAAGTAGCTGCGTTTCATGAAAACTTTAAAACTAATGGCAATGAATGCATTACAATGTGTTTTTGTCTACTCGGAATCTGCTATGTTAGGTTATAAATTGATAACTAAAACGTATAATGATAAACAGATAGTAGAATCGAAAATATTAAAATTTATCAAAGTGGCAATGAGGGTTTTTTTTCATTTACATAATCAGGCACGTAGCATCAGGGGGGCCAGGGGGGGCCTGCCCCCCCCCCCCCCTTTGATTCGCAGCAACAAATTTTTAAAAATTTACATATAAAAAAATGAATTATCATGGAGTTGCCCCCCCCCCCCACTTTTTTTTGGAAGTATGTAAAAAATTGTTACGAAAATTAGGAAATGACGAGTCAAATTGAAGTCACCTTCTCCCCCCCCCCCCCCCCCCCCCCCCCCCCCCCCCCAGGGTTTGGATTTTGAAGATTTGTGGAAACTTTAAATCTTGTTATTTTGGGGGTTTTTTTGTTTTTGTTTTTGTTTTTTTGCTTGTCAAGAATTTTTGGATGAGTCTGCCCCCCCCCCCCCCCCACTTTCAAAAACGATGCTACGTGCCTGATAATATATATACAAGATGTTTAATAAATATTTAAAACATAGTACGTTAAATGCTTCAACATATTTCAAATTGTGTCCCTATATAATTTTAATGTAATTCTCAAAGTACGTTGCAGAGAATATTTGCTATACCAATTACATCATTTATTTAAAAAGGAAAACAGTTACGTAACCATTTTGCGAAATCATATTTCATAATATTAAAATTACCTAAAAAAAATAATTATATTAGTTTGTCAAGTTATTTAATTTAAACGATGACGATGGCTTACCTTTATAATTTGATTAAGCATCCACATATAACCTACATGTTTTAACAATTATGGTCTATTTCTAGGTTATCTGGGCGACTTCCATAAAGATAGGTTGTGGGTTTGCCGTCTGTGGCTCAACGAGGAGTTACGTGTGTAATTACGGACCCGGGTCAGTAACCTCAACACAAACTTATAAGTTCTGGCGTTATCTCTGCCCATAATATTGTTTTTCTGTGTGGTTGTCTGTCTTCCTGCTTTGATGGCATTGATATTTACACGTTGTGTAGCTCGAATTGTCAAGTCGTATATAAAAAGTCTAAACATTCGGTACATATAATTCAATAACCATATCCTTTTATTTCTTACTCAATGTAGTACTGCTTGCCCATTTGTACGTAATTTCTTAAATAATTCGATCTAAAATATCTCTTTTGTTTACCAAATTCTCATATGACGGCAATAATTGTCTGCTAAAAAACACTTTTCTCACACAGACAGCATTACTTTTCTTTTTACCAGAAAAAAATACTCCCATACTAGGATGTAGGCATCTTGAACAAAATTCTATGATACACTGCCCCCCCCCCCCCCCCTGCTTTTAATTAAATTAGATATACATGTAGTCAATTTTGTCCCAAAGTTACATATATCCTGTACACATGACTATTTTCTTTACTGTCTCATACCTTCATACATGTAACAGTGCTAGCGTCCAAATATTGCTTGTGCGTCTGTTAGTTTGAATATATATCATTTACTCTATCAATGAAAAAAATATATAATTTATTTCCCAAAATCGTTTTATAGTTTGACAGTTCATCCCAGATAGGTTAGCACTATCTTTGTTTTGTAAAATTATATGTATAAACATAAACTTGCGTATTATTAGAGCGCAGGCGATGATAAATTTAAATTGTTTAGTTTTTAGCTCACCGAGCTGAAAGCTCAAGTGAGCTATTCTGATCACATTTTGTCTGTCGTCCGTCTGTCTGTCTGTCTGTCTGTCTGTCTGTCCGTCCGTCCGTCTGTCCGTCTGTCTGTAAACTTTTCACATTTTCAACATCTTCTCAAGAACCACTAGGCCAATTTTAACCAAACTTGGCACAAAGCACCCTTAGCCTAAGGGGATTCAAAGTTGTGAAAATTAAGGACCACGCTCTTTTGCAAAGGGAGATAATTAGGAATTTATGAAAATTTTCGAGAAATTTTCAAAAATCTTCTCATGAACCATAAGACCAGGAAAGCTGAAACATATGTGAAAGCATCCTCAGGTAGTGTAGATTCAAATTTGTAAAAATCATGACCCCCGGGGGTAGGGTGGGGCCACAATGGGGGGTCGAAGTTTAACATAGGAATATATAGAGTAAATCTTTAAAAATCTTCTTCTCAGAAACTAATCAACAAGGAAAGCTGAAACTTGTGTGGAAGCATCCTCAGGTAATGTAGATTCAAAGTTGTGAAAATCATGACCCCCGGGGGTAGGGTGGGGCCACAATGGGGGGTTGAAATTGAACATAGGAATATATAGAGTAAATCTTTAAAAATCTTCTACTCAGAAACTAATCAGCCAGGAAAGCTGACACTTGTGTGGAAGCATTCTCAGGTGGTGTACATTCAAAGTTGTGAAAATCATGACCCCCGGGTGTAGGGTGGGGCCACAATGGGGGGTCAAAGTTTAACATAGGAATATATAGAGTTAATCTTCAAAAATATTCTTCTTAGAAACTAATCAGCCAGGAAAGCTGACACTTGTGTGAAAGCATCCTCTGGTAGTGTAGATTCAAAGTTGTGAAAATCATGACCCCTGGGTGTAGGGTGGGGCCACAATGGGGGTCGAAGTTTAACATAGGAATATATAGAGTTAATCTTCAAAAAACTTCTTCTCAGAAACTAATCAGCCAGGAAAGCTAACACTTGTGTGAAAGCATCCTCTGGTAGTGTAGATTTAAAGTTGTGAAAATTATGTCCCCCGGGGATAGGGTGGGGCCACAATGGGGGGTCGAACTTTTACATAGGAATATACAGAGTAAATCTTTAAAAATCTTCTTCTCATGAACCATAAGATCAGGAAAGCTGAAACTTGTGTGGAAGCATCCTCAGGTAGTGTAGATACAATGTTGTGAAAATCATGACCCCCGCGTGTAGGATGGGGCCACAATGGGGGGGTCAAACTTTTACATAGGAATATATAGAGTAAATCTTTAAAAATCTTCTACTCAGAAACTAATCAGCCAGGAAAGCTGAAACTTGTGTGGAAGCATCTTCAGGTAGTGTAGATACAAAGTTGTGAAAATTATGTCCCCCGGGCGTAGGGTGGGGCCACAATGGGGGGTTGAAGTTTAACATAGGAATATAAAGAGTTAATCTTTAAAAATCTTCTTCTCAAACACTAATCAGCCAGGAAAGCTGAAACTTGTGTGGAAGGTAGTGTAGATACAAAGTTGTGAAAATCATGACCCCTGGGTGTAAGGTGGGGCCACAATGAGGGGTCCAAGTTCGACACATGAATACATGTATATAGAGTAAATTTTTTAAAATCTTCTTCTTAGAAACTAATCAGCCAGGAAAGCTGAAACTGGTGTGGAAGCATCCTCAGGTAGTGTAGATTCAAAGTTGTGAAAATCATGACCCCCGGGCGTAGGGTGGGGCCACAATGGGGGGTTGAAATTGAACATAGGAATATATAGAGTAAATCTTTAAAAATCTTCTTCTCAGAAACTAATCAGACAGATGATTCTTTATAATTGTTAAGACTTTTGCCCCAGGACAATTCTTTGGCTTTACAAGAAGGTTCAGAGTTTGATGTAGGTTTATATCCCATATATAAACTATTGTTAAGGATCTTTTTGAGAACTGCAATACTCAACATATGATATGACTATTAAATCATCCTGTTAGAAATAGGGACTAATGATTATAAACATAAGAATATCCAGGGGAAAAATGGATTTTATTTATACAGGATCTACATATATTATTGTACATTGTCCAGATAGTTTGTATTAATTATGACTCCATTAAGCTGATTGTATTATACCTATTGTTCCTCAGGTGAGCGATGTGGCCCATGGGCCTCTTGTTATTCGTGGTATGTTTTATACATTAAAGTAGACACAGCTAAATTCTTCTGATTTTGCAGAGGTAATCTGGACATAAATAACCCGTATGAATCGGGATCGTCATGCAGCAAATGTTCAAACAGCTGTGATAATAATCTATGTGGTAAGATATTACGTAAATTACACATTAGAAACGCAACGTAAATTAATTTTTTCGAGTAAATCTTTCACTTCTTTGCCCCACCTTTAACTAACAATATGAACAGTGATATATCTTTTTACTAACACACATATTTAATCAAGTATTAATTTTAAGGAGGTTGGATGGTCAACAAATTAAACATCAAATCTTTCTTAAGATTTTGGTTGTGATTTTTTCGAAGCCATCAATTTTTTTTTGGTGAATAGAATTCCAAATATTTTACTTTGTAAAAAAATTAATTTATTTCCGATAATTTCTATGCAAAGCTCTTCTTCTAAAGGAGATTTGTATAGTCTTAAAACGGCCTCGACTATCCAGCTCTCTTAAGGGCTTTAGATGAATCATTGATTAGAAATTTCAGTTTAACTGATTTAGAATAAAACAATTACAATTCGAAAAATAGTAATTAAAATAAATATTATGAGCCAGGATCCTGCTTAAGGTAGTAAGGGACACCGCCATATTGTGACGTACATGTACTTCCTATCGAAATAAACAATTAAATCAATTAAGTATAATTTTTAATCATTCTCTTTCTATACACTGTCCCGAGTTTTTGCTTTCACCCCTTTTTGCTTGATATTTCGGTTATAATAAATACCTCTTGTGCTCAATCTCCATTCATCTTTAATAGGAAAAATGTCCAGATTATCTGTTTTGAAACGCCCCCTCTACCGCTTCAGGTTTCAATATACATCCCAAAATAAAAAATCTACGGGGTTTTTGCATTGCATCAGCCATCAATAAGCCCGGATAATAACGTTGAAAAATTGCGCGAGGTATCCCGAGTACCTCCGAATGGAGAAAAGATATACATGTAAACATTTTCCATTATAAATATCCGTAAAAAAAAATTTTTTCGTTCCTGTGAAATTTTATGAGTGAAAAGTGATAACTTGTCAAAGAAGATATCTTGGATATTTTCCATTTCATTGATTTCAACTGTAATTCTTTCACTGGTATGTGTATTTTTATTAAAATCATCAAAAAATGACGGAAGCAATAACTCGGGACAGACTTAAACAATTGTTACATATCAGCGTAGCGTTACGGGTTAGAGCGTTAACTACAGTGTAATAAGCTGTAAGTCATGAGTTCGAATCCCACTGGGGCTTTTATATTTTTTAAAGCACATTTTTGGGTCAAATTATGTAACATTTGAAAATTCTAAAACAGTGAATTATGCATTATGATTACAATGTACGTTAATACAAATTAATATCGACAGGTGTCCCATACCACCTTATATTGAGTGTTAATCATATCTGGACTATTTTCAGATTGTCAAGGCAAGGCATGTGAGAATGGAGGAACTATGGACTTTAATGCGTGCGCATGCACCTGTAAAACACCGACCACTACTTATGTCGGTCCGTCCTGCCAGTGTAAGTACAGACTGAGTAAGAAATTACAAATCTCGCGCCACGTGAGATTTCGTCAGATATTGTACTTCCGGAAACAAGCGGCCATAATACAGCGGCGTGTTATCTGAATTTTTTTTTTAATTCTGCAATACTTAATTGTACCTAATTGCTTTATACGTACATGTACGTGCCTGTTTATGTTTTTTTTTTTAGAAGTGTCTGACCATATTCTTGATATCCTAGGGCTATTGGCTTCTGTCAGTGTACACGTAGAGAATGCAAATTGCTTTTGATATTTATATTCCGTGTTCAATTTCTTTTTAATGTAAAAAAAACATTACCTAAATACATTTAATTATTTAGAGATACAAGCTCAAATATTATGATTTATAGGTTTATAAAAAAAAATGTAAGGGCAATTTAAACTGGACGGAACAAAAGGCAATCATTTCCTTGAATACTAGCATGTTGTATTATTTCCATAATCAGCTCAGTCTGTAATAATAATAATGATAAATTTTCGTTGTTGTTCTTTTTTTCAGTGAACTGTACCGGTCAAAAGGACCGTTCCTACATCTGCGGCCCACAGTTCACCCCAGCAATGTGTGACAGGTTCACTAATGTCCCCCAGGACTGTCCCACCATGTGTAAAGTGTGCCCATGTAAGTCCCTGACAAACACTTTTACATATTGCAAAGCGTTCCCATGTAAGTCCCTGACAAACACTTTTACATATTGCAAAGCGTGCCCATGTAAGTCCCTGATAAACACTTTTATATTAAATGCATTGTATTATGTACCCAAGTAAGTCCTTGATAAACGCTTTTATATTATAATTCACTTGTATATACTAGTATACACGTATACTGTAAACCAACTTTTAAGGTGGTATGGGACACCTCAATATTGTGACGTGTTTACTATCGAAACAATAAAATCAAGTATATTAATTTTATGAATATTTCCTTTTCCGAAATTGTTACTTAACAGCTTAGCGCAATTGGTTATAGCGTTAACTACAAACCTGTAAGTCATAAGTTCGATTACCGCTGGGGCTTTAATACGTTTTAACTTTCTAAAAAAAATTTGAAAACTTATTTCTTGGTTAAATATTGTGAAATTTGAAAATTCTAAATCTGTGAAAGTATATTGATATTTCTTTTCTTTTGTCCACATTAATATCGACAGGTGTCCCATTCCACCTTAAACGCGTGCAAGAATTTTACGCGACGTTCTCGAATATCTCGTCATTACAAAATAATTCTCACCGCGACAGTGATATTTGTTTTATGGAACGATGTGGAATAGAATGGAAGCTTTTTTTTTAATAAGGTTTTATAAGTTTTGGTATGGAATGGTTACGGTGATACTGTATTGTTTTATGACACGCTCTGGTATAGAATTGTGACAATAAGTACAATTTGTTTACAGATGCTGGGATCGGATTCGCGGCACCTGACGGGGGACAAGAACCAGTCAAGTCAAATACACGGTTATCGATCTTAACAACGATGATTGTATTGATTTCATTTCGATTAATTTTCTGAAAATGAATGTAAATGTTTACGTTTGTTCATATCGTGTTATGTTTTTGTGTCAGACATTTTTGTATGAAATAACTGATACAGTTTTTTAAGGGGGAGGGGGTCACTATAAATATCTCTGGACCACACTTGTCAAGATTCATCGGTAAAAGAAGCAATGGGATAAAATTGAAGAATAAATAATAATAATAATAATAATAACCTAACAGATTCTTACCCTTACACCATAAATCCTGATTCTATATGGGGAGGGGGGGGGGTTATCTCACAATTATATAGAGGCCCCCTTGTTCACCAAAACTATGTGCATATATGTACGTTATTTGTCTGCTTACAGACAGTAAACTATAAAAAATCAACTTTAACTCAAATTTGTACCCATAATACATGGCCCCTGGTAAATAGGGTCTTAACTTTTTAATGTTTTTTTTGCTTTGTATCTGTAGTTTTATCAGAAAATTAAAATGTTGAAATCTTTACGACCGACACACCAAATCTGTTGGTCGGGTCACCCTTAAATCTTAATTTATGTTACTTTACTGCTCAATGTAACGTCATGTATCTTTATAAATGTACAATATATTATGACAATAAAGAAAAAGAACAATAATTATTATTATTCTATTGTTCTGCTTATATTTAGCCAATATTTAAACGTCCTTATATTTTTCTGTTTCCAATTACATGGTTTTATACACATTCGATACATACAATCATATAAAATACTGTTTTTTTGCTGTAGCGTAGCCTCAAAACTTTTCATCCATGGCTTGCTATTCAACCCTGAATGAAATATTTAAACTATTAAACAATGCCAATTTTGTTTACATTCAAAAATTGCAGTTACACGTACCATCTAAAATATCTCAAAGGTATTAATCATTGGTTACTTCTTTATCAGATGTATGTGTTTACAGTTTACTTCAGGAAATAGAGTTGTCGAACTTTGCCTAAATCCAAAGATTATTTTAAAAGTGAGATAATAAACAAATTGATATTTCTCAGCCTTTTATAGCACTGAATATTATGAATAATTCATAGTACAAAATATATGTGAAAACAATTATAACAAATTAAATGTACATGTCAAACATTGAAAGCTATAAGCAATTTATACAAGATCATGTATTATTACATAGAATTTAGTTCGTAAAAATTATGGTTTACATTTCATGATATTAGTTGGTTGGTTTCAAGAAGCGACCGATAAACAATATAGTTCCGGTCGAATTGTCTCTGATCAGGAAGAGGAAGGGGTGGTCCGCTTTAAATACTTTTGGTTCTGGCGGCATGCAATACAGCTCCATCATTACTGCTGTAGTAGCGGCAGCTTCCGTGCTCTCCTCGTTGACCTCAACAAACGCTTTGTGAATGACGTCAGATACATGAGTGCCATCTGGCGGGTTTTTCATCATGGCGCCGAAGTCGGCTTTTCTGGAAAAGATATCGGTGATTCCCATCCCACCAAGAACTTTATCCAGTTGAAACGAGCTTTCTAGTTTGAATTTCGGTATGGAGACAATGACATCCTCACGGTACATTTCCTTTGTTAGTTCCCGAAACGTGTCAGCCGACAAGCTTGATTCCAATGACGACAACCCGTCAACCTTGTTCGGAAGAATAATTAGCATACTCAGTTCTCCCCCTTTGTATGGAAGATCCAGAATTTGGCAATCCAGTGATTTGGACATACCAATAAGCCACTTTTCCTTTTCCATATTCATCATTTCAACCGTGCCCGACTCTGTCTCGGATATTCGAAATGGTTCGCTCTTTGTATTCGAGGCCTTGAATGCATTTTCCCAATCCCCTTTGAAGTAAATAGCATTGGTTAAAACAATTAAAGAAAGGGAGTTAATTCCTCCCTCTGGAATCAAATCCTTGATTTTATTGTTGGTCTGGTCCTCAACCCAGGTGTTGATTCGAGTTCTCGACCCTTCGTGGTTTCCCACAAAATCTAACAATTCAATTTCACTGTTGTAATAGTCCAGCGATTCTTTTTTATACGACTCTTTAATCTCCAGACCGAGTTTGGAAAATATCCGGTTGGCTATGGCGAGCTTTGCTCCGTCCTTGGACTTTCCCGTCAGGGTGGCGTGTAGCTTTTGATACGCTTGGTGCGGGTTAGGAACTCCCGCTACTCCCAATACCTGTTTTATCTGCTCCTCGGATTCCCCTTTGGCGCCCAACATCGTTAACATAAGAGCCGCCGATACACTGTAGGGTGACATAAACAGATTCCCATCCCCTTCGCATAGAACTCGATAAAGTTTAAAAGAGAAGTTTGTGACTGCACTCTCCATGACTGATCTTGAAAAGATCGAGTTGAAATTAGAAAATCTTCTAGAGCCGGTAAATTCTATCACTTCCTGTCTCTTTCCGTGTTTATCTCCGTTCTGGTGTGATTCCGTGGGATTTTGCGGATTCCACAAAGTGCACAGATCGTCTGCTACTTTTATCAGGTCGATACCACTATATTTTGTGACGTCGGCATAAATTTGCATACTAAATTAGGCATCTGTTTACTTTTATCGACAAGCCAATCAGGTGAATGAGTTGCAAGGCATTGTGTGCTACTACAAGTTTCAGTATATACAAAGCCTATTTAAAATATATACCATTTTGCATTGTCCTTTAGAAACTCATTTTGAATTATTTTTCAGAATTTACGAAAGTAATATAGACAATTATGTCTGAACTTCAATTTCTATGCTAACATTCAAAAAATATTGCATATGAGGACTTATATCAACCTATTTAAATACCCCATTGTCATTGTTCAAAAGAGGTACGTCCTATTGAATTAAAAGCAGTGAGTACTGTTTTTTTCACGTGATCCCCCATATTTGGGACAACATTAGTAGAACGCGCGTTGATATTTTCTTCAGGGACATTCATCAGAATGCTTAACGAACAAACTACTTTATGCTGCATATAGCTTGCGCTTCTGCGTTTGTATATTTGTGCATTTCTACTACCGCAGCTATTCACGTATGTTAAAAATGTACAGTTACCTGTATTTATTTCTAGTGCATAATGATAAAGTCACCAATACACAAATGTGATGGGGTTTTTTCTTATCAACATATGTTTGTACTTGTATGCGTATGTTTGTCAGTCCTTTGATACTGATCATTTTTGAAGCAACAATTAATCAACTAAAACAACAAAAAATTTTAATGTTAGCATGGAACAAAGTTAATGGTACGTAACCTTTCCTTTTTTACCTTCTTAAGTAAAAATCAAGACGTACAAACATTCCGGCAAGCAATTAAATATTGTGTAAAAAACAGACAAATACCACGTGCGTTTGTTGAATCGTAAACACGTTATAGACCGTCATGCATTGCAACTCATTCACTGGATTGGAGAATCTGTTTGCCGAAAATACTGTCACGTGTTAAATAATGCTATCCATATAAGGTAGTGTACCCGACCTGTTTATAGCAGGCACGTAGCATCAGGGGGAGCCAGGGGGGGGGGCCTGCCCCCTCCCCCCACTTTTTCTCGCAGCAACAATTTTTTTAAAATTTACATATAAAAAATTGAATTAACATGGAGTTGCCCCCCCCCCCCCCACCCCCACTTTTTTTGGAGGATGTAAAAAATTAAAAAATTGATATGAAAATAAGAAAATTAGGATTGAAATAGAAATAATATACTACGCCAGCCCCCCCCCCCCCCTCCCCGGATTAGGATTTTGAAGATTTTGGGAAAGTCTGATTTCCTTTTTTTTTTTTGCTTGTCAAGATTTTTTGGATGAGTCTGCCCCCCCCCCCCCCACTTTCAACAAGAGGCCCATGGGCCACATCGCTCACCTGAACAACAGTTCCTTGTAACATTCTATTTCCTAGCATATGTTATTTTTATTTTAAACTTTGAACCCCTTTCTGGGGCCCCAGTATTGGTCCGGGGTTTATGGTTGGCTTTAACAACTACACTAGTTGAGGACCCTTGCATTGTAATCTCACAAACTGTAGCATTGTAGTTCTCAAGAAGAAAATTTTGAAACATTTTCGATATATATTTCTATGTTAAACTTTGAACCCCCTGGTCTGGGGTCTTGGGGCCCCAGTATTAGTTCGGGGGTCACGGTTTTACCAATTTAGAATCTACAATAGCCAATGATGCTTGCATCTCACAAACTGTTGCAATGTAGTTCTTGAGAAGAAGATTTTTAAACATGTTCCCTATATATTTCTATGTTAATTTTGAACCCCTTCTTGGGCCTCAATATTAGTCTGGGGGTCACGGCTTCCACAATTTAGAAACTTTACAATTTGAGAATGCTTGCATAGTAATCTAACAAATTGAAGCATTGTAGTTCTCCTCCATTAGATTTTTAAACATGTTCCCTCCTATCTTTTTATGTGAAACATTGAACCCCTTCTCCTGGAGCCCCAGTATTAGATCGCTTCTATAATTTAAATTTTTCATTATTTGAGGATCCAAGTAAAGTAATCTCACAAAAAATGACATTGTAGCTCGCGAGAAGATTTTTTAAAACATGTTTCCTATATATTTCTATGTTAAACTTTGAAACCCCTCTTGATGCCCCAGTATTAGTCCGGGGGTCATGATTTTAACACTTTAGAATCTACAATTGCCAAGGATGTATGCATAGTAATATCCCAAACTGTTGCAATGTAGTTCTTGAGAAGAAGATTTTTAAACATTTTTCTTATATATGTTAAACTTTGAACCCCGCCTGGGGGCCCAGTTTTTGCCAGGGGGTCACTATTTTAACAATTTAGAATCTTCATTATACATACAAGCTTATGTATAAATATTGGCATTTCTGGTGCAGTGGTTCTTGAGAAGAAGATTTTAAAACATTTATCATATTTATTTCTAAGTTAATCTTTGAACCCCGTTTGGAGCCCCAGATTTAGTACAGGGGTCATTATTTTTACAATTTAGAATCTTCACTATATATACAAGCTTTTGTGTAAATATTGGCATTTCTGGTGCAGTGGTTCTTGAGAAGAAGATTTTTAAACATTTTTCCAATGTATTTCCATGTTAAATTTTGAACCCCGCCTAGGGCCCCAGTTTTGGTCCGGGGGTCACGATTTTTACAATTTAGAATCTTCACTATATATACAAGCCTTTGTGTAAATATTGGCATTTCTGGTGCAGTGGTTCTTGAGAAGAAGATTTTTAAACATTTTTCCAATGTATTTCCATGTTAAATTTTGAACCCCGCCTGGGGCCCCAGTTTTGGTCCGGGGGTCACGATTTTTACAATTTAGAATCTTCACTATATATACAAGCTTTTTTGTAAATATTGGCATTTCTGGTGCAGTGGTTCTTGAGAAGAAGATTTTTAAACATTTTTCTAATGTATTTCCATGTTAAATTTTGAACCCCGCCTGGGGCCCCAGTTTTGGTCCAGGGGTCACGATTTTTCCAATTTAGAATCTTCACTATATATACAAGCTTTTGTGCAAATATTGGCATTTCTGGTGCAGTGGTTCTTGAGAAGAAGATTTTTAAACATTTTTCCAATGTATTTCCATGTTAAATTTTGTACCCCGCCTGGGGCCCCAGTTTTGATCCTGGGGTCACGATTTTTACAATTTAGAATCTTCACTATATATACAAGCTTCTGTGTAAATATTGGCATTTCTGGTGCAGTGGTTCTTGAGAAGAAGATTTTTAAACATGTTTCTAATGTATTTCCATGTTAAATTATGAACCCCGCATGGGGCCCCAGTTTTGGTCCGGGGGTTACGATTTTTACAATTTAGAAGCTTAACTATATATACATGCTTTTTTGTAAAAATTGGCATTTCTGGTGCAGTGGTTCTTGAGAAGAAGATTTTTAAAGACATGCACCCTATTTTCACTGTTTCGTAATTATCTCCCCTTTAAAAAGGGTTGAACCCTTTATTTTAACAATTTAGAATCCCCTTTTCATAAGGATGCTTTGTACCAAGTTTGGTTAAATTTGGCCCAGAGGTTTTTGAGAAGAAGTCAAAAATGTGAAAAGTTTACAGACGGACGGACAGACAGACGGACGGACGGACGGACGGACGGACGGACGGACGACGGACAACGGGTGATCAGAAAAGCTCACTTGAACCTTCGGTTCAGGTGAGCTAAAAACGATGCTACGTGCATGCATAGTGTGCAATCAAGCTGTAATTTTATTAACCTGTGTTGCTCGATAAACATTTTTTTTTTTCTTACAAGAGATGCCGTAAAAATTCAATTGTTTTGTAAAGATGTATATTTGAATAAAAAAAACTACAGTATCGACAGCTGATTTTTTTTTTTGTATATGATACTTTATTATTTATAAAAAGAGATCTACTTTAAAACATTTACTTTTGCAGTTTTAGCTTTTACATGTATTTATCTCACGCCATTGTTTTTATCCTTAAAAAAAATCCTCAAAATGTTAGCACTCACTTTTATTGGGATAGATATAGACTTCTGATTAACTAAACATGCTTAATGTTCTTTAATTTGCCATAATGTTTAATGAATAAAAGAAAAAAAATTGTGTACGAAAAAAAATTCAAAACACTCACTTGTACAATCAATTAATTGTGCTAGTTTCGTTAATTTCTTAATTTTTGTTGTTGTTATTGTTTTTCTTTTGTTTTTTGTTTTTGGGTTGGGGGGGGGGGGTCTTTTTTCTCTCTTTGTTTTGGAAGGGGATAGGGTTTAAAAAATAAGGCAAGCTTTTTTTTATATATAAAGCAATCGGAGGGGGTAGGGTTTAAAAAAATAAGGCAAGATTTTTTGGGGGGGTGGGGGGAGGGGGGGGGTTTGGCTTTGGTTTGTTTTTTATTTTGTACATTCTATGCTCAAACAATTTTAGAGTAAACATCTGCTTATTAAAGCAAGCATATTTGTTTGTAAGAAACAAATTTCAAAATTCCTCAGAAATTTATATTCAAGACACAAAAATTGAATTCTTTCTACATGATCATCGTTACATACACCTGCTTCTTATGACTTACAAATATTTTAGTTTAAAATTAATGGAATACATCTTAATGAAGTAAAACCTGGGACCAGTGCTTACATGTATATGATGCAAAGTGCAACATTTTTATATGCTTGTGTCTAAATAAAAGTTTTAAATATTATTAATAAATACCTAAAATTAAGATTATGTATTATATTATATAGACAAGAGAGAGAGAGAGAGAGAGAGAGAGAGAGAGAGAGAGAGAGAGAAAATGACTACTAGTATATAATCAACATTATATCAACAATCTTAAAAAATACCTATTAATAATATATACAATGTAAATATTAATTTTAAATTTAAGAAATGCGTTTATTCATTCGAGAGAAACACAAATTAGCTTTATTATCTACAACAGTAAGGACAGCGGATTTCATGGCACAAAATGTCCGACATTATATTGATGAATGTATTTACAGTTCTTGCTGAAGATTTTGTAATTTCCAAATTGTATATGATAATTCTTTGCACACTTCACTATGCAGTCAACAAAAAGATAAGAGAACCCAGCTGGAACAGGCAAATATGCCGACGGACAACTCTCAGAAAACATAGGATAACTCCGGTACTCGATCCGGGGACCATTGAGTCCAAATTCCAGTAACACGTTTTCGTATGATAAATACGAATGCGACATATCTATCTCCGGAACTTGAGGAGCTCTTCGTATTCTTCCGTTTAGAGCCATGTTTATACAAGTTTTTCTAAAACTATTGGTTACTTCTTTATCAGCTGTATGTGTTTACAGTTTACTTCAGGAAATGGAGTTGTCGAACCTTGCCTTGTATTGCAATGAATATAATAAATAATTCATAGTACAAAATATATGTGAAAACACTTATAACAAATTAAATGTACATGTCAAACATTGAAAGCTATAAGCAATTTATACAAGATCATGTATTAATACAATTAATTTTGATAATAGAATTTAGTTCGTAAAAATTATGGTTTACATTTGAAGATATTAGTTGGTTGGTTTCAAGAAGCGACCGATAAACAATACAGTTCCGGTCGAATTTTCTTTGATCAGGAAAAGGAAGGGGTGGTCCGCTTTAAATACTATTGGTTCTAGCGGCATGCACATCAGTCTCATCATTACTGCTGTAGCAGCGGCGGCTTCCGTGCCCTCCTCGTTGACCTCAACAAACGCTTTGTGAATGACGTCGGATACATAAGTGCCATCTGGCGGGTTTTCCATCATGCCGCCAAAGTCGGCTTTTCTGGAAAAGATATCGGTGATTCCCATCCCACCAAGAACTTTATCCAGTTGAAACGAGCTTTCTAGTTTGAATTTCGGTATGGAGACAATGACATCCTCGCGGTACATTTCCTTTGTTAGTTCCCGAAACGTGTCAGCCGACAAGCTTGATTCCAATGACGACAATCCGTCAACCTTGTTCGGAAGAACGATTAACATACTTAGTTCTCCCCCTTTGTATGGAAGATCCAGAACTTGGCAATCCAGTGATTTGGACATACCAATTAGCCACTTTTCCTTTTTCATATTCATCATTTCAACCGTGCCCGACTCTGTCTCGGATACTCGAAATAGTTCGCTCTTTGTATTCGAGGCCTTGAATGCATTTTCCCAATCCCCTTTGAAGTAAATAGCATTGGTTAGAACAATTAACGAAAGGGAATTAATCCCTCCCTCTGGAATCAAATCCTTGATTTTATTGTTGGTCTGATCCTCAACCCAGGTGTTGATTCGAGTTCTCGACTCTTCCGGGTTTCCCACAAAATCCAACAATTCTATTTCACTGTTGTAATAGTCCAGCGATTCCTTTTTATACGACTCTTTAATCTCCAGACCGAGTTTGGAAAATATCCGGTTGGCTATGGCGAGCTTTGCTCCGTCCTTGGACTTTCCTGTCAGGGTGGCGTGTAGCTTCTGATACGCCTGGTGCGGGTTAGGAACTCCCGCTACTCCCAATACCTGTTTTATCTGCCTCTCGGATTCCCCTTTGGCGCCCAACATCGTTAACATAAGAGCCGCCGATACACTGTAGGGTGACATAAACAGATTCCCACCCCCTTCGCATAGAACTTGATAGAGTTTAAAAGAGAAGTCCGTGACTGCACTCTCCATGACTGATCTTGTAAAGATCCTGTTGAAATTTGAAAATTTTGTAGAGCTGATAAATTCTATCACTTCCTGTCTCTTTCCGTGTTTATCTCCGTTCTGGCGTGATTCCGTGGGATTATGCGGATTTCACAAAGTGCACAGATCGCCTGCCACTTTTATAGTGTGCAATAAAGCTGTAATTGTATTTACCTGTGGTGCTCGATAAACATGGGATACCTGCTCTACCTGGTCATCCCTCACTATGTTATGTATAATCCTCCCTCTTGTTTACAATTTTCATCCATTTTGACCTGTAAATGGGGCTCCCCACAGGTTTTCGGTGTACATGCTCTCTATACGTGTATAACACGTTTATGGGCTCTGTATTGTACTAGCGCTGGTATTTTATAAAACCGTGTAATAAAAAAGAATTTATAGTGTAGTTAATCATGATAAGTTCTTTGCCAAAGTAGCCTATGTGAAACAAAGAAGATTGCAGCTAACGATATTTGTTTTTTTTTTCTTACAAGAGATGCACCGTAAAAACTCAATTGTTTTCTGAAGACGTATATTTGAATTAAAAAGAACTACAGTATCGACAGCTGAAAATAAACTTTAAACTCAACAAGCGCAATTATAGATACATTATAATTAACGATAGTCTGAGAGGCATGCACATGTGCAGCATGTAGTGATAACATAAAATAGCATATACGCTTGCATCTATTTTTGTATATAATACTTAATTATTTATAAAAAGAGATCTACTTTAAAACATGTACTTTTACAGTTTTAGCTTTTACATGTATTTATCTCACGCCATTGTTTTTATCCTTAAAAAAAAATCCTCAAAATGTTAGCACTCACTTTTATTGGTATAGACATAGACTTCTGATTAACTAAACATGCGTAATGTTCTGTAATTTGCCATAATGTTAAATGTATTTAAAAGAATAAAAATTACATACGAAAAGAAATTAAATTACTCTCTACGTACAATCAATTAATTGTGCTAGTTTCGTTAATTTCTTAATTTTTGTTGTTGTTTTATGTGTTTGTTTTGATTTTTGTTTTTGGTGGGGAGGGGGGGGGGTCTTTTTTTCTATTTGTTTTGCAATTGGAAGGTGGGTAGGATTTAAAAAATAAGGCAAGCTTTTTTTATAAAAAGCAAATTGGGGGGAGGGTAGTTTAAAAAATAAAGTAAAATTTTTTTCTTGGAGGGGTGGAGGGTTTGGTTTTGGTTTGGGGTTTTTTTTTTGTACATTCTATGCTCAAATAATTTTAGAGTAAACATCTGCTAACTAAAGCAAGCACATTTGTTTTAAAGAAACAAATTCCAAAATTCCTCAGAAATTTATATTCAAGACGTGTATCAGTGGTTTATCGTAACAAAAAATTGAATTTCTTCTTTGTGATCACTGTTACATAAAAACTTGAAATCCTCAAGAAAGTAACGAATGTAAAATCAAATTTTAAACACCTGCTTCATATGACTTACAAATATTTTAGTTTAAAATTAATGGAATACATCTTAATGAAATAAAACCTTGGACCAGTGCTTACAGTTATATGATGCAAAGTGCAACATTTTTATATGCTAGTGTCTAAATAAAAGTTTTAAATATCATCAATAAATACCTAAAATTAAGAAGATATATTATACTATATAGACAACACACACAGAGAGAGAGAGAGAGAGAGAGAGAGAGAGAGAGAGAGAGAGAGAGAGAGAGAGAGAGAGAGAGAGAGAGAATGGCTTATAATAAACATTTTTTTATACAATTTTCAAAAATACCTATTAATAATATATACAATGTAAATATTAATTTCAAATTTAAGAAACTCGTTTATTCATTCGAGAGAAACACAAATTAGCTTTATTATCTACACCAGTAAGGACAGCGGATTTCATGGCACAAAATGTCCAACATTATATTGGTGAATGTATTACAGTTATTGCTGAAGATTTTGTAATTTCCAAATTGTATATGATAATTCTTTGCACACTTGACTATGCAGTCAACAGAAAGATAAGAGAACCCAGCTGGAACAGGCAAATATGCCGACGGACAACTCTCAGAAAACATAGGATAACCCTGGTACTCGATCCGCGTACCATTGAGTCCAAATTCCAGTAGCACGTTTTCGTATGACAGATAAGAATGCGACATATCTATCTCCGGAACTTGAAGAGCTCTTCGTTTTCTTCCGTTTAAGGGGGGACTTAGTGCCATGTTTATACCAGTTTTCAGCATACACTGTAAGTGTGTCGTTCCTATATAAAACGGTTTTGTTGATACTGAAAGAGAAAATAAAAATGTTGAATCATTTCAAAAGTTTAAAAGGTACTGAGTCGGCCTTTATTACATGCATATAGGTTTGCATTTTCCAAATATCTAACAGTATCTTAAGAAAACCTTAATTACGTAATTCACAGCGCTATAGATACTGACAGGACTAAAATCTACACAATCCAGTTCTATCCAGTTTATCGATTGGTCGAAACCTTCAACAACCTAAGTAAAATCACGGAGTGCATGAAATAATCATTATGATGTCGGACTCAAATAACCAAATAAGACGACTTGGCTACTTCTTTTATCGAACGTACTGAAGTGCATTAACAATAATTTAGTTAACTCTACCTACTTTTTGCGATTAATTTGATAATCTGTTAAAGGAAAGATGTAAATATAAAGAATAAAATGCTTTCCTTGATGATTCAGGCGGGTTATGAAGGTAACGATCATTGCAGAAAAAAATATACACAACCCTCTAAATTTTTTTTAAAAATGTCAACTCGTTCACTATATTTACGATTATCAATTCACACAGTTATAGACATCCCACCCGAGACTTATTTGACCGAACTGACTACATATACATGTAAAGTAAGATTTTCGGCCCCGCCCACCCTCACCTCCTCCGTGCCTGCAGTCGGTTCTCAGCACACGTGAGACAGGTGTGCTATGAAGGAGTCTGATGACAAGTAGAAAGACGCATAGACGATGCAGAGTCTGTAAATAAATAAGTAAGACTTTTAATCACATCCGAACACAGTGCTGAATAATTAGGCCGGTATTCAAGGCGACGTTTTTTTAAAACTCAGATCTGTCTAAGAAGTAGATACTGAAAAATATAGTAATTAATATGCTGTTTGATAGACTATTGATTAGAGTTATATAAAACCACATTTGTTTATAATTATTCTAATATTTTTCACTATTAAACTTAAGCTTTGAAGATAAACGTCCAGTTGGAGAAATTGTCGCTAAGGTAGTATTCCATACAGGATATATAGGAAATCTTGAAGGATTTTTTTTTTTTATAAATCCTACAAACCAAAACTTTTTACATGAATGAACGAACTTAACTGTAGTAAGAAGAAAGCTTACCTTCATATTTCTGAAGGAACAAATAAAAGTCACTAATTATTTAACGTTTTCAAGTCCACAATAAAATAAAAGGATGGTGATGGATCAGCGGTATTTGACCCAAGTTCTATTTCCACTAACAGTTAAACAATCAATGAGGCGTTAAATTCACGTTCTTTTATGACGAATTTGATGATGGATACTCCTAAATGGGTTTCCAGGTCATTAGGATCACAAAAATGACCTATTGCGATTGTTGGGGGGAAGGTCCGTCGTCGTGTGTAGTCATGTCTTCGTTGATCATTGATCTTTTTTAAACACATTTAATTAGATATAGCTGACCAAACTTTACTTGATATATAAGAATTAATCTGTTAACTGAAGAACAGAAATAAACATTGTGAAATACACGTCTTAAGGCAGAATGGTATTTTTAAAAGAAGTTAATTGTTACAATTTTATCTCGCACATGTAACCTAATATATACTATGGATAAAAACAAATGCATATGCTTTCTTATCAGAAGGGAAGAGTTCCTTATTTTATACATGTACATGTACTATCATGCATGCGTCCTGGTAATAAGATTCGATTCTTGATCTATTAATCATATATTAAAATGTATATTGTGCATTCCTCCCCTCTTCCTCTTTGCAACATGCTTATTATGTAAGTTACTTGGGCCACCTTATCTTGATCAATTCCTTGTCGTAGCCAATGAAACAGTTAGAGAAAAAAACTCGAGCGACAATTCAAATGTCCACCCGTTTGCAACAATATTAAAATGAGAGAGAGAGAGAGAGAGAGAGAGAGAGAGAGAGAGAGAGAGAGAGAGAGAGAGAGAGAGAGAGAGAGTTTGTGTAGAAAATTCACATAGAAAAGTCAAAATATTAAGTCGGGAAAAGGTGTTAAAATATATGGACACTTTCAGTGTTTAACACATACAATATTGGTTTTATTAATAACCGATACAGTTTCACCTAGCTGTGAATATTAATGAAAGTGTATACAATAAACAAGAAGTGTCAATAGTTGATGTTAAAAGTTCAAATATAGAGGAGGCTTTCCTAAGGGGAAGGGGGGTATAAAGTTAGGAAGGGAAATGACCATTATTGATTGCTTTTTTACCCCCCCCCCCCCCCCCCCACCTCTGAACTTAATTACAGAACACAATCTATAGAGTTTTTAGGATTGACCTATCATCAAATAGTTTATGAAACCTGAGGTGTGGAGCGCACACATAGTTGCAATGTAGTCCACGGCATTCATTAACATACTAGGTAAATGTAATTAACCTCAGGTAGATTTAGTGATTAACCTCAGGTAGGAAGTACATATATACCACCGATCGAACTTTGCTCTCGATCATTCATCGACAGGTACTTGTAACTTTGTGATAGATGCATTCTGCCTGATTTGTTTACGTCATAGATCTTTGTTCCAAACAGACTTTATAAGTTATCCTGGGCGTTAGGTCTGTCTTTGTGCAATAGAAAGCTTAAGACAATGGGGAAAAACACCGGTGCATTTGTGAGTACTATTTCGAATTCATTTGTCGAATTTTTATCATTATTTTCATTTTTTCCATTAAATGCTTTTAATGTATTTCCTAATCAAAATAAAAACTAACACAAATTCTCATGTGCACACATAATTAAGATCTGCAGTTGCGTGTGCCAAGATTTTACATAAAAATAATGTTCGTAATAATATATGTTTTGGTATCAATTTCATTTTCTTAGCTTTGAGAATAGGTATTATAGATTTGTTATCTTTTTAATAAACAGATACTGATTTCTTTTAAAACTTACTTGTAAACTTCTTTTTGATGGCAAGTGAAAGACATTTGATTAAACAACTAAACGTGAACATAAAGTCTATACTTCCTTATGATCCATGACAGGATTTCGCATACAGCCATGTTATCAATACGATCTTTCAAATTTTATTTTTCATAGGTCAATAGTATTTTCCCTATAAATGATAAACAAGATACACCACGGATACACATAATTAACATTGTATAGCATTCTGCGGCCTATAAAACTTACAAGGGCTCAGTTTTAAGAACTCTTTATTACATAAGGAAAGTATAGCGAGCATAAAGTGAGACTATAATAAGACTAGGTTTAAAAGTGAGATTGTCTCAGTTTTTGTGGCCCCGGGATCATGAAACTAATCTTACTTTGTTTATTTATATTAATCCATTTCTTTGACTTCCATATACCGTTTTCGCCCATCAGTTACTAATCTTGCTGAGGTAAACTGGCCGGTTTAAAACCTTGGTCTTTAAGGTTTATCGTCTATTTGATAAGAGAGACAACTTCACTGGAATTTTTTACTTTTTTTACTTAGATAGCGATTTCTCTTAAATGACCAATGTATATTAAAATCAAGACCATTTTAAATTTCAGTTTTAACTTCTTTTCGAAATCATCGATATACACTTACACTGATAGATGATACTTTAATTTGCTTCACTGTACATGTACCATCGTCTTAATTATCTAAAATATTTCTCCAGAATTATTTATCAAAATATGATGATTGGGAAAAAACCTTCTTTATAATTACACAATTTCATATTTTTATGTTCACGTTGCCATATTGCTTCATATTTCAGGTGTTGTTATTTTCCTTAGCCGTCCTTCACGGCGCCTCTTCGTGGCTTTTTCCAAAGAAGACAGCTAACTGCCAACCCGTGGGAAGTAGGTCTTTTTAACTCACTGCAATATATACAGGATTGTCTCTTAACTTTCTCTTTTATGTATTTCTTTTGCAAATGTATGCAGTCTTTTCATTTGATAGTTAGATATTTAGTATTTAGTACTCAGTATTTATATCCAGAGCTCGAATGTTAACAAGAATTATGAAAACCCTAGTAGGTTTTTGACCATTCAGAAAGGTAGATATAAAATTCCATAGCACAATTAAAAGATTAGTTTTTCATGATGTCCATTAAGATGCAGAATGAGGGTTGTGCTAATTTTGTTCTCTTAGAACCATTTTAAGAAGACCTTGGACATTCATTAGGGCGTAGTTAAATATTCCTTGCGTCAAAACAAGTTAAAAATGACGTGGTTTAAAGCGAAATTTGCTTCAATTAAATAGTCTTATCTCAAAAGGCATAAAATTCTTGTTGATTTCAAAAGCCATGGCTGAGTGGCTTGCAATGAAATAGGCAGGCCTACGTCACATTGCTCTTTGATATAACTATCCAAAGTCCAAGCCCTTGTTAAAATGGTTCCAACACATTCAACAGGGTTACATATAGCCTAGGACTGCACTGGTACATGAATATAGTAAAGTTATGATATGAATAAATTACTTGTTAACTATTTTGTAGTTTCAAAGTTTTTCTTTTAATTTTCAGAGCCATTTTATTTCGGAAAAACAAATATATGGTGCATGTCGTTATTCCCGCGCAGGGTCTCGCGATCGGTACATCGCAACCCATTTGGAATATCCCATCGATGGATCTGGTATGACGGATATTACTTAGAGTTTGGGACCCGGCCCCATGCCAGCGTCGTCATCAGAAACACTCATCCAATGGTCGGAGACTTCTGTCCAATCAAGCCAGAGAAAAATCCAGCGGGATTCAGTGTTCTTCCGGTAGAATGCATCATTGGATGCGCACGCAACTACGAAAGAGTCTTTGGGAAATTTAGCAAAACTAAAAATAACTGTCACATGTTTACAAACAGAATGGCGGATATCCTTTGTCACAACACAGTGTGTCCTAATTGGTGTATGGCGTAAATTAACACTGAAAATAAATTGGAGTAAAATGTTAAAAAATGTAACACTTATTTTTAGAAGCCCAAGTTTTGCAAGGTCCAGGTTCGTTCATGTAATTCTTGGAAAACAGTTCCATTTTTTTTCCATCCCTGGCAAGTTTGGATAATTTATAATTAGGTATGGACAAATTTGTTTAATGACCTTTTCCCATGGACGTGTTTACCAACTTATTTTATCTGTTTTCTCTTAAAGTTAGCATTGTTGTATGCTTTGTTACTTATAGGCAGCATTGTTATTTCCTTCCCTCGTATATAAGTATACTCCACGGACACCTAACGTTTAAATACTCATATATTCTCTTCGCAGTGAAAACACACATCCTCAGCTATATTAGATAGGAAAGATATTTAATTGTTTCATTCATAACTAAAATTAATAAATGACGTCTGTGATACTCTTGTGTGACTCTACATGCGATTACAAGTTATATTTTAATTCAAAGCTGATTGGTCCCATTTTGTGTACGCTTTTAAAGGCCCTTTCAAAATTTACGCACGAGCAGAAGCGACAAAATGTTCGTGCAATTGAAAAATTGTGGTTTTCATGGATAACTCTTGGCCACAAATTCACATCCCCAAGAACATGTAGTTACTCTAGCAATTCTAATATTTAAGGAATGAATCTAATTTCAACCTATGTTATACGATATAACATAACTTGGGGCAATTTACGCTTTATAAACCGCGAAGCGGTTTATAAAAAGGCGTAAACTGTTCCAAGTTATGTTATACTCGTATAACATAGGTAGAAATTAACTCTATTCCTTATACTTAAATTTGCTACTATTTAAATAAGATAATAAGGCCCATTAATTAGTTAAAATATGTTAATTTGTACAAATTTAAACGTAACGTCAAGCGGATTAATATGTTTTGCACGCGCGTCTTATTGTGACGTAGGCAAGTTATGTTATACGATATATATGAATTTGTTTAGCCAATCAAATGAGGCGTTACAATCAGAATTAAATTGTATTTATTTTAAATTACGTTAAACTTTTTACCAACGAAATTACGTCCCTTGGAACAAGGAAAAATTTGGCTAACCACAAACATTGAACCTCACGAATGAAAATGATTCCACAGTATACCGGTATATATAATTATTTATACATATGGGGTATATATAAACCAAGCAAACAACAAGGATGTATTGGTGCAGCAGCATCGATGGTCAATTGTGGTTTAAAACAGAGGTGCTTGTGCAGGGTATATATACACAGGTGGCAGAGGATGGCAAATGGAAGCTGATAAATCGTGCAATGATAGTAAAATGTTGCACGATTACATGAGACACGTTGAGCAAAATACACGCATAGACAGTTGTGATTCATCTAATGTTGTAAGACGTCTCTACAAAAACATCCTTCACAATTGGCACACTAGCACTTTACAGCACTTTGCGATCGGAATTTTTTGGCTTTGCATGAGCTATCGCATACGTTGCACGAGCTTTAACATTCGTTGCATACGTTTTTGTGGTCGCGTTAATCTATAAGTCTCCTCAAAATAGTAAACATGCAAAGTATTCAGACGCGACCGAATGCGATCCAAATTATTGCAATGCAATGCACGAACATGAGTACGAACGCTTTACAATTGACTTTGATTATGGCTGTTGCTTTTGTCATCGTCTTGTGTGGTATCTTCTCTTGCATTCGACTATTTCTATACTGAAGACCGTCGGAAACGGGCGGTATACATGTACAGTATATACCCCCTCTGACTCTTACGAGCATCCATACGGACGAATTGCTATTTAACATTTAACACAAATGTGGTGATTCAATTAATTTCCAAGCAATAATGCACTTTCTTGGAAAGCGCTAGCTTTACAATGTTAATACAAAAAAGATAAAACCTCTTGCAGCTATTTTTGGAGTACCACATTTGTGTTTATTAAGAGCACGCTGTGTGAAATTCATTAGGACTAATTTTCCGGCGAAATGGTCGGTAATAGATTACATCTAAAATAGTGCTAATGTCCTTTTTCCTTAATTTTAATAATTAATCAGCGGTTGTCTTTTAAGTTTAAAGGGTGTGTCTGACTTTGTGACAATGATATGCAGTGTGTATGTGTATATATTTACATCTACCAAGTATTATTCCCTCTATTTCTGACGAAACTTATAGTTAATTCATAGATCTATAGAAACAAGCAGACTGAAATCTACACGCCCCGTTTATCGATTGGTCGAAATCTAAAGCGGCGGAAACTTAGAAGAAATTGGCAGGTCTGAAATTGACACGCCCTGTTTATCGATTGGTCTAAACCTACAGCGACCTACGCGTAGACGAAATACCACCGACTGCACGAAATAATCTTGATGATGTCAGACTCAACGTCCTACAGGAGACGATTTGACTGTTTCTTTTAGCTAATGTACTCAGGTACGTAAACAGTAATTTAGTGAATTTTAATTACTTTTCATAATCAATTTATTAATTAGTTAAAAAAAGATGTAAATATAAACAATAAAATGCTTTCTTTGATGATTCATACGGGCTATGAAGGTAGCGATCATTGCAGAAAAAAAATTTACATAACCCGCTAACGCGGATTATTTATTTTTTCTGCAATGTCGCTACCTTTACATCCCGAATGAATCACCAAAGAAAGCATTTAATTGTTTAAATTATAACCAAAACAGTAGACTCAGTCCCCTTGACAGTTACTAGCTAAGTGCTTTCACTCTACCGCTATTGAAATCCGGAAAGTATCCTGCAGCCCTTTTGTAAAAGCTGGCGATCGTCGACAGAATTTAATATATTTTTAATATTAGATAAAAATAATAAACACAAAAGCAGCACTGCATTTTGAGTACAACATTGCTTCGAACGATCATAAGTTTTCATGTATTTTAAGAGATGTAAGGAAATAAGAACTATGGAGATATCAGATCTTTTTACAAGTGTCCTTTCTGATATATTTCATTTTATCAAATCAAATATACAACATGACTATATGTCCTTTCTGATATATTTCATTTTATCAAATCAAATATACAACATGACTATATGTCCTTTCTGATATATTTCATTTTATCAAATCAAATATACAACATGACTATATGTCCTTTCTGATATATTTCATTTTATCAAATCAAATATACAACATGACTATAGTCATGTTGTATATTTCATTTGATAAAACGAAATATATCAGAAAGGATACAAGGAATAAGAACTACGGAGATATTAGATCTTTTACAAGGAATAAGAACTACGGAGATATCAGATCTTTTTACAAGGAATAAGAACTACGGAGATATCAGATCTTTTTACAAGGAATAAGAACTATGGAGATATCAGATCTTTTTACAAGGAATAAGAACTACGGAGATATCAGATCTTTTTACAAGGAATAAGAACTACGGAGATATCAGATCTTTTTACAGGGAATAAGAACTACGGATATATCAGATCTTTTTACAAGGAATAAGAACTACGGAGATATCAGATCTTTTTACAAGGAATAAGAACTATGGAGATATCAGATCTTTTTACAAGGAATAAGAACTATGGAGATATCAGATCTTTTTACAAGGAATAAGAACTACGGAGATATCAGATCTTTTTACAGACGGTAATGTGTTAAATGTGGATTGGGACATTTCCATATCGTGACGTATTTCCTATCGAAAGGAACAATATAATCAAGTATATAGTTTAATAAGTATTTTTTCGCAAAATTGTTACACAATGGTTTAGAGCGTTATCCTGTAAGTCATAAGTTCGAATCTATAATTTTTACCTTTCCAAGAACTTTAAAAAAAAAAGTTTGAAAATTCTAAACCGGTGAAATGATATTGATTATAATATACATTTATCCGTATTATTTGATAACGATGGGTGTCTAATACCACCTTAAACCGGACATTTTGTTTCAAGGTATTGGTGCGCATATTTTGTCCCATCTCCCAACTAACGTCTGTAAAAAAATTAAATGTCAAAGTGGTTTCTTTTTCGTTAATCTTTACATAAAGAGAAATGATTTATAAGAAAAAAATAGGCTATCGATAGATAAAGGGAAATATCAATACTTATTTACACGCACATGCACATTAATCAGTGACAGAAGGTTTAACAATAAATATATGTGTACTTAGAAATGTTTCAGGGTAAAGTTTGCTGTTATTTAGCTTGTTAAAGCCAGAACCGTAGTATCAATTTCGAATTTCGAAATGAGAGAGACAGACTTATTTGTACCCAAAAATCTTGGCCAGCAATAGAAAAAAAAGAACAAACAGAATAAAAACGTAAACAAAAAAAATTCCATCTCACTTCTGCCAAATATAAATCCAAATCTTATATCTGGCGTGTATGTAAACTTTCTTTTTTAACTTCAAAAAGTATTTGGGGTGCAAGCAAGATAAATGGCTCCTGGAAATAAATGGGGTGGTACAGGCAACCCTAATGTCACCTCCCCCTTCGCAATTTGTTTAAAAATGGACCATATGTGCGTTGTCATATTTACATAAAGCCAGCGATGTTTAGCAGATACATGTTACCCTGTTAATGTAAAGTACCATTAAGAAGTAAAACATGTCACAAGTTCCAAATCTATTAGATATACATATAACGTATACTTTTTTAACTGAACTGACGACACGTACTCTTTGGTAAAAGTTAATTTGCTTCTTCTAAACCGGAACACCGCAGAGAAGTTCATAAGTCACAAGCACCACAAAGGACACGTGACCTCGTGACAGAGGACCTCCATCATCCGGTTCGAAAAATAGTGACAGTTGTTGTTCAGCAGATTGTACTGTCCGAACACAAGATGGTACTTGGAGGCACACCTCCTAATGCAGTCAAACGGAAGTTTGGAGAACCCCGCGGGTGGATGCATGATTTTGGGACCACAGTGGGCGTTTTTTGGGCTGTGGCGCCTGAGTGTGGTGTCTTTGGTGCCAAACTCGGCAAACCAGCCATCGTAGTAAATGAAGCTATGAACAAAACTGTGGACGGGGAGCTGAAGAGAGCGCTTCTTCCTGTGAAGCCCGATATGTGTCAGGTAAATACAGGCTAGGTTGTTAGTACCGTAGAAAAATGGCTTCGAACCGGCTGCAAAAAAAGAGAAGATAAATACACGCAATTGATATAAATTATATGTGTATACAGAAAAATACATACAAGAAACCTCTTTAATTTGTGATGTATGCATTTTGAAAAAAATAATTTCTTGTAGGCCTGTACACGTGGATTTGGATATTTTAGGATTGATTGAAGACTTTGATGGTTTGGGACAGTATTTTTAAACAGGTTACAGTAGCTATAAGAGTGTCTCTGGAACTCTGTAACGAAAGTTTCCTCAATTTTCCAATCAGCACTGAGTACCTTTAAGGACACACGAGACGTTCCTCAATTTTATATAATTTTTCTTGATATGATATTCCTTATTTATTATAACATTTAAACCTGTTAATTCCGAAAAATTCAGGGAACATGACCAGGCTCTTTTCGGAGCTAGAATATTTAGAATTTTCCTTAAAATAGCATGTTAAATGAATTGGAATGCTTATAAATAAAGTAATATTATATATTTTCGATCAAACACTTTATATTTGAATTTTAAAAGTATCATATAACATGAAAATATAATTTTGGAATTACATGGTGGAAATTTCACATTGTTGAGATTGGAAAAAAAGTGAAAAATGAAGATAGGTCGCGTCTGACCTTAACACCATTTTATGAGGAAAATTACCAGACTAGACGTGTAAATTTTTTTACACAATGTTCCAGAAATTTTGTCCCTTTCATTATTTTTTTGGCCGATTTTTATGATTTTTCAATTTTTTAGACATCCCCCAGCTAATTCTCTGCATAGTTTTCTACATGTCCCATCCACTTACTTTTCGAGTAACTTTACCTTCCGTGTGCAATTTACGATTTTATTGTTTAAGGTCAGTCAACAAGTCATAGATAGAGGTTTCGGATTTTACTTCTGATTATCATGTACTTAACGTCAGGGGCCTACATATTGCATGTATCAATTTCAATGAGAGACATCCATCCCTCTTACTAATGATAATCATTAAACATTAATCAATTCTCAATTTTAATAAAATATGACCAGGTACTTTATCACTCTCTTGCTACCTTTGAGTTACAAAGTCCCAGAACAAAGTTTGGAGACTTACATGTACTGTGGTTTTAAAGTGAATTTTGTAATTTATTAGAAAATTATATATTTTATATAATTATTTTTATTATTTTGCTTATTTTATATATTAGAAAATTATTATAAATATATAATTTTACCAATGCTTGTATCCCGTGAAACGATTGATATCAATATCCTCTAACTTATATATTGATTAAGTTTATTGTGAATCAACAGAAACTGTCTGTTTTTAAAATTGAGATTCACATAATTATATCATATTTGCTGTTTACATAAAGTTGGTTCCAACATTCCAAAATTTGTTCCAGTTCAGTTTGCTGCTCTTGGTTTGACTTCTACAGCGCATACCTACCTTCCGGTACTGAGCAATCGGTACGGATCGGTCTGAGAATATGGTGAACAACAAGAGGTGTTCCGAACGTCCTGGAGTCCAATGCACCAATCAAAACAGTTAATAGTACCATTCGGATACCCACCTGAAATATCAAAACGGCTAGTATACTAGTACCTGTTTCTAATGTTTAACAATGCAAATCTTGCTTTTATCTAATCTCTCATAAAGAAATAAGATTGTGTGGTTCTTTCCCTAAAATACTAGTACATGTAATATATTTCAGTGAGCCCGACGTATTATAATGCAAAATTAATCATTCTATTAGTTATAATCTGCCTAAAATAAATGGTGATGATACCCAAGAAGTTGTCGCTCACATGGGCAACAAAAGCCTTTATAACTGTGACTAAATCATTTTTATAAAATCAAAATACAAAATTTGTGGAAAATTTAGCAGAGTAAATTTTGTTTAAAAGATCATCAAATACAAGTAGTTCTCCACATATGCTTTGTTAAATAGTAGGCCCCTTTTGTTGTTGAAGTAATCTTTGACACAACAATTTAGAATTCTAACTATACCATGACGCTTTAACGCATACAAATAATATTACATACTGTAGAGTTGAATTTCTTGAAAAAAAAATTCTTAAGATAGAGTTTTAAGTACATGTACAATATATATGAAACTATCGTAATGGATATACATTTGTATACAAGGTTATTTTCGCCCCATGTAATTTTCGCCCTTTTACACTTGCAAGTTATTTCGCCCCATCTTGAATTCGCCCAGATGCAGTTGCGTTAAGAGGGATGTAATTTGCAACATATAACTCGCCCAGTCTTAAATTCGTTCTCTGACAACGAGGGCGAAAGGGGCGAAAATAAAACGGGTGCGAATATTTCCCCGTATACGGTATACGTGAAGCTTCATGATTGCACATACTTTTGTCACAAACAAATCTAAGCATTTATTTTAAAAAATTTGGTTGAAATGTATAGTGATGTAATCCATGCGTCTCACATTTTTGTCTCAGCTGTTGGATGTAGGTACTATACTGTAACATCAATTGTGAAGAAATAAATAACCCGAACCCTAACCTTGCAGACCAAATTTGCAAATTACTACTTTTTAAAAGAGAATTTTGATATTTCCGCAAAAGCAATCTTTTATTTCAGGTCTTCCGCCCGAAAATCTGATATTTCGAGAATGTTCATTCGTGTTAAACAAAGAAAAAGGAAGAAACATAGATAAACTTTCATTTTCTTGTTAAAGTTTCTCTGTAACATTTCAAAATTTCACTAAATCATTTCATGGGAAATCATGGAAAGCGACGGTGTGTCAGTGTGAAGATTATGGTGGAGAATCTATTGACAGCAATAAAACATTATGACAATACTCTCCTATAATCTCATATAATCTTCCATAAACTGAAAAAAATTGTGTATTTAACCAGACTCTTGAAATCAAGCGAGCGATCAAATGGACGAATCGGTAAATTCAATAAAAGTTGTAGGTTTGGTGTATTGCTGATCATTTGTATTTCTTTTGATTTCGTCTTTGTTTTAAAAAAAACCATGGTCATTGGCCAAAACACGTTAATTTATTATATTGAATTCACAGTGAAGAATTTGACAAATAATTATGTGGACCAGCGTTTATAAATGAAATACTACTCGTATAATAACTATTATCCTCTAATATTTTATTACATTTAAGATGAGCAGGGTACAACACAAATGATTATAAAGGCTGTCGTAATATTTCAATTTAATAAAAGATGAAAAAAAAACTATTATAAAGAATGTTATCTATGCACTTACCATATTCCCGTCTTAACACTTTCCAGGTAATCTAAAATAACCCCTGTCCTAGAAGATGACACCGACTAAAAATTCTACATTCAAATCCAACACCATGAACTTAACGAGCAGATATACCTCACATAATTTATGGTTATCAAGTATCTTTATGTAACTTTCATTGACTTCAGTCCTTTGTTACTCTGTCTCCCTAAACAATCAACATTAAAATGTTAATTTCTTGTTTTATTTGAGGGGAATTCCAGTGAAAAAAAAATCGAGGAACGAATTTCTTGTTTTCTTTCAGTGCTTCAAGATATAAAGTCATTGCACTTTTAGTGTTTATGATGTGTCACTTCTTAAATTTACATTCTAAAAGTTAATTAACAGCATTTAGTAATTTTTCATGAATCTCTGTCTGCCTCTCTGTCTCTCTCTCTCTCTCTGTCTGTCTGTCTGTCTGTCTGTCTGTCTGTCTCTCTCTCTCTCTCTCTCTCTCTCTCTCTCTCTCTCTCTCTCTCTCTCTCTCTCTCTCTCTCTCTCTCTCTCTCTCTCTCTCTCTCTCTCTCTCTCTCTTCTGGAGGCAATGTTTACTGATGTGTAATTATGCGGTTGGTCTTGTTTATGAATGTAGCACTATTTATTTGTAGACATAAAAAAATTTAAACATCTTAATACTGAAAATGAAATCTTATAATATGACAGTTCTAATTTATCGCATGTAAAATAGCTTTTAAAATACAAGTAAATTAGTCTAAAGGAAAGGATTAAAAACAAAATACATGTAAATTTATTTCACAGAGAGTTTTATTTTTAAATCCAAATAAATCTGGCCTAATATGCTATCATTCTAACAAATATTTCAGTCCCATTTTTATTTAGGCATTACTTAGTTATGAATAATCAATCTGTTACGGAAAAGGACGCGTAATAACACTTTTTAACATGCAACTGGCCATCTGTCTTGTTTAATCTTTTGTAAACAAATTTGACTAACAAGTGCACCGAATAATTAAAAAATCCCAAACCCGAAACGGAATAAACTTCGTCACCTGTTACTTGACGTTGTGCAACTTTTGTTTTTATTTATAATGCATGCAATTAAATGTTGCTGCAAATTATACAGTCACATTTCAAAACACGTTTAGTTACAGTGGGTTCTCGGTAACTTTGCATTCCGACAATCAATTATGTTCTTGATTACATAAAGTAGTAAATATGACACTGATTTCCACACCTATCTTGGTTTCATCTTTTCGTGGATGTTGTTACTGGGTGGAGTGTCACTGAAATGCAATATCTGGCCCCGGGGGCATAAAACTTAGATAAGCTCTGATCTCACTTTCCCACTATATATTCTTTGTGGAAAAGTAAGACTGGTTCAAAAATGATATTTTCCTTGTGGAAAAGAGATCGAAATTGAGTTCAACTATTAGTAAGTTTTATGGCCCGGGGCCAGAAGACATTTTGTACTGATATGATCATTTATAACGAATATTTATGTGTTTTTGATACTGTGAAATTCATTTAATCCATTAAAATCCATGCCTTTGAATATCTATGAAACCATAGTATAACTCCAGAATGCGTAAGAATTTTGAAATGATTTTGTTTTAAGTTGGTTTTTTTTATATAAAAAGGAGTAACGCTACGTGTAAAACAAATGATTAGAGAGGCAATACAATTTGAGAAAATTATGAATTGCGTACCTAAAATGAAAAAATCTTTCTAAATGGCAATGTAAGGAAGATCGTACTGAAGTACTGACGGGAGTTGATTTTATCGATTATCATTTATTTTAAAATCAGCGATATGTGATTTTGCAAGGCAAGTAGTATCAAAAACGAAATATTTTTGAGAAATTGTATGGATCCAGGCAAGATTGAACTCTAGTTTTGTTCAACCAAACGCTCGACTGTCGGATAATAACGGAGACATCCGAGCGTCTGGTTGAACGAGACTAGTACATTGAAGTCTAGCGTATGAATACATACGACTTAAAAAAATATCTAAACTATTTGTACCATTTAAAATCTTACTATTTTCATAGTATTAATAAATAGGTTTTCTTGAGAAAACAATTGCTTCAGAATACATTGCATCTGAATTTATCGATTATTTTCAGGAACTAAGTATTGTCAGCGGTATTGATTTGTGCTTAGGTACAAACACTGTTTCACTTTCGGTTTGCCCGAGTAAGTGCATAGGAGAGTTGATTAAAATCAACTCACAAAAACACATTTTGTAGCGATATAAAATTATGTTGCTAGTGTTTATTGACTAAAAGTCGATATAATCCTTCAATATAGTAATGAAAATATATAGCCTCGACCAAATTTATCACCCCGTAATACTCTAAGAATGAATCCTTATTTTTCATTCAACATAAATTCATTCTTGTGTTAAAGATTTACCAAATACGCATATAATGATTAAAAAATGCACGTTTAGGCCTGAATTTGAGAAGTACAAATATGTTACTACAAGAATATTTAGCGGACGTATAAGATCAACAATTAGATAACTAATCGATCGTTCGAATGATCTACTTTTTGGTTTTTGTCAATTTCATTTTATAGTTAACACGTAAGGAGGTTGGCACCTGAAATACTTGTTATGTCAATAATCCAAAAACAACTAAGATATGAAGATGGAGACGTAAAATGTTCATTTGTTTTATTTTTTTTTTTGCAATTTTTTGCTATCCTTTTTGTGTGGAAATATAGGGCCCAAAAAAGAAATGATAATTTTTCCAAAATATTTGCTTAAAGTTTGCATGGAAATTGATTATTTGAAGAAATCAAACACATGTTTATAGTTTGAACTATTATTTAATTATGATTTTGATACAGTATGAAGTTGAACACATGTAGTGACTACAAAAGTAATATCTAAGTCAACGTTTGAAAAATACTGCTCTACTGGTAGCTTCAAATACTAGTAGGCAGTACATAATGAACACAACAACAGATGTTAAGATGAGTACACATTTTGGAGTAATAAAATTATAACGCAATTAAAAAAATATTAGTATTGTCATCTTTACAAAACTTTGCAACCAAAGAGATATCCATTTAATGTCTCATACAAAAGTAAAAAAAAAAAGTAGGGGTCACATCTCAAACATTTGAGATATAGCATGAAATAAGCTAATTTGAGGCCAAAATTGGACTTAATTTTTTCTTAACTTCCATGAAATATAAGCTAAATATGCCAAGTTACATTGATAGAAATATCAAAATATTGTTCAAATATGTTTTTCAGAACATTATGAATATATCGTAATACGCAATCTAAAAGTTTGGTCTGTGCTGAAAAATATGAAGCTAAAGTAACAGTACTCTAAAACTATTGAATTAGGAAAATTGTACATTTTCATGAAAACCTTCCGTCACAAAATATAGTCCCTTACCAAACCCATAAAAATGTAATTTTATTTAAACAATCTTATTCAAAAACGTTTATTTGGCATTGTTAAATATAAATAAACTACTAGAATTAATATGTGATGCAGACTTTTCAGACTAGATGTGACCCCAAATGGCTACCTAAAACCTGAGGAGCAAGCGGACCTCTTTAAACGATTAATTTTTAATCGAAACAGTTGTTTGCAGTGAAGCCTCTAGACAAATTTAAATTTCGAGGAAATGTGACAATAGTCCTCGTTTTTTCTCTCTCAATGAAGCAGACATAATAATCTCCTTTGAAGACAAAGCGAAACCGCATAACGGAATGCTGTAAAGCTTTTTGCTTCAACAATTGCATTAATTAGTTCTAATTCGGGAAATAAGTATGACATATAGGGCTATGATGACAAACAAAATTCTCGGTAAAATCTAAAGCTCACAAACAACAAATTTGTACGGCGGAAATTAGCATAGAGCTCTCTACATGGTGTATGGTTATTGGACTTTACTTTTATGTTAATGATTTCTCTTTTATCATTTACGTTTCCTGTTGCACTTTTGTTAAAAGAGGGCTACATGTAGAACGACCAAGCCAATACGCAATCATGTTGAGCTTTTCAATTGTGTCTTCTTTGTTGAATGAGTTTCAATATTCATATCAGATATATGCATCTGTTGCAGATTTACCACAATCAATTGATATTAATAATGTATTATACTTTCCAATTCAAGAACAATAATACTGTAGCATATATTACACCGAAAAAAAACGTTCTTTTTTATTGGCTCCCATTATTCAAAATATCTCAGTTTAGATTAAATAACTAAAAGTCTTATGGTCAAGCATGAAGAGGTTAAATTAAAATATTGACATTTTCCAGTGCCTTTGTCTGTGATAATACTACAGTCATATCGATTTTGTACTATATAAACCATAACTGCAAATGCCTCCAAATTGAGGCTCCAGCCGGGTTTGCTTATTTTCATGTATATTTAAATTAATATTAAATCGTACGATTGCTTTAATTATATAAATAGAAGTAATAAGGAATCATTCTTTGAATATTATGAGGTGCATAATTTCGGTCGGGGCGTGATCAAATCTATCATAAAGCCCTTCGGTCTTTATTGGAAGAACGATTCCGTATTCCTTAAATGTTACTTTAAGAATACACTAGGGCCAGTCGAACACAGGTCCTACTGAAAAAAACATCGAGTCGAATCTTGCACTGACTCTTTTTGTTACAGAGGAAATTCAGATAGCTGGATGGCCGTGCCTATATTTAGACGATATCACTGTCCTTTATTTGGAGAGCCTTATGTAAAGATACAGGAAAAATTTCAAATCTTAAAGCTAAATAAAAACATTTTTTACACATTTTCTTTGAGTTTATGGCTATTTAAATCGTATCTAGTATTTTATTATATACCTGATGGTTAATTTTTTGAATGTCTTGCCTCCTTCATTAAAACAAAGTTGTTATTGATTTTTTTTGGCAATCTCGCGGAACGATTCTAGATGTAAAGAATATATGAATATTTTAATTTCAAATGTATAGTACTAATTTATTTATTATTTTTTCGACAGATTCTAAATTCATTTGACACACAGTATAAAATTTACTAATTTCAACAGTATATTTACTTAAGTTGAAATTCTAATTTGATACATTTAATTTTAAACTGTTGATACTATGTATACCATTGTGTGAAAAAGCATTGTAATTCAGATGAAATTGTTCTATTATACTCTTTCCTTACGGAAGCCAGCTTGCATTTGTTCTCGGACCTTCCCGGCAGAGCTCGGAAAACATTCCGGTTGTCGGAAAGGCCTGAAACGTTCCGATTGTTTTGACAGTATGCATGAGTAAGCAAGTCGGATGTTGGTGTCGGTAGCTTGTACACGGTGGTTATGCAAGGTGCTCGATGACTGCCTGAATGGTATGCCCAGTCTTCATTTCCAACATCCGCCATTTTAGGAAATGACTCCACTCTTTCATTTACACCCTTATATAATGCCAATCAAATCGTTGGGAGTTGACAATTACTCTAATGCTCACGAGTCGGTTACATATAAATGAACAATATGGGACCTTATCTTCGAATCCGCTGGTTTTACATATTAAGTAAGTTATTTTTCATTGAAACATTATTAAACAAATCCGAGTCTTAATATTTAATTATTGTCTTATTTAAATGTGATCACTGAATTAATATTGTACAATGACAATAAGCATAAAGTTAAATTACATGCATGGTTATTTTGTCTATAAATTATCCTGAAAATTCTGCCAAGCTTTACATAGATGACAATTTACTTGCATTAAATTTAGTAAAATTACATATTAAGAATTCCTTTGAAATTGAAAGTTGTGAGAAAAAGCCGCCTCGTGCATGTACATGTGGCGATTGATCTTAGTTACTAAGCATTAAACGATGATACGTAACGTTCTAATATCATTGAACGGTACATACATACATGTATATGATACACTAGTAATTTTACCAAGTCTTTAGATATTGTAAGGTCTTCAATGCTTTCAAGTAAAGTTTCACTTACATGTATCCATAGACGTCGAAACCCCCTGGGGGGGGGGGGAGGGTAGGGGCTTCGCGAAATGATATTTAAAAAATCAGGTGATAAAAAGCAAACATATTCCACTTTATCAATGTTTAAGAAATAAATTTCATTTTTGGAGGTTTATGGTGTTTTGAATTAGCCAAATTGATATACTCCTGCGGTAATTTTATTTATATCAAAACAGGCTTGGGGCGAATTACATTGTAAAGTAATGCATTACATTACCATTACTTCATTAATTTAGGCATTAAATAACCATTACCATTTACTTAATTTTCTTGAAGTAATGCATTACATTACCATTACATGAGTAAAGTAATGCATTACCATTCCCATTATTTTGTGAAAAGTCGACAATAAGTTTTAAAAAAGTAATTTAAAAGCTGATTAAAAATCTTTTGCAAATGTTTCATATATAAAACACGCTTTAACATTTTTAAAGGTTTATGTTCACTATCAGGTTCAAATTTAATGACTTGAACAAGATTGCTGTTGCACTTTATGATCAGTGAAATTTCAAAGGTTTCATCTTTTAACTGCATCCTGTCGGGTTTGAAAATCTAAGATATATTTAAGTGTCCATGCAATAACAGATAAAATACATGAATCTTGTATTTTCTATCAGTCCAAACTATTGTACTTAATATACAACACAGCAGAGAGATAGAGAGAGAGAGAGAGAGAGAGAGAGAGAGAGAGAGAGAGAGAGAGAGAGAGAGAGAGTGAGAGTAACATTATTTTCAAATGGGTTATAATACTGGAAGTTATTTTTAAGCTTTCAGAGACAGTGACTTCTTTTTAATGCATTCTTTTTTGCTTTTAAGGGTGTATGTCTGTTCTCTATTCTAATGGAACACAGTTAAGAGAAGGGTGGGGATTGGGGTGTTTAGCACCTCTTAATACACTGGAATGTTTTGGTACTACTTAGATAGTCCTGGGGGCATTGTGTGTTGTTGACACATTCTTCATTGAATGCACAACTAATTGTAGTTAATTTGTCAAATGATATAATATTCCTTATAACAATACTCTTAAAATGTTATGAAATTGTGTTAATTGTAACAGCTAGTTATATTGACAATTTAAGAATGGATTCTTAATTAATTTTTTTTAATCATATGACCAAGTATCTTTATCTCAAGAATGACTTTTTCTTCTTTAAAACAATTTTTAATCAAATACAATTTCAATTATTCAATTCATCACAATTTTAAAAATAAACATGCATAGAAGAGCATAGTAATGCAAAGTAATGCCATGTAATACCAGCATTACACTAGATTTTGGAAAGTAATGCATTACATAAGCATTACTTGTAATGCTTTTGTGGCATGATTACACCTTGCAATGCATAACCATTAAATTTAGCATTACCCCAAACCTGTATCAAAATGATCCTACATGTACTTGTCATCGTAGAGTAGTCTCTCCGTCTCTTACCTTTGTCAAAGTATTTGTTAAACCTAATTGATCATGAGCTAGACTGATATCAATAATGCTGGCCACCTCGTACCAGTATATAACACCAGGTACCGGTATCTCTACACAAGAGAACTACTGAAATTATATCGACACATGGACATGCAACATATATAAACAAAAACATGCACTTACAGGAAAACAAAATCGGACATAGGGTGAGGTGGGTGGGATTGGGGTGAAGGGATCTGTGACAGAGGAGCAAGGACACTTCTCGTTTAACCTTTTGTGTACCTAGATTCATCTAACGGCTTACTAATTTACATTAGTCTTATGCAAAATGAGAGAGGATATGAATTGTGTTGCTTGTACATGTACTCGCTCTATCCTTTAGATTCATTAGATCAATAACATTATGAGGACTACATTAAGCATTCCAAAGCAGTCGTAGTGCGTAATGGAATTTCATGTTTACCGAAATGATTGAATATTACTTGATGACTGAAAAAGAGTAATTTAAGAACGACTGCATGACCTTGTCAATAAGTATTATATTTTTAGGTGTTATGGTATTTACTTGCGTAGCGGATGACGTCAGACTCAAAAGAAGCACAAATGTGAGTGATACTCAGTTATTGTACAATACTACAAATAAACAGTCAGGCATTCAACAAACACACATTTTCACAAAAAATTCGTGAATATTCTCTATAGTAGCATTTCTATACAAAAAGTAATTAAGATTAATTATTTCTAAAACAATAAGTAATTAAAATAAATCATCTTTTACAACCAGTAGTTAAATTATTAATCTTTTCTTTACGAGAAGTAGTTAAATTAATCATTTCTATACAACAAGTACTAGTTAAATTAATCATTTCTATACAATAAGTAATCAAAATTAATCATTTCTATATGATAAGAAATAAACATAATTTTTTCCTATACAGTGTAAATGATATATTTTGGTCTGTTACAGGCAAATTGTGAGCCTCGTTTTACTACCATTGAGAACCACTCCGCCTGCCTGAACAGATCTGCCCAAGCTACCCAAGCCGGTAGGTACAACATGGATACGTGTGTCTGAAAAACTTAATCTTTTTCTTCTCGCTTTTCTATCATATAATTGAATGTGCAATAATATTATTCTTTTAATTTGTATAGACTAAAGTTTAGCGTATCATGTGGGATATTGTTAATTTTTTTCGTCAGTTTTTTCGGTACTTTGATTTTCTTTATTTCAATCACATTGATTATGACCAAACTACTACTTGTAAGTACACGTAAAGAAAAGAATTTGATCGACGCCATTGTAATAATATTTTTACTTTAACTTATAATGAAATGGATACTTTTAGATCTTTCTTTCTTAAATACATGTACTAATATTACTTTCAAAATTATCACTCAAATTAAATCCAAATTAAAACCTTGCTCGAACTTCTATTTCAGCTTTTCAACTTATAATATGATCACTGATGTTCGACAAACTGGATAAAGACTGAATAAAATAAAATGTCAATTTTCTACTTTCTGTTTTTAAACTTCATTATTAGCACTATCAAGTGAAGATTGTAATAAGATTTGGGCAAATTTCTTCTTAAAAAGTAATTTACAATTGAAAATTAACGCATGACTAAAATAAAATAGACACAAGTGAATAAATCATTTAATTAACTTAACTGTTACGCAAAGTCAATGATATTAAGTGAATCACATTTTGAATTCAATCTAGCTGATTAGTACAACATTCTTCCATCCGCTCACGTAGAAATTACTGAATAATGCTGAAAGTTACTGTTAATAAATACGTTATGACAAGAATTTATAGTGTATAGCAAATTGCTAAACAAAAATTCAAATGAACATTTAGGGTTTATTTTGTTGTTGTTGTTGTTGTTGTTTTTTTGGGTTTTTTTGCCCGTGCTTTGAATGATTTTGTCCCATGCCACTAGGTGTCACTGAACAGGAAAAGGTGGATATCGTCAATTTGCATAATCTCCTGAGGTCACAGGTCAACCCACCTGCTACAAACATGATGAAAATGGTAAGAATTATTATATCACAATTGAATCTAAATTTGTTAATATTGTTTATCTGAACTAACTGAAAAGCCAAAAAACAAACAAGACAAGACAAACAGAACAAAAAAACAAAACAAAACAAAAATAAAACAACACAAAAAAAATACAAAAAACCAAAACAAATTAACAACAACAACAAAAAATAACAAAAAGAAAACATTAAATAAGCGAACATGCAAATGTGAAAAAAAAAACATTTTTGCAATTTAAAACGGGCCAAATATAGTCATATTATTTCATCCTGAGCTTACAACAGTTCAAAACATCATAAATCTGCAAGAATGATATTAATTTCTGAAAAATTGAGAGAGTATACAATTTTGCTTTTTTATCACTTTTTTTTTCATTTCGCAAAGCCCCCCTCCCCAACCCGGTTCCGACGCTTATGAAATAATAATTATACGAAAGAGGAGTGCCTTTTTTGTATTTTGTTTTTCTCTCAACATTATTACATTAATATTTTATTTGACAGATTAATAAATATAATTATATACAATATAAGTGAGCTTTTTTATCACTTTTTTTTCATTTCGCAAACCCCCCTTCCCCCTCTCCCCAACCCGGTTCCGACGCCTATGAAATAATATTTATACCAAAGAGGAGTGACATTTTTTTGTATTTTGTTTTTCTCTCAACATTATTATATAAATATTTTATTTGACAGATTAATAAATATAATTAAATACTACAAAAGTGAACTTAAATACTCAGTAAAAAAAAAAAGACCCAAATCACGTATTGAAATATTGTTTAAGTCGATATCACACTTAACTTTGACTTTGAACACATATAGCTCTTATTAGTAAGTTCTTTTTGCACTGATTTTCGTAGAGTTGGGACAACGATGTGGCGCTAGTGGCACAGAAGTGGGCGGAAAACTGTGAGATCAAACACGATGGAAGCTATCAAAGGCGGATTCCAGGTACAGTGTTCTAGTATAGATAATAAATATTTAAAGAATAAGGCATCATTCGTCGAGTATTATGAAGTGATAATTTCGGTCGGGCGTGGTCAAATCCAATAAAGCCCTTCGGGCTTTATGATAGATTTGATATTTGATATGATAGATAATATTTATATTATTTCCCATTTGTACACTTTAAAAAATATTATTTTAAAACCACTATTTTTATGCAGCACATGCTATGTATTACTACGCGGCGCAACCAATACAGTTTTTCGGTTATGCTATTATAACACTCGTCCATTTTTTGTCACTCATGTCTTATGAAGTTATTGGGTTCAGGGTTCAAAATTGACTTGTTATGTTATCACAGTTAAAATGTAAATATATACATGTTTATGCAAATAGAAGCCGTCCCAAATCACAGCATGTGCTACAATCGCAACTTCTCGGGCCTTTCCTGCAAGCTCGGAACTTCTCGGCCCGAGAAGTTGCGATTGCATGTGCTCGTGCACAGGGTTGCCATTCCTTCGCCATTCTTCTTTTTGATGTGCAGATGGGCGAACCTTAAAAAGAAATGTAGCATTGGTTTAATGTTTCTTCTTCTTTTTTTAATTTGCAATATCCTGCAAGTGTTCAGGGGTATTTTATTAATAGGAGAGTCAATTCACTGGGTTTAAAATCAGGTAGGCGATTCTGAAAAATTTAAGGATGGTAGGTGGGGGGGGGGGGGGGGGGGTAAAGGGAATGGAACTGTCCATATGTTAATGTATACCTGTGGTCCATTTGATCGTTCGACGCCACGGTTGTATTTTTTTTTTTTTATAATTTATTTATTGATAAGAACAAACAAAGTATACAATAACTTCAAGCACAAAAATCTAGTACTAATTATATACAAAGCATATTGTCGAATACCTAAAATACTATAATGGTTAATTATTTCCGTCATATAGTTTTATATTGCTTATGAAAAAAAATACCGACTATAAAAAAGTATTTAGAGTTGTATAGATTCCATAGATAATGTTTGCGTATACTACACATGTATACAAAAATAACACAGGTGCAGGGAGCTAGTAAAATCAAAGTACTGAAGTGCTGACGGGAGTTGGTTTTATCGATTATTATTTATTTTAAAATCAACTATATGTAATTTTGCATGAATGGCAAGTAAATTCCTAGTATAAGCATTTGAATTACGCACATTATTAATAATATGAATTCTCCTACAGGAAATTCGTGAAAATCCAATATCAACCATGTTGTGTAATATTCAAAGAATTAGTCCATCAAACTGCGTATCAGTAATCGAAATAGTTATGAGAAATTTTATTGATTCAAGCAAAATTGAACTCAAGTTTCTCAGCTGTATCCGTTAATCTGCGACAAGACTCTGCTTGTCGGAGATTTACGGAGACAGCCGAGCGTCTGATTGTCAGAGACTATATTAAACTCTGGCGTAGGAATACATAAAATGTACGACTTCAAAAAATATCTATATTGTTTGTACCCTTTAAAATCTGACTATTTACAAGGTATCTATAAATTAGTTTCCTTGAAAAACAATGCTTAAGAACTCATTACATCGAATTTATTGATTAGAAGTAAATGTTGTCAGCGGTGTTGATTTGTGCTTAGGTCCAAACACTGTTTCACTTTCGGTTTGCCTGAGTAACTGCATAGGAGAGTTGATTAAAATCAACTCCCAAAAATTGCGCACAAATAAGGCTATATTAGCAATGTATAGAGATTTAAATTAATGTACAAGTAATATCCTGGCTAACCCGGTAGTCAACCTTATCTACATATAAGTAAATCACATAGTCTTGGCTGTGTGATGGTCATCCAAGATGCATAAGTTATTATTGGTTCGATCTCCGGCTGCAATGATATAAATGAGTAACAGTACATTATAATTTAACATGTATTTGCGGATCGTTCAAATTGAAAGTTTCTCAATTGGCTGAAATATTTCGATGTTAGCGGGAATCACATTTTATATGATATTTGTCTACGCGAACCTGTAATCTATGTATCTCGAATTTGAATGAATAAACAAAAAATATAATTATGACAAATGCTTGTTTGCAAAGAATAATCTCCGATAATTAAGTTTAAATAACAAAATTTAGAAATAAAAAAATACTGTTTAGAGGGAAAAAAATGTTAATTCAAAATGTGGTTTTCAATTTCGATAGGGATTAAACAGATTATTATCAGTAAGTGTATGTTGTATAGTTGTATATATATAAATATAAAAACAACATTCAAGCCATCATGTTTTCATTTTAATTCTACTGAAATGCATACTTATCACCCTTTCAGATATCCGATTATTTCACAATTAAAAATTTATGTTAATAATTTTAAAATTGTAGCTCAAATAAAATAATATTTTTTACAATTTATTTCATTAAGCTCGATTTTCCTCTGGTCAGAATTTGGCATACGGAGGCGCCAAATTGACTTGGAATAGCACGGTCAATCTTTGGCACAGTGAAGTGTCCAAGTTTACATACGGAGGGACCTCGAACTCAGGAGTGGGGCACTATACTCAAGTATGTCATGTCTTTAAGAAACTTATTAATTTTTAGCTCACCTGAACGTAAGGTTAAAGTGAGCTTTTCTGATCATCTGTTTTCCGTCGTCTGTTCGAAGGTCTCTCTGTAAATTTTTCATATTTTTGACCTTTTATATAAAATTTTTTTATTAAAATTATCTTTTCAAGAACTACAATGCTGCAATTTAAAAGATTCCTATGCAAACATCCTCAGATACATGTAGTGTACATTTTATATGGTTAAAACTATGACATTTAGATCAATACTGCGGCCTCAAGAGGGTTTCAAAGTTCAACTAGAACCAATAGGGAAATTTTCTTTCAAAAAAATTTCTCAAAAACTAGAAATCAATGCACAATTTCTTATATCAGTATATATGTACTCTAAGGTAGTGTAGAGTGTACATGTAAATCGTATAATTGGTTACCCCTGGACTAATACTGGAGCCCCAAGAGGGTTTCTATAAGTTCAACATAGACAGACATAGAAAAAAAATTATGATATTTGCCGGAAGATTGATATCACTATGTAAGCATCCTCTTATCTACATACTTTTTTTTTTTTAGAAATAATTATAAATAGTTACATGTAATTTTCAATTTTGTTAAATTGATGCATTGAGGCCAAAGATAATTAGTTAGTTGGTGTATCGCTGATCTCATGATAATAATTCATGTCATTATGTGAGATACGATATCCATCTTCTTTTTATATATTGTTTTTATGTATTCTCAAATCTTTGATAATATAAGAATAATAGCCTAAAGCCGCGTTTAACGGAAAGAATTTTTTTTTTTTACAAAGAACAGATACAGGTACTTGACGACGTTACATGATTTCCGAAACTTAAGGAGGCCAACTGAAGTTTTCATTGCGCATGCTTTTGCGCATTCTAGTATAATACTGTGTTTTTATACTTCTTATGAATTTTCTTCGATATAGATATGACTTTTTCCTATATATTCCTACAGTAAATGTACCTTTATTTTGAGTTGGCCCCTAAAAGAACCAGATGGTCGATTTTTTGAAACTATGCAAATAAACTAGAGTTGGTTTAAACGACAAATGGTCGAAAAATAAAAAAGTTTTTTCTATTGTAGTTTTTCTGCAAAAAATCCCAAATCGGCCACCTTAAGTTCTTATTTATGATTCCACTGCTTTGCCACAGTTTGGGAAACCAACATCGAGATATTAGTATTTAGAACTCTGTATATCAATTCAGGTGATACTTAATGTATACATGTATCCTAGTATTCTGAACCGTGATTACAAATGTACATGTATTTTCAGCAAAATGCATTTAAATGGTACACGGGTAGTGTTTTGTACTAGGGAATTTAAATTTAAAAATCCAGCAGAATAGATGCATGTTGTTTAAAACTTTCTGTTCTAATCATTCTTTAAGTGAAAAATTAACATTCATGGAAATCAATCCAACGATCGCAAAATCAAAAAAGACCTATGCGTTACCGCTAGGCCTTGCATACAGCACACGAATGGTCTTCTCAATATATACGAGTATACATGAATGATATAAATTAGTCATTAAATGGAATATTCCTGCCTAATTTTCAGTACATAGACCATGTTAAACCATAATTAGTTCATTGTATTGACTGTCTACAATATCTTTAGAACATGATTTTTATCAGATTTCTTTGGTTAAAAGTGTTAAAAATAACCAAAATTTCAAATTGTATGTTAAATATTTTCGTAGAATATATCTTTAACATGGAGATTTTAAAGATATCATGTAAGATAACTAAGACTCTTTTAACCTGGTAATTTTGATTTCTTTAGAAATATTTTAACTTAACTATATGATTGCAAAATTGTTATTTTGTTGGCTAAATTGCATACTAAGTTCGCTTTACCTCTTATGAAAGATATTTAAGAACTGATGTTAAGGTGACCGGTGTGGCCCATAAGCTTCTTATTTTATTCGTTCGTTAATCAATTAATTTATGTTTTTGTACTATATCGTACATGTTTTAAAGAAATAAACAGCAAGTTAAAAAGTTTATATCCCGGTGAACTTTTAAACATTGCTTTTTATTAGTTAATATATTTAATAGTAAATATATAAAAAAGTTCACACAAAAATAAATGTTTTCGCTATTCTATATGTTCATAAATTTATCTTTTTATTAAGGTGGTGTGGTCGTCCTCCATTAAGGTTGGATGTGGATACGCCTACTGTAGCGCAAGCAATACGCACTATTACGTTTGTAACTATTCGCCAGCGTAAGTCCCACTACTGACCAAAAGTGTTCTACCTTGCTTGAAGATAATAGTGAATAATGTATTATACAATTATTTAATGCTTAATGCTTGGTGCAGGGAACAGCTCAGTATCAGTATACAGTTATTTAATGCTTGAGCAGTCAATAGACCAGAATATTTTTCCCGAGGTGCAGGGAACAGCTCAGTATGATCTATTGCCCGAGGCCAACGGCCGAGGGCTATAGATCATACTGAGCTGTTCCCTGTACCAAGGGAAAAAATTCTGGTCTATTGACTGTTCAAGCATTAAATAATTGTTTTATTACCTAATTCCTTTTTTAGTTTTCGGGGTTTACAATTTGCATATTGTAGATGTGTTCGTGCCATTATGCAATATACTAAGATTTTTTCCCTATCTTTCACATGCACAAGACCTGTTGCATGCATTACAACATCTCAATTTAATATTAGTTTACACAAAGAAGGAGGTGTCTTCAACCAATTAGATTTTAAATAGTCTTTTACCTTATATGAGGCTTTAAAACTGTTAATTATTTCATACTCCATTTTGATAACATTGAATTTGGTTTCACCAAGTACTAAAAACAGCGTCTATGTAAAGGAATATACATTCCCAGAGAACTATCGAGAGGATGTAACATTAACATACCCGCGTTCTGAAATACGCTGCCGGTCCAATAGATCGCAGTATATTGACCGGCGGTCCAATAGATCGCATTCTATTGACCGGCAGTTCAAAATAGACGCAAATATTTAATTTGTAATAAAACAACATCTATTGTCCTCGGCTGTTGGCCTCGGGCAATAGATCATACTGAGCTGTTCCCTGCACCTCGGGAAAAAAATTCGGGTCTATTGACTGTTTTATTACCTACATGTAATTCCGTGTTTAGTATTTCGAGTTTACAATTATAAAATTACAGAAGGTTTTCACACCATGAAGATAAATTTTAAGAACAATAGTAAAATCAACATAATAACGTTATCTTTTAATCTTGTAGCAATTTCACTTTTTTCTAAAATACGTTGCCGGTCCAATAGATCACAGTCTATTGACCGGCGGTCTAATAGATCGCAGTCTATTGACCGGCAGTTCAATAGATCACTTTAAAATCTTAATACACATGCGAAATAGACGAAAATAGTTAATATGTAACAAAACAAAATCCCTTTGATTAAGTATTAATAATTAATGTTCAATGTTCTACAAATAAGATAAATATCGTTCTTCCTCCTCGGATTTTCTTTGATCAGTTTTTTTAAGTTCTAAACCGTGGTTTCTGGCATATATTTATGCTGATATTTTGGAATATAACTATTCTAGAACCGAAAACGTTAAATTCAATTCGATGTACAAATGCTAGTCTATGTTGCTTAATTAAAGTTTTAAAACCTTGTGTTATTCGATATTATGTTTCTTTCCAAATATTAGTTTTGTGGACAAGCAGTTGTGATTAATTCCTGATTAATGTATTAACATTGATTGCATTGCATTTACTGTGTTTAATACTTGTTGTTGTTATTTTTTTATTCGAAATTGACAAAAATAAATAAATTTCAATCTTCATTTTTCTTGGAGGGAGGTGTTAAAATATTTTGCTTGTTAGTTTGTTTGTTAGTGTTTTATCCTTAATCCTTTGTCACAGACCTGTGCATGCATGTGAATGTTCATGTTTGTTTCCTAGAGGCAACCTTGTTGGCGCCATGCCCTACAAGAACGGTACCAGTTGTCAAGATTGTCCTTCAAAATGCAAAAACAATCTCTGTGGTAAGAAAGAAAAAGAACCATACAATATACGTTATAAACACAGTACTGTGGTTTCATTAATATTCAAGGGTGTCAATTTTCGTGGATATAGTAAAAATCACAGTTTCAAAGATACGTAAATTCGTGGCCAATGACCCTGTCAATACTAAATGTTAATAGAAATTGCATTTCAATGAACATTTAATTTCGTGGATCAACTTAAAAACGAAATCCAGGAAAACTGGTATTCAACGAATATTGATTGATGAAACCACAGTACCCATTCCTTGTATCCTTTCCATACTTCCGTCCTGCACTAGCTGAACAGCATGCAGAAATATGGCACAATCGTCTGTTCATACCTCATTCACCCCTGTCAATATTATTGTCATTTAAATTTTAGACCACGTGGCTATATTTGACCATTTCAGTTTCGCAGTAAAAAACGTGCCTGGTGTTTACTGTCTTTTTCATAGAATCTAGGTACTTGTAGTCAAACATAAAATCTAGAGGTTTATTGATTTTAAAGTTTGTCTTAATTAATTAATTAATTAATTGAGACAATACAAAAAATAAGTTTTTTTTTCTGCAATTTACATGCTTAGTATAGACCCCCCTAAGGAATAATTTTCGATCCGCGCCTGACCTAGTAACAGCATCAATAGTGAAACAGACTATATTTTTTTATGCAGAATGTTCCTTGAAAATTGTTCTATATCCTAAGATTTTATGCAAAACAGACGCCAATTATTTTTTTTGAAAACATGGTATTGCACACCACAAGCATCAAACATGGCTATGATTTTATTAAGCAACCAAATGTTTATATTTTCAACCATTCTTCACGTTGTTGAACACAAACGATAACTCTGTTCTGAATATCATCGTTTAATTTAAATAACTGCTAGATGATGAAATAAGACATACATCTCAAAAGATGTTCATGTTTTTACATCGATCAAAGTAGGATGTGATATGAAAAACGACCAGTACTTACGTAAAATGTATTTTGAGAATATTATTCGAACACATACATCCACTCGAAATTTCACAGGAACTAAACAAATCGCGTTGAAATCTCGTGAACTTTTATTCGAGCATCTCTGAATTTATTACATACTTAGCAACGATAAAGAAAACACTCCGAACACATTCGTAGGGGTGTCATTTGAGCTAAACAATACCATTAACCAAGAATAAACTTACTGTGTTTGGCTATTTGGTCATTGAGGTACAGGGGTGCTTTTCATTTTCAAATGTCATTTCCTTGTGCTCAATGTTATTTTGGACATATACCAATTTTGTAAAGTTATCTGCCATCATCACTAGCAGCTTAATCGTCATTTATTCCTATAACAATTTTCCATACGTTTAATTATCAGAGGGTCGATGTTAATTATTTGTTTTCAGATTGTAACGGCTTAATTTGTGAAAATGATGGAGTTATGCACATAGACAAATGCACATGTTCGTGTTCATTGGGAAGACCCTACTACGTGGGAAACACGTGTTCAAGTGAGTCCTTCTCATGCTGTAAGCTTTTTGAGAAACTAATCTCTGGCATCAAACTTCGTTTTCTGCTGATGTTTATTCTTACATGTATATATCATATCAACACATTTGCTTTCACAACATGAGAAATAACTTTTACATTTCAGTGAACTGTTCGGCCTTGACCCCTGACATTCCTTGGTGTACAAACACCATAACGCCCTCGGGTTGTTCCAAGTACTCAAACGTACCGTACACCTGTCCAAACATGTGTGGCGTCTGTAATTGTAAGAGGGTTTTATTTAACTAAACGTTCGTTCCCTTACAGAAACCGAAAAGTCAACAAATACTGTAAACCAACTTTTATTCGCGTTTGAGAAATTTTGCAAGGTCTGCGAGAGCCTCTTTTTTCGTCGCAAATTTTCTCGCCGCGAAACGGGGCTTGCCGTACATCTATGTGTGTAATAACCACACGGTTGTAGATAGGGCTTTCGATCGCGAAAATTACCCGCTACGACCAAGTTCATCTCAAGATATTTGCGAAATAAAGTCGTTGCGAATAGAAGTTGTTTTACAGTTGCACATCAGATCAACCTTAAAGAAAGTGGGCGCGTAAGATGCAAATTTGGCAAGAATCTTGGAGCGTTGGAAAAGTGAAAATTTCATTGCTTATTTGATAAAGAGCACATTTTCATTTGTTTTTTCTCTGCGATGAGGAAGTTGGCAAAAAAACTTTTGAATTGGTGTTTTGTTTTATCAAAATATGGGTTTGAGTCTATTATTTATAGCTGTTATTAAATGATTTTCTTGTTTCTGGACCTTCTCTCCACGAATTTGAACCGGTAAAAATGACATACCTCAACATAAGATATGCTGCTGCTGTTTAAAAAAAGATGGACATTAAAAAATGCATCAATCTGAGAATACGTTTGAATTTTGTACAATTTGGTGTCAATTTAAAGGCCAAATATTTACATTTACTTTATGTCCCCCTATCAAATTGCATTGATTATTTCAGTGATATTTACGCATAACACAGAAGACCCAATCACCAAACCTGGTGCGTATGAATACAGTCTTCCTTTAGTATTTTTCGAAGAACATGACTGACTCTCCTCGTGACTTCAAGACTTTCATTGATGTAAACATATTTTAACAGTGAAATGAAAACAGTTGATTAATTTCTTAGTATACCAAAAGTAAATTCATCAAATTACAGAATGAAAATAGAATTCTCTTATAAGTTATCAAATCTCTAGTATGCACTATTTTTGTCAGCATGATTCGGCTGTTCCAATGGCTCTTCCGTAAATTGCACATTACTCAATGAATAAGGCAAAAAAAATTAAAAATAAATCATTTCTTCGGAAAGAGAAAAAATGTTAAGAAACGTAAATATAAGCATTGAATCTTTAGTGCGCGTTATTCAATTTGTTTGCAAACACCGTTGCAGCTATGAGACCACATCTTTCAAAAAAATAATGATCCAATGCTTAAATGAACGTTTTCATCTAAAACTGATAGCAACAAAATGAAATCATAAGCAATGAATTCAATATTTATTAGTTTTATACGATATAAAAATGGTTTGTGGCAGTTTACGCGTTTTTTTAAAACTGCTTCGCGATTTTTTAAAACGTAAAACTAATAAATATTGAATTCATTCCTTAAAATCATAAATTAACTATTTGGACTTTTTTGGAAAACATTTCATTGTCCTTTTGCAACAATGGTATAACCTTTTCGAAAGTTTGACACAGTATTTAAATGATTGTCTTATTTTCGAATTTAAAGGCGTTTAGAGCATATAAACTATTAATACTATACTAGTACTCTACCGTTTTGCTTTCTGACGCCTATACATGTAACAGGTTTCACTGGAAAGGCTGTCAACCGTTGGAACAACTTTTGTTAAAAACGAAAGCATGTTACTTAGTTTTTAAATAGCAAAAAACATGCTTCAACTTCCTAGAGAGTGATACCTTCAAATAATCAATTTTAGCGTTTCGAGGTTATAGACATTTAAATCACGATTGATTCGTGTCGATCATTCCTGCAAACTTACTAACTTGAGCGCCCACTTTCTTTTAGATACAAGTATTATCAAATAAGTTCTTACCATATACCCTGACTTAAAAGAAAAGATTCTAAACTATTTTATCTTTAACATTTGAATTTTTTATACAGATCTCTCCTTCTCAAAAAGTTTAATATCATCGATTCCAAACGGAAATTAAAACGACTCTCTAGCTCTCTTCATTTACGTCTTATTTCAATCGATTTTCCCTTTTTAAGACGACTTTAATGCACAGCCTTTGACAACTACGACTGAGGCCACTACAACAAACGAAAAAGCAACAACTTCAAAAGATACAACATCTACAACTGCAACTTTTAACCTTCTGAACTCACGGGTTTCATCTTCTAATACTGTGACCTCAGAACCGATGACGTCATCAGTGACGCCATCAAGTTCCTCAGGCACTGGTAATACATGTTTATCTTTTTTTTAATTTCTGTTTGAAAAATGTTAAACACTCAACTTACATGAATGATTTCATAGCAAAGTACATGTATTACTATAATTGTTATATTGATTATATTCTTTAGGCCCTGACAGAAGTAGAACTCTCTCGATTATCTTCCTTGCCTTATTGGTGAGTAATCATCGATTACTGGGATTAGCTCAACTCTGCATGTATGGAATTTTGAATTGTTGTATAATTTTTTTTTTTTTTATTTACAGGTATTTTGGAACTTTTTTTCACTATAGTACCAGTTGTCAATTCCAGAATTCGAAAGGTTTTTGAGTACTTAAATCGATGAAATAAACTGAACAAAAAAGTAATTGTATTTGTTTCATTAAATCTAATCTCATTACATTAAATCTAACTTGTTATAAATTCGTATTGTTTAAAAATGATAAACTGTTTAAGATTTTGTAACTTTAAAAACATTTTTTTTTTAATATAACAGTATTCATGTTCATGTTCTATTCATCTGCAAGTTTAATTCATTTTTTTGTTTTTTACCTTTAATTGTACACTGTACAATATATAATCTATTTATAAATAAATGTATACATTTATATAAAAACAATGAATAGTGAAGTGGTTTGTTTTTTATTACTTTAAGAATCATCCAAAAAAAGTTATTAAAAAGTTTTTCAAAAAATCAAATAAATCATTTTATCATGGTAAATTTGTTGATTAAAAATCATTATTTTCTCGACAGTTGTTTCAAACACGTGGGTATTTTGAACATGACTTCCGGTGATATAATACCCACCCCCCCCCTATGGTTCTGATATTTTTGTAATCAAGGTATTCTGGTGAATAAACATGTGAATAGCAAGTCCGCAAAAGCCTGAAAAATCGTCAAAATAAAAATCCAATCAAATAAAGAATAGAGATTTATGGCCATTCACGTATAATTAATAAATGACGCAACGAGAAGTTGCGACTTTTAAATCGCAGCTATTTCCAACTGATTGCCTTTTGCTTATTTGAATTATAAGACATACCGTCATGTATATTAAAACGTTTAACAATATTTGATACCGGTGTTGTATAGCAGTTTTTCCCCCATAGTAGCTTCCCCCCCCCCGGAAAACCTACTATAAAGTAGCCTTTCCCCCCGTGGGGAAAAGCTACAATATAGTAGCTTTTCCCCCATAGTAGGGTTTCTCCCTCACGTTTTTGGTTCAGATTTTATAAAAAATATTTATGGAAATCCAGTAAGGATTAAAATCAATGTTTCTACACTCCCAGGTTGCATACATGTATATCTGCATTCATCTGTACAGGTTAAGTTTTGTTTTGCCGATTTATTATTTTTATAGACAATGCTGAAAGTTGAACATGTGTGTAATGGAATTACACATAGAACTTAATTTAGGTAATTTATTGAAAAAAGTTTTACACTTATATGCATAATTCTGTGTTCTGAAATTGTATTAAACGAGAATGTTTTAAGAATTTCTTGATAAATTTATCAGACTGTTAGTCTATTTGTGAAAATTTCATCCAGGCTAAACCTTTATTTTAGAGAAATTTTGTTTCCGATGTTTCAGAGCCCGATTTTTAAAATCCTATTATAATAATTATAGTGCATATTCTTTAGGGTCCAATGTCTCATAAACTACAGATGACCATATCACCATATTTTTATAGCGGCAGTGGTTTACCACTTGAAGATGACTCTGAAAATTTCAGCTCTCAGGGTAGGGGCCCTTGATGTTTCAGGGCCCGATGATTAAAGCCCCATTATAATGATTGAATAGTGGTTTATAAGTGGGGACCCGAATCTCAAATTCTAGAGATGACCAATTAAATGTAACCATATTTTCACAGTAATAGTGGTATACCACGAGTAGATGACACCGAAAATTTAAGCCCCCATGCAGGGTAGGAGCCTTTGTTGTTTCCGAGCCCGATGTTTGAAATCCAATTACATGTATAAAGAATATGTATTTTTTAGGGCCCCATATCTCAAAAACTATAGATGACCACATGAACATATTTTTACGGTCATTGAAAAGTAAAAACATCATTTAAAAATACACATTCACTCATATATTTCTTTATTAACATGATTGAAAATTACGTTTAATTCTACTGCTTGTTTTTTAAATTTACGAACAAATTTTTTTAAAAAGGTACGCGGGTAAAATTCATTATTCTTCAAAACATTTAATCAATTCATAAGATGACTAATGATATAATAAATAATTAGATAAATAAAAAAATGAACTTTTATTTATAAAAGGAGAAACCGAAATTAAAAAATAAATAACCAACCGAAGCGCATATACGACTTTTTTACTTGTTTGTTGATTAGAAGAACAAGCTTATATTTTAAAAAAAAAGTCAGCTCATTACAATGTATGTGTTGGTTGTTTTTTGTTTTTGTTTTGTTTTTTTAATTACTTTTGTTTAATTGTTCGAAGAAATAATATGGTACACAAGTAAATCTTTATTGCAAAAATATGAAACAAATAGTATAGTTTTTTAGGTACATGTAATTGAATCGTATATCTTGATTTATATAGCATCGTTTTCAAAATTGTATATTTATAAATCAAGTTGCAAACTTAAAAGTGAAAAAAATTAGCAAATAGTGAGTGACAATAATAACATAAAGTTAGTTCAGGCTCCATTTCACATTTTCCAAAGTAACCAGCAAAGATACCGACATTGTTCTGGTTGTGAAGACATTTCATTGTTTTTTAAAATGTTAACAACATAATATCTCGTGTTTCGTAGAAATGTGCTTAAAAACATGAATATGCGTTACTTTAAAACGAAATGGTAAACACTAACTTTACACATGCTTTTAATACATAATTAAAATACCCCTTAACCATGATTTAGAACCCCATCAATCAAAGTAAAACTAAAACATTTCAGTTTCTCATCATATCATTGCATCCTGTCTCCCGTTTGATATTTAGAAGAAGAAATATATAATTGTTTTTAAGATCGTCAATTCTAACGGTATGAATTTTAAATTGATAGCCTTTTGGACGAAGGGGGTAATACATTTTCCCTTTTATTCCATTCCTCTACAAAATGAAGTCAAGATTGGTCAGTTAGTTCCCTGGGAGAAGCTTATACATTGATGGTAATACATTGGAAAATTAAATTTCCAAACCGGCGTATTTTCACTCAAATGTGTTCTCACGTGTTCAAAACGTCGAAGTCAAAACTGTAGATAAGCATCGATTAAATGAAAAAGATTCGAGGTATTCCGAAATCCGTGTAAAAGGTGTTCCATAAAGGGGTGAGAACAGGTAAAATAAACGATGATGACACATGCATGTTATGAAGGCGCATGCCTTAGTTCATATTTGGGGTTGAAAAACCATGTATTTTATTCTATGTATTAATAAATGCCATAATTATCCTTTTTTTGAGAAATTAATATCATATCAGTTATTACAAATCATTGTCACGAATGGTCCGCAATAAACATGGCCGGAAAGTAAAATTGGGGGAAATCCACTATATAGTAGGCTTTCCGTGGGGGTAATCTGGCTATAAAAAGGGGGAAAGCCCACTATATAGTGAGCTTTCCGTGGGGGAAAAACTGCTATATAGCCATTTTTCCTGGAGGAAAGATGGCTAGGGGGAAAAGGCACTATATGTCACCGGTATTATAAACATATACATGTAATTATGATCCGTTCTAACGACCCTTTAGTGGCTAATGTCTGCGAAGAAAAACCTGCATTTCAAACAACATTTTAGGGTTATGAATGTTATCGTGAAATATATCCAATCTTGGGTGCAAAAATCTTTAGCTTGAACTTTTGAAATAATTACACTGAAGACGACATATAAAAGTTATTTATTTTACAAGATGACCAATAGAATAAGTTTATCACACGATAAGATGAAACAAACGCACAATAGATCAGGATACACGCACGATACGATAAAATTTTCATACACGATATTAACTAGGAAAAGATAAACTATTTTCAGGATAAGCGAAAAATCCCGTTAAACTATCGTCACGATTAATCTGATAATCATCACCATTGTAACTTACCATTGTCTTGTCGATTGGAGTTTTGTTTCAATTTATATTATATATCTCACAAAAGATTTCCTTCTAAAATCTTTGATGTGGTCTTTTCTGAATTTTTTTGTTAGTTTGTGATTAATATAGATAAAGCACCCTTAAAAGATAGATGAACAGGAAGGGTTATGAGAGGGTTCTTAATAAACTCATCAAATCACGAGAGAAATATTGTTCACATCTGAGAGCATCTACACACTAATAACAGTAGATATATATATGATGACAGGCACGTAGCATCGATTTTTGAAAATGGGATAGGGAAGATCTAACTTAAGATAGGTCCCTACTCAGGATTTTTTAAAGTAAGGATTTTTTTTTTCATTAAATTAAGTAGAATGATACCTTACGTAATAAAAAGCCTCAAAAATACATGCCTTAACAATCTACTTTTATCAGTACAGTCTCCAGAAGATGCATACCCTCTTCTTCGATTTCATGATTTCAACCAAAATCAGTATTTGGCTCATGTTTTAAAAAATATCTAAGCAAAACAAAGTTTCAAAAGTTTTAATTTATCATTAAATTTGTAAGAAAGTAAGTACAAGTGTGATTATCATCATTTGATTCATTAAAATGAAATTTTATAATGAAATGTTACAAAAATGCTATTTCAAAATTATTACATAATTGCACAATATTTAACTTATCTTAAAAATTTTATGGTTAAACACCCTTTTTTAAACTTTAAAATATTAGATTTATGTCTACTGCAACTAAAAAGCAAAAAAAAATATAGTACTTCTCATGCTTCTTTTTTTTCTATGACCCTTAGAACACATATACCCACTTATCAAAGAAAGCTAAAAGTGTCATAAACACAATTTAAAAATATATCAGAAAACAGCATTTCATTTCGTTGCCTTGACAAACACTTAAAGTCTTCTTTCAAAACTACATGTCTTGAGTACAAATTAATTTTATGGATAAACAGTGCCTTTCATCTGCACATAAATAGGCGTCGGAACCGGGGAGGGGGGGGGGGCTAGGGGGATTGCCCCCCCCCCCCCTTCTTTTTTTGCAAAGTTAGGCATAACCATGTTCCTAAATTTACCTTAAAAGATTGAGAAGTTGGAGTCATAGGCATACTAGCCCCCCACGGATTAGGAATTTCATGATTTAGGGAAAAACATTTCGGTAGGTAAGATTTTTTTTTTTTGAAAGAATAGGTACTCCCCCCCCCCCCCCCCCCCCCCCCCCCCGGATTAGGATTTCCATGGTTTTGGGAATTGTTTTTTTTCCTCAATATTTCTGAGGATTAGTCTAGCCCCCCCTTACTTTCAATTTGCTTCCGACGCCAGTGATATATAAACACAAAAGTTCTAAAATCTCAGTACCAACTTTCACGATTTCCAACTATTAGACTCATTGAATAGTAAAGCCTTAATTTATATACTGGTAGACATTATTTACACTTGACTGCTTTTATCAAATTCAGAATTATCAATTAAACATTGAAATCTAGAACAAAAAACGGTAAATCCGAACACATATCGTTTTCAATTTTAAAGCTTTTTATATCCGCTAAATTGATGACGCGTCTGAGTAGGGATCTACCTTAACACTTATCCTTCAACACAAGGCAGATATTTGTTTGAACTACTGCCCTTGTAAATATGTAAATAATTATTCTAAGTTTGGGCTAATTAAATGGCTTGTATAAAATTACTTTATTAATGATACACGTGTTTGACATACTGCGACAAATCATAAAGAGTAATGATTTTATTAAAGTAATTATTGTAAAGGCTATTTTACTCGTTTCAACAATACACGTACTTTACCTGCCTTCAAATTTATGGGGTTTCCTTGAAGTTTGATTATTGAAAGAAAAAGTAAATCATAACTGAACCCCTCTAAGAACCTGCTAGGTGAATATTATGTCAGCAATAACAGAACGCTGAAAGTTGTTAGGTTTGAGATTGTCGAACATAAGTAATCATTGTTTGAATGAACCAAAATTGTCGCATGTTTCAAAAAAGACAATATCTTTTGGACCTTAGTTTAATTTTTTTAAAAGACAAACATTAACTCAAATCATTTTTTGCCGAGGAATGGGTTTAAAGAATAAATTTTATAGAAATGCAAATATTGAAAACTGATTTCATATACAAATAAAGCATCTGTAATTTTAAGACTTCTACACTATACACTTTTCGTCCATGTAGTTATTCATGGGTCAGACTATATACAAGAATATGTTCATTGGTCTGCTCGAAACAAATGCTTCAGATAAATGGCAAAACGTTTCATCTCGAGATCTCTTTCGCGGTTACGTAGCAACACCCCCATTTTGGAACCAGCTGTGACCTCCATTATTTCATCTTTGGCAAACGGAATTTTAAAGCATCCCAGCTCAACTTTTACCACCTTAATGAACGCAACCTTGAGAGATATGCGTGCGCACCCAGACAGACCACTTTTACCGACATTCATGTTGTATAACTGCACACAAAGTTTGCCGACTTTTTTCAGGAAAGGAACTTTCAGGCAAATCGCTGGCGGGTTTCTGACTGTAACACGAAATGACGTCATAGTATTGTTAAATTCATTATAGAAAATGTCGCCAATTTTGTTAGATTGAATTGATTGTATCAGAAAGTTGAATTAATGTCACATGTATTAAAGATAACAAACCCGACACTTCTTTACTGTAAACAACCTTTCCTCCCCAAGTTAGAGTAAGCAAGACTCCAATGTTTTTCTTCAAATATTGTACTTTGATACACACTTCAAAAAAAAGAAAGAACATGTATTTTATTTACAACCTGTCTTTATTTAAGGAATGAATTTAATTTCTACCTATGTTTTACGATATTACAAAACTTGGGGCTGTTTACGCTTTATAAACCCCGAAGCGGTTTAAAAAATTAATTTTTACCTATGTTATACGATATAACATAACTTGGGGCAGTTTACGCTTTATCAAAAAGCGTAAACTGTTCCAAGTTATGTTATACTCGTATAACATAGGTAGAAATTAAATTTATTCCGTATAATTTAATTTTCTACTACCTGAAATAGATAATAAGGCCCATTAATTAGTTAAAATATGTTAATTTGTACAAAATTTAAACATAACGTCAAGCGGATTAATACGTTTCACACGCGCGTCTTATTGTGACGTAGACAAGTATGTTATACGATATATATGAATTTGTTTAGCCAATCAAATGAGGCGTTACAATCAGAATTAAATTATTTCGATACAAAAGTCATATCAATCTTGGTTAAATATATAACGTGTAAATTATCTGCAATTATCATAACCCTGCAACCATTAAACACAAAATTGGTACACCAATGTGAGTGAGAAAACTATTAAAACTACTTGTGTATCTATATATACTTCCGCCTTTAATTGAACTTTGTAGTCTACAGATGCATGCGTTGCGGAAATTTAATCATCCAAATCAGACATATAAGAGTTTAAGACGACAGATGGTCATCGTCGCAATAAACCATGACCAATGTACACGATCCTAGGGGGACTCTATCTAGAATGTGACTTGAGGCAATATAGTGCTAGCCCTAAGGGCATATGTTTCAATCGTTGTTTCGGTGATACAAGAGGTCGCTTGACCACTGCAAGGTGGGTGTGTGCGCCAAATGAAATTAATGTAAAAACGAAATTCTATGACAAGCATGTCAGTGATTACGTCATGTAGTTGTAACAACAGACAAAATGGATACCCTCTAGATTAATAGATATCAATTAATATAATCATACATGTTTATTTCAAAAATGAACTTACATATATATATGGAAGCTTCATGCTTAATAAATGGAGAAAAAATTGTTTATGACTAATAAATAAAACTTCAATATATTAAAACTTCAATTTGATTAAAATCAGATCTGTCGCTACTGTTTCTACTGTCGCTAGAAAATCAAGGAGCGTATCGAGGATCTGATTTTATAATCAGATTGAATATATGACCAATTTTTTACTACCGTCTTTTTTCTCCTTTAAGACCCGGATGGTCTGGCAGCATTGACACGAGGACCCGCCACACCGACAGCTGCCTGTGACAGTACTCTGTACAAACTTCAGCCGAGTGTCAGCGACCACCAGCTCGGTACCAACAGTCTGGGGAAGGCCTGAGGATTTTAAGGACAAAAAAATCATTTTATTTTTCATAAACACGAATCAGTATTTTATTCTAGACATTAAGCTTAATTTCATTGAAAAAAAATTAATTTTTAAGAGTTTGTTCTACATTTGTAACTAAACAGTTTCAATTTTTAAGAGTTAGTCCTAACTAAACAATTTCAATTTTTAAGAGTTAGTCCTAACTATACTAAGAGATCTTGGCATTCTGCACGTAAAATTTGAAATAATAAATGTAAGTGAACAATATCAAAATAATTTTACAAAATTATAAATGCTAAACAGTGGTCGTATATCTTTATATCACCCTTCTTTATTGACCAAGTGATAAATAATCAATCATCAATTAACATCTCAAGTTTCTATCAATATTTGTTTATGAGGAAAATGTTAAACATATAACCCTCTTTTTGAGAACAAAGAAATAAAATGGGTTTATCAAACGGAAGTAAGTCATTTTCTATTATTTCTGTAAATTTCATTTAATTAATCTTTTGAGATGATTCTGAAATATCAACTCTCCAAATCAAAGAAAATTGGTAAGGCAAAAAAGATATGACTATTAGGGATCAGAATAATTACGATAAGGTCTTCAAAAGGATCAGAATATATATGAATAAAAAGATCAAAGAATAAGAATCTGTATAAGCGTATTTTTGTAACCAGTTCTTCCGTTGCGACGGGGATCTTAATATTTATTAAAAGAAGAGAAAGAAGAATTGAGCAAATCAGTCAACTTTTTAAACTTCTCTTGGCGGAATTATTGAAAGAAAAGTGAAGCGATATTCACAAAAAATTTGCCTTTCATATGTACATGTACGTGAGGAAATACCGCGTAGAACAACTCCTTCCTCTTTATCAAATATCATACACATCATTAATGATCTACAGGTATCGCATCTGATTTATTATATAGACAATTATGAATAAAAATACAGTGTAAATTAAAATTTTTACTGAACCTATTCCTCCTACATGTACATCGGACAGCACCCCACTCCAAACAGAAACGACACAAAGAAAGGTTAACGCGGCTGTCATCTTTAAACCTAACAATCCGTGAAAATAGCCGATTTAAAAGGAAGTTGTTCATTTTATATGATCGACCAATTCACTTCCTTGTTTTGAACATGATCACATGATGGAACCCTTTAAATCGTTATAATGTATATTACTTAAACATTAAAAAAAGCCACTTAAGAATTGCATGATCATTTGACTTAAAACAAATGAACAGACATATTTTCTGGAAATAATGGGATTATTGATTCATTTTTACATCTACCGAGTATGATTCCCTCTATTTCTTACGGAAACTTATAGTCAATTCATTGCTCAATAGAAACAGCCAGACTGAAATCTGCCCGCTCCTTTTATCGGTTGGTTGTAATCTACAGCGGCTGAAACTGACAGGACTGAAATCGAAACGCCCTGTTCTTCGATTGGTCGAAACTTACAGCGACCTACGAAAAATCACGGACTGCACGAAATAATCATAATGGCGTCAAACTCAAAGTCTCACAGGAGACGATTTGGCTGACGTGTGTTTCTTTTAGCTAACACACTGTTGTAGATAGGGCTTTTGATCGCGAAAATTACCCGCTACGACCAAGTTCATCTCAAGATATTTGCGAAATAAAGTCGTTGCGAATAGAAGTTGTTTTACAGTTGCACATCAGATCAACCTTAAAGAAAGTGGGCGCGTATGATGCAAATTTGGCCTGAATCTTGGAGCGTTGGAAAAATGAAAATTTCATTGCTTATTTGATAAAGGGCACATTTTCAATTTTTTTTAATTTTGTTTCTTTGCGATGAGGAAGTTGGCAAAAGAACCTTTGAATTGGTATTTCATGTTATCAAAATATGGGTTTGAATCTATTATTTATAGCTGTTATTAAATTATTTTCTTGTTTCTGGATCTTCTCTCCACGAATTCGAAACGGTAAAAATGACATACCTCAACATAAGATATGCTACTGCTGTTTAAAAAAGATGGATGTTTACAAACGCATCAATCTGACATTACGTTTGAAGTTTGTACAATTTGATGTCAATTTAAAGGCCAAATATTTACATTTACTTTATGTCCCTCTATCAAATTGCATTGATTATTTCAGTTTCAGTTATTTAAAAAAATAAATCATTTCTTCGGAAAGAGAATAAATGTTAAGAAACGTAAATATAAGCATTGAAAACTTTAGTGCGCGTTACTCAATTTGTTTGCAAACACCGTTGCATGCAGCTATGAAACCACACCTTTTAAAAAAAATAGTGATTCAATGCTTAAATGAACGTTTTCATCTAAAACTGATAGCAACAAAATTAAATTATAAGCAATGAATTCAATATTTATTAGTTTTATACGATATAAAATGGATTGTGACACTTTACGCGTTTTTTTTAAATGCTTCGCGATTTTATAAAACGTAAACAGTCCCAAACTATTTCATCTCGTATAAAACTAATATATATTAAATTCATTCCTTAAAATTATAAATTAACTATATGGACTTTTTTGAAAACATTTTATTGTCCTTTTGCAACGATGGTATAACCTTTTCGAAAGTTTGACACAGTATTTAAATGATTGTCTTATTTCCGAATTTAAAGGCGTTTAGAGCATATAAACTATTAATACTATACTAGTCCTCTACCGTTTTGCTTTCTGACTTGTATACATATGCATGTAACAGGTTTCACTGGAAAGGCTGTCAACCGTTGGGACAACTTTTGTTAAAAACGAAAGCATGTTACTTAGTTTTTAAATAGCAGAAAACATGCTTCAACTTCCTAGAGAGTGGTACCTTCAAATAATCAGTTGTAGCGTTTCGAGGTTATAGACATTTAAATCACAATTGATTCGTGTCGATCATTCCTCAAACTTAATAACTTGAGCGCCCACTTTCTTTTAGATACAAGTATGATCAAATAAGTTCTTACCATATACCCTGACTTATAAGAAAAGATTCTAAACTATTTTATCTTCAACATTTGAATTTTTTATACAGATCAAGTTTAATATCATCGATTCCAAACGCAAATTAAAACGACCCTCTAGCTCTGGTAATTAAATTCTTATTTCAATCGATTTTCCCTTTTTAAGACGACTTTAATGCGCAGCCTTTGACAATTACGACCGAGGCCACTACAACAACCGAAAAAGCAACAACTTCAAACGAAACAACATCTACAACTACAGCTTTGTACCTTCTGAACTCACGGGTTTCATCTTCTGATACTGTGACCTTAGGTCCGATGACGTCATCAGTGACGCCATCAAGTTCCTCAGGCACTGGTTCTTCCTCTTTTTTATTTCTGCTTGAAAAATGTTAAACACTCAACTTACAAGTATGATTTCACAGCAAAGTATTACTATAATTGTTATATTGATTATATGCTTTAGGCCCCGACAGAAGTGGAACTCTCTCGATTATCTCTCTTGCCTTATTGGTGAGTAATCATCGATTACTGGGACTAGCTCAACTCTGCATGTATGGAATTTTGAATTGCTGTATTATAATAATTTTGTTTTATTTTTTTATAAACAGGTATTTTGGAACTTTTTTCACTATAGCACCAGTTGTCAATTAAAGAATTCGAAAGGTTTTTGTATTACTTGAATCGATGAAATAAACTGAACAAACCTAAGAAATAATTGTATTTGTTTTATTAATCTAATCTTATTACATTAAATCTAACTTGTTATAAATTCGTATAGTTTAAAAATGATAAGTTGTTTAAGATTTTGTAACATGTCTTAAAATGTTTTTTTTTTAAAATATATAACAGTATTCAAGTTCTATTCATCTGCAAGTTAAATTCATTTTTTGTTGTTTAGCTTTAATTGTACATTGTAGAATATATTATGTAAATCAATGTATACATTCATGTTATTTATATAATAACAATGAATAGTGAAGTGGGTTTTTTTTTTTAATTTAAGGTCATACGACACGTTCCTCGAGCATCTTTTTGTATCTCCTCGTAATGAAGATTTCCAATAAAATTATTATTTTTGTAATTACTTTTAAAATGATTAGAATTTACTTATACATGGATGTATGCCTAGATGGCAGAGTGGTTATAGCTGTGGCCGCTCACTGTCAGGAGTGTAGGATCTAGAAGTTGTGAGTTCAAAGCCCAAGCCCGGCCGAGTTTGAATTCCAATATGGTGAATTTTCGCAGTGCTGTATATTTATTTGTTTTTATATCTTCAATTCAAGTGTTGCTTCAAGAAGAGTATATAAGAAATTGCAAACTCTAGTATTTTGCAGAAATGCCTGTCAAGGTATCCTAATTTTTTGCAAGAAAGCTTGTCAAAGTAGTAGTAAACCATTAACAAATTCCTGGTAAAAGTTAATAAATATAAAGTTGAGGAACGTGTCGTCTGACCTTAAGAATCATTCAAAAAAGTTACCATAAATTCGGTTTGTACTTTTTCAAAAAATCAAATAAATTATTTTTTCATGGTGAATTTGTTGAATAAAATCATTATTTTCTCGTCAGTTGTTTCAAAGACGCAGGTATTTTGGACATTACTTACGGTGATCAAATACGATGAAATGATGAAAGACTATTATGTGCTCGATGAAGACGAACTCCGGTGGTCCTTGAAAAATGCACCATCGTAAATACATTCAATTATCGGCTTTGAAACTAACATGCAATTGTCACAATTAAATTCATCTCGTCCAATCCAAAGAAGATTTCTTTCAAAAACGTATCAAACTTTGTGTAAAATATAATATAGACAAAACAGAAAGAAAAAAATGTATTCTTGTCGAAAAAAAGATAAGTACTCGTTAAGTTATTTTCTTGGAAATGGAATATAACCAAACTTGTGTGCAAAAAATCTTTAGCGTAAGTGAACTTGTGAAATGATTACACTGAAGGCAACATATTAAAGTTAGTTTTTCACAAAATAACCGATAGAATGGATTGAGCGCACGAAAAGAAAAAACAAATGCACAATAGATCAGGATACACGATACGATAGGATTTCATACACGATACGATAGGATTTCATACACGATACGATAGGTTTCATTCACGATAGGATTTCATACACGATACGATAGGAATTCATACACGATACAATGGGATTTCATACACGATAGGAAAAGATAAACTTTTTTCAGGATAAATGAAAAATCCCGTTAAACTATCCCCACGATTAACATGATAATCACCACCACTTTAACTTACCATTTAATCAAACTTCAAGCCTTCATGGCCTTATCGATTGGAGTTTTGTTTCATGTATATCATACATCTCACAAAAGATTTCCCTCTAAAAATCTATGATGTGGTTTTTTTCTGAGTTTGTTTGTTTGTTTATGATTTATATACATATAAATAAAGCGCCGTCAAAATGATAGATGAACAGGAAGTGTTATGAGAGGGTTCTCAATAAACTCATCAAATCACGAGAGAAAGATTGTTTACATCCGATAATATTATATAATATAACAGGCACATAGCATCGATTTTTTCAAAAAGGGATGGGGAAGATCTAACTTATCACTAATCCTTCAACACAAGGCAGAAATTATTTGTTTGAACTACTGCCGTTGTAAATATGTAAATAATTATTCTAATTTTGGGTTAATTAAATGGCTTGTACTAGTATGAAATGACTTCTCAAGTTATACACGTTGCTTGACATACAGCGACATATCAAAATACGAAGGAGTCAAGTATCGAGAATGTTACATGTAATAAAGAGTAATGAATTTATTACAGTAATAGTAATGGTCTTTTTACTCGTTTCAACAACACACGTAGTTTGCCTGCCTTCAAATTTAAGGGGTTTCCTTGAAGTTAGATTATCGAAAGAAAAAGTAAATCATAACTGAAAACCTCTAAGAACCCTCTAAGTGAATTTTATGTCAGCAATGACAGAACATTCAAGTTGTTAGGTTTGAGATGGTCAAACATGATTAAGTAATCATTGTTTGAATGAAGCAAAATAAATTGTCGCATGGTTCAAAAATTTAACAAGACAATATCTTTTGACCTTAGTTTAATTTTTTCTTAAAAGACAAACAATCATTTTTTGCCGAGGAATGGGTTTAAAGAATAAATTTTATAGAAATGCAAATATTGAAAACTTATTTCATATAAAAATAAAGCATCTGAAATTTTTAGACTTCTACACTATACACTTTGTGTCCATGTAGTTATTCATGGGTCAGACTATACAAGAATAAGTTCATTGGTCTTCTCGAAACAAATGCTTCAGATAAATGGCAAAAAGTTTCATCTCGAGATCTCTTTCGCGATTACGTAGCAACACCTCCATTTTGGAACCAGCTTTGACCTCCATTATTTTATCTTCGGCAAACGGAATTTTGAAGCATCCCAGCTCAACTTTTACCACCTTAATGAACGCAACTTTGAGAGATATGCGTGCGCATCACGACAGACCACTTTTACCGACATCCATGTTGTATAACTGCACGCAAAGCTTGCCCACTTTTTTCAGGAAAGGAACTTTCAGGCAAATTGCTGGCGGGTTTCTGACTGTAACACGAAATGACGTCATAGTATTGTTAAATTCATTATAGAAAATGTCGCCATTTTCGTTAGATTGAATTGATTGTATCAGAAAGTGAAATTGATGTCACATGTATTAAAGATAACAAACCTGACACTTCTTTACTGTAAACAACCTTTCCTCCCCAAGTTACAGTAAGCAAAACTCCACTGTTTTTCTTCAAGTATTGTACTTTGATACACACTACAAAAAAAGAACATGTACAGTGGCTTCCGGGTATAACGAGATGCTGGGGACATAGTTTTACTTCTCGTTATAACCGATACTTGTGATATCCAAGGTTGGCATTTCTTTCAACCTGTCTTTATTTCGATACAAAATTCATATCAATCTTGGTTAAATATAAAACGTGCAAATTATCTGCAATTATCATAACTTTAAAACCATAAAGCACAATTTTGGTTCTTTAACAGGAAATTGATTCACCAAAGTGAGCGAGAAAATTATTAAAACTACTTGAATGTGTACTTGTACATGTATCTATATACTTCTGCTTTTAATTGAACTTTGTAGTCTATGGATGCATGCGTTGCGGGAAATTTAACTATCTAAATCAGACGTATAAAATTTAAAGACGACAGATGGTCATCGTCGCAATCGGATGTATACAATTTAATCAAAACGATAGAGGATCATTGTCGCAAAATCATGGCCAATGTATACGATTATAGGGGTACTCAAGAGTGTGATGAGGTGATAAAGAGGATATATGTTTCGGTGATGCAAGAGAGGTCGTTTGGGTTTGTGCGCCAAAAAGAATAAAAAGGAAATTCTTTGACAAGCATGCCAGAGATGACGTCATGTACTGGTAATAACAGACACAATGGATACCTCTAGATTTTAATAGATATCAATTAACATCATAATTATACACGTTTATTTAAAATATGAACTTATATATAGAAGCTTCATGCTTAAAAAAATGAAGAAAAACTGTTTCTTAATAAATCAATATATTAAAAATTCAATCTGATTAAAATCAGATCCTCGATCCGATCCTTGTTTTTTTTTATTGTCGCTAGAAAATCAAGGAGCATATTGAGGATCTGATTTTAATCAGATAGAATATATGACCAATTTTTTACTACCGTCTTCTTTCTCCGTTAAGACCCGGATGGTCTTGCAGCATTGACACGAGGACCCGCCACACCGACAGCTGCCTGTGACAGTACTCTGTACATACTTCAGCCGAGTGTCAGCGACCCCCAGCTCGGTACCAACAGTCTGGGGAAGGCCTGAGGATTTTAAGGACAAAAGATCATTTTATTTTTCATAAACATGAATCGGTATTTTATTTTAGACATTGAGCTGAATTTCATTGAAAAAAAATTAATTTTTAAGAGTTTGTTCTAGCTAAACAGTTTCAATTTTGAAGAGTTAGTCCTAACTAAACAGTTTCAATTTTTAATAGTTAGTCCTAACTAAACTAAGAGATTTTGGCATTCTGTACGTAAAATTTGAAAAAATAAATGTAAGTGAACAATATCACTAATGAAACACTGGCCTTATCATTGCTGAAATATCCCTTTTACAAAATTTAAAATGCTAAACGGTGGTCTTATATCTTTATATCACCCATCTATATTGACCAAGTGATAAATAATCAATCATCACTTAACATCTCAAGTTTCTATCAATATTTGTTTATGAGGAAAATGTTAAACATATAACACCCTTTTTGAGAACAAAGAAATAAAATGGTTTGATCAAACGGAAGTAGTTCATTTTCTATTATTTCTGTAAATTTCATTTAATTAATCCTTTGAGATGATTCTGAAATATCAACTCTACAAATCAAAGAAAATAGGTAAGGCAAAAAAGATATGACTTTTAGGAATTGGAATACATGTAAATACGATAAGGTCTTCAAAAGGATCGGAATATATATGAATAAAAAATCAAAAAATAAGAATCGGTATAAGCGTATTTCTATAACCAGTTCTTCCGTTGCGACGGGGATCTTAATATTTATTAAAAGAAGAGAAAGTAGAATTGAGCAAATCAGTCAAAATTTTAAAACTTCTCTTAGCGGAATTATTGAAAGAAAAGTGAAGAGATATTCACAAAAACTTTGCCTTTCATGTGTACATGTACGTTAGGAAATACCGCGTAGAACAACTCCTTCCTCTTTATCAAATATCATACACAGCATTGATGATCTACAGGTATCGCATCCGATTTATAATTAAGACAATTATGAATAAAAATACAGTGTAAAATAAAATTTTTACTGAACCTATTCCTCCTACATGTACATCGGACAACACCCCACTCCAAACAGAAACAACACAAAGAAAGGTTAACGCGGCTGTCATCTTTAAACGTGTCCTCTTTCTGTATAGCAAGCCTGACAATCCGTGCAAATAGCTGATTTAAAAGAAAGTTGTTCATTTTATATGATCGACCAATTCACTTCCTTGTTTTGAACATGATCACATGATGGACCCTTTAAATCGTTATAATTTATATTACTTAAACATAAAAAAAGCCACTTAAACCTTTAACCGCCGCCGTTTTGACAGTTTTTTTTAAGAATTTAGCAAACAATTTTAAAATGAAAATTACGACATTTTCTGACAGACTTTACATAAGGTAACCTATATATATTATGAAAGGTAAGGTATTAAAGGTTCATACTATGCTCTGTGTCACAACCTTGTGGTAACCATGGCAACACAATATGGTCAAGAACACAACATTTTATGTATTTTGAGTGTTTTTGACATGATTAAACAAGCGTTAATATTAAACACTTTGTAAAGTTACAAACTTGACACTTAAGTTGACACTTAATAAAATATTTATGCAATTGTCCAAGTTGTGTGCTCCAAAAATTTAGTTATAGTATTTTTTTAACCTTTAAATCTATCCAAACAAATAATTGTCAAGTAGTAAAGGAAACCTTTGGAACATAAATTTAGCAATATAATGCTGTATTTTATGGACAATTTGCAGGCATTGACACATTCAACTAAAACAAATTTGAAGAAAAAAATGTGATATGGTATAATGGTAGTATATAAGAAATAAATAAATACATTGATATGATGGAAATTCACAGCGAGTCCAAATCTACACTATTCAAATTTTTATATACATGTGTACCTGTAACATTTAGTAAAATGTAATCTTAACATGTACATCCTACATCTTGAAATGTTTATGATAATTATATTCTATCAAATCCATTCAAAGTTAGCAATAACCCTCGAAATACATTCTTGTTTATATGCCAATCAACTTTTTTCATATAAAATACAGGTGTTTTATATGGTATCATTAAATTATTTTCTAACATTTTCAGATTAAAAGTTATAGCAAAAAATCTCTCACTTTCTTTTTTTCTCTCTCTTTCTTTCTCGCTCTTAATTTCTAATTAGTGAATAGCTTCTACAGGAGAAATATATCAAATAAAAAAGACAGTTACTTAATATGTTACATACAATAAAGATAAAAATGACAGCAACAATAAAAACTGTAATATGCATTCATTACAAAATTGGAAGCTGATCATGTACATAATATGCTTGAAAACAAGCACCCTGACAAAGATGTATCATACACTTGTCACAACAATAAACAACATCCTTCCTCTTGCCCTTTTTTGCACACCATTTACACCGTCCACGAGGTCGATCTAACTTCATGCTGTGATGCTCACTCAAACCTACTGCTGTGATCATATGTTTTCCTAAATGACTAGGCTGCTTCCTGTTAGAAAAATCTGCAATAAGACTCATGGAAACATCAACATGAAGATCACCTAAAGAATAATGTTATCTTGGTTTCACCACATCAGGGGTCATCTTCCAAAGGAAAAATATATTGACCAGGGCCACTTCCAGGATGAAATTCATAAAGTACTTCCAGAACTTTCTTGACTGTCGACCAACGGGACACTTGGAGCGATACTGCATGGCACGATCAACACCATAGTAGTTCTCCTAGTAGGCAGCAACAGCTGGTGGTCGCTGTATTAGTATGACCTCACCCCCAGATACACGACGATGTGTCAGACCATCTCCAAGTGGATCTGATGTGGTTAAAACAATATGAACCTGTAAAGTAAATGATGATTTACCAAATGGATAACATACTTTTTTCCACAATATACACTCCATCAACAATCTGAAATTGGTCAATTACTGGTTTAGCATCTTTCCATGCTGTTGCAACCAAATTGTCTTGTTGCAGTTGTTCAGTATCACCACGACCACTAAAAGTTAGGTTCTTCAGCTGATGTGGGAATCCTTTGCGACTGGTATTGATGGTACCACAAGCATAAATACCATTAACTTTCAAGATTTTGAAGCAATAGGATTGATGTAAAGTACCTATAAATAGAAAATGTCACATAACAATATTGTCAGAAGTTATATCAGTATGCATTTCATTATTCTGAGGTTTACTAATGAAATGATTACAGAAATCATGTAATAATTTTTATTTGATAAGTTTCATTTATTCAGGATTAATTCTTCTTTACTAAATTCTTTTTGAAAACGATGCAGCTACTTTTCATATATAATTGATGGACATAAGCAACTGGCAAATATACACACAAATTTGGGCTTTCATGGCCTATTAGTTTTGAGAAAAAGATTTTTATAGATTTTCTCTCTATATAAAAATTTATCCCCCATTGTAGCCCCGCCCTACCCCCCAGGGACCATGATTTGAACAAACTTAAATCTACACTACCTGAGGATGCTTCCATTTTAATTTGGGCTTTCCTGGCCTACCTGTAATAGTTTTTGAGAAGATTTTAAAAGATTTTCTATATATATTCCTATGAAAAACTTGTGGCCCCACTCACCCAGAGTATCCATGATTTGAACAAAATTAAATCTACACTACCTGAGGATGCTTCCGTTTTAATTTGAGCTTTCCTGGCCTAATAGTTTTTGAGAAGAAGATTTTTAAAGATTTTCTCCATATATTCCTATGTAAAACTTGATCCCCAAATTGTGGCCCCACCCTACCCCCGGGGACCATGATTTGAACAAACTTGAATCTTCACTACCTGAGGATGCTTCCACTCAAATTTGAGCTTTCCTGGCCCAATAGTTTTTGAGAAGAAGGTTTTTAAAGTTTTTCTCCATATATTCCTATGTAAAAATGTATAACCCAATTGTGGCTCCACCCTATCCCCGGGGACCATGATTTGAACAAACTTGAATCTACACTATCTGAGGATTCTTCCACTCAAATTTGAGCATTCCTGGCCTAATAGTTTTTGAGAAGAAGATTTTTAAAGATTTTCTCTATATATTCCTATGTAAAACTTGATCCCCTATTATGGCCCCACCCTACCCCAGGGACTATTATTTGAACAAACTTGAATCTACACTACCTGAGGATGCTTCCATTTTAATTTGAGCTATTCTGGCCTAATAGTTTTTGAGAAGAAGATATTTTAAAAGATTTTCTCTATATATTCATATATAGATGTAAAACTTGATCCCCCTATTGTAGCCCCATTCTCCAACTTCTGAATGCCGCTTTGGAAACAAACACACACCAAAGTAATGATAGGGAGACAGGCATATATAAGCATGCCCATATTATCATGTTACCATGCCCAGCCGGGATTGGATAAAAAAATTAGTTGATGGTTGTTTGTTGCTGGAACTATAATGACCTTAAGATCTTATAACTAAAGCTTTCTTAGATTTGATAGCTTGCAACTGCCCCACAGGTTGCAGAACCTTTATCTGTGAATGTAAACGGGCCTACGTCCGGGGTAAAGACATTTGCAAATTTCAAATCACAATATATCTTATCATTAAAAAAAAGAGTGTATAAATAACATAATTATATACTGTAGCTTAATAATGGAAAACTTTTTTTTTCTAAATGAAAAGCTGGTGGAATTTTTTCTATTAATACAAGTGTTCAAATTTGATTGTCAGTGACATCATTAGTATTGAAATTATGATATTCAAACATTTTCCCCATTTAAGAGGCCTTTAGTAGTCTATATAGAGATAAATGAAATTTAATTGGCTACTACTATATATCAATTTGAATTGCCATTTTGACAAAATTAACGTCATTTTCATGAAGACCAACACATTTCATGAAACTTGAAACAACCTTATTATGATAAATATGTTTGCTAGACCAATTTGTGATTTTGTATTGTTATTTTTTTCTATTAAAGAGACTGCGAGACGAAAATTAATGACATCTGGTTGTCCACCATTTTTAACTATAATTTATCGTGATCAACATATTTTGTTGGAATCAGCACACTTTAGTTATGATAAAATGCTATGCTGAACCAATTTATAATCGTTTGTTACCCCAATGTTTAAGACTTACATGTAAGAGAATTATAGAATTTGTCTGGCGACCATTTTGACCGCCATTTTGACCTAATTAGCGCCATTTTTGTCATAGCAAGCATATTTTTCAGACTAAGCACGCCTTAATTAATATGCAAAAATAACTTTGCTGGTCTGAATTATTATTGTTTTTATGCGTTTTCCCTAGTTTAAATGTTTTAGGAAAAAAATTTAAAATCTGGGTATCTGCCATTTTGAATCGCCGTGTTGACCTAATTAACGCTTTTTGGGGAAGGTCAGCAAATTTTTTCTTAAACTTAGCACACTTTAGATATGATAACATACTTAGCTGGATCATTTCATTATTGTTTGTTAATAATGAAAAGACTTTAAGAAAAAAATATAAAATTTGGTTGTTCGCAATTTTGAATCGCCATTTTGAGCTACTTAACGCCATTTTCATTATGGCCAGCATATTTTTTTGGAATCAGCACACTTTAATTATGTTGAAAAAATATGCTGGACCAAATAATAATTATTTGCCGTTGAAAGGTTTTTTGTCGACCAAATCGGACTGGACTATTATCGGTTGGTCGTAATCTACAGCGGCTGAAACTGACAGGACTGAAATCGAAACGCCCTGTTCATCGATTGGTCGAAACCTACAGCGACCTACGAAAAATCACGGACTGCACGAAATAATCATAATGGCGTCAGGCTCAAAGTCTCACAGGAGACGATTTGGCTGACGTGTGTTTCGTTTAGCTAACACACTGTTATACATAAACAGTAATTAAGGGAATTTTTAGACGGTGGCTATTTATAGCCACTGTCTATTGCTACGGTCCTGACCGGAAGGGTATTTCTCACGGGGACCCTAGCGGATAACGAACGATAACTCTGTTAGGTACATGTATGCAGTGTTTTATCTACGTGTCGATTTCAGTATGAGAACTCATTTTAATCTTATCAGATATTTTAAGCATTATAGCTGCTAATTATTTTGTACATACATTTAAATAATGTATGAAATTGTGTTTTATTTTAAATGAGCCGTTACCCTATCTGCTTACGCGGTATTAATAATATAAGGCTCAAACTGCCAGTTTTGACGTTTAACTCTGTATCAGGACTGCATATAAACTATATCACTGCGATAATTGGTCAAGAGATCTCACAATAATTGCTTCTTGTTTTTTATGATATAAATAATTGTCAGAAACACACTATTTAAACTGGTTTGCCATTTCATATTTCAGCAATTACGCTTCATCGATAAATTCAGCCATTTTCAACGCATTAGTTTTAGTTGAGCAGTATATTTTTTGTTGTTGTAGCTTATTCCAAAGAATTCACAACAGATACTGACAATGAATATTACATAAATTACATTTTATTGAACTTCAACCGATCAATGGCACAGTTTCTTCTACAAGTGTGCATGTGTTTTCAAACACACAAAAACTTTAAATTTACGATACAAATGTGTTAAATTTTCGACTGACCTGTGATTTACAATGTACCTTATTTTGTACCTCACTCAGTCTGTAGAAACATAAATTTTATTACAGGCACCTCAATATTCATCAGACAATATTTACTGCAGATGTTGACGCTTTACTTGCTGCTGACTTTCTCTCAAACACGCTAATCGACGTCGGATTGTAAAATTCACGTGCAAATCGAGTCGCCATTTTAAATGTTTATAAACTACATTTTACGATGTTTCAAAGATTTTTAGTTCAGATTTTTTTTTACATATGCTGTAAAACGTCTTATGGATTTCACGGCGTGTCAGCTCGTGTATCTCTAATTTGCAGCAAACGCTAGCTTTTTTGTGAGAAAAAACATGCGATATTCCATATACATTTATGGTACATAATGAACGGTAATGTAAGAGAGCATCTTTTCTTTGGTTTTGGGGCATTTTTTCACTAACAGATAACATTATTTACATATGTACGTAAACATCGCCCCGTTTGTTCTCAAATGATTCTTAATTCGCGAGTACAACTCTATTATGAACTTTCTTCGACATTTGTTTCCAAGTGTTAGCATCATTTTGTCAACATGCATTTACAAATAGGCGGGCCTATATAAATGCGCCAGTTTGTTGCGACTCGCAATTGAAATACACACCGGTTAGAAAGTGTCATCACTTAACACAATGCTAAATCGGCCGTAGCGTATACATTCATGCTATATTTGCGATAAATAATGAAACATGAAGGCAAAAAAATGTGCTTCATAGATGACTGTAGAATTCTGCTGAGCTACAGAAATAAAGCTTTCCGAAAATATTGCCGGGATTTGCGAACCCTAGATCTATTGTTTAGTACATGCAAAGAATAAAATCAAAGAAGATGGGCGAATAAGGCGTGTAAAATGACCATATGAGGACTGATTAGATAGATCAGATTAACTTCAATTCATTTTCTTTCATAGAGTGGGTCTGAGCTCAATATTTTTTTTTTACAGTCTAAATGTGGTTTAATGGAATTTAATAAACCGATTGGACTCAACAAAAATGTGGAGAGATGACCCACTACAGTTCAAAAATGTCATTTTGTAGCTCAACAATTGAAAGTTTTAGAAATATAATACAAGTCCGAAAATTCATGGTCATTGTCTCATATAGCATTTAAACAACGCACTTTGTTGTGAATGAAATGGCTCAGTGGTTAGAGCACCAGCCATTAGGAAACTTTATAGAACTTGGGTTCGATACCACCAAAACTTAAAAATTTATTATTTTTTTCTTATCTTTTTGAAATATTTCAAACTGAATATAGTTAGAAATTACCATTTTGTAAACTTGTATAATAACATATCAAATATATTTAATTGAAAAAATGCTAAATTTGAAATTGTATTTTACAACTAAACCAAAAGGGCAGTTGTGCCATCTTACCCCCCCCCCCCCCCCCATCTTCTTTATACACACAGCTGTACGGTCAGAAAAACGTGCGTTCAGCTTGAATTTTGTTTGTTTGGTGTTTTTAAAAACTTATTTTGTATAATTAATCAATATTTGTTGTAAGTTTACTAGAAAAGTTTAATGTAGCAAGTAATTTATGCGTGTTAAAGTGTACTGAGAAGCGATAAAATATACATGTGACTTTCCCGAATTCATTCAAATGGTTTGAATAAATCTATAGCTAAATACAATAGAACAAATGTTTAAAACGTTGATTAATGAAACTGCCGCGACCGAATGCTGTATGATATTTTTTAAAATTTTCATTCACTTTCGTTGTGAGCAAATGGAAATAATCCCCTAAAGTCGAAGATAAAATATTGATTTACTCTTCTGTTTCATGATGACGTGCACTCCAAAAGCAATACCAGTTTTATCAGACAGGTTCTTGTAAACCCATTCCATTTTCTTTACACCTTAATGTATTAACTGACTATGAGGGGAAAAAAAGCAAATGTGATGATCCACAAGACTGCAACTTTTTCCCCGTGAAGAAAATGAGGGAAAATGCTGTCGAGAGGGACAATTAACATACTATATGTATGCCCAAATAGTTAGTAAAAATAAGTATTTTATCATACCAAAGCTTTATTTGTTCTCGTTACTTTGAGAAATCCACAATATATTTAAAGCACAATAGTCCAATCCACACTTTTCAAAAGTTGTTCCCATTTGCGGGGTCAACCCAAAGGTCAAAAAGGAAAAAACCAAAGTTCCCCTTCTTCAAACAATCAAATATTTGGGCGTACTGTGATGAAATCGCTTTGGATTTGATTTATTCATTCAATATGTGGTGGCAACCATTCAAACGGGGTTTTAATGTCAACTGATATATAGTATACAAACATATTAATACAAAATATAGATACAAACTTCTATACGACAAAGACTACTGTGATAAATCTTTGGGTCTTTCCCAAAAGATGACGACCAAGAGACACAGCATTTGTAAAGTGTAGAGTGAGATCACAGCTACGATTTCCACAGAGTTATCCATGTAGGAAACTCACGACTAGTTGTGCGAGTAAGCATTAAGTATTAGTACATGAATGCGATACTGGCCGCGGTTTTCTACAAAAATAATTATCATACATCACTCATTATTACATGTAATATGCCACTTTCAAACGACGCCACCGTCTAACAGTACTTTCAGTACTTTGATACTTTCTTTTAACAATCAATTTATTATTTAGTTAAAAGAAAGATGTAAATATAAACTGTTACAATAAAATGCTTTCTTTAATGATTTGTGTGGGTTATGAAGAAAAAAATTAACATAACCCGCTAACGCGGGTTATGTATTTGTTCTACAATATCGCCACCTTCATATCTCGCATGAATCACCAAAGATCAAGCGTTTTTTTGTTTTAATAATAAACGACGAGATGATTGTGAGGAAAACATTGAAGCTACTAATAAAGTATACTGGTTAATCCGCGGAGGCATTGTGCATTTCAATGGTCTGTAAAATTCTGCCTCATTTTATTGTTTGACGACTTCATTGTTATCGATGAAAACTTTTGCCATATATATGTTTTGTTTTTTGTGTTTTCTCTTGGGTTTTTTTTTTTTTTTTGGTGAAATAATTTCGAGTTTTAAAAATTTCCATATATTTAATGTACACATGAGGGAAGATTATGATAGATTAATTGTTTTTAGCGCACTTCGATCATTATGTCCGAATCGGACATTCACTTAGTTAATGTGCCTTTGAATAATATATATATATATATATATATATATATATATATATATATATATATATATATATATATATATATATATATATATATATATATATATATATATGAACTTTTAAAAATCTACACAATCTAATTACCACTGGTTCTATTTCCATGTTATTAACAGAATAATACATGTTTCAGATAAAATAGATCGTACTTTCATGAACATGGCCACTGTTTCCTTGACTGTTTTTAAATGTAAGACAATTCACTAAAAGTTGCACTAGTTAACGATAAAAGTGTTACTATAACATTGGACACCCCTGAACTTGTTTAGATAATTTATTTACACAGTCGATGTATGCGATAGGAAAGGTGTATGTATACAGATCTCTTTCGGTTTACACCTGTCACTGAATATGGCGCTAAAACTGTACTACGATCTAGGTTCGCAACCCTCACGAGCTGTGTTCATGTTTTTAAAGCTAAACAACATTCCGTTTGATGAAGTTTTTGTTTCCATTGGGGCAGGTAAGAATTTGAGCACATTTACTTAACCCTCGGCAGTATGTTCCAATCGTTCTATATTCTGACACATACTATCAATCCATGGAAGGTCGGTATAGTTAAGTTCTACTCATTGTGTAACTTGCTTCTTCCCAAGTAAGGGGTTCCTGGGATCAGAAACCCTTGACTTGGGAAGATGTGTAACTTGCAGCGCGGTCTCAACAGTCTTAATAAAAAAAACATTCAATTGAAAATCAAGCATGCGTGTTACATTTCAAATTTTAATGCTTTTTAGGCTAAACATATCTTGAAAAATATTGAAAAGTTGTAGTACAATCATGCAAAGTTTAATGATGTTTCCGTTTATTGAATTTTATATTAACAAACGAAATGAAGTAAAGTATACAACGTCAGACAATATCACAATTACTTGGATAAATTCATTTTACATGTGAGAACTAGAAGTTTATGTTATATATGTTGGAATAATACACAGGAGAGCACAGGCAAGAGGAGTTCCGAAAGATCAACCCCTTCCGGCGTGTACCCGTCATAGACGACAATGGATTTGTCCTCACCGAGAGGTACATCAATCGATCTCTAGTTATTTATCAAAATAAAACTCAAACCATATTTTAAATAGGAACAGCTCGTAAAACATACATCATTGATATTGATATTGTCAGCATAACCCCTAAAATGTCAGTTTTAGGATCCATATATCAAAAATTAAATAAACGCACAATAAAACATAAATTACATGTATGATATTTAATAATTTGATCGATTAACTTGGGGGGGGGGGGCATAAAAATACGCGATTGTGATTTCTACTGTAGTTTTAGTGTGGCTAATATCATTTCTTTGCAATTAATTTTGCAGTGTTGCGATATTGAAATATTTGGCTAAGAAATACAAAGCACCAAGCCACTGGTATCCAGAGAATGACACTGCAACTACTGCCAGAATTGATGAATACATGAATTGGCAGCATCAAAATCTGCGACAAAACTGTGCAATGCTTTTCCAAAATCTGGTAATTTGTGTATACAAATGTAAGACAATTGCAATTATTACTTAATAATCACAAGAGTTATCAACAGCCACATGTAACCTCTTCTGATAGTTAATTAATTATGTAACGTTATCGGCAATTGTGTTACTCAAATATACACTCTATTTTACGTACATTCAATTATTCTGTTTTAACCTTTACCCCTAATACATGTATGTACATGTACATTTGTATATCGTTAACTTGTAAATTCTGAATGTGATTGATTTCTTGATTTCATGATCACTCACCGTACGTTCATCCTATTTGTAGATTCTGATACCAAGAATGAAAGGAATGCCGATAGACTGGGAAAAGGTCAAATTTTACCGGGAAAAGGTCGCCGAAATGGTCAAACTACTTGACCAATACTTCCTTAAAAACAATTTATACCTGTGTGGAGATGAAATAACTTTGGCGGATCTTTTAGGGGTGTGTGAACTGGTCCAGCTTGTCCCAGTTCGTGAACAGATGATGTATAAAAGCAACGCCAAGGTCAAAGCCTGGGTCGATCGCGTCAAATCGAGACTAGGGTCACTGTTTGATCAGACCCATGAGGTCATTTTCGGAATGGAAGCCATGTTTGACCCAAAAGTCAATTCCAAAATGTGAATTTCTTCTTACACCAATTTTGGAACATTTACATCTTCTTTCTGAATCCCGGTATCGGTAGATATTTGAATTTAAAAATTGATTCCATAAGTTATAGTTGGTTCTATACCCTGCAAATACTCATAACTTTCTACTACACGTATCATGTTTAATATGTTTTAAAAAGTAATTGCTATAAAAGTCGTGGTACAAGCCAGTGTATATTTTCTTTGTTGTCATTGTCAATAGTGAGAAAGAGTCGCATTGCTGTCTCGAGGTACATATACATGTATGCATGCTAACAAGGGCATTAATGCTGAACCACAATTTTCAATGAGCGAATGACCAAGGCAAATTTATCATACTGAATAATATATACATTTATTATACTTTCATGTTAAATACTGAAATCTGATTGGTTAAGACGCAGTTGATAATCCATTCTATTATCCTCAGAGTTAGCAACACACTTGGCAACGGGTAACATAACGAATTGTTACATGCGCGTAAATGATGCGCGTACGGTTCGCCGTAGAATTCAAGTCATTCCAATAGAAAAACAGTTAAGTTTTCTTTAAAATTGACATTCAGTATAATAAAATAAATAGTGCCTGTTTGGGAGGATAACAGTTGAAATCGACACCCCTCGAAAACCATTGTCAACCTCCGCTTCGCGTCGGTTGACAACGGTTTTCTCGGGGTGTCAATTTCAACTGTTACCCTCCCAATTCAAACAGGCACTATTTATATAGTGTTGCTAACACTTTTTTAAATTCTCTATAAGCAAGTGGAGATTATTGTTACACAACATATAACATAAATTTCTTTAAATGTTAATATAATAATGATATTTTATTTCAAACTGATCAACGAAAACTGTATCTTAATTAAATACGTCTAACAATTAGTCAATTGATCAATGACTATAATCAATATTGCACATCTTCAAAACACTCATAAAACCATGCAGTGACAAAAGCTATAGGATAAAATAAACCAATGGAAAATATATTTACATATTCTGATCATACTTTTAACGGAAAAATCAAATGACATCTTTTAAGACTTTAAAGTCTTGTGTCTGTTTTCAGAAGATGGTGAAGCCATTACACATACATGTAACTACATATTTAAATATACAAAGTATATATAACACATACTTAACTATGTAAAAATGTATAAAAATAGAATATTGTACAAAATGATATCATTGTAATAATTATGTATATCACAAAACACAATGCCCTGAAAGTCAGTGCATGACTGAAAACCACAGAGCTCATTAAAAAATTTGCCTAATCACTTGTAGTTGACTTAGTATAAGCTGACTAATCTACACAATAAAAACTTGTTTCAAAAGACAATAAATCTGAGAACAAATTAGGACCAGATATAACTTGTATGAGTGAAGTTAAGCTTTCAAGAATGACTTTTGTAATCTATGTGAAGATGATGCTTCAGTTAGATATAAATGAGAAAATGTTATGCAACATTTTTTGTACAAATATGTGACTGAGTCTCTAAAAGCAGTTTTATCTATAAACAGAATGTGATTTCACACTGTTCTTAGTACGGTAACGGTAAAACATTTTACACCCCTCCTATTCAGTCAAAATTACACCTATAAGTGCGAATAATGTCCTTGATTGGAGCTCGGCACACAGGGCAGTTGGAGTTACGGGACATGAGTTGCCGACCACAGCCGTAACAAACGCACATGTGACCACACTGGTAGAGCACGGAGTCGGAGAACTTGTCCAGACAAATCAGGCAGTGTGAGTCGTTGACTGGTCGAGACTGCCTGGAGGTCGCTGTCTCACGTGTCCCATCTACAAAGCGCAGGAAAAAGATCATAATTATTGTTGTTAATTTGCAGTCATTGAATTTGAATTTTTTTTTTTTTTAATTTACTAATTAATTGAGCTGATTTGAGTTTTACATGTCAGAAAAATCACAGACAGTCTTATCAGGCATTTTTTTCACTCCCTTTTGAAATTTTAGGCGAACATAATTTTAGCAGTTTAGAATAACAAAAGTTCTGTTAGCTATTGGTCTAAATGAATACGTAATGGATTCACATCAAATACTATTTACTACATGTAGATAGGTCAATACAACTTACTACAGTTCTATTTGCATTGATGAAAAATTGCACAGAAAATGACTCATTTTAGTATGACATCTCAAGTATATAAAATATAACAATTTTATGCTCAAGAAGTAAATATTTAGTATGTCAACATGAATAGCCCATCTTTGAGTTTAGGGACAAATAACTTATCCGTAGTACATCAAATTAAAAAGAACATGTATATTATTAGGACTTTCTCAACTCTTTCTCAGCCAGCTTATCAGAACCAAGAAAAAGAGCCAGAGAAATATCACAGTTTTATTAATTTGCCTCAGACTCACCTGACTTTTCTGACATGGCCGCCGCCACTTCCTGTCTAATGGCCCGCTGGATGTCAAGTTGAAGGTCGAAGCTGACCTTGAGCATGGACTTCATCTCCTCCACCTGGGCCTTCAGACTGGCCATCTCCCGGCTGAGGTACAGATTGGACTGAAAAATTACATTTCATACTACAGTACTTGTACCTGATTTATCTAATTATTGACAGTCATAATGAGTGACAAGATAATTACTGTACACATATTTGAAATAAAGCTCTTATTGTTGACATAGTTATCTTCTCAATCTATATACCGGCACATGTATTAAACAAATGAGTTCAAATTTATGGAAAACTGAAAATATGTACCCGGTACTCTAAAAGAGAACATATGTTTTTGATTCTTTGTCAAAAAATTTAATCAACATTTAAATCTTAATGCTATGAACTTTGAATAATTTATCAGTGTTGTTTACCTGTGTGTAGGGCACTGCATGAGCACTAACACTGGTCACAGAAATGTTGTCCCAGTTATCTGCCCCTGGCTGCTGTGGAGGAAGCCCAATGTGGGAGAAGTCGTTGCGGATGATTGGTTGCGTTGGTTGTATCGATCGCACGAACTCCTGCACTCGCTGTCCGTCAGTGTCTGAACCGTTCAGGCGATCCTATCAAATGGTCATCATAAACAATTCAATAGTTTTTTTTCAAACAATCAAATAAAATTAACATCAGATATGTAAATGCTGTTGATCTTAAGAGTGCAAAAGTATTTTCACTCTTGTACAGCATTCTGTGGTATTGTTTCCCTTAACATGAGTTTAATTCTGAACAAATAATGATATTTCTTTATTCATAACACATAACATAAAAGCCACAAATTGATACAATGAATCTTTTGAAAAATGCCCAGTAAATAAAAATTGGTCTCCAGGAATGACAATGATTCCACGGTATTTATATTCAAACTCCAACATCATTTAACCCCAAATTTCTCTTAAAATATCTTAAGGTAAAAGAAAATACATGTACATATTGTAAATGTTTCTTTCCAAGATAGACAACTCTGAATGGCCTCTCTTTCTGCATTTTAAATTTTTAAAATGCAAACTGAAGTACAGAATCATAATCTTACCCTCATGGTCAGTTCCAGCGTAGTTCGGAAGTTTCCTTGCAAGGTAGAGGTAACCAGTTGACGGTGAACCAGTTCACTGATCTCTTGTACAAATTCCTCGCGCTGCATTTCCTCCACAACATGGAGAGGTATGGAACTTATGTCGGCACTGAAAAGGTATTTTTTAAATACAAAACACATATTAGAAAAACACATGAACATGCAGTTCAAGGGAAAAATCACATCAATATCCTGGGGGTTTCCAGACCCTGTAGGGAGGGAGGGAATTTTTTTTATTTTTCAAACTGGAAGTTCAACAAATCAAAAATTAGTAAAAAATGAAAATCTGAATAAACTTGTAAGTAGGTAAATGTTGTGCAACAAAAAAAAAACAATTAAAAAAATTTCTTGATTTTTTACTGATAAAATTTGATCAGCGGTCCCGGAGTATTTCAATGAGGCGGGAGGCAATTTCAAACAAACAATAATTTAATTTTGGCCTAAATCTATGTAAATTACACTTACATATTCATCTGTGGAGGATGAACAGCAGGTGGAGGTGGAACCACATTCTCTGTTGCTGTAAAAAAAACCCCTCAATTTCAGATTTTAAATAATATGCCAAAATTAAAATATTATTTCAAGCTTTTTTCAATCTTATCAAATATTATTATCTTATAGGTAAAACATGCCATTATGACATATTCAGTTTAGTGGACAACAGTAAAATTATATAAAGTTTTTATATTGATATTTTGAAATTAATATCAAATTATGTAGTAAATATGTAATTGATAGGTTTGCAATCAATATCTTACAATTAATGGAAGATCTGCTTCGTGAGCTGGCGATGCTGTTGCTTCTACTGCGTTCAGTCTCTCTCTGAAGTACTTCCAATGACCTTGGTCTGTATGGTACATCAGGTTCTGCCGGAGTACTGTCTCTCGACACTCGGGGGGGTGTAGGTACCCAAGATGGTGTTCCATCTCGAGATAAACTGCTAGGTGTAGATGCATTTGAACTTTGTCGAGATACTTGAGATGTTCCATCTCGAGATATTACGTCAGCTGTTGCTGTCTGTGGGCTCGGTTGAGATGATTGTGGAGAGTTGCTGTGAGATGAATTTGTTTGCGATGAAGCTCGCGGTGCTCTTGACACACTTGACAGGGTGCCACGAATGACATTCTCAAGGCGTCGTCTGAATGCGGTTCCCAGAATACTGGATACCCTCTGCTGTTCAACAAGGCCTTGGATTTCTACCACTACAGTCTCTGGACGAATTTCATCGACATCTTCCACATTTGCTGGAACATTCTCCTTCCCTGATTCCAACTTGGCCTCTTGGACCTGAAGATGCTTGGCAAAAAAGCTGTCAATGGCGTTCTTATGTCCTGTGCTTGTCACTGGTCTCTCCCCATACTGGATCTGGCGCAGCTCATACATACGATCACTAAAATATTGGAGAGCAAATAATTTATAAATAAATGAATGGTTAAGCTATTTAAAAAGTCTTTATCATATGATCTAATGTTTAGCAACTGAGAATTTAACTTAAGAATAGAAAATTCTTATTTATTTTTTTTTGGTTGGAAGAAGCTATATATATGGTATATATATAGGCCTATATGCCTTCAGCAGCTGTTCAGGCATTATCAACATGATCAAGCAATCTTTATTCAAGTTATCAATTAATTTCACAGTTCAATTAATATCGATATAAAATCATAACGTACGTTTTTGCCTTCTCCAAAAACGCTGACAACTGCAGATCTTTGTCCTCTCTCCCTTCTGCTTGTTCCACAACGGCAGTGGGTTCCAAATCCGGATTCGCGCATTCTCCGGTCTCCATATTCAATAGATCTAATTGTTGTTCACTTTCGCTAAAATCTGTGCAACCACCTTCTGCCATCCTGTTCAACTAGGTCTTCTGACTTTTTATACCTGGGTAAAGGTAAATATAGAGTAATAATCTATTCTTAGACATTACCGCTAGTGACTCACTGTTTTGACAACAATCGCCCGAATTATTTCGGTGTGTATCGTGACTTTTTCTCTTCCGGCTAGGAAAACTCCAAAAAACCTTGACGTCAATCGGTCAGTATTAGCAGACGCGCGAAGTACAAACAAGAGAAAATGTCAACGAATTTGGACGATCTGTTTAATCAGATTATACATTCTGAACTACATGCACAACAGAAGAAGAAGTATCTTCATGACTGTAAGATTCTTATCCATCCATCCCCCTCACTATTTCTTGCAACAGACGTTTTCCTCAATTATATATATATATATATATATCAAAATTTGACCGTTTCATCTCGCTCTCTGTAATGTGTGGTTACCGCTCGTAACATTATATATAGAGAGCGAGATCAAAGGTCTAATTTTAATTAGATACATATGAAAATGAAATAATATGGAGTCCACTTTTTGTGAACATGTAATGGAAGTGAATATACATTGTAGGCCTATTGAAATCAACAGAGATATTGAAGCTTAAGAAATACTGCTCTCTCTCTCTCTCTCTCTCTCTCTCTCTCTCTCTCTCTCTCTCTCCCACGAATTAGGATTTATTTTCATAAACTGGATCGGAGAAGTAGATATAACTGGTTTTTTTCTTTGCTTGTCCAATATTTTTTCGATAAGGCTGCCCCCTTCAAAAACGATACTACGTCATCGTGCCTGACAGTTTTATAGTGAGATAGGGTCCCGAAAACGTCTAGAATTCTATACGGTAATTGTTTTTTAATTCTTTTTCAGCTGCTTTATACTGACAAAAACTGAAGTATATCATCCTACATCATCCGATACATACTCTGAGTTTGTCTTATTTCAATCTCACCCACTCTGACACTGATGTTTTACTTTTCTTTCGTGTTGAATTTGTGCGGATTTTTTCTTGCTACATGTACATATACATAAGAACACAAACTTTACGAACGTGCGCGAACCATACCAAGTTTCCAATACCATGTTGGTATAATTTAAGTACCCTTAACGTATTAGATGAATTAATTGACCTTTGCATGAAAAAAAAAAAAACGAATCGCCATTCGCCAAAAATATCCCCCACCCCAGTACAGTGAAAAAATTAAACAAAAGACCAGTGTGATTGATGTTTCCAGAGCAAATTATCGATCATTTTTGGGGGGTTGGGTGGGTAGGTCTAATTTTTTAAAAAATGTGGCGAAAAGAAAGTTAAGACGAACATACTTCACTTCGTTATGATATTAATTTCCACGTTTTCAGTGAAGTGCAGAATTCAATCAACTTTAGCAAGAGGAGGTGGGCTACAGAAAAAGTACAATGAACTGAAAAAGGAACTGATGTTTAAAGTAAGTTAATACATTTTGATAGATCATTAAATTAATAGAACGTGACCTTGAACTTTTTTTAATATCATATAATCTCTTTTCTATGTCAGCTGTAGATCGAGTAACAAGCAAAAATAAAGACCTAACAATTCTCTGTCAAGTATTGTGCAATTTTTTTAAATTATTATAAAGTGTGTATACATATTGGCCGAAGATCACCATATGAACGAATCTTTTTTGAGGGTTTTTTTTGTGCTTCAAATTTAATGTTAACAAATTATTTCAGTTAAATGAGAGTTGAATTGCTTACCTGTTTGAAGACATAAAAGGAATGCAAAATTTTAACAATCACAGTTATACATAACTACGTATAAGGATCCTTAAAGACTGTATTAAAATAGGAAACACCCGTCAGTGCTATAAATGCCGCTAATACCATTGATTGTACTACTGTTGATATCGTGACTTAAAGTCCTGGTGGTGCACTGCATGTCCGATTGGATATGCATCAGAATATATTATTATGATTATTATCTAATCCGCATCGGTGGGGTCGAAAGCAAATGGAAAGTTAGAGGGGGGGGGGGGGGGGGGGGCTAGACTTATCAGAGCTCTTGACAGCAAATATAAAAAAATAAAAAAAAGAAAAAGATTATGGTATGGTTATAGCTAACATTGCAAAAATAGAGGAGAGGGGGCTAAACACCCCCCCCCCCCCCCCTGGTTCCGACGCTTATGCGCATCATAGAAAAAATGTCACCATGTTGATTAATAGTTTGTAAAAAAAAAAATACAAAATTTAGTTGTTATTATTATTGCACTCTAACTTACAAGAATTGCACAGAGAGAGAGAGAGAGAGAGAGAGAGAGAGAGAGAGAGAGAGAGAGAGAGAGAGAGAGATGTGACAACCTTTGAATTTTTTCATAAGCAAATCTATCTGTTAGGGAAAGTGAACCCTTGAACCCCTATACTGTATAAAGAGTTTTATTTTTTTCTTTGGAATCTGTTGAGTTTGGTTTTGTAGAAATTTTCTGTTAAAATTTGTATCTGCAGTAAGTGCCTCTTAAAAAATAAATAAATAAATTTAAAAAAAAAAAAGAACCAAGAGGACTGCACTCTTTGTGCATTCCTCATCATCAAATTATCTCCGGTACTGCAATGATAATAGTTTTATTATAACACAGGGGATATTCTTAATAGACTGTGGCTCAGAGCAAAGATGAATATCCGGGTACCATACTACATATACGTGTTAATTTTTCGGGTACAAAAATGATCGATGCCAAATAGTATAATGTACATTTCTTAGGTATTTAATCATGAAGTTCGACAGGTTTTCACCTTACATCAAAAAGTAGCTAGAACATCGGTTTATTATATTCACGGTTGGGAAATTGTTTTGAAAAATCCTGGGGAAATTACTTTGACTCGCCCGATATTAGGAATACATAAATAAACGTGCGCTTCAAAACTATAGATATAGGTCAAACTTAATAATAGAAAATGTATTTATATGATAGATGAATTGTATTTAAATATCAACATTACAACTCACAGAATTACTGTTAAAAATCTAGGATGTACCAGATCTTAACGACGGAATTAAACTTGTTTTCAATCTCATATAGAAAAATTACATTGTATATTCCTAATCATTAGTGAAAAATCAATGTTTTAGAATTTAGATTCTTATAGTTAGGTCAAGTTGTAAAATTCAAATTTACCGGGTGGCAGTTGTGTATCTTCTGCCACCTGGTAAATCCAAATATTCATCATGACAGTTAGATACGTCTCGTACCATTCATGCAGCGAAGTACAAGGAATCTTGAGTTGAAACTTTTTGATATGTTCAGTCCATGTTTTTTATGTATGCTTGATCCTTTTAGACAAATTTATTGATTCAAGAAGAGGTCAATTTGAACACTGAGGAAAACAAAGAAAAAATCCTGCAAGAAAAAGTTTCAGCTCTAGAGAAGGAAAAAGACGATATTTCTAAATATGTAGTTAGTGAATTGACTCGCAGTTTCACTTTTTACTTTCTCTACAGCTAATCGTTTGATTTTCATGAATATTGAAGTTTTGATAATATCATTTTGGGGTCCAGTTTTCAATGAGCGATATCTAGTTAAAAATGTTTATGCAATTTTTTCCCTTAACACAGACTGACATGCAAAACCAGGGGGAGAAAGCTAGAGAACTGTTTTGTCAAGTTGTAATGACATTTATACAGAATTATGGGTTACAAAGCAATGGTCATGATCGCAGAAAGGAGGAGCAGAAACAAGCCCTAGTGAAGGCTAGGCTCACTGAAGATGACCTCAAATCAGGTGAATTGTTTTTGTTATCTCTTTATTTTCCTTCTCTCCCATATGGATTGATCGCAACTCTCTTTGCAATTAAACCGAAGTACGAGGTAAATACTTATTCGATGATAAATTTGTTTAGCCCATCGTACAATTTTAAATGTTCTCCAGGAATCTTAAACGACAATGTTGTATTTTTTCTGTTTTTCAATACTATTCTATTATCACTTTTTTATTATAACTTTTTTTCGATGAGCATTTTCGTTGTAAGATTAAAAAAAAATGCGAATCAATTATTCATGAGAAAAATCCATCCAAAGGAGAACTTGCATCTCTGTGGCATATTGCATGTTTGTGGTTTCCTTTTTCTGCAAGAGCTTGAAAGAATCACCGAGAAAAAGAGAGCAGTTCAAGAACTGAGAGCACAACTTGACAGAGAAAAGCAAACTTCCCAGGGTCTTCAAAAAACAATGAAAGGTATTACAGACAGAAATACAGCGAAACATTCTTACAGTAAAGGAACACCAGCTGCAGAAGTTATGACAACATATTTCAAGATTCTCACAATTGCAAAGAAATATCATAATACATTTCATACACTTACCTATCAAATGCTTTTTAAAATTGCTTACAGTGTATAACAAACGAAAAAAAAAACTTTTTGATACCGTTTAAAATATTGTTAAGATATATTAAAAAGGAATAACTAGTTTACATGACATATTGTATAGTTAGGGTGTCCGTAACAAAAGATCAGACACAACCGATGATTGATATACCTTTTTGCAATCTAAATTTAGAACTTGACCAACAGCTTAGACAACTCAGGGAGCAGACTGGTATCCTCAGTGCAAGGAAGTCGGAACTAAACGCTATTCCGCACAGAGATCCAGAGTTCTTAAGGTACATGTCGGGATCCTGTCTGAAAACAGAACCTTAGAACATTGCGTGAATCGAGCAAAACATTTATAGATTGAGTTTCCCAACGTTTGGGATCGTGAAAAGATTTTTTTTCTGATTGAATTAAAAAGTTTAAAAAATTTTATAATTAATTTTTGTGTGTTTCTGTAAGTTTGTATCATGTATAGTTTTCTTTATTTTCTTCCGTTCAACTTTAAACAACCATTTGCAATTGTTTGTAGCTTGTCGACCCGTAAACTTTACATTAAAAGTTACTCTACATGTATTTTAATTCTTATAATAATTATAAACATCGTGGTAATTTAACTATTCATTTAGCTTGAACAAAGAACTGGAGAGTCTAAACGAAGTTAGTATGGAGAGCAAGTGTACTACATTACAGCACGAGCTCCAGCGCCTACAGCAGATCTGGTGGCAGAAGGAGATACGGGAACGTAAGTGGGCCGTGACGTCATCACAACCAAAGGCCTCAGCAAATGAAAAGGTAAAACTACAGTTTATCGCGTCATCTCAACCACAAGCAGTTTGATTGGTCTCCGTTTTTTTCCACATAAACATTTCTTTTAAACTTGGGAAAACATCTAATTTAAAAAAAATTACTTTATAGTTTAATTTGTTGTCATATTGTATTTCACATTATAGACCTTCCAAAACTTACCTTAAAATGCAGTTCGGACTCTGATTCAAATCAAAGGGAGCTAAACACGATTTTAAAATCTCTTTTTATTTTTGTTTAAACATTTTGAATGATAGACGAAAATATTAATTTCAGAAATCAAGGTACAAACGAGATACAGAGGTCAGAATTCATTGTTATGTAAACAAAGCAAGCTTGAGTCTCATATTTGTTTTACAAATCTTGTAAAGAAAAGAATTACTATTTATTTGAATTATGATTCGTGGCAAACTGATTACATTGTAATATGTTTATAAATTCTATTATCCACAAAAGAAAGCAAAAATTGATCGATTCAAACTTATATGAATATAACACACATATGTAAACAATAACAAGACTAGAGCTTTGTTTACAAAATAAATTAGTTCATTCTCTTTATCTTACTTGGAACACGATTTCTTTGCATTTAATTTTTGACCTATTATTTAAAATACCCATATTCAATTATTTAACCATTCTAGTTATTGAGAATGGAAAACTAAAATTTACAAATTCTGAGCTCAAATAGTATCCAAGTCCCTTTAACAAATAATGCTAAAAGAAATGTAACGAATAATAGAAAACATTGAATTAAAAAAGTTTACCTAAATATTGTTGGTTTTAAATCGTCACCTCTCAGAAAAATAAGAAATGCAAAATAAAGGAACTAATTTTATAAATGAAATATTTTTATAAAATAGAGAATACTATCGGTGCTAATTGATTTAAAAGCCTTAAACTAAATTTCATTTCATTAAATATATTTACGTTTCATCTGAATCACTTAACTCGATTCAAATTTTTTTGAAAAAAAAATGATTAAATATACAACTTAAAAAAAGATCTGTACTTCCATGCGATAATTGAGGACTCGGTTTACTTTGCTTCAAAAATAAATGATTAAATATACAACTTAAAAAAAGATCTGTACTTCCATGCGATAATTGAGGACTCGGTTTACTTTGCTTCAAATGGCGAATAGAACGGAGATTTTTATTGTAAAATAACAAACTTTGTATGTCCGTTCTTGTTCCACCATGATCGTAATTTCCTGTTTCCTGTTTCCTATTTGGGCTCATTAGCTAAATATTGACAAAAATATATTAAAAATTATTAAGAAATTTGATTAGGAAACACTGTTTCTAATTTGCCGCTTTACAAGTGTCAGTGGATGATGTAAATCTATTTTAAGGGAGTTCGCGGGTTTTGATACCATTATTAGTGTTTATTGTAATATTACAAACATAGAAGGTCCATCATGTTTTTCCCAATCAGAACTTCCTTTTCTCTATAGGGTGCATAAACATTGACAAAAATATTACATTTAACTCATGGGTTTGATTCGAATAACATTCTGTTATAAAATAAAATTTAATGTAGTTTTTTGCGTTACAGCTGTCAGTGAAGAGAGTGAATTCATGATTAAAGAACACAGATAATTTTATTGAATCGAGCTCTTAAGTTTTGTCGTAATATTTCAGAGGTGTTGTTATGTACTAAATATAGCAATCATTCTTAAGGGAAGAAAAAAATACCACAGAATAAGTTTTCTCCATCTGACGGTTTCCTATCAAATATGAAGTGTGTCTCGTTCCATGGTTGCCGTAATTATTTTACGTATACAAAGTTGTGATTTGACAGAGACTGTCAGTGCTTCATCCTAAACTTCAGTTAATCAAGATTAAGCGCTTCATATACATTATGCACGTGTTGCATGTAATTATTCTTTCCATGTACTATTAAAAATAAACAGTGTGGTTGGCTCAGCTGAACTCCAGCTGTACGGTTGTGAAGGGGCTCTTGAATCTCGTATTTCGTATAATTATACATGAATATATACAACCGTTTTTGGAACCAGAAATATATTTCCTGTCTTTTTTTATGCCATTATATGAACTCTAACTTTTGTATTCTTTATACATTGATGGTATTACCTTATATAACTATAAAATACTATTTTTCATCATGACTTATAAAAAAATGTTATCATTTATTGTAGTTACCAATGAATGAGGAAGAAGCAAGTGTTAACAAAATGACAGTATCAAACTTTGAAAGAGAATAAAACAAACTCCGAGTTGAATAAGAAACACTGAGAATTAATTGATAGATAAGTTAGTTTTTATTTTATTCATAATAATAACTTAAATTTTAAAGTCAAGAGGAACCAAGACAATTTGTCTCACATTAGGATTGTACCATTCTAATGATTTTAGAAGGAAGACAAATGTTGGGACGATTCAAACATCAACCTACATCCTTATTTTGTTAAAAAAAAACCACTTTCCATTATTTGCATATTCTTGAAATATTATCATAATTAAATGAGTTGTTTTCTTGTTATAAAAACTATGATGCACAAAAGTGTTTCCTCTTCCTTGAGTCGTACGATTTAGGTTATGATATATATGAAAATATTAATTTTATCATCAGTCATACAATGTTTTATTGGGGGGGGGGGGGGGGTGTGTAGTATCCGATTAATCTAAATTGCATTTTCGATTACCCTTTGAAAAATGAGAGAACATAAAAAACCCAAACAATTGTTATCTTTGTATGACTACGGAAAATACAATTAGATAGATAGATAGATAGATAGATAGATATAGATAGATAGATAGATAGATAGATAGATAGATAGATAGATAGATAGATAGATATACGAATGGATAGATAGATAGATAAATAGATAGATAGATAGATAGATATGGTGTCTGATACCGAAAATAATTATATAATAAAATACAATAACTTTCATGGAATCATTAAGGTTTAGAAGTTAGTTCAGTTATGTCCTGCATCCTTTGAGTTTTATAACTCCTGCTTATTTCCGAAGCGTCCTGAATTTAACAGAGAACGCCCCCTCGCTTTGATCGTAAGCTGCATTGTCTATGGCCATTTTTAACTCTTTTTGATTTCTGTCTATAAAGAAATTGAAACAGCCTTCACCGGTCTCGCATCGCCTTCCTGCTTCCAACATGAAGAGATTCCTGGTGTGAAAGCCATATCGGCGTATGTATTTAAGCGGCCACTTAATCTTGATTTCTTGTCTGTTGAAATCGCCAAGGTCTATTGAATCCTTAGTGACAAAGAGTTTGTAATTTGCACCGTTTTCCAAATTCAGTCTTCTTGAAGTTTCAGTTTCCTGCACGCCAACATCAAACACTTGTGCTGAAAAATAAAGCTCTCGTTAAAGGGCTTATTATATTTGTTTTTACAATTGTATCTTAATAATTAGACAAGTATCTATTGAATAAATTTAAAACATGGAATTATTAGTTTATTAAAAGCGTTAGTTTATCATTAATATTTGAGTATGGAAAATGAAAGGCATAGAGGCAAAATTATTTATGCTTTTAGCACATAAACTGGACGAAATTAAGCCACCGATTTGGACACCTGGAGTAGTCGAATCTCTTATTGAGATTTTTTTTCAAATCTGAAAAGAACCCCCCAATTTAGCCCACCCATCTCCTTTATAAAAAATAAGTGGATCTCGAGAGAAAAGTCAACTATTCATAAGGTCAAAAATAGACAGCCACCCCACCCAACATCCCACGCCAAGGGGAGGGAGTTTGTTTCATGTTCAAGCACCTGGGTTTTTTACTTTAATGATGAGTTCTATTTACTGACGACAATTTATGCCAGTTCGAATATCTTTATATTACAAAAACCATATTATTATTGAATCTCGCATTTTAACACAATGGTACATGTATATTATAATTTTGCGTTACCTTCCCACTCGGCAACGAAAATATTTCCGCTGTTGTTCATGCACAGAACACGAGGAAAATGTAGGTCGTTGTGTTTAATATCGCGGAGGAACTGTCCATCTTGATCTATGATGTGAATACACTGGCTGTTACTCTCTGCAGTCAGGATCTGACTCTGGCTATCTGTTGCGATGCCACTTGGAAAAAATAATCTCTCGGTAGTACCCGGAGAACCAGTATATATAAACCGCAGTTTACCGGTCTGATTCACTACAACTATTGCACCTGCTCCATAGTCAGATACACATATATCTAGGTTCTTATTTTCACAAATGAATTTGTTGTAGTACCCGAAGGAATAGAGAGGCTTGCCATTACTGTTAACACGAATGGTTTGTTTTTTGGATGAGTCGGTGTAGCGCACAACTTGTGTTTGTTTTTCATCATAACTGACCTCCAGAACCAGGATGTCACCAGTGTGAGTTCCACATATTGATCGTGGTGTCCACCAACTTTCTAGTCTTGTCACCACCTGTATCTGATTACTCCTTACTTTATTCACAGTTCTATCTTTTGGGTCAGTATACAAGAGGTCTCCACTCTTTGTGATTGCTATATCCCAAGGCCAGTTTCCTGATTTGGTTTGAATTGACGAAAGTAATTCACCTTGCAAGTTGTAAAGCTTTATGGTGCTGTCTTGACCAGATGTCCAAATTTCATTGTCATTCAAGCAAACCAAACTATTCAAGACCCCTTGACCGGCGTTTCTAGCAACTATGATTTTCGGTTCTTTAGGCATCGAGGCTTCTTTTCCTGTAGTATTTATTGTGAATTCATTCTCGTTTTCTGCATTTACATCAGACACCAGATTTCCCATTGCGAATTCATTCTCGTACATTGAATCAGACATCGATGATAGAGAACCAAATTGTTCTTGAAGCTTTTTTGTATCAATCTTCTGAGAATGGAACCTCGGTAAGGAAACGTTGACTTCAGGCGGCAAGTTCCTAAATTCCGTATTCCTGGATTTGTTACTGAAGACAAAGGACATATCATTTGAGACAAGCACTTTCTTCAAATTAATAATGACTTGCTGTATTTCAAAAATAATTTGATTTATTTCTTCCTGTTGTTTATCTAGCACACCAATTTGATAGGATTCTATCTCGTGAATTTTAGATTTTAGAATATTGACGACAGCGTCTATTTCTCTGTGCCAGATTTCTCCCTGAGTGTCAATATCTGTTGTCAATACATTTGTCTTTTCTTTAAGGTTGGCCTTTTTTATTTGGATGTTTGATGCAAATTTCTGATGATTAGGGTATATTGATTTTTCTAATTCTTTCAAATCTTCTTGCAAGTCTTTATTTTTTCTTTCAAAAATTGTCATAATGTTAACAAATTCATGGCGCCTGTGATCTTGAGAAGATGCACATTGCACACAAATAGGAATTTTACATTGTTCGCAAAAAAGTTCACACTGCCTGGAAGTGTGCTGCGTACAAGTAGGATAATTAGGGGTAGAACTCCGCTGTTCGAAGGGCACCACTTTATGAGATTTCGACAAATCTGAAAGATGTTCACCAACACAGCTTTTACACAGACAGCTATTACAAACATCACAATGCATCGAGGGGATAGAGACTGCACAGATGGAGCACCGTAAGACATCTTGCGCTCTGCACTGAGGATCCATGGTGTCATGTCTTATCTGGGCATAAATATTTTTAAAATTAACCTGTAAGAGACAATGGTGTATTCATTTATCAAGATATGATTAAGATTTTAAAAAGAATAGCGAGCATATATCTAAAACATAAGAAAGAATATGAATTCTCACCCTTCACATATTTACGCATTAAAACATGACACTGGTAGAAGATAAATAATCCGCTTTGTGAATAAGTGAAAACGTTCGGAAATCATTTATCGACCGTATAAGATAATCAGTTATACCTGACTGTATGAAAGAATGATAGTTGATATACAGCCAACCAAATAGTTTTATATCAATCTAAAATTTACAAACCTTTTCACTACACCATGATGAATCACCCTACTCTTCCTGGTGTAGCGATCTAAAAAAAATAAAATATCACATGATGTAAACACTTAATATAAACAAGTATTTTATCATCCTTTCAAATTAAAAGCCATTATCTCTGTTATACAATTGTGGGAAAGGATGTCAAAGCTAGCTCTACCAGTGTTTGTCAATTATGTAACATGAAAATTTCAAATTAATAAATCCAAATTCAAGTTAAATTATTCTCTCACTATATAAGTATTTTGTGTTACATAAGGTACACTATTTTTATTAGAATATAAAATGACAGGAACAGATAAGTAGAATTGGATTGAATGATAATACATATATTTTACATGAAAACCGACAACATTAACATACCGGTATTTCATTATAAATGAATAGATTTATTAAAGGCTTGACGCATTTTCTTATATTGAAAGAAAAAATGATACAATTTAAAATGGCAAAAAATGAACATGAATGAGATTTATGTGAAGTGAACTTTAAACAATAATTGAAACATATTTGTCTATTTTCTAAGCAAGTTTTACGTTTGACTTGTTTGCCTTTTAATTTTACTCTGCACGCAAATGCAATGTAAAAAAAATGGTTAACGCCTTAACTTATAACGAAGCGGGGCTACTGTCTGTTTGTATTTTCAACTGACCACGAATTGATCACGTAGATTCGATAGCTAATTTGATGCGTCAGTCATGCTATGTATATTGTAAGCACATCAATTTGCCAATATCGATATCTATATTGCAATTAAGTCTAAACTGTACTCCGATGCAAATGCAGACAATGTGCTTAAACTGATCCAGCTACTGGCAACTCGATCGTCCTTGTGAATAAACCAGAGTGTAGCGTGCACATTTTTGTTGCAGTTTGCACATTTGATCTATCAATTTAGCTCTAATTCTTAACAAAACGATTATCGGTCTGCCAACATATACTTAAAAGATAAAACCTTAGATCACTGCATTATTTTATACAGCATATTTCAATGTGCATAAAATACCAGTTAAGACTGGATACAGTATGTGATGACTGTAATGAGTTCATTTGTTAACAGTGTGCCTAAACAGATCACAAGGATCACGAATTGAAAATAAAACCCACAGCAGCCATTCTACGGAGAAGAGAGCTAAAGAACACAATTTTTCTAAATATAAGTAAGAAGACGTGCAAGAGATTAAAGAGAATACAGAAGGAACCCAAACAACTGGAAGACAACCAGAGACGTTGTGATTCTTAGGTTTCGAATCTTAAGAAACTTTATGAAGCTATTTTGTCAAAACTTAATGAAATTAAAAAGAAAACCGAAAACCCACAAAAGGAAAATATGGAAAGAAAAAATGCTGGTGAGAGAGAAAAAAGCAAATCTTGAGAAGAAAAAAATGAACGGTTGTTAGATCTTGTTAAAGTTCTATGAGAAATACACGGTACTATATCAGATATAGTTTTGATAGACAACCTCAGAGATTTAAAAAGACTCATGCCAATTAGAGAAAGAGATGTTTAGAACAGGGTTCATTCGGTGCGATATAGAAAACGGAAATTGGGGAAGGATTACTGGATTCCATTATGGGACGAACTTATAAATTAGTTAATTTAAATAAGAAGACCATCGGGTATGGTGTAAATTAATGTATTAAATGAAGTCAATTTAGTAAAGAGATGAATAAAAATGATATGGGGGCATAAGTATTGGTGTCTTTACTGTCAGTTAATATTATTTGACATATTTTGAACGAGTTGAAATGACAAAGAAAAGGCGATATAGCTATGAAAAAATGGTACGAGTGTATTTACTGAGTATTAACGGGGATGTGTATGTCGCTGAACTTATTTAACTCTTAATTTTACCTCAGTGCCCGTAAGGCTTACTCTCATCAGCCCGGTGTACAGTTCCTGATACTCATAGACATATATGCCGATCGGCATATATGTCTATATATATATCATACAAATGAACTCAATATCATCCCAAGTTGTACTCGTACAACCTGGGTTTGGGTAGTTTACGCTTTATAATCCGCGAAGCGGATAATAAAAAAAAACATAATTTGCTCCAACCCAGGTTATACGAGTATAACTTGGGATGATATTTAGTTCATTTCTATGATATATAGACATATATGCCGATTAACAGAAATGAAAATGACGGTCGCATCAAAGAGATGTCAAGCGGACCCACCCAGCAGACGTCAGGTCAGACAAGTGACACTGACATGTGACGTCATCCGTGGAAACGAGTATCAGGGGGAAGGTCAAAGCAAGCTTTTTATTGTACAAAATTAAGTCTATCAGAAAGGAAACACTATTATATGTGCTGTGAACTGCTAAAGCAAAAAAAAACGAACTTGCAATTATATTTTATTTTATTCTTGATGTCTAAAGTTGGTTATTTATTTTATTAACCTCATGAATCATTAAACCTCGGTTGGGGCAGTTTACGCTTTACAATCCGCGAAGCGGATTATAAAAAAGCGTAAATTGCTCTAACCCAGGTTTAACGAGTATAACTTGGGATGATATTGAGTTCATTTCTTATAATTGAATTTTCTGTAACTTACTGTACAAAGTAAGCGCGTTCTACTTTTAAAAATGATATTTATCTGTTCAAAATTCAAACGTAACGTCAAGCGGATTTGTACGTTTTTTGCGTTGGTGCATTGTGACGTGCAAACCAGGTAATACAAATTTAACTCAATTTTCCTATCCAATCAAATGCTGCGTTACAACCAGAATTAAATTATGATTAAAATATCCAGACGTATAAAAACAGTTATCAAAATGCACTTCTGATACATTATAGTTTCAGTCTTACTACGATACCAACATTCACGAAATTCATATTCATCGAGAAGGAACATTTCCATTTCTAATCCTCATCATCTTCTAAAACACAGAAAAAAGATAATTGTATACTAATACTATATGGCCTAAAGAGTACCTTGATGATTCTAGCAACATAATTTTCCGAACAATGAATTTCAAAAGCAGAGACATCAAGTTTTATTCAATTGAATAAGCACTTTCTTTGCATATTCTATGTTCAGTAGCAGAAGTCACTGCAAAATCAGTGCATGGTCAAAAGAGCACCCATTTTCTACCACCCCTTAAAGAATAAATGTGCAAATTTATCAAGATGCATTGTGTAATAAAATGATTAATATATTTAAAGATATAACATATAATAGAACATATCCCTAATTTCCTTTGAAGGGCAACCGTTTCACGTCTATGCTTACAGGGGCCTGGATGGTCAACAGATCTACCGAAAAATTTAAGATATGATTTGTTAAGGTCATAAACTATTATTTAGTAAAGGAAAATTTATATATTTTAACATTAAAATTTGGTAATATTTTCCTTTATTTTTAGATAGAGCTCTTCTTCTAAAGGAGATCAATACAGTCTAAAATGGCCACGGCCATCAAGCCCTCTTAAAAAAGATAAAATATAAAATCGAAGGATTATTCTTGTAAACCTAATCTTTAAAACACCTTTTAATGGTGTATTTGTCTACTGTATCATATTTTGGTTGCAGTTAATGCTTTTCAGAGCATCTTGACACATATTCTGCTGTCTCAATTTTGTTATCATGAGTGAATGATTTTTAATCTAATTAAACGAAATATATGTTTGTAGAACATAAAATTCTGTTAATACTGTAGTTTAAAAGCATTAAATAATGATCTGCTATTTGAACGGTTTATAATAAATAAGAAGAACCGTTACAATATTTTTTCAAGCAACGGAAATATCCTAGAGCCATTGGAATTCATCGTTAGATTTTTCTGAACATATCTCTCTCACGCACACATTTTAAAGATGCACTCAAACACGCATATGGAATCAACATATATAATAGGTTTTTTTGTTCCAATAGTTAAATACTACATAAGAAATTATCTATTTAAACAATCTTAAAAAAAAAAGAAAGTCAAAAATGATTGGCGGTGGTATCTGGTTAGGCACCTAATTATATGATAGCTTTAGCCCAGCATTGAATGAAAAACCTTGGTTTTCTATTTGTCACATTTGTTTTCAAATAGTTTTAAAGAAATTTGAATTTGACAGAGAACGCCTCATCTTCTTTGTTGACCCTTGTTGCCTTATCAAGGGCCGACGTCAAGTGTTCTTGGTTTTGATGTACTAGAAAATTGAAAAATCCTTCCCCGGTTTCACATCGCCTCCCTGCTTCTAACGAGAAGAGAGTCCTGGAGTGGAAGCCATATCTGCGAATGTATTCAAACCGCCACTTGACTTTAACTTCTCGTTTGTCATAATCCCCCAGACCTATTGAAGCCATAGTGACATAGAGTTTGTACTGTCCGCAGTTCTCTAAATTTAGTCTTTTTGAACCTTCAGTTTCTTGCACGACCACATCAAACACTTGCGCTGAAAAAAATTGAAATCTCCTTAGATTTTCCCCCATATGACCATACTGACAAAATTAATATATTAACAGCTCTAGCCTTTAAATTTGCAGTTATCGCAGTTATTGCAGATGTAATGCGTACAAGGACTTATTAAATGAAAAGTAAGGTTATTTGCACATTGTTTTTGAAAACTTTAAATATGGTGTCATCTTTTTAATTTTGACCTTGCACACAATGCCAATGTTCTTACAGCATAAATACTGAACTGATCATTACTTGAATTCTGTCATATTAGTAATTCAATTAGTTTTAGCATGTTTCAAGAAAAGATTTTACCTTCCCACTCAGTCACAAAAAGTGTTCCACCTTTGCTTATACACAGAACACGAGGAAAATGTAAATCTTTGTGTTCCACATAGCGAAGAAACTGTCCATCTTGATCTAAGATGTGGATACGTTGTTCGATACTGTCTGCAGTCAAAATTCGACCTTTGCCATCTGTTGCAATGCCACTTGGAAAAAATGATGCCTTTGTTGTACATTGGTAACCCCTGTATGTAAACCGCAATATACCAGTCTGATTAACCACTACTACTGCACCTGCCCCATAGTCAGATACACAGATATCCATGTTCCTATTCTCACAAATGATTTTTTTGTAGCAGCCGGGTGAATAGAGAGGTTGACCATTCTCATTAAATTGAATGGTTTGCGTTTTGGAAGAACCGGTGTAACGAACAACTTGTGTTTGTTTATCATCATGTCGCACTGAGAGCACCAGGACATCATCAGTGAGAGTACTGCAAATAGATCGTGGTACCCAACCTTTTACTATTGGAAGAGTCCATATCTGATCATTTTTTGTTTTGTTCACAGTTCTGTTTTGTGGGTCAGTATAGAAGAGATCTCCACTCTTTGTGATTGTAATATCCCATGGCCAGTTTCCTGACATGGTGTGAATTGAAGAAAGTAATTCCCCTTGCAAATTGTAAAGCTTTATTATGCTGCTCTGACCAGTTGTCCAGATTAATTCATCATTCAAGCAGACAGCAGTATTCAAGGTTCCAGTACCTGTGTTTCTGGCAACAATCATCTTTGGTTCATCAAGAAGCGAGTTTTCAGCATCTGTGGTCTTTACTGTTGAATCATTCTCGTATATCGAATCATCATCAGACACTTTTGTCTTCATTGCGAATTCATTCTCGTAGGTTAAATCAGGCATCATTGACAGAGAACCAAATTGTTCTTGAAGCTGTTTTGTATCAATATTCTCAGGGATGAACCTTGGTAATGACAGGCTGTGGTCAGGAGGCATTTCTCTGAATTCGTTATTCCTAGATCTGTAAGCATATACAAAGTTAATATCATTTGAGTCTAATGCTTTCTTCAAATCAAGAATTGTCTGTTCTATTTCATCCATGATTTGATTTGTTTCTTCTTGTTGTTTATTTAAGACAACCATTTGTTTGGATTCAATCTTCTTGACTTCAGATTTTAGATGTTTCATTATGACGTCTATTTCTCTGTGCCAGACCTTCCCTTGAGCATCGATATCTGTTGCCATTATCTTTGCCGTTTCTTGAATATCGGTTATCTTTATTTGGATGGTTGATGCAAATGTTTGATAATTATGATATAATGATCTTTCTAATTCGTCCAAATCTTTTTGTAAGGCTTTTTGTTTGCTTTTCAAATTTTTTAGCATGTCAACAAATTTATGACCTCGGTGACATTTAGAAGATGCACATTGCACACAAATAGGAATGTCACATTGTTCACAATGAAGTTCACATTGCCTTGTGGTGTGCTTTGTACATCTAGGATAGTTAGGTGTTGCGTTCCGCTGTTCGAATGGCACCACTTTATGAGATTTAGACAAATCTGAGAGATGTTCACCAACACAGCTTTTGCAAAGGCAGACATTACAAGCATCACAATGCATCGAGGGGAAGGATCTTTCACATATATAGCACCGTACGGCATCCTGGGCTCTGCATTGGGGGTCCATGCTTTACGTCTTATTTGAATGTAGACATTTGTAACTAACCTTTAAAACGATAAAGTTAGATTATGCACATAATATTATCTAAGTAGATAATTAACATTCTAAAAGTATCGTCTTGTTGTGTGCTTAAGCAGGAAATGTATCATCACAAAATCACAAAAATCGAAAGAGCTTTCTGAAAATAATGAACCAAATGTATTATACAAATGTAGATAATTGTGTGGCATGACATCTATGAAATTGCTAGAATATAGTCATAAAATATATACATTTACAAGCTTCAAACCTTGTCATTCATCATAATGTAAATCCATTGCGCTAAACTTCCTGGTCTGGCGATACATAAAAAAACCCTAGATATCACTTGACAATGTTAGGCTTTACTCGTTATCAGATTATAATGTGTTGCCGTATATCAAGCATTCCAACTGCCGCTAGAGTTCGGCGTAATGAACGAAATCTTTTAAAAGGAAATTGTTCATAGCACGATTTGTTAATGTTTTGCTTTTTTCACTGTTTATCAATACAAGGCAAGCAACTTCAGTTTAAGCTTATTAATGTATACTAAACTCTTTATTTACAACACTTTCACAACGTAATATATTAAATTTACTCCGAATAATGCATGTACACTGCCCTATTTTTTCAGTTTTACAAACGAAGATTCATTTTCTTCCTTTTTACATGTAGTGTAATAGACATTAGAACCTGATATAATTCTAGTTTTCCTTTTCTTGCAATTGGTGGGGGAAGTCATTGTGGGAATTTACATTATAGGGATATCAAAATCAGCTTGTTTGAACTTGAACTGTAAGAATCGTGTATCTGCCGCACACAACAAAGCAGGGGTATGAGAAGTGCCAGTTGTAATGGCAAATAACTAAATCACTAGACTAGCAAAGGGTTTTTGATTTGATCAGTAGATTAATGCATATTTGAATAATCAATACTTGGGACTTGGTATATTGAATGCTACCTTGTATGCTTTGAATTTTCAGATATTTAATATAACAATTTCTTCAATGCATGTGTATTATACAATATGAATAATGGAATAATTGTTTGTTTCATCTTGTAAAATAAAGAAAAACGACATTCTTTGTCAATTTGTTTATGTGCATAGTAGCATGCAGCTATAAATTATACATATATAGATATGATATATCCTTGGATTATCTTTCAAACTATAATATGTAAACTAGAAGGACTGTGAGCAAGCTCATAATGATATCCTCGCTAAGAAAATATAACAACTCAAGTGTTTCTTTATTTGAAAGTAACAGATGCCCCATTTTTCTGACAATGACCTTAAACTGGCATTAATTACCGAACCTCATGGTCAGGACGTATACATGTAAAAGGTCACAATCTTTGTGATTAATGTTGACCTCTTATAATTTTTCATTACAGGATATGGCCTAGACAGGAATTAAACAGTTTCTTTTTTAAAATAACATTAAACTTGCACAACTAACCCTGGGTAAAATTTTTGACACGCCCTTGGGTCATAAGCAATTTTTATGTAAAGTAGACACTTCCGATGTTTTTCATAAGAGTATAGAGCAGACACAAATTATGAACTTTTTTAATGACCTTGAACGTTCCTAAATGACCTTGGGTCAAAATCATGACATATCGCCTAATAAGCAATCTTTGCGTAAAGTAAGAGTTGTCAATGTTCCTCAATAAGAAAGATATGGACCATACATGATTGTACAGACAGACGGACAAACAAAAGCTACATTTATGTCTCTTGACTCAGTCAATTGATAAATTTATGCAAATATTATAGCGGTATTAGTTTTTAATCTCGACTTATACAACACTTTAAGCATATCACCAATGATGGAGGAAATCATATGCTTTTTTAACAACTCGTTGGCTCTTAGGGTACATCAGGCATAAAAAAAACCTCTTTTCGAATATTTTTGAAATATGTCTACTTTTCGTTTTTCAAATAGAGAAATGTGGTTATTATTGGAAATACTTTTTCAGAATGGATAGAAAAAAAAATATTATATTATATGTTTTATGATGACATCGAGGCTCTGTCGATCCGATACTTATTAATTTTGAAAAAGAAAAATTAAAAATAATATTTGTTTGGAATAATTCTAGACATAGTGCTATAGATGCAATTTTAAAGCAGCATTGTGTAGAAGGCTTTGTCATTAGTAATTATCTGTTTTAAATAGTGATATCAGTCAACTGCATTACATGTGTGGAGACGAATATTATCAAGACATGAATTATTTGGTTTTGTTTTTTAAAACAGAATTGAATCTTTCATGCAAAAATTAATGAGAGGAAAAAATTTGTCTTATCTGAACTCCCTCAATGTTTGAAAATGCATCGATTTTCTGTCAAGATATGTTTGTGACGTGGTTTATTTGTACAAGTTTTTGATTCGTCATTAATAAATGACATTATTTTGTCAATGACTATTTAGTTGTTTTTTAAGGTAAAAAATTAACAAGCTGCAGTTCATAGATGGAACGAAAGATTTAAGTCTATTAATGGAATAGGCTTTATTGGTAATTGTTAAGATCAATGTATGGGCATGAAGATATCTAGTTCAGTTACACATTTTATTCACTGTCAAAATGTTCAATATTAGTTGCACAAGACATTTAAATCAAACAAACAGATAAGTGCACAGATCGTCAATGCTTCCATGCACCAAGTCCATTTGTTAGAACTTTGGATAAGCTGCTTTTAAACTAGACCTTTCAATGAATCATGCGAAATAACTCATTAGCAATGATGAATAAGAATGAATTTAAATATGAAATTCAAACAAGTATCTTCGTAAACTTTTACGAAGTTGATTGCCTGCATGTTTTAGAAATACCTATTTATCATAGGTGACCTTTTTGCATTCCCTATGATACTTTAGTTTGAAAACTCAGATTCGACTACTAGTATAATCCCGGATAGCATGCTAACATTAGGCCACGAGACATGATCAATAATACATGTATCTAACGAATGTCAATGTTTTAACAACATGTTTCATCTGTTTATGAAAAATACTGATATAGGCTCATATCCACATTTTTAAATCTTAGTTCCAGAAAATTAGAATCCTAGTAATGTAATCATCTACTCTCCTGAGTTTACTCCGCTTCACCTTTTTCCTCGTTCATTCCTATGCTATTGTCACACGAATGGTTCATTTGTATTTCTTTCATACAGAGTAAAATAGTTCATGTTTTACAGAAAACAGTATTTCAGGTTTTTAAATTCATCATACCCATAAACGATAAAGCTACAATCTTTCTAAAGTTGTAAGTGTACATCAATATATGTAACCGACCAACAAAATTAAACAATAAATGTTGGGTCAATGTTGGGCATACTTCTTGGTGTCAACTAACTTTGAAGGCATATCCCCAATGTTGTGATTCCAACTTACATTGACACGCAGTTAGAATGTTTTTGTGGACATTAAACAATTGTTGACCAACGTTGTATACACAACACTGATACTAACCATGCAATCATTACCTAAAATTGTTCCAACTTAAGCATGCTATCTGGGTTGCAATTACTTCATGCATTGTAATCTAACAGAAAAGATTATGTATAGATTGCTGGTCTAGCCAAGTCACTTTAAAGGGACCCAGACGCAATCTGAGCTCAAACTTTTCAAATTTAATTTTTTAATTTTTTTTCATTTTCAATATCTAGAGTGGTTAACATGGGTATTTTTATGCCTCGTCAAAATAAAGTCCAATATCGAGTTCCAAACAAGATACATAGTTTAAAATTCTTTGTTTTGTAAACAAAACTTGAGTCTTGTAAATCTTGATTTTGTTTACATATATATTGTAATGGTATAAGTTTTAATCAAATTTAAGCTGCTTTCTGTTTGTTTAAAATATTATTTATGCACGCATTGAATCAGTTCATCTTGATTGCCACAGGTCATACAGTAAAATAATGGCAATTTCTTTATTTTGCATTTTTGTAAATAAAACACCATTGAATAATATTTTCATTAAAATTAACGACTATTTTTTTTTCGTTGTAATAATTTCTCAAAACATGTCTTAATATCATAGAGGTTATTACAACAAAAAGAATTCAGCCTTTACGTTTGAAATTACTCCTGTTGTATCAAATTATATGATATATGTTTTCATAGTTGTGTCATCTTTTTTAAAGCGAGTTGAAGTGTAACAGGAGTAAACCATGTTTTTGATACGTCTGTAACCAAATACATGTAACACAAAAATCCTTTATGTTACATTTAGGGGGGATTTACATGAAAGAAGTAATATAAAAGTAGCAAAATACACAGCGTTTATAAACATGCCAAATTCAAATAGATTAACTACATGTTTTATGAAAAGTTTTGATTATCTTTTAATGTTTACACAAAACATACAAAAATATATCTCATACACAAAATGTTGTTAAAATTAAACTTAAAAGAGAAAAACAAAATAAAACTGTATTTTTAGAGCCATGCTCTGTGGTAATATTTATATATAATAATGGAATGCTATAAGTATTACATTGTGTTATAAAGTGACAATACTCTGACACAGAAAACCAGGTGTGACAATTGTCTACAAAGCATTAACGTAATGTACTGCTGACTAATTTATACTCCGCCGTGTTACGTAGCTGAGTATATAGGTAACAAAGCTTTTGCAAAACTTTTAAAATCACCATTTTTGGGTATCTGGCCAGCAGAAACAACTCCTCATTTTATCATGAGATTTCAGCTAGATCTTGCATATTTAGGTAAGCTGATCACTTTACACATTTGGATCAACGATAAAAAACGTTTAATGGTCTTTTCCTCCTCAAACTTAACATTAAATAAAAAATTGCGAATGATCATTTTCATGTGTACTTTATTATTTCATAGTTATAATGACTATATAGACCTCGTTCTAAGAATTAAAAGGCAACATACGTGTGATTGTCAGCCTTTGAATTTAGACCAGGTATGACTTAATCCTAAGTATATCCAATTATACCAGTGCAGGGTATAAGGATGCTAAGCAGACGGTTCAACTTAATTTGACAAGTATCGTGATGAATACCATGCCACAAAAATAATCTTTTGGATAGGAGATGGGCATAAAACCACAAATATACGCTTAATTTACTGATTCTCTTACAACCTAGCCACTCTGAATTTAGTCAACAGGGAAGAGCTTCTCATCTGAAAAGTTGCGTAGCTTATTACATAATTTGAATTGACAGTTTTAATGTGCACTTGAGAAAGAGATCCAAGTATGGGTCCAACCGAAGATTTACACTGCAGCTCATGAGCTACACATTTTTACAACTATAGGTGCCGTATGTTGTCTTGCATTTAAAAAAAAAATGATATACAATATTATTCATGTATTGTATAATACATGTTTTTCTTTATTGTATAAAAAAAATGATTGTGAATAATCCAAAAAGCATCATGTCATTGGGCTTCCTAAAAAACAAGGTAAAATTTAAATGTACAATAATATACACAAGGTCTAGTTTTGCAAAAATGAAGTAATTAATTCTTAATCTTTTAAAAAAATAGACCGAGACACTTGAATGAATTAAGTAAACGTAAGTCAAAACTGATTTTTATTTACACGTCCATTGAACCTTGTTATTTCGAACTAAATGGGAGTAGGAAACACTTGGAAAAAATAGTAATTTCTGTTAATTTAAGATATATTAACGGTTTAAATTGTAAAAGAAGCAGTGATATCCCATGCATTTTTACATATCTGTTGTAATAGATATATTGAAACTTAAGACACCAAAGTTCAAGTGTATCTTTAAAAAACATTTAACCAAACACTTCAACAGATGAACTTCTTTTTTAAACAGACGGGGTAGTGGGGACTTTTAATTTGTCTCTTTCATCTTCCTTTTCCAAAAGAAAAACCAAAAAAAAAAAAAAACCAACATCAGAACTTCCCCTAGGCTAGGAGGAAACGGAGACATGCTATCTATACTTTACACTTGACAAATCTCTCAAGTACTGAACATGTGAGAGCACAGAATAATTTCTTAGAAAAAAGATCAACTTTTGAGTTTCCTGTGTCATAAAAGGACATTTACATATCTCATAAAATATCAAAGTAAAAAAAGGATCTAAACTTTGGGAAAACTAAATTTAACAAAAAGCATATAATCTATAAATCGAAGATGAATTAGACTTAAACGTAATATATAGATGCTGATACAAAAAAAATTGCCTTATCTTTTCAGTTTAGTTTTCAGTTTAATGGTTCAAAGAAAATTGTATTATACATTTATACATGTCCAGGAAAGCTAAAACTTACATGTACCAAATTTACCTGAACATGCTGCTACATGGCGTTTAACATAAAACTGGTTTGAGGTGATCCTTTTTAAGACAAAAATAGAACAAAGAGGTGCTCTATATTTTGACTGAGAACAGGTAGTCAACAATCCAATTAAAATTAGATGTTTTGGGTCCATTACTCTACTCAAAGAAGCTGCTGAGTGAGAGGCAGATCGATTAAAAAACCCATCAAATTTTAATTAGATTGTCTAGGCAGGAACCACACTAAGGTAACAATACAATCAAATATAAATCATGATAACTTGTGTGTACTAATAAATGTAAATACAAACATATCAAAATAATTACACATGTAAACAAACGATTTAATAATAACACAATCAATTTACAGCACTCAAATTCTACTTTGACTCAATATTCCACTGTAAAATGTATTTACAGTAACTGTTTTACAATGTCTGTGACTGAGAACCATATTCCTCTGTAAAACCTGTTTACAGCAACTGCTTCTCTTAACAGCAGAAACCTGTCTGCAAAAACCAATCATACTGTAAAATATTACTAAAAAAAACTTAAAACAGACATAATAATTGCTGAGGTCGCATTTATAAAATGTCTATAAATCACTCATTTTAATAACGGTTGCATAAAAAGGTATTCAAAAATAAATTGCTTGTTATTCATTTTTTGAGGCATTTTAACATGAAAACATTTTTAGATTACAAATGAGTGATCTATTACTATCTACAATCACATTTCATTCATTTCCTGACAAGTAATCTAACAAATCTTCTGTTAAAATATTATACTGTATGATTTTTATATAAATATTACTATAATTAATATATTTATGGTAAACCATTTATATAAGTGTGCTGAGAAGAAAAAAACCCAAGTTTCGATCTTGCAGCATCAACAGAATATCCAACATAATATTACATTTATCTTAGGTTGTAACTTTTCGATTTTGGTAAGTCAAATGTTTACACTACGAGACGTCTTCATACAGCTGGGGTCTGGGTTTCGGCGTTGGTTCTGTACGGACACAGGACATGGCGTCGGCATAATCCTCCGACGGGTTCATGGTATCTGCGTAAGTGTCGTCTTCATCCACATTTTCAAACTCATAGTCATTTTCTTCTTCTTGCTCTGATGGCTTTGCAGCTTTTGCAGTCACAACTTTTTGTTCATTTTCTGGAAAGTCGGCACACGCATAATCATCGTCGTCAATATCTTCAATTTTCTTCCCTGAACCGATGCCATAAATATGCTCTGGCAGGGCCAATGCTTCTTTTGTCTTTCGTGGGTTGGAGTTCTCAGCTTTCAACTCCACATGGTCATATGTTTCATCATCATCTTCCTCCTCCTCATACTTTCTGTCTGGAATACTTGGCATGTTCCTACCATCTTTTGTTGCAGTTTCTTCCACTCCCTGTTTCTTCCGACTAGACTCTGTTTTCTGTTTTGCTGGTTCTGTGTAAACTGGTGGCCTTACACTGGGAACTGTGTTATTATTTTCACCTGCCTCATCATATATTGGCTCAGATTTCTTCACCTTAACTGATGGTTTACTTGATACAGGTACTAGGGGCTCATCATATAGATCTGTGGGCTCATTATCAGTTCCCTTACTGTTCTCACTACCTTCCAGACTTTTGTTGGAATCTTTCTTCTCGCCCTTGTCCTTTTTCCATGGAAACGAAAATCCCCTCTTCTTTTCTTTGCTGCTACCCTCTTTTTGAGGTTTGGGTGAGGTTGGGTGGTGACTAATGGTGGCCTCTAAGGAGTTTTTAAAGCTAAGGTGTAAATTGGAAGGTGTCTGAGTTTCATCCTCAGATTGACTCCCTTTGGAATTTTCCAAACTTAAGGAATCAGCGGATTTCCTTGTCAAAGGCTCTGAAGCTCTAGATTTGACTGATTTTGCTGAGTCTCTGACTTTCGCTGGTTGCTCTTTGGTATTGTCGGGTTCAATATTCCTTGTTAATGTGGAAGTAACTGTTCTACTTTGCTTGGATTTTGTTGCATTGTCTATGGCCAGGGTTAATGCTTTGGGGTTACCCACAATGTGGAAATCAAATGTTCCCTCCCCAGTTTCACATCGTCTTCCTGCCTCAATTGTGAATAAATTCCTTGATTTTGTGAACCCATAACGACGGATAAATTCAAAATGCCACTTGCATTTGATTTCATGGGTTTTTGAATCTTCAAGGCCTAGAGATGCCATAGTAACAAAGAGTTTGAATTTTCCACAGTTCTCCAAATTCAGTCTTTTTGAGGCTTCTGTTTCCTGCGCCACAACATCAAACACTTGTGCTGAAAGATGAGAGAGAGAGAGAAGTTTTGTTAAATGATACAGTAATTTTGTTTGCAAAATAAAAGCTGCTTCTTAATTACATTAAATAGGGTAGGTGCTCATCTTCCTAAAACTTAACTTTACACAGTAATTGACAACTTGATACAAAAATTTATTGTATACTTTGAAAAGTAATATTAAAGGGACTTTGACACGATTTGAGATCAAAAATTTTATTTTTATTTTTTATGTATAAAATACTTTATTGGTGCATTTTAAATGATTGACCAAAATATTAGATGTTAAAGTCAATTTACAAGTGAGATACAGAGGTAAGAATTGATAGTTATGTAAACAAAGCTCGAGTCTTATAGTTGTTTACAAAAATGTAATAGACAAAGTGACATGTAAAAAACAATTTAAACTAATTCAATATCTTCTGAAATACTATTGTCAACAAAAGAAAGTTACATTTGATTGAAATTTACACCAATACAACGAAGATGTAAAAATGAGAATATTCGAGCTTTGTTTACAAAACAAAGAATTATGAACTCTGTATCTTGCTATAACTTGATATTTGTGTTTTAAATTTTGACATAGCATTATAAACTTCTATATCTATCTGCATAAACTTTGAAAATGGAAAAAGAAAATTTGAAAACATTAAGTCAAATCGTGTCCAAGTCCCTTTAAGTTCATCATCATATATTATACTATAAAGGTACAGTAACTGTAAAATTCATAAAACAGCTCACTCTTATTGTTTAGAGGTAAGAAAATACTATACCTTTGGCATAAATTCTTGACCCATATCATTAACTTTAACAACAATTCATCATGCATGCAATGATAGACAGTGTAAAGCAATTCCAAATTTATGGACTTGATCAATGGACTTACATGTATTGACTATGATAAAACAAAATAAACCCAACTAAAAACCAATTGGCTATATATTATCAACACCTCTTTTCCATATATACCCACCACTGTCCTCCGATTCATACAGAAAGTTTTCCTTCAGATCATCTTCCTCAAATGCGTCCATGTTAATGGCCTGAACGATTGCATCGTGCCACAAGGCAAGTTCCTCTCGGCTGTCAAACATCAGACACATCTTCTCCTTCTTGAATGGAATATCCAGATAGTACTCCTTAGCCTGGTTCCTTTCCACTTTGTCCAAGTCATCTGGTTTGATGTTTTCCAGCTGGTAGACTTTCGGTTTGTGTTTGTTGGTAGGGGTCTCAAAGTGTGCCTTGTTGTCATGGACTTCAATGAAGCTGGCAGAGGACTCATCTCCCAGCCAGACAACTATGTACTTAACCTTTTTACTCTGAAATAGGAAAAAACTTAAAAATAAGTTTTGCATGTGGCATGATTTCAATCATCAGGGCTGCTGAACGTTATATTTTCCTGCTAAGAAAAGCATTCCGTGCTAAGGTTGCAAGTGTTCACATGATTATATGGTACGATCAAGTATAAAATTCATTAGCCTAGGTATCTCAATTAAGAATTTAAGAATTTTTCTTAATGAAATTAAATACAACCAACTGAGCAGTCTTTGGTATAGCAAAATATGTTTTCTCATGTATATTTTGATTTTAATAAGGCCAAAAAATATTATTATTTAGTTTCTCAAGCCAATGTATTCTGAATTTAATGCAGCTGACAGGTACATGTATTTCATGTCTAATTTGATAAGGGGAATAACTCAATTTTAATATCTAAAAATTTGAGGCATTCCCCTTTTCAATACAGCAATTTAATGAAACAATGCAGCAGCATTTGATCTAAATGTGGCAACTCTCTGAGAAACAGAACAAACATATAATTATTTTTGGCCTTATTATATTGAGCAGTTTTTAGCTCACCTGAGCTGAAAGCTCAAGTGAGCTATTCTGATCACATTTTGTCTGTCGTCCATCTGACTGTCTGTCTGTCCGTCCGTCCGTCTGTCTGTTTGTTTGTCTGTCCGTCTGTCTGTAAACTTTTCACATTTTCAACATCTTCTCAAGAACCACTGGGCCAATTTCAACCAAATTTGGCACAAAGCATCCTTAGCCTAAGGGGATTTAAATTTGTGAAAATTAAGGATCACGCCCTTTTGCAAAGGGAGATAATTAGGAATATATGAAAATTTTAAAGATATTTTCAAAAATCTTCTTCTCATGAACCATAAGACAAGGAAAGCTGAAACTTGTGTGGAAGCATCATTAGGTAGTGTAGATTCTAATTTGTGAAAATCATGACCCCCGGGGGTAGGGTGGGGCCACAATGGGGGGTCAAAGTTTTACAAAGGAATATACAGAGTAAATCTTTGAAAATCTTCTTCTCATGAACCATAAGACCAGGAAAGCTGAAACTTGTGTGGAAGCATCCTCAGGTATTGTAGATTCTAATTTGTGAAAATCATGATCCCCGGGGGTAGGGTGGAGCCACATTGGGGGATCGAAGTTTTACATAGGAATATATAGAGTAAATCTTTAAAAATCTTCTTCTCATGAACCATAAGACCAGGAAAGCTGAAACTTGTGTGGAAGCATCCTCAGGTAGTGTAGATTCTAATTTGTGAAAATCATGACCCCCAGGGGGTAGGGTGGGGCCACAATGGGGGGTCGAAATTTAACATAGGAATATATAGAGTAAATCTTTAAAAATCTTCTTCTCATGAACCATAAGACCAGGAAAGCTGAAACTTGTGTGGAAGCATCCTCAGGTAGTGTAGATTCTAATTTGTGAAAATCATGACCCCCGGGGGTAGGGTGGGGCCACAATGGGGGGTCAAAATTTAACATAGGAATATATAGAGTAAATCTTTAAAAATCTTCTTCTCATGAACCATAAGACCAGGAAAGCTGAAACTTGTGTGGAAGCATACTCAGGTAGTGTAGATTCATAGTTGTGAAAATCATGACCCCCGAGGGTAGGGTGGGGCCATAATGGGTGGTCGAAGTTTTACATAGGAATATACAGAGTAAATCTTTAAAAATCTTCTTCTCAGAAACTAATCAGCCAGAAAAGCTGAAACTTGAGTGGAAGCATCCTCAGGTAGTGTAGATTCAAAGTTGTGAAAATCATGACCCCAAGGGGGTAGGGTGGGGCAACAATGGGGGGTCGAAGTTTAACACATGAATATATAGAGTAAATCTTTAAAAAATCTTCTTCTCAGAAACTAATCAGCCAGGAAAGCTGAAACTTGTGTGAAAGCATCCTCAGGTAGTGTAGATACAAAGTTGTGAAAATCTTGACCCCTGGGGGCAGGGTGGGGCCACAATATGGGGTCGAAATTTTACATAGGAATATACAGAGTAAATCTTTAAAAATCTTCTTCTCAGAAACCATAAGACCAGGAAAGCTGAAACTTTTGTGGAAGCATCCGCAGGTAGTGTAGATTCAAAGTTGTGAAAATCATGATCCCCGGGGGTAGGGTGGGGCCACAAAGGGGGATCGAAGTTTTACATAGGAATATATAGAGTAAATCTTTAAAAATCTTCTTCTTCTTCTCAGAAACTAATCAGCCAGCAAAGCTGAAACTTGTGTGGTAGCATCCTCAGGTAGTGTAGATTCAAAGTTGTGAAAATCATGATCCCCGGGGGAAGGGTGGGGCCACAATGGGGGGTGGAAGTTTTACATAGGAATATATAGAGTAAATCTTTAAAAATCTTCTTCTCAGAAACTAATCAGCCAGTAAAGTACTGGTCGTTTTTCATATCATATCCTACTTTGACTTATGTTAAAACATGAAAATCTTTTAAGATGTATGTCTTATTTCACCATCTAGCAGTTATTTATACTAAACGATAATATTCAGAACAGAGTTATCGTTCATGTTCAACCACGTGTAAAGTGGTTGAAAATATAAACATTGGGTGTAGATTCAAAGTTGTGAAAATCATGATCCCCGGGGGTAGGGTGGGGCCACAAAGGGGTGTCCAAGTTTTACATAGGAATATATAGAGTAAATCTTTAAAAATCTTCTCAGAGACTAATCAGCCAGGAAATCTGACACTTGTGTGAAAGCATCCTCAGGTAGTGTAGATTCAAAGTTGTGGAAATCATGACCCCCGGGGGTAGGGTGGAGCCACAATGGGGGATCGAAGTTTTACATAGGAATATATAGAGTAAATCTTTAAAAATCTTCTTCTCAGAAACTAATCAGCCAGTAAAGCTGACACTTGTGTGGAAGCATCATCAGGTAGTGTAGATTCATAGTTGTGAAAATCATGACCCCCAAGGGTAGGGAGGGGCCACAATGGAATGTCAAAGTTTTACATAGGAATATATAGAGTAAATCTTTAAAAATCTTCTCAGAAACATATCAGCCAGGAAAGCTTAAACTTGTGTGGAAGCGTCCTCAGGTAGTGTAAATTCAAAGTTGTGAAAATCATGATCCCCAGGGGTAGGGTGGGGCCACAATTGGGGGTCAAAGTTTAACAAAGGAATATATATGGTAAATCTTTAAAAATCTTCTTCTCAGAAAATAATCAGCCAGATGATTCTTTATAATTGTTAAGACTTTGGCCCCAGGACAATTCTTTGGCCTCACAAGAAGGTTCAGAGTTTATGTACGTTTATATCCCATATATAAACAATTGTTAAGGATCTTTTTGAGAACTGCAATACTCAACATATGATATGACTATAAAATCATCCTGTTAGAAAAGGGACTAATGATTATAAACATAAGAATATCCAGGGGAAAAATGGATTTTATTTATACAGGATCAACATGTATTATTGTACATTGTCCAGATAGTTTGTATTATGACTCCATTAAGCTGATTTTATCGTATCTATTGTTCCTCAGGTGAGCGATGTGGCCCATGGGCCTCTTGTTTTTTTTAATTTGTACCCTTTCCAAAATTGTATATCCCTTAAATTGACACATTCCTATTTGTAACTATTGACGTATACTTAAAATGCTATTTAATTTTCTTGGCAACCATGACTAGTGAGTTGTGTGTGTGTGTGTGTGTGTGGGGGGGGGGGAGGGGATATGTTATTACAAGGTGGCCTGTGATAGTCCGATTCTGCAACTTATCATCTGTACATGAATATCTAAAATTGGATTCTATGAGGCGCAGTAAAATGAAATCCTCATTGAAATATCTTCCATTAATAAACTGTTGCTAATACCACACCGAAACAACAAAAAAAGTAATTAAAGTGTGTCTCACTGAATGTTTATTGTTATATACAAGTAACTGTTTATTTTTTTAGTGCGGCAGCTTAATGTTGGCTTAATATGATCCGCTTGTGAAGCAAAATACAAACTTCCTGGTAAACAACACATTTGCACCCACGTAAAAAAAACCCTCTGAGTAGTATGTCGATTTAAGTCCTACATACTACAATACTACAGAATCTACTTCCTCCACTCAGCAAACAAAGCCATTATACACACAGTGAAGCCTTTTGTAATGGTGGGGTTTTAAGGTTGTCATTTTGATAGTAATCTTCACATTCTACAGCTGGTGTATTTATAAAACCACTGCATTATTGTTATTAATATTTGCTAGATTTCTGTTAAAAATTAATGGAAATGTTGTCAATTGATCCCTGGTTGATATTAATAAATATATAAATAGAGATATTTAGTTCTGGTTGTTTTTACTCGTCCAAATTTGAACTGATTGTTATATCCAATTTTTTCCTGAATTTGAATGAGATAATTATTTTTGCCAATGTGTATGCCAATTCTTTTGTTGCACTGTTTATATGAATGTAATACCAACAATTTTAGGGTAAAAAAAACCATTTGGGTTTTTGGGTTTTTTTAAACTGTCCAAATTGCATTAATTAAAGTTAATTGCACTGAATTTGTCAACTGCAGAACAAATCATTCTATAACAAGAGATGTTTGTGAAACACTTATGCCCCCCTCCTGTGGAAACATCCACAAAGAAAATGAACGTAAACTGCAAATAACTGGAATTTTTTTAAGTCCAAGGAGTATAACTCTGTCGAAAATTGCTTTATCATACCCAAAATCAAACTTGACCTAGAAATGAGCAGAAACTGCAAATAACTGGAATTTCTCTATGTCCAAGAGCCATAACTCTGTCGAAAATTGCTCGATCGTACCCAATATCAAACTTGACCTAGATATTATCATGATAAACCTGTATACCAAATTTCATTTCAATATGTTTATCCTCTGTGAAGAGAATGAGCAGAAACTGCAGAAAACTGGAATTTTTCTACGTCCAAGGGCCTTAACTATGTGGAAAATTGCTCGATTGTACCCAATATCAAACTTGACCTAGATATTATCATGATAAATATTTATACCAAATTATTTCTTTCCAATTTGATCATCCTCTGCGAAGAAAATGAGCGGAAACTGCAAATAACTGGAATTTTTTGATGTCCATGGGCCATAACTCTGTCGAAAATTGCTCGATCGTACCAAATATCGAACTTGACCTAGATATTATCATGATAAACCTGTATACCAAATTTCATTTCAAAATGTTCATCCCCTGCGTAGAAAATGAACGGAAACTGTTGGTGGACCGACCGACCGACAGACAGCAGCAAAGCAATATGCCCTCCCTTCTTCGAAGGGGGGCATAAAAATTTCAGTAATAGCTACAAATTGTTCTTTCAACATGTTTAAGACTACTTTTTCATAACAACCACAATAACTGCGATTTACGTACTTTAAAATAACTAAATAAATGTTCCTGTTACATGTAATTTTAAAATCATTTGTTGCATGCAATTATAAGTTTTTAAAATATCCTCATTAAACCATCGAAAACTCTTCAATACATGATCTCTGAGTACTCTGATTGTACTATTTCTAGCAAAGTCACATCCCGATCCTAAGTTTACTCAAAATAACAGGTATATAATTTACATGTACTGAATAGAGATAATGATATAATATGACCAGCTGCTCAAGTGTGTTTGGGCGAGTCTCAATAATGATTCATTTAACATTGCAAATATATATAAAAACAAGAAGAGATTATATATACATGTAAGTATGTACGTATGGCACATTGATAGAGCATGCGCACGCTTATAAATGATAATCATCTGAAAAAGTACAATAATCTAGCAGAAATAAATTTGTTCAGAAAGTGAATACACGTACTTGCATGAAAATTTTGTAAAATTCTATACAAATGACTTTCAATTTCATTGAACCATTGTTGCTACCTAATAATATTTAGACAAATATATGCATTATCATACATGTAAGTTACATTGTACCAATTATCAAAAATGTATATATTAAAGAAAAAAAAACCACAGCTTCAAGGGAAAGAGAGAAAACAAATTGATGTATATATTTCCAACTTTTAAGGTTTTATTTTCACAGCTTATATTTCTTCCTCTCTGTGTTAAACTGCCCCACCCCAAAATTCTCATTTGACGATACTGTCATGCGTGTATTAATACACCTATAAAGTGACATTTAACTGACACCATATATTCCATGGACATTGTACAACCAACTTCCCTCAAGTTAGGCCACATTTCATGAACACTCAACATTTCAAGTACAATTGAATGGACCTGTAAACCAATATGTCACTAAAATTCAACTGTTAATTTATAACCAGCATCAAATGTGATCATGCTGTAAAAATGAAAACTGTGTCTCAATTGGATCCACTGGGTCCATAAATAGGAGCAACTCAAAATCCAACAGAAGCATCCAGTACTATACAGTTGTATTATGATTTAACCAGAGTTATTACACTTACATATAAGGCACCAAACAAAGCAACAGATTTATTGCTACTCAAATCAAATAAATATACAGATATGTGACAGTCAGACAGGTGCCAGATAAGCTCAGAGATTCAGGGGGGCCAGATTTGAATCCTGGTCTGGTTCGTCAATGGTTTGAAAAACAAGTTGTGTGAAAAAAATTTTAGGGAAAAAAATTCCGGCTCGGTATACAAAAAATTCCAAAACATTTTAATGGCTGCCTAAACAATCATGTGGATTCAAGTCATGTTTCTTATCATAAGGATACAAAAGTCAATAACAGTTAAGTTGAAATAAAATGGAATTAAAAGATTGCAACTGGGTTATTAGCATTTACAACTTAAAAGAATAGAGCAGTTGTTATTTCTAGAACATGAATGGTGAAAAAATAAAAAATAATAAATAAAATTCGCTGACCTGCCTCATATTTTTTGCAAATCAGGATGAAAATCTAAATACTAATTTTATATGGCCTAAACCAGTTCAGCAGCTAATGTCTACTACTACATGTATTGGCTATAGGTTAACTTTCAATTTAATCTGCTTAAACTGTGTTAAGCAAAGACATTTCACTTATTTGCACCACTTTGTCTATACTTTTTTGGTAATTTGCTTGTACTAAAACAGAGACATTAAAATTGTACATGTATGTTTTAATTCAGCTATGACAAACATTTGTAGACATTAATGAGATCTAGAAGGCACTAGTAAATTAAAACATGAAGATTGTGTGCTTGCATTTATTAGTACAAAATACCAGTAACCTGGAAATACCGAATTTAACACTCTCTGTTGTGATTTTTCAAATTTAGTATACTAGTCTACATGTACTTATAACTGGTAGACTTTAATATATATATAGTAGGCTTGACAAAAGCTATTTTTAAATGAACAGCTGTAAGTTAAAGTACTTAGTAATACAGCCCCTGCGAAAACATGTTCTAGTGTTCTAGAACTGTTCTTGCTTGGCTAGAACAGTTCTTGAACTGTTCCTAACAGGTTGTTTGGAACTATAATCCTTGAAATACTTGAGGAAAAATTTCAGATTTTTTATGGAACTTTTGTGGGATGTTAAGAATCCGATTTTTAAACCAGAAATGTAACAGAATGTTTTTTGAACAGTTCTAACACTAAGAAATGGAACAATTGTTCCAAAACTGTTCTATATCAGACAAGTGAATACTTAATAACAATTTTAGTTAAGCTGTTTTGTGTGGGAAGATGTTGAAGCAGCACATTCACTGTGTGTATATTATTAAGTACAGTGCAATTATAACATGTACATGTATTATGTAGATTACAGAGATGACTTTATACTCTTCAAAACTTGAAATAATTATGGCAACCTAATTATTTCAGTGACTTCGTGAGCTAGTAAAAAAAAATGTCATTTATGTCAATTTGTGACTACTCACTTAATTAAGGTGGTATAATATGGGACCCCTGTCGATGTTAAAGGGGATAAAAGTACATTATAATCCAAAAATTGCTACCTTTTTAAAATTTTACAATTTTTGACCAAAAAATATGTTTTAAAATTTTTTCAAATGTAAAAACTATATAAGCCCAGGCGGATTCGAACTCATGACTTACAGATTCATAGTTTACACTCTAACCCATTGCGCTAAGCTATTTAAGGTAAACATTTTCGGGAAAGAAAAGGTTTATAAGATATATGCTCGATTTTATTGTTTATTTTGATTGGAGGTACATAGATCACGTCAATATGAAGGTGTATCTGATGATACCACCTTAAGCGATCACAAACAGAGTGGAGCAATTATCATTTTCCTAATTTGTATTATAATACTGTACATTTATTTATTCCACTGAGTGTATTATATATCGATGATCTTATTGGTTGCGAGTTTTAAAAAAAAGGGGTAGGGGTCTGATTTTTATTATCGGTAATTTGAAACAGAAGTTGAGCCAGTAAGAAGAGTGTAAAAGGAAAAAAAAAAAGCAAAATCAATTAAATGAAGAAAAAAAAAAAATAACAAGTCATGAATACAGAGTTAAGTCACTTCAAGCTTATAAGAAGCTGTTAATTCATAAATGAGTATCTATTATAGCATATTTAAAAGGTACAACTTTCAGCCGATTTATTCATATTAACCCCCCACCCCCCCCCCCCCCACCCCCCACCCAAAAAAAAAATTGTTGTAGTACATGTAGTCTGTGAATAAAAATGTTACTCAATTAATGATATTTCTTAATTATAGATTTTTTAATGGCTATACCATATCAAACTTTGATCCTCATATAACGAGATCAAATTCCATAAACAGATGTACAGAATTGACTAATATATTACATGTACTAGCAACCATCCAGTTTCTGCAAAAAGGAAGTAGTTAAAGGGTTCTTCCTCTCCTTGTAAGTAACATGTGTATCTAAGAGTACACCAAATCTGTATTTTGCATACGGGGTTTTCAGAAAACCAGGAATTTCCATTTAAAGTCTGACTATTAATATGGACTTTTACTTGAAAATAAATTGAATCTTCCTCCTGTAAGTCATATATATTATAAATACTGCTGACATTATAACTTGACAAAACTTATTATCATGATAAATCTGTATCATTTAATTTCATTTGTGTAAGTGCAATCCATGCGAAGAAAATGAACAAAAACTGCAAATAAATAGAATTTTTATGCATCCAAGGGACATAACTCTGACAAAAATTGCTTGATTGTACCCAAAATCAAAATTAATTGGCCTGAGCTAGATATTGTTAATGACCTCTGGGAAGAAAATAAATGGAAACTTGGTGGACCAACCGACAGACAGACACTCTCCAAGCAGCAAATCGATAAGCCCTCCCTTCTTTGAAGGGGGCATAAAAATAGATTAATCTAGGATGTAAAATTACACTTTATACTTATGACATTGAATGACACTTATATATTCATAAAATTATATCTTCAAATTAATCAAGACTATTAAATGATAATGATATATTTGAAGAAATACCCTCCCATCTACTATTGTACATGTACATCATAAACAAATTATGTATCTCACTGAAATTAGCTCTAACTGCTTTACATTGTTATATACATGTATATGTACATAAAATCACATCCAGACAGCATAAAGCATTGAGGGTTAGGGGCAATGAAACAAAAGGACAATAAATCTACATATTAGAAAATCTAATTTTGAATGAACTGCATGGTTCCCCACTTTAATTAATTGTGGTAGCATATTATTAAAAATTATAGGGAAACTTAACATTTAATTGTACATACATTAAGAATTTTTAGCCCCCCTTCCCCCCCCCCCCCCCCCCCCTCTCCCCATTTGCATTGTTTACATGGAAAATACCGGTAAATGTATCAGGGAAGTCCCTATTTAAAACAATTTGAAGTTTCAATGGGAAGTGGCTTTATAATATTCTTTAGTTAGGCATAAAAAAATATATATCAAATATAAATTTCCAACCAATGAAACCTAGTTTTCATATAGAAAATAGTCACTTATTCGTAATTTCTGAAATAAAATGTATCAAAAAAATTAAGTGTTAAAGGGAAACAAATAAAATTGAATCAATGAGATTATTGATGTCAAACTAACAGCTAGCACCTGCCAAAGGTTTCCGATCCATAAAAAATCAAACTTATTTGAATAGACAAGGTCTAAAATTATTTATTTGTACATGTCCTAAATGTATGTATTATTTATTTAGAAATATCAATTAAATTAAAATTGAAAAATTTAATAAATTTTGAAAACTCTTCTTATAGCCATAGGGACTTTAAAAATATGGAATATATCACCCTATAATTATTGTTCATTTTTCATGTTTTAACAATAATTTATGAATAAGTGTAGACTTAATTATATTTGGTTCTTCAAATGATAAAGTTTTTCTCCACTAGACTGGTAATTATAGCTCCAAGAAACAGTTTCAACTTACACTTCATCTTGAGTGGTACAAAACTCATAACCAGGATTCAGCTCACACATACATACAGAATAACTATTCCATATCACATGCAATAGGTAGTAAGAATTTAATTGGATGGTACTAGCTGCAATAATGTAGCCCTCTCCCATTTTTTTTTTTAAAAATCGGAGAGGGCTATATTATTGCAGCTAGGATGGTACAAGTCCCTTAATTTTTTTTCCAAATTCAAAATCAAAGGAAAAAATAAATAAAAATTGAAGCCAATTTTCTTAATGACTGCATGATTTTTCCACATGCGCCAACAAGGAACCTGAATTAATTGGCCATCATGCACACAATAAATTAGTCTACAGCTACATGTATAGGGCATATTGTAAGACCTAATGGTGACTGCATGAAAAAAAGACGTAGGAAAAGTAGGTAAATTCAAGATGTTTCAATATTTTCATGTTTCCAGATTGCAAACATATGTCACGTACAGATTGGGAGAAATAATGATGGACCATGAAGACCTTTTCACCTAGGTCCAAATCCACTCTCCCTGAATCTCTTGTCGGTGTCCTAGCTACCAACTACAAAGCTATCTGGCCCTGACAATCTTAAACCAGTCTGACTAGCTGCCACATTCCTCCATCTTGTTTGATCTGAATACCCTCAAGATCAACATCCCTGAGGTTCTTTCCCCTTAGCTGGAGTTCAACTGTCAGTGGTACGACACCATTATGTGATGGGATGGGAAAAGTAATGACAGATCAGATCAGGATTCGAACCCGAGCCCCGGAATCCCTTGTCTTGTTGTATACTAATGGGGCTTAGATTTGATGCCGGTTATCTAACCAATCTGACCGTCACACACATAAAAATAACCAAAATAACAAACAAAACAAAATAATGCAATGTATATGTATTACGTAATAAATATGTAAACAATAAGTTTGATCTCTTTCACATGATTATGTGATAAAATTTGCAGGCAATAAAAGACAATCATGGGCCCTTTTGCACGACATGACTACTTTTTTTGTGAGGTTTAACAAGATTTATCATGTTTATATCCCAAGTCTTTTAAATAGGCCATAAAACTTTGAATTTCAAAATGCAGTCAATGTCAAGATAAATTGCACCCCTCAAGTTGAACCCTTACTCTATTATCAGTAAAGTAGTCTGTATTTTTACAGTCAATCACATACAAGACGTTTCAATTCATAAAATGAAAACAATGAGTAGAATATATGGATATTTACGTGGATGTCAATTAGAGGCTATACCTAAATATATAAACATTATGAACATGATGCATTTAAATTACTAGTAGATTGAATGAATAGATAAAATGATGAGGCCATCATTCAAATAGAGATTTCTTAATCATTAAATATCAAGAATATATTATTTTGACCTTGTTATATGAGTTATTAGGATGTATTTGTTCAGGTAACTATACTTAAAAATTTATCTATATCTTATCATGCACTTTGTTGCTCAAATTCATCTGATTATTTTAGATTGTAAAGAGAAAAGGGACACCTTGTGAGTAAATTTGTAAACATCAGATACTGATAAAATGCTGATGATTTACCAAGCATATTTATTATACAAATGTATTGGCTACTAAGTATTGGATGAATGAGATCATACACACTTATCTCTGATACTTGATCTATGTACCAGTTCATCACTGTTGAGTCAAAACCATTATTTTTAACAGCTGACAATTCTATTCTGAGACAAGTGAGTTAGGTTTTTTTTAAAATATCTCTTATAGTGTTCGAATGGAAAAGATAGACATATTTCATGCTTTGACTGTGCTCACTGTAACAATAGCACCATAAACATATTAAAAAGTGTGTCATTTACATGGAAGGTAAACAACATGATTGAACAGACCAGGATTTTAAATGCTTTGTCAACATGGCCAACAGTCTGATTAAATTATGTATCATACTTTTTGGTCTTATTAAAATGATTTTTGCCTATCAAAATGAACAGGATTTTTTTTATTACCTCTTTGACAAAAAATAACCTGCCGGTTGAGGCCTTATCAGTTAATTATAGGTGGTGGTCATAACACTAAATGTATCAAGAAGAAAGAGAGCATGCTGGATCCAATCCAGATTTAAAACTTGACCTTTGAATCTCTTCTCAATTACTCTACCAATTAATGAATCTGATGCAAACATAAGAATTGGTCTGTCATTTCATTTGTTTTGGCCACACAAAATGCACAACAGACGCATGTATCGAAAGTAGCAACTTATTTACGCTAATATAAAATGGCATGATGTCAACTCACCTGTAATCTTCCCTTCTTCACGTGCACTTCACCGGCTGCTAGCTGCGTTCGTCTGGACATTTTAGAGCTTGATAATCCACAACATTTCTGTAATTTCCTTCTTGGTCCAAGTGTTGTCCCCAACCAGGAAGTAACAACGATTTTACCGAGAAGGAAACAATGTCTTGTTTCCTGACAAATGTCTTGATACGGTAGCCGAGAAAAGATTTTCCCTAATACCGTGCAATTATTATTTCATTAAATGTATTGGTGTTGTCCCATTTAAATCAGAGAAAATACTTGCAGATAAGAGAAAGCCTTTTTCACATCGTTCTCGTCTATTTAGATAAGTTGTTCTTTAAAGAAGTCGGGTATTTAAACAGGTAAGATTCATTATGATTGATAGAACAAAATTACAAATTTCAAAATTTTAAAGTTCCAAATTAATTTACTTTCCTTTAAATGATTTTGATCTGTAACTACGCTGGGAAATATGATACCTCAATTTTTGTAGGCTTAAACCACGTACAAATTATCAACTCGTTCATTTCTTCCCGCGCATGCGTCATAAAAGCGTACCGAGCAACAACGGATCAATCTGACCAGGCTTGCAATTTTCAACCATGTACCGCAAAGAAAAACCTTTAGTTTTGAAAAGTAGCGCTTCGTCTCTAAGTAACAATCTTTCTGTGCTTGTTGCGCTAGAAAAGGGAGTCTTGAACTACGCTGTGGTTCACAAAGCTGTTGTGAACATCATTTCGGCATCCACGGATGGTTCGACTGTTAACAGCCGAAACATTGTCTGCAAAGAGCCATCAGCTGCCCAACAGAGCACACCAATGATAATACAGGTAAAGAAATTGCATTAATTGCCTTTCATCCTCATAAAATCGGAAAATATTTGCATAAGAATATATAGCTCGAATTTCCTCGTATTAATTTTAAAAAGTATTCAATGAAAAATTATTTGTTTAAAAATTAAAAGCAGTAACAACACTTTGTGTATATTTTGATTTTTCTTTACCAGGCAAAATGGGTGTGTCTGCCTTCACGAACAGTGTTTGTCTTGACTTCGTTAAAAGGAATACAGGTACAGTAATTTGTATGAAGATGCAAGTAATATGAAGTCATTATCTCATAACCGAGTGGACCAGTCACAAAATATTGATAATCTTATGTGATTGTCAGAGGAATTTGGATACTGGCGCCTGATAACTCTGTTGGTAGATCTCTTGACCAGAGATTCAGAGGGTCAAGGTTTGAATCCTGATCTGGCCATCATTATTTCTCCCATCCCATTGCATTTGGTGCGTTACCAACCTCTTAAACTGACATGTTAACTCCTGCAATTGGAAAGAACCTGAAAATGTTGATCTTTGAGGGCAAAGATTATTTATGGAAAAGAATGTGATGGTCAAACACTTTTAATTGCTGGTGCCCTGAATAGCTCATTTAGTAGAGCACCTGACCAGAGATTCAGGGAGCCTGCTAGGGTACAAATTCTGGTCTGTTTCGTTATTATTTCACTCATACTATCAGGGTTGTCTCTAAAAATTGAAGTAGAAGGGAGAAATAAAAAAGTAGAAGGGGGTCTGCAGGTCTAGCTTATAGCTTAAAGGACAGGTGACACAAAATCATTTTCTTCTAAAAACATTTTCTTTGATAAATATAAATCAGTTTATAACAATTTCCCCATTTGACTAACATCAGATAAGAACACACAGCTCAATTAAGTTTGCCGAAAATCCCAGCTGCAACAGATCTCCGAGTTTTGCCGATCTTTAATGAGATAAGAAACCCCTGTGCATTATTCGTCAAAGATGACATAGTCAGCTATCGGCTACATAGTAAACAGAGCAATGGACGAGGATTTATTTACACGTACAGGATAGTGTATTTGTGTTGCAAATGATGATTTTGAAATAAAGCACTATCAGATTAAAGTGAATTTTAAATGCATATTTTATTGAAAAGTTTAGTGTATGAACCCTCTCCAAAACAAAATAGTAAGATTATAGAATGTACAAGATTATATGTTGTATTATTGGTTAATGGAGTTTTTGAGAAATTTTATGTACAGTAAGATAGTGGTTATAGAAATTGAAAAAAAAAGTAATTAAATTAGAATGAATCTGAAGATTCTGTGATTGATATTCTTTTATAGCAGATTATCATCCTGTCAGCCAGACAGGCAACCACTTGTTCAGATTGTCAGTTTTCAGTAAAGTTTGAAATGTATTTTTTGAATATGCATATTAATCCAATCTTGCAGATCCAAAACATTGATTTGAATAAGTTGATATTAATCTAAATATTGTATTTCTTTAAAAAAAACTCAACTGGGAGCAGGATGAGTTAGATTTTTATTATATCACATATAAATCCTTTTTTGTATACTATTTGTAACAATTGGTGTTGCTGTAAAAAAAATAATTCATTGTCCATCTGAATCTAATGTCAGTATATAAGAAGTCATCAGTGTGCATAACAGCTCATTTTGGGGCTTTTTTTAAAGGTTTGATCATTTTTGAAGGTTTGATCAATAGAAAATAAATTATACATAACTCAGAAGTACTACCAAAAATGATCTTCATAAACTATTAAAAGAAAGATCAAATTATATTTGGATAAAATTCAAGGATTCTGAGATTAATACGTTTTAAAAACCTGAATACTATGTTAAAAAACTACTGTTTCAGTCTTTACTGATTATGAAAATTGGTAGTTAAATTTCAATAAACAAACATGATCAAATACCATACTAAAAAATGAAATTAAAAGATGTTTGGGTTATTAGTATTGAGATTAAGGTAGATCCCTGATTTTGGGGAACTAAAGAAATTTACAAACATATTTGCTTACAGGTACCAGGATTTCTGGTAATACTTCTTAAATAAAAAAAAATCCTTTATTAAATTTATTTAGGGTTTAAGATCCGGTGAAATTCCTGGTTACAAAAAGTCTTTATACATTATCACTTACTATGTGTTGACAAAACAAAATCCTTTCTTTAGAAACAATGATTCTATGTTTTTGATGATTTTTATCATTTAAAAATCCAACATCTGACATTTTTTTCCAGCATGAAGCACACAGATCAATGAAAAGTTAATAGAACAGGTCACAATTTTTACTCCTATTCATAATTGCTGAGGAAACAGAAATGGGGTTTCTAAGCTTAGAATAACTCTGTTTGTGAACTGGGTTCTCAAACTTTTATTAGCAATGAGCAAAAGTTAATGACTTCAGATTTTAGATAAGAGCAAGTTAGAAATCCCTATGGTTGAAAGAGACAGCGAATGGGCAGTGTGTCGGCTATTACGTCGCACCGAAGGTTTCCGATCTCAGAGGCTTCAGATATGCATATTGAGGTCACGCGTCTTATCAGCTCAGTAATTCAGCAATAGCTGTGAAACAGATCATAGTAAGGAAAATTTTGCAGAAATTGTATCCCACTCACAATTCAACTTGTTGGTCAATGTTTTTGTGATTGTGTCACCTGTCCTTTAAGATTGTGTTTGAAATGCAATAATAGCCGGGTAATTACGTCACTTTAGGCGGGGAAATTCCCCGCCTCCCGGGTCTTAGAGACAACCCTGTACTATTAAACTGAAATTGGATGAAAACTTAATCATGATTGTAAAAAAATCAATAATTTATATATATGACCTCTATATCAAAGATATACATTTTTCCTACTGCATATACAGAACTTAGAAGTGCTAGAAGAATTTGCCCTAAGGCTAAATAAATGATAAATAAATAGTTCATATAGGTTCATATAACACATCTTCTTCTAATCATGAACTAATTATTTCTTTTTTAAAATTATTTTGAATTAATGTTTCCGCAGATGTTTGAATCGGATGGGTCTGCAATGATATACTGGCATGCTTTAGGAGATGTTAACAGTACAGATATATCAGGTAATGGTAATCATGTAACAAGTTATTTGTAAATATTTTGAAAATGATGCAACTTAATTGATTATTCTTTTACATTGATCAGTGACTGTAGTTGTGGAAATTATTTCATTTCCATTTAATCATCATTTTTATAACCCAGTTAAATAAGGTTTGATATTCTTGTTTTTAATGCCCAAAACTAATATTTAATTTATGGCAATATTTTAACAGAGTAAAAAATATATTGTTCTCATATTTTTATATGTTGAAATAACCTTGAATGTGGAACATTTTGAAATACATGTATTTAGCTTAAGTCTTTTCCATAACATTCAAAACATTTGATGTCATAAAGGAAAGAGGCTACAATTCAGAAGAAATGATGAAATACTTTCAAACAGTAAATAAGAAATTGATACACATAAATTTGAATGATTCCACAATAGTACTGTAGGATATTTGATTCATTGTGAACTTTGCTTTCTTGTTTTATTAAAGACCACCTTTATGCTATTATGTGTTGCATTGGGATGAAGTTACTTTAGATTCAGCATATATTCATTTATATTATTTTTTTTATATCACAACTCATTTCAGAACATGCAAATTTTGGCAGAGGAATCACTGGAATAGGAGAAAACTTCATTTGTATTGGTGAGGATAAAATTAAATCAACTTAACCTGAATTTCTAAAATTGTTATTTTTAATAGATTCCTTAACATTTAAATTGAATCATTCTAATGTTTATTTGGTGAAATCTTATTGATTTACTCACTAATACTAGTATACCGGTACTTGAAAATACATGCAGTGAGATGTGATATTTGAAAATGATTGGTTTTAAAAATAGTGCTATCAGATTGATGTGAATATTTAACCAAAAATTATTTGCAAAATACATTCATGTATTAGTTTCAATTGATGTTAAATTTTGTTAATTGATGCATGTATAATAATTATTAATTTAAAGGAACTCAACTTGGGGAGATTCATGTCTTCAATGTACCAGCCAAAGGAACAAATGTTACACAGAAGGAAAGTTTAGTAGGTGTGTACTCATGCAGATGAGTGTAAATGACACAATCCATCAACAACATATCAAATGGATACAGTCAATTTGTATGCCCCCTCCATAGAATGGCAGGGAGCAGTTAGTAATACCCTGTACCACCATTCCGTCATCATTAACTTTTTAAAATTCATTATGATCTTGGAAACAATTACACACATTCAAACAAATTTGATATATGAATACGTCATGGAATTAAGCATATTAAGTTCTATCCAGTTCTGATGATTTAGGACAGAAATAATGGATTTAGAACTTAGAAAAAAGAATAAGGAATTTTCATTTTTCACAATCTACTTTTAAAGGGATGTGAATATAAAGTTGCAATTGAATATACAAATATTTTACCAGAAAATATAGGTCAAATTTAAATTTGGTCCAGGTCAGATGATTTTTGACAAAGTTATTCCCCTTGAAAATATTGTACAAAAAAAAGAAATCTGTACACACAGATGTACAACTAAATATGGTGTTTGAAATATTGTCTGCCAGCGGGGGAATTTGTGGCGTTAACAACACCTTCAGTTTCTGTATATTTTCACAAAATTCTGTGAACACCAATTTTCATGGATTTTGGTGCAGCTGTCCAAATTAAATGACAATGCAAACTATTGGAAAAGTCACACCAAAATGTATTCAATTTGATGATATTGACCAGAAATATCTTTCTTTGCCAGGAGTAGTTTTAATCCTTGACCTTTGACCTCATATCTAAAAATATAAAAAGTAAAGGTCGTAAACCATAGGGAGATCCTAGTCAGACCTAGTGCCAGTGTTGATGTCTGTCTAGCACAAAGATCTTAAGATATTGATTTGACACAACTTAGTGTCTAACAACAGATATATACCAATTACAATTGTACCAGCTATTAAACAACATGTGCATTCAACAGAGGGTACTGAATATGTTTTTAAAAAATTCTAATACATGCCTATTTTATTCATTTATAATTTAATTCTGGTTGTAACGCGGCATTTGATTGGATAGAAAAATTTAGTTAAATTTGTATAACCTGGTTTGCACGTCACAAGACACGTCACAATGCACCAACGTACTAATTCACTTGACGTTACGTTTGAATTTTGAACAGATTTATATCATTTTTAAAAGTAAAACGGACTCAATTTGTACAGCAAATTCCAGAACATTAAATTATAAGGAATGAACTCAATATCTACCCAAGTTATACTCGTATAACCTGGGTTGGAGCAATTTACGCTTTTTTATAATCCGCTTCGCGGATTATAAAGCGTAAATTGCCCCAACCCAGGTTATACGAGTATAACTTGGGTAGACATTGAGTTCATTTCTTAAATATGACTACTGTATGAAAGTAGATGAGTAATAAACTGATAATGAAGTTATTTTAGAAATTGACTTATACATTGATAGGGCAGACTATCAGAAAAACATTGATTTTTTGTTGTTGTTGATTGCATGTAAAATTAAAATAAAACCTTTTATAATACCCTTTTGTCTTTTGTCAGGACATAGATACCCTATTTGTGACTTGGCCTCAAGTGGAAACCAAATGGTTAGCTCAGATGAACAAGGAAACATAATCATTTGGTCCCTTTCTGGGTCGTCATTTAAACAGACCCATTCCATTAATGGCTCAGGGTAAGTTCCTCGTGGGTCTTAACTACACTTGAGTGTTAGGAGTAACATAAAACCACAGCCAAAAGGTTTTGGAATATCTCATTTGGTAAATAATCTCATTATTAACAGTTAAACATTTTATGATTTATTTTATTTGTAATAGAAAACAGAAAAAAAAATTTGGGTTTCAAAAAAAGACATTCTAGAGCTTAAAATTTTCTGTTAAAAATGAAATCATACTATGATTATCAAATAAAGCCTGTCAAGGATTGCAAGGTAGAATTCTAATGCTTTTGAAAAAAAGAAGTATATTTATGGAAATGAAAAGAAATTACTAGTATTGTCAACAATCTATATCTTTTGAAATGCAATCTGGATGTATAGGCACCAATTTCATACAATGTTTGGTACTATTTTAAGGTTTTTTTTTAGATTTCCATGTAGCACCATCCTTATGTGGAAAAATGTGATTGTTGCGGGCTTTGGGAATGGTCAAATCAGGTTATACAGTGCAGAAACGGGAAAACTGGCTGCCCAGGTCAACGCTCACGCGCGATGGGTCACAGCATTAGACGTGGCCTCAGACAATGGAATGGTCAGTTTGCCGTGAATTGTATTAATAAATCCAATAATTCTTTGATGAGAAAAAAAATTAACCCTTGCTGGAATACACAAGTTTTGTATTACATTGTTGTATCATTACATACTTTTCAACTTCTCCAATTCCACTGATTTGAGACAAAATGTGTAGACTGTGTATGGCCAAAAAAAGTTTGTGTTTCATTTCTCAAGCATTGCCTCATCAGACCAGGGAACACAGTCTCACCTTTGACATCAGTCTTATTTTTCCACTATGTATTTCTTTTGTAATACTAGTGAGATTGAGATCAAAATTTATTTCATCTTAGTTTAATACTCTGGAGCCTAGTCAGATGCTGTCACATTGATAAAAAAAAAAGGGGGGAATAACTCAATCTTTCAATTCTATGTTAAGTAAAAAAAATCGATTTGAGTTATTCCCCTTCAGAAGTTTTAAAATAAAAACTATCATCCACTTGCTGCATTATGTCAAAACCTTTTGGCCTAGCTGAGAAAATTTTTATTTGGGCTTATACCGGTAGTTCCCATAACTCTTTATTCTTGAAATGTTATACTTGCAGGTATTAAAGATTATTCCATAAAATGCTGTTTTTCAGTTGTTATCTGCGAGTGAAGATTCTTATGTCCGAGTCTGGCAGTTGAAGGAAGGCAACCAAATGCCTGAGGTGAGTTTATTTTTTATCATTTTAAAAAAAGTACTTTTACAAAAAAATTTCAAAAAATAGAAAGAAATGAGAGAGAAATCGTTGCATAACAAACACACTTAAAGCGTGTTTGGGCTCTTAGTAGACGTTCATTAATTCTTTGGATTAATGATCACAAAAATCACTTGATACTAATGATTTTTATTTTTTTGAAAAGATATTCTATTTCACTTTTATAATTTTGATTGAGCATGTAATATCAGGAAGATTTTTTCCTGAATTGTGCACAGGAACTCTAAAAGATAAATTGATCAAGTATTATTGATGTTTTTATTCCTTTTTTAAAAGATAAATTGTGCAACACTTAAAGCTTATGCTTGTGCATGTATTTGAATTCATTTTTTATTCATAACACAAGGTTTATACTTCCTTAAAGTTAATACTTCATTTGAATGGTCTAGTGAACCCATTGGGTTCCAAAGGCTCAGGATATCCCAGAAAAGAAAATTAGGGAAGAAAATCTTGATTTTGATAAGGAAGCAAACATATTGCAAAAACGCAGTCATTAGTACCAAAAAGAGCAACTTGTATGATCTTTTGTATATACTTTTAAAATTACAAGCTATAAAAAGAATAAATGTGAAAGACTTAGAAACATTTAGTACACTTCAAATATTTTATAATAGCAATAGCAGTTTTTCAAATCAAAAATACATATAGTATACATGTATTTAAATGTATGTTTGTTCAAGTTTAAAACACATTTATTTATTAAAGGAATGAATTCTGTATCTTCCAATATACAGATATAACTTAGGTTGGAGATAAAGATGTCTATATAGGGAAAAAAGTAAAATGTTTCATCCCACCAGTCATTATCTGTATCAACTCATAAGCCATTAATTGCAAATTCATTTTTTATGATGCAATGTTTTATAAGTGCGTACAGAAATTAACACAAACCATTCACCTAAAATATAGACAAATTAAGGAAATAAATTATGAAGGAGAGGAAATACTATTCGCATATTATCAGTGCATACAGAAATTAAGACAAATCATGCACCTAAAATTTTAAGCAAATAAATTATGAAAATTCGTATAAACTAATTTATTTAGCCAATCAAATTGCACGTTACAAACAAGCTTTGAATTATTCATAGATTGAGTATGTAAACCAGGAGTGTGTGACGGACCAGCAGCTGGTGGGGGTTCAGTTCCTCCATCCCCAGGGTAAGGCCTTCTGTACCACGGGCTATGACAGCTGTGACCTCTCCTTCTACGTTCAGAGTTGATGCACCATGGTATAGCCTCCATTGTTTAGAATCACAGAGAGACTTTCACTTTAATACATAACTGCAACGCCTAGAGATTATATTCCACAGAAGACTTGTGGCTGAGTTACATTGTGAATGTGATCATGTTTGTCGTTGGTTGGTCTGTCTGTCTGTCTGTTAAGCATTTTCTTTATCAGTGTTAACTGTTTGTTGTTGTAGTAACAGATTTAAATTTGTCTTTTATTGTAACTGTTTAGTTCATCAAAAGTGATCTCCCTTGAGAAAATGAAGTCTGGATTTTTATAAGAACAGGTGAAAGGATTACTTCATGTTATGAAATAGAAATGATTTTGATTTGATATACATGTACATGTGATATGAATAAAGTGATTCATGACTTTTCACAACAGGTATGAATTTTCAAACTGGTATATAGAAACTTAAGATAAATATTTTATATACTTCTATGTATTGTAACTTTATATGATGAGAACATATTTTCTTATCTTTTGAATTATTGTGCAACAGAAAGTAATCATGTGTTCAAAGTTGTGTATTGACTTTTTTTTTACACGCAGACACCCGTAAATAAATGACATATGACTATCTGTGACTGATGCATATATTACACAATAGGCCCAATGATTTTATTGTACAGTTGTTTTTTGGGGGTTGTATAGTGCAGGATCTGATTCTTTTAGTGTAAATAGTACTGTCTGAGCAGGCCTTGCAGAGCAAGGTGTTCTTTTTCTTTTTTACTACAACCTGTTCATTATTGCAATTATCCTATTTATTATATTTTCTTATTTAAAATGCATGATATCTTAATTAAATGCTATTAATGTCCATTTTTTCAGTTACAAATTGTTTAAACCATTGATGATGATTGTGTATGTAGTGAATACTTTATCATTGAGATGAACATTATCGTAATATTGTTAGTGACCATGGTAAATTAAATTTCTACGTTCAGTGTGTGCATTCTCCGTCCATTCAATAAATGTTTTTATTGGTCATCCATATGTCTGGTTTTTTTTGGAGCTCACCTGAGTTGAAAGCTTTTGTGAGTGTTTCTAATCACCTTTTGTCCAATATTAATATGCTGCCTCTCCATCTGTCTTTCCATTAACATAGTAAAGCTTCAAAGTTTAATTGGAGCATATTTGAACCAAATGTATGACATTGTAGGTCAGGTGAGTGATGTGACCCATGGGCCTCTTGTTTATTCATGATGAAGGACAAATACATGACTGTACATGTGCGATTGAAGATACACTAGATATTTCATTTGGAAATCTTGTAGGCAATGAAATAATATAATATGTTGTACATAACCTAGTACATGTACTATAGAAGTGGTTATTTATGCTGATGGTTAAGTACCCGGTATGTGTTTTCTATAGTCAGAGTATGCGCAGGTATTGAATATGCAGATATGTAATTTACCACTGACATTGAAGTTCTGACTTTTTTTTACCATACATGCAGGGGTATTTTATGTGGTTTTAAGCTTTGCATGTGACTAGGGTAAATTTCTCCTGCAACGTAAATAACCCTTTTTACAGTATGCATTAATTTCATTGCTGTATTAAAAAGGGGATCTCAATTTTCTTCTTTTGAATTTAAAACTAAGTTATTCCTCAGTTTTAAATTTATGCATAAAAATGAAGATAAAGTTCCTGTTTACTAGATGCATGTAATATTTTGAAGTTAAAGTCTAAGATTTAATTCTTTTGGCCATTCTCAATTATAGTTGCTATACACATTTATGTATTTTGACAAAAAGAATATGCCTTGATTATGTTGCACAAAGAATTTATTTTAAATCCTTTTAAAAGGTTTAATAGCGTATCAGCTGGATTCATAATAATATGAATGCATATCACCCATGACAAAGAAAAGAAGATCTTTTAAAGTTTTCCCAAGAGATTGGGGCTACTTAAAAAAAATTTATGCTACATGTAGATACAACATTTTAATTGGTCTATTCACTGTGTGTTTGCCCTTTGTGCCATCATTTATAAAAAACATATTTGTATTTGGAAGATGTTGTATCATCAAAATTGGTTTATTACGTTGTAAACGTTGACATGTTAATCTTTCCAAAAATACTTAAATGTAACAAATTTTAATTAAACTTTGCACAAAGAATCTGTGGGTGAGAAAGCTTGTTCAAATGAAGGGTCATGCCCTCTTCTAAATGAAAAATAGGGTATGAATTTTCAAAGCCCTTTCATCAATTTATCCAAAGCTTTGTATTCAGGAAAACTATATTTCAAATCCTACATTACCTGTAAACAAAGTGTACAAACTATAATGATCAACAAAATCTTTGTAATTTTCTTAAAAATAATTTATTTTCTCAATATTTACATCATAACAAAAAAAATTAAATCACAATGCCATAGCCCCCTGTAAATTTGTCAACAACAACACAGGTATGATGCCGCCATGTACAATACAGGTACATGTAAATAGATTGGCTACATAGAACAGGATGGACAAAATTACAAAGTCTGAAGAAAAAAAACACATTGAAATAAGCTATAACAAAACAAGATATAAATTACACGTCATCATCAGTATCAGTTGTACAAGCTTCTTAAAAACCAATCATATTAAAATCCAGTTGAAATGTTTTACTACAGCAAACTAGATTTTGCGTTTCATTAAATTAATTGAATTGCATGATCAAATTATTTACAGGATTGTTGTATCTAAAACCACACCAACTCCTTGAAAACAAATTGTTTCTAATCTTGTAGTTTGCACTTTCACAAACAATAAACTAATCTTGTAGTTTGCACTTTCACAAACAATATACAAAGCTTTGTACATGTACTATGTAATTCACTGGGAAACTGTAATTTTGATTTCAAATGCTGTTCCAAATTGTAAAAATGAGTAAAAATTTCTTACAGTACAAAAAATGCTCATTTTTACTCCCAAGTACATTGTCAGTTCCATCCATATGCTACATCTGAAAGATTGTACAGTAAAACATGCTTATAATGAAGTCCCAGGGACGGGCAATTAAACTTCGATATAAGCGTAATTTGTTATATACGTCAAGTTTACAACATGAATTAGTCTTGGGGAATGAAATTCACTTCGCTGTAAGCGTCAATTCATTATAAGCATGTTCGCTATAACAGTGTTTTACTGTAATACTATTTATGTGTTATCATGCTTTACTTTTCACACTCAATCTTTCTTAATTTTTTTCTGTCTGCACAGCAGGCAAAGATACCATACAATAATTTTACATATACAAAAATCCATATTCCTGATTACAGGTAGCAGGGCAAAATACAGTACTAATTGCTTTCTGCAGAGCTGATTGGATAAACAAAATAACAGAAACAAAGCAATGCTTACAGATATAACATCCTGATTGGTCAATACAATCAATCAATCATCTGATTGCTGATAAAATCCCTGACAGCTGATTGGTGGAGAGTGTGTTGTGACAGCCATTGGTTACCATTTACCTGTCATATGACAGGAAATTTAGCTCCATTAACAGGTGAATCAGTCACTAGATATCCCGAATCACAGGAAGCTATAAATACTATCTGCTCTCAAACATAGTTTGTTCAGAAGAAGACTTGCTTGGCATCTGAGGGCAGCTGCTCTACTGGACAGTATGGACACTTCACTCTTAAAACATAAAATGAATTCAAATTAAGGTGGCTCCGTATAGTTTCTCAAATCAAATCAGCAGAAAATTACTGAATTATGATAGACAGCATGATGCAATCAAATAGGTGATAAATATGCAATTTTGGATAAAAATAATACAATTTCAACAAAATTAATTCAGAAAATATGAACAAAAGCCAAAGTTCGATTTGAACTTGTGATTTGCGGTTCAAAAGCCCAAATCTTTAACCTTTATTTAAAGATATGATGATATTCATATCAAGACAATTAATACAAACAATTTAACAAAACATTTAAAATGCCATCTTGTGACGTAGTGTCTTAAAGAGTTAAGTCTTGATGTAGTGAGGTACCTCAAAATAATGCATAGAAAAACCATATTTACCATGAAACTTGAAAAATGACTTTTGAGAGAATTTTTGTTTAATCTGTGAGTACTAATAACAGATCAAAATATGGTTCAATGATGACCGGAAGAATGCTTACTTGTTGTTATTTGAGAGTTTGCCGAGAGCATCGCGAGAGATCACATGACCACAGATTAATCTCATTGGTGGATTCACTTCTGTGCTTTGCTGTCGTAGGATCGGGCAGGCAAATATTGAGTGGTATCTGTATTCTCTGCCCAAGTCTATCTCCACCTACAATCATCATCATCATTATCATCATCATCATCAACATCATCATCAATATTTTATCCATTTAAATGTCATTACTCCTAGTATACAACTTAACACATGCAAAGGTAGGTCACTGCTCATTTATGACGCTGACCTTACTTAATACAGGTGCATGTACCTTGATTCATAATTACTTTTTAATTCATACAATAACTAAAGTCAATTCCATTATAATGACCTCTGTCTATGCACAATTATTCTACGCATGTAATACATTAAAAATTTGATAATGACCCTTTTGTTGACCCATTTTAATCTTATCCCACATAAACTCATATTGGTTGACCCATTATAATACAATATATTCCAAAAATAGAGACTGTTCTACTACAGACCCTAGTTAGGTAGTCTTTAAACTGATTAAACTGAAATAACTTTAACCAGTTTTATTCTGTTCAAATAATACAGACTACAAAGTACAGTTGACCATTGAGTGGTCTTCATTTAAAAGGATTCTAGCTTCTGCTTGGGGCACTGACCCTAGATGACCTTCAATACACTTGACCCCAGTTGAACTTTGACTGACATACTGACCGGTAGCTCTTCCTTGTTGCTCCACACTCCAGACACCTGTCTCTGCTGCATCACCTGCCGTATGTTAAGTAGTGGGGGGAGGGCAAGGCAGCCTGCTCGAATGCTGAACGATGAGATTAGCATAAGAGTAAGTATCACACAAGATAAGAAGAAATTACAAAAGAACTTGTATGTTTTAAATCCAAATGTACTAGAACATAACAAAAACAATGATGAAATAAATAACTAAATGGAGGATGATTCTATGAAAAATTGTCACATCAAAGTTTTATGCAAATACATGTACAAGCATATACACATCATTCTATACAATGGCATAATGTCTTTATTAACAGCATTCTATCAAATCTGTTTGATGGTTTAAGAGGAACTGTGCTGATAAAACACGGGAATAACTGACAGACAGATAATAAGTCAAAACATTATAAACCTGCAACTCCTTTTTCGGGTATAAATACCTGTATTTTCATTTAAGCTACCATTGTGATTTATCTTCCTTACCTGACACTCAAAGGACTTTCGACGGACATTCCCAGCAATGTGCAGGCATCCCTGGTGAACACATCACAGATCTCGTCCCAGTAAATGGGAGCCAGGAGGTGAGAGTAGGGTGAGTTTTCTATCCCCTGCTGGAGGTACAGCATACTTCCCATCAGAATCTGAAGGTCTACAGCATTAAAACAGGAAAAAACAGTTCAAAGATGGGCTACGAGCGTAGTCAAACTTTTTTGTACATACATGTAGATGTTTGCATAATAATAGAAATATTTGAAGCATCAATAAAAATTTTGTATTTCTTAGTTTTACATTTATTTGATTTAGCTAGATAATATGAATCTGAAATTTTACACTCTGAAATTTTACACTCCTTTTCAAAGACTGATTCAACTGCATTTGAATATACCCCTTGTGTGTCTGTCTGCAAATGCCTCAAAGTTTCGGGAGTACTGCAAGGCCTGAGACTGATGGCTGGGGCCCTGCTTCAACAGATCAATGAACCTCAGGCGATGGAGTTTAAACTCCAGGGAACTCCGAATCTCATTCAAATTGTCCCGGTTCTCCTCTGCCCAACTAATTAAAGGAAAAAATTGACAAAATATATAAAAAATTGCTACCAAACTGCAAAAACAGGTTTCCACTCCTAAAATAAATTTATTTAATACTAGTAAATAAATATTAAAGAATCATGAAATTCAATGATACACATATCTCTAAGCAGCATAGCATCAAGGCCATTGGTATACCGTAATGCAGGGATCAGGTCTCTCTGTTTTAGGGCCCCTAATATCCTGTGAAGCTCCAAGAAAGGCTCCTTTTTTTCGGCAGCTATCTCCAAATCTGCATCCTAGAAAAATTAATGAAAAACCAACATTTTAGGATCTTAAATTATTTCTTCCTTAGTTAGGAGAACATTAACAAGATCATAATTTTCAACCCCCATTCAGTCTCGTTGATTTTTTTTATTGTACCCAAAAGGGAGCTTTACATGTGTTGAATATTTACAATTTAAAAAAAAAAAATTGGTATCAATATGAAGAACAGAATATTTGTACAGTTGATTTTTTTTCTATTTTTCTACTGTTATAGTGTGACAAATAATTTTTAGAACCATTTTGACAAGACCTTGGACTTTCAGTAGGGCATAGCTATTTATTCCTTGTGTCAAAACAAGTTAAAAATGATGTGGTTTCAAGCGAAATATTCATAACTGCGTAGTCTTACGCTTAGCTCAAAAGCCAGACAAATCTTGTTGATTTCAAAGAGCCATGGCTTAGTGGATAGCAATGAAATAGACAGGCCTACGTCACATTGCTGTTTGACACAACTACCTAAAGTCCAAGCTCTTGTTAAAATGGTTCTAATTGGACTGCAGACATCTGACAGACTATTCAATCCATTGTAGCTCTTCAGTCTTACCAGCATAACGATTTGTTGAGAATTTTAATACATTCACAAAACTTCCAAAACAAAAGACTCAACCAATAGACTATGCAACCCCCATATGAAGTACATTTTACCTCTATCAAAGCATCTGCAATATGTAGCATGCCCTGTCTCATGAAGTGCTCAGAAATAACTTCATTCAAAAGGAATCTCTTTTCTTCCTCCTCAAAGTTACACTCTTGAGATATGGAAGTAAAATCTGTCACAAAATTCTGGGGAAAAAGAAATTAATATTGACATACAGAAATATTAGACTCAGTTGCACAATATAGATGTACATGTACTGGTAAAAGCACACGAAAATACTGTTGAGAATGAGTTTGTGGAGTAATTCCATGTATCGGCTGCCTGTAAACTGTGATGTCACCCAGTGGAAATGCATGGGATGCTTCTACTGCCAGTTCCGAGGTCTACAGCTAGCAGTCCTAGAGTTAGGACGTGCGTAGTCAAGACAGGAACTTGAACTTCAAGACCCGATATGCATAATGTCCTAATGGCGTGTATTTTGTAAAATACTGATTTGAACAGTGAAATAAGAACAATATTTTATCTAATTGTATAGATCGTACTATTTTCTCTCAGAAAAACACAAAAAATAAATAATAACTTCTTTCAAATTATTTTTACAGAGCATATAATTTTTTCAGGGGTATAATGTCCTGATTTTTTTTTTGTATAATGACCTGATGACCTGATGATTTTTAAAAGTCCACAACTATAAATTCTAAGCTTTGTGCTTCATTATTTATATTGACATAGTTTGCTATGATCACCTAAATGAAAATTTTAAAGTTTGAACATATATAAATGGTTACTTTTTCCAAAAATCACTTTGATCTAAAACACGGGGTATAATATCCTGATTTCAGAATGGCCTGATTGACCTGATCAAGTAGATTATGAACCGGATGCTATGATTCTGACAATTTAAGAACGAAGAAAACATTCCGATAATACATAAAAATAAACTAATTCAGAATTTTTTTAAAATCTTAGTTATTAAGACTGCTCTCTCTCTCTCTCTCTTTTTTTTTCGGGGGGGGGGGGGTTAAATAAGATGAATGTAGGTATTATAGGCTATAAGTAAGTAAGTAAGTATGTAATCTTTATTGTTCAGAAAATAAACATACACTGTATTATATAAACTATGCAAACTCAAGGTTCTGAAGCAAGTTTTATACTCATACACTGTACATGTATATTTTCAATCATATCTTTGTTTACCGCTTGATGTTGTGTTATTTTCTTTTCTTTTTTCATGTATTATGTGTTCAAAGTGGCATATAGGCCCGACGGGCCGGGTGTTTAATCTATGCTGACTGTTGTTAATATTACACTTGGAAATGTATACACATGTCACTATAAATAAATAAATTACGTACTTATAAAGGCTACTGAATATATACAGAGGGGTACAATCTGTCAAACACTTTACGCACCATACATAATCTGACACATAATACCAGAACAAATGATATATTGAAACATTTATATATATTAAAAAAAAATTATCATAACAAAATAAAGAACATAGTCACATAACTGCAACGGTGTGTGCATACAAATTGAGTAACGTGCGCTAGGGCGTTACTCAATTTGTATGCACACACCGCTGCAGTTATGAGACTATATCTTTCAAAAAATAATGATTTAATGCTTATATTTACATTTTTTTTAACTTCTTGCCTTGTCTGCAAATGTGATTTATACGTCAAAATTTCTGTTTTATCCTAAGGGTAAGTTCTAATCAATGGAAAAGCCACTGTAACAGCCACAAGTGTGAACTTTGATTCTCGCTTGTGACGTTGCATTTTACAGCGTTCAACGTTTGTGACGTCATAATAAAACTAGTCATTCTAACCTTTGAGTACCCTGTGTGTGTTACGGTCTTATAACTGCAGTGTCTTTTCACACACTTTACAAGCAAAAAATATTTGGAATGTAAATATGTAAAAATATTGTTCTTATTTCATTGCATAAATCAGTATTTTACAAAATACACGCCATCAGGTCATCAGGACATTATACATATCAGGTTATTATACAGTCCCGTCAAGACACTGCATGGCAAGTCGGGGTTCCCTACAGATTTATAAAGTGCAGAAACACTAAATTAGGGTCCCAGCATCCAACTGCATTAAAGATATCTAGATAGAGGCTCTAACAGGAGTAGTTAGAAGCATCCAATGCAGGTGATGTCACAGGCAGGTGATGTCACAGGCAGGTGATGTCACAGGCTTTTGACAGCCCAAGCATGGAAATTCTCCACTGAACACTACAAAATCTTAATTATTTGGGAGTTGATTTTAATCAACACTCCTACGCAGTTACTCTGGCAAACCGAAAGTGAAACAGTGTTTGGACCTTAGCACAAATCATCACCGCTGACAAGACTTAAATCTTGAAAATGATAGATACATTCGGTGTACTGTATGCTGTACCATTGTTTTTCAAAAAAAGTATTTATAAATACCTTGAAAATAGTCAGATTTTATATAGTACGAACAATTTAATTGTTGTTGGGTTTTTTTGGTAGTTGTATGTATTCCTACGCCAGAGTTCAATATAGTCTCGTTCAACCAGACGCTCGGCTGTATCCGTAAATCTCCGAGAAGCAAAGAGTCTCTCTTGGTAGTCAGATATTAACGGAGACATATTAACCGAGCGTCTGGTTCAATATTGCTTGGATCCAGACATGTATAATTTTAGAAACATTTCCATTACTGATACACAGTTTGATGGAATTAATTCTATCTTTAAATATTACACAACATGATTCATATGGGGTTATAAATATGCGCATAATTCAAATACAGACTAAAAACTACTTGCCAGGCAAAATAACATATCGTTGATTTTAAAATTGATAATAATAAAAAAAAATCAACTCCAGACAGTACTTCAGTACTTTGATCTTACTCTGTCAACAGACTTCCCAACTTTAGACACTGTGCTATGCAAGTCCTTGTGTTCTTGTCCCATTCTCGATATGGCTTCTTTTATTTTACGAATCGTCTGCATCAAGATAAGAGACTGGGTGGGTGTGATTTCATGTTCTTCTGGAGCTAAAATTCGAGGCAATTCGGGTTACGTCATACGTATTTAACTGTTTAATGCAATGTGTTTTTCAAAATAATATTCAAAATATTGTTCTAGAGTAAAATTATTTATTTCCGATGTAATTTATCTACTATGTGATGTGCAAATTAATTGTAATATATTTATAGTTTTGAACAAAGGCATTTACTTTTCTTTTGTAAACAAACAAATCTAAACAATAAAAATGATTACCATCATTCAATTCTCTTTGAATATTCTGAATAGATGATATCAGTTCCTCTAAATTTTTCTTTGAATGGTCCCTAAGACCACCAAACTTTGACAATACACGATCAACTTCTCTCTCAACTGCATTACACGACTCCATCTTTGTTTTTCGTCCTTCACCTTCTGCAAATTAGGGGTATGCGGTGTTTTCGAGGAGGGGAAAATACATTAGGCCTATTTCGCATAAATGTTAAAATCGCGATTTTCAATTTATATTTAAATATCATGTTTATGAAATATTTGATTTTAGCCCCAAATTTTGTGCACTTAATTAATTTATTTGTGTGTTTCATTATTAGCGTTTAATAACTACTCCCTAGGGTTCAAAGGGCAACACATGATTAGATCCGGCTCGACTGTGTAGCGGTCACTGTCAGTAGCTGAAAACCTTGGTACTCCTTACAGGAACCATGTCTTTCGCCAGTTCAAAGAAAGATCCCAACGAAGAAAATGGCACGGAGATTGTATACGACAAGGTGAAACTGGCTGATATTCCGAAATTCTCCGATTTAAACCAAGAAGTGATGGCCTTTGTGGATAAATGCACTTGGATGGATAAATATGGGGTAGACTGGTGCATAACTTCCCTTGGCTTTGTCATGGTGTATGTAGCGCTGGTCTGCATGCAGTCATCCAACCTCCTGACATTTTGTTTAGGCGTGTTTATATATGGATACTGTTTCCAAATGTTCTCTGTGCGCTGTGCACACTCCAGTGTGCACAACGCTTTGTGCGAGTCCCGCACATTAAATCGCATTTGGGGCTATTTCTTTGGAGACCTATGTGGTTCGTTTTCATCTGACGTCGGATATGATATCCACATCCGCATACACCATCCACACACCAACATAATTGGCCTGGGTGACTCCAGCAGTTGGAAGGTGTCTTTCCTCCCTGCTCTCTTCTACATGTATTGCGCCCCTCTTCTCCTTCCTCTGATGTCAGTACCTGTCTCCATCAAAGAGCTCTGGGGACAGTGGATGAAAATGGCGAGGTATTGCACCCTCATGATGATTGGAATAGCCATCAACTTGATCCTGTTGATGAAAATTTCAGGATTTTCTTTCATCGGAGCCTGCTTGTGCATTCACGTGTCTCGTGCCCTCTTATCTATACCGTACATCCATGTCAATATATTTCAACACATTGGGCTTCCAATGTACTCACGGGACCACAGACCAAAGAAGATCTATCAAATGTCAACGGGAGTCCTAAACCTGCCCCGCAATCCGTTTTTGGACTATACCTTCGGACACGCCATAATCAGCGCTCACGTGGAGCATCATCTGTTTCCGCACATGTCCGACAACATGTGTCTAATGATCAAACCCATCGTGTCCCAATTTCTGCGGAAAAACGACCTGCCATACAATGAGGATAATTACCTGAGCAGAATGTGGCACTTCACCGTGAAATATAAAGAGTTGATGGTGAATGCACCACCCATTACTCATTTCGTTGGAATCCAGTAAAGAACTGTTTGCTTTCGGAATGGCTGTGGTAAACACATTAACTTGACATCCTTTTGAACAATGCTTGCTTTAATTCACTTTATATATAATTACAGAAAAGATAGGAAGACTTTATAATTTTACACGAATTTTATTTGCTGAAAATGATATGATCAGAAATGATTTTTGCTTTCCCATGATTTTAACGTATTGAAGGTTTTCCAAACATTGAAATTTACATAAAATACTAAACAAATTCAAATCTTCACTCAAAATGTGTTTTTCTTTATGTCATTGTAAATCTGCAATCGCAAATTCTTGAATTGCTCTTAAATAATGTTTTTTGTTAATATTGATCTGGTTTAAAAACCGTTTTTTGAGAATTAATAGATGGAAATCAAAATATGTATCGCTGTATAATGGGTTATTTTCACCCTATGTAATGTAATTTTTGCCATTCACATGCAAACAGTTTGGCCCATCTTGAATTTGGGCAGACACATTTTTATGTTTAAGGAGAGATGATTTGAGACGCTGGAATTTTTGCCCAATGACAATGTTGGCAAAAGGGGCGCAAACAAAACGAGGGCGTGTATTTTCGTGTATACCGTATTTATTCTCTGATTAACTTGATTTGTTTAATACTAATACAGTTATTATTTCATCATATACATTTATGAATATCGTACATGTAATATGATATATGCAGTGATATTGAATTATTGATTGATTTTATTGTTTACGTTTGTTTATTCACAAAGCTTGAAGACTGTGATTCATGTAATTTTGATTTTATTAGTGATTACACATATACAACAATGTACAATGCAAACTCTCTGGTTTTAACATGTTTAATGGATTCATTGTTTTATTTTTTATTGCTACGCGTGATACATCTTGGTGCTTTGTGAAATATTAAAGGGACCCTCCCCATGTATTGCATTCTGTCCCTCCTTTCCCCCCCCCCCTTTTGAGTAAAAGCCATATTGGAATTTTATGCTTGATACTAATCGGAGGTGAGGTGGATATCGGAAGTTTTGGAGGGGAGGGGGTCATATCTCTTGTTTTCATTTACTTGATTGAATCTGTTGCATTCACAGTATTATTTTTTTGTTTTTCTTTAAGTATTATTAATCAATGTAATAATTACTAACAATTTTATTTATTCAATTGCAATTTATTTTTGTTGATTTTTTAACATAATTTTAATGAGCAGGGCTTTCAGTATTATTTGTGGAAGAGATGGTGCATGTATTACAACACATTTGAAGACAGTTTAAAACAAATCCTTTGGTTTACATTTACTTTGCCAATGATAAAAATTGGAATTAATTAAGGTGGCTACAACTTTTTATTATTGGCTAAGATGGAAAAGAACCTAATATACAATGTATTAACTTTATGTTAATTATTGCCAAATGCTTGGAGATAAAAGAAGTTCTTGAATTGGAAAATAAAACAAGACATAAAATTTTATGTACTTTTGTTGTTGCCAATTTTATATAAATGTGTAAGATCATTGATAATGCTTAAGTATAATTTTATATGAAACATTACATGTACTAAAAATGCTATGTCATATTCAAAATATTACAGTACTTATAAGGTCCTTTTAGTGATGGGGTTCAAATTTACACAATCATTGTCAGAAATAATTGTTTTTGTATTTTAAAAAACTTAGAGTAAATGCTTTTAAATCCTATTTAATGGGTATTTTTTTTTGTTGGGACATTAAGTCATGACAAATCAACTGTTCTGTTTATATCTTGTTATTAAATGATTTATGTCATTAACTGTATTCTTCTTATTAGAGAGAGAGAGAGAGAGAGAGAGAGAGAGAGGGGAGAGAGAGAGAGAGGTGTACATGTATGTGTTATGAAAAATTAAGAGATTATTAAAGGAATGCACAGGGGACTTATGCATTGAAAACAAGTCTTCAAAACAGTTTAAGGACTAAGTACATTCGTGGAGATTTAATGACACCATTTGAGGACAGATTAAATTACTATTGGCATGATTGTGTGCACCCGTTTGACCTTGTTTAAATGTGTATTTCATGTACTGAACAAAATCCAGGGCCACATATTTTATCAGATAGGAGAGCACAATCGTAGAGACACTAACCAAATAAATAACTCATCACTGATATGTTCAAACAATTTTATAATATCGCACACGGCGCCATGTACGTATATACCGTCATGTCAAAGATTATCGAATTTTTGCTGGAATGTTTAATTAGTGCGTGTTTAAAACTGCTAGCTCACATTGTATACCAAATTAATATAAGGCACAATTAATGAATTTATCTTTCGTCATTGAGTATTTTGAACACATTTAAAGCCTTTTTGATTAGCTTGGTTACAAGTTAAAATAAATGAAAAAATGGACCCAAGTGAAGTGTTTTCTTTTTTTTCCTGAAAAAAAACCCCATGCATACATTTCCGGCTTCCCAAGAAGAAAATTGTTTTCAAAAATACAACCTACAAGTAAATGTTAAAGTTTTGTTTTTAGAAAAGGTGCATTTGAATCAGATAGAGTTAAACAGCATTACAGTATTAAATAAAATAAATCTGTCATACGCATAATTATATAGATTGAATAACGCATTTGTCATCATGCAATTACACATCAGATTAATTCTTATCTCGGCTTATTATGATTCTATGTTAAATATAAAAGACCCCATAACGGCAAATATATGAGGAAGCATCTTCCCTCACAAACGGATTCACCAGACCACATGGAGATCACCAGACGACGTCACAGCGAATCAGATCGACCACATCCGCATAAACAAGAAATCCGGTATAGTATCACCATGTAAAATATACATTTTACATGGCGATAATAATTGTAACCGCCGGTGTAATGAAGAATAATGACCCCCATAGAATAATGACCGGGGGTCATTTTTCGACGTAGAATATAATGACCCCCCTAGCTAAAGAATAATTGGATTTTTCTGAAGAAAAAAGACCCAGGGGTTATTTTTCTTCATGTCCCTCCCCCCCCCCCCCCCCCCCCCCGTAAACATGAATAGAAATTGGTTACCCCGTATCCAAGATATGACTTTGAAATTACTTAATTTTTCACTCTGTTCAACTGATTTTGAAGTAACAAACACCGAATTTGTAAATAAATCGCTGTATATAGTTTTTGATATCCATAGCAAGCACACACAAAACACTCTTACATTGCCACAAATTGATTGCTAACAGTAACGTCACTTCTCTCGTCGACATACGGCGAGAAATGACGCAAATAAAGAAAGATTTATACACAATGAGGATATTGTGTGATAATTAAAGAACAATAATCATGAAAGAATAATTGTTGTAATAATATAAGCAATACTCATTGGTGAATGAATTGTCAATCTTAGAATGATACATGTATATATCTTTACGGAAAAGACTAAGGGGGCAGGTAACGTAGGAATATGAATACTTCATATTTACATTTCTTGAGGAAAGTGATTTTTAAAAAATCATTTTGCGTTAGTTTTGTTTTCTTCTACGTAATACATGAACATCAATATTCTAAACATTTGTTGTAATGTTGTATTTGTGATCATGAATAGACTTTATTCTTTTAGAGCAAATGTGTGAAGAGTACCTATAGTAAATCTTAATAATAAACACTGATCGATTATAATAAGAAACGTTTCTAAAAGCGTTGATAGGAGGTTATGGCCTATGTTAGGGGTTTATATCTCCCTTGATTTTGATCACACGATCTTTATTGTATCCAAAGTTACCAATGCTCATACAAACTATTGATGCATTAATCATCTTGATATTAACTTAACTTACTAAAGTATGCCGACAATAAAGTAAAATATATTTTCTGTACGAGTACTCTCAGTACTTTGACGATTTTCCTTATTGGCCGTTAACCTCTAGTAGTCTACTGGTGTAATGGCTGCTGTCAGTGCCTACTAACTTCAGCTTGGTTATAATGCCTAACAGTGGAGTAAACTTTTCATAATTTTGGTTTCATCATTAATTCTGGGTGATGCACTTGCATACCCAGCAGTTTGTAATAGTGGAAATCCTCAATGCAAGTATAATTCATGAACAATATGAAGAATATAGAAGATGCGACGGCGAAGCGCGAAGATGCGAAGACGAAAGTGCTAAGTTGCGAAGGCGAAGAAGTGATACTACTATCGCTTCTTTGCCTATGCAACTTCGCACTCTCGCCTTCGAATCTTCGCACTTTCGCCTTTTTAGCTCACGGGGAGCTTATGCTATACCCCCGGCGTCGGCGTCTGGAGCTGGTTAAAGTTTTTGTTGCAGGTCCTGTATCTGAGCTTTTACTAGTCCTATCTTCACCAAACTTGCTAACTTTACCTAACCTGAATGGATGGTGTGTCTTATGATACAGATGCACCTGACAGGCATGGATGCTGAATCAGAGCCATAGGTTGGGGATGCTGGAGGAGGTAAAGATTTTAATTGCTGGTGCCCTCTGATGATGATATCTAAATTATTATGGGTCCTAACTTCACCAAACTTGCATGGATGGTGCGTCTTATGATACTGATGCACTGACAGGCGTGAATGCTGAATCTGAGCCATAGGTTTATGATGCTTGATGAGGTTTAGTTTTTTGGAACAGGTCACATGTTTTATAGATGATAGCTTGCATAGTTGATTTAACGATTTTATAAATGAAACGAAGAGGTTGCTTCAGATGCAGAGCCTGATCTCCATTATCAAGGATGCTAAAGAAATTTCCTACCTCACTCAAACCTGCTTGATAGATAGATGTGGTGGTTATTAAATGATATAACATGATTCTTATAATATAGTATTGTATGATATGAAACACTATTGTTGAATAGGATACAATATAATGCCATATGTTACATTGTAAAAGGTTATATGATAGGATATAATTTTGTATTATTTTTTAATATTTTATGATATGGTATTGTATCATGATATTGTTATGTACAGTATTGTATATTATGATACAATATTGTATTATATTATATTGTATTATTAATTAATCATTTAATCACATGATACTTTTACATATGATATTGCAATATAAAATATTGCATCTTATGATATAATATTGTATATTCTATGATATTGTATCATACAGTATTGTATAATATGATATTGGTTTCTGTAATATAGAATTATATCAAATGAAATTGTATATATGATATTGTAATATATGATATATTATCATATCACATGAAACTGTATTTTTATGATGTTGTCATATATATTATTGTATCATATGATACAATATGTATAATATAATTGTATCATATAGTACAATATCATATTATTTATCAAATATGATACAGTATCATACAATACAATATCATACTATATTATAAAATATAATAACATATGTTTCAATGTTATGATGTTTTATTGGAATATGATATTTTTTCATATAATACTATATTGTATTATGTTTTATGATATTGTATTATTTGATCAAATACAATACTGTATAATACAATACAATGTCATATCATACGTTACAATATCATATCTCACAATTTTTTTTATGTATTTTATGGTATTATATGATATATATTGTAAGTATGATAGGATACAATTTTTAATTTTATATTATTGTATTGATTAACATACATGTATGATCATATGATTATCATACAGTTTTTTAACAGATGATACACGATATTGTGTCGAAACAGAATCCATGAATATCCAAGATCATAAAGGATGGTTTTCATATAATATGATAAAGGTGGTCTCATAAAGGTGATGCCTCATAAAGGTGATGCCTCGTCTCGGTAAGCTTTGTAATCTGTGATTACCGATGTTTTATAATTGCGGAGCTCTCTATCGTTTAAGGGTTCCGATGCATATTTTGAAAATTTTATTTTTATAAAATTAATAAAATTAAATTATCCAGGGGGATAGGGTCCCTCTCCCCTTTTACTGCGTGAAATTATTAATATTTAATTTTCCGGGGGTACGGACCCCCTCTCCCCCTCTACATACATCCATGAGCAAGGGGTGTCGCATAATAAAATTCAAAATTCACTGTGTTTGGTCCACGGTAAACAGACGGCTGGTAATTGACAGGAGTCTGGAAGTGCATATGTTCACATTATGGTGGACATTTAATTTTTTGTGGAGTAGATAATGATTAGGCATAGCTAGCACTGGTAAACATATATGTCACATGTACACATTAAAATATTTATAAACATTCATAGTAAGCGCGATGGCCTAGCGCATGCGTACCGATAATAGCCTGGATTAATCGGAAAACCTTGGCGAGTACGGTGCCTGCATTAAATTCTATGTAATCGACCGAGACTTGGTGAATACAATCAAAAAAGGCGAAGGCGAAAGTGCGAAGATGCGAAGGCCAGAGTGCGAAGTTGGGCAGGAGCGATAGTAGTATCGCTCCTTCGCCTTCGCACCTTCGCACTTTAGGCATCACATCTTCGTGCTTCGTCGTCGCATCTTCGCACTTTTGCTCCTTCGCCTTCGCACTATCGCCTTCGCAACTTCGCATCTTCGCCCTAAGGTCGAAGTGGCCCTATCGGAACACCATAGATATATGTAAATGTAATTGTTAAAGGGGCATGGTCACGATTATGGTCAAATTCTATTTTTCTGTTTTCACTATTTACAATGCTTAAGGAAAGCATTTCTACTGATCAAATGATATTTGAGGGTCAGTTGTAAAGTTATAAGCAAGATACAGGGCTCACAATTCTTTGTCATGTAAACAAGGCTCGTGCCCTGTTGTTGTTTACATATGTTCAATATACCGATAAAAAATCTTTTTCAAGCTGATTTGTCTATCTTCTTATTCATTTTAAGCATAAATAAACAATTCCTTTCGTTTAAACACATTCATTCGGTCTAAAATTGGAATTTTCACTTCAACATTCAAAATGTAAACAAAAGCTGTGTTTACATAGCAAAGAATTGCAAGCTCTGTAACTTGCTTATAACTCAACGAATGACACTCAAATTTTAGTTGCCTATTGAAAATGCCTTACTGAAGCATTGTGAACATTAAAATCGGAAAAATAATTTTTGACTAAAATCGTGACCATGCCCCTTTAAGATGACAACCATACCCCGATGCAATACATCAATGTCTTGTTATAACGGAAGTATTTTTATTTTCTTAGATATACCCCTTCTTTCACTTTAAGTTTATTTGAATATAGATTATAATTTGTTACTTTCTGTAAACTGCAGCAGTAAAAATTACAATAGTGTAAAAACTATTTCACAAATAATAAAAAAAATATACTGAAAAACTTTATTGTACAAGGGGGTCATTATTCTACAGGGGTCACTTTTCTTCCTGTGGAGTGTGCTCATTTTTATGAAAATGACAGTTATTCTTCAAGCAAGAGAGTCATTTTTCGACGTAGAATAATGACCGGGGGGTCATTTTTCTGCGTAAAATAATGACCGTCGGAACCCCCCCCCCCCCCTTTCTCTGGGACATATCAATTTTTTAAAACGTTTAATGCCTATTTAAAGACAATTTTTCCCATTTATAATAGGAATACTATAATTATCTCAAATAAATGCTTTTAAAATTGCTTATTTAAAGAATTTCGTACTACGTCCCATAATTTTGTTCTTATATGAAAAAACCCTATCGATTTTTTATCGAAATAAAGTACATTGTACTCCACTTCAGCATCCGGTGTTTACTACACTGAGTAAACATGTGGTAAATTAAAGAAAAAATACATAAAATTAAGCAGTATCACAGATTTATAATAACATCTACAAAGTATTTTCTACTCTATTTCTTAAAAAAAATCAATTATAGTTCATACAGTTTTGAACTGACAAGCCATCGAGTAAAACGACGTTCAAGTACGAGTACACGCATTCGTTTTACTGTAAAAAGCAGCTTTCAAATGTATTGTTTAGTTAATTAACTTAAATAATTATAATAGATGAGTTTTACTTCGTTTCATACGAAAAATACAAAATAAACTACATAACCCGATTATGCGGGTTATGCCATTTTTCTGGAATGCTAGCTACCTTCATACCCACATAAAACACAAAAGAAAGCCTTGTTTTGTTTTGTTTCCAAAAATCGGAAATTCTGTTACAAAAATATCGTGTAAAGGGTTTATATGTAAACCATTATGAAAATGCACAACTTTTCAAAACTTTTTTAAATATGATCGCATCTGTATTAGTCCGGATGATGTAGCGCACCCATTACAGAGGTCACATCAAGTTCCTAGGGACAACAATTGCTTTTACCATTGTATTACACACGTACCATCTTTTCAGCAGATAAATTATCCCCATTCTTTTGTCATATCCTATCATTTAGACCTCTATTTAAGAAGTCATCGATAGAATTTAAAAACATCAAAGACATAAAAACAAATACCAAGATATCCATTTTAATAATAGTTTGTCGTAATTAGTCTGAGTTATCTTTTGTTTCTTAGTGTTTCTTTTCTATCAAGCATAGACGCACTTTCTCATTGCTGGAGACTTGGGTTTCTTGATGCTAGATATTATGCAAATCTTCCTTACCTAAACCAAAACGGCAAAACGCTCAATAATGCAGTGCACTCTGATGTTGAAATAGATTTGAAATAGATAGTGATGAGATAAATGTTTATTAGATACAGTTGTATACGCACGGAAAACGTTCAAAAAGTCCTTGTTTATAAACAAATGATGAATTTTGCACATATTGATTTTCATCAAATGGAACCCCCCCCCCCCTTTTCCAAATTGCTAGATCCGCCTCTGCGTATGGGGTATTTTCCGTACCGGACGATTACTAGGGAATTAGCTCAACACTCGCTGTATTTTCCACATTTATTCCAGTTAATAACACAATTATATAAACAGTTACTCCCCACTCCGTACACGTTAAAAAGGGGAAACTCGCTTATTAATAATTCTAACCTAATGTTAACCTACATATGACAGTGAGGGAAAACGTAACGGATTATCCAGACGGCTTGTATCTTGACTCTTAACCTCTAACTATCGAACTCTATCACTCTTCTCTCTAAGATTAACTTACAATCATCTCTAAAACATATAATATTATTTTACTGGCGTGACCCTCTAAATAATTGACATGTATAAATCATCCAATCAGAGAATATATTTCTTGATCCCTAACTGACCATTGTCCAGGTAAACGCCCATTTATTCACCTGCGTTAATCGGCTAATTGTTGTGTAATTGTTGCATTAACTCTATTAGTTTCAAACACACATTTCTTAGCTGAAACCATTGTCCTTCAATCCTGCCTTTCTAATAAGTATCTTTCCTAAAGCTACACTTGATTACTTTGATGTCCTATTTCTTTGTTACAGTTAAGACGTTTGATAAACATTAATTTACATTCTATCACATCACAGTCAGGAGGAATTTCACGATAATTAAGAATAGTAAATAACGTTAATTTACCAACAAGCTAAACTATAGAAAATATTTGCAACATGTAAAATATACATTTTACATGGTGATAATACATTTTACATGTTGCAAACATTTTCTATAGTTTAGCTTGTTTGTAAAATAACGAGCTAAACTATAGAAAATGTTTGCAACATGTAAAATATACATTTTACATGGTGATAAGTGCATGGAAGGATGTCAGAGTGATGAGAGCAGCAGACATTCCATCAGACCACCATCTACTAATGACAGCAGTTAGATTCCGCCTCAAGAAGTTCAGTAACACAACAAACAAGATGAAAAAGTACAATGTCAGTCTCCTCAAGACCAAGGAAGTGAGTAGAGCATTCCACCTCAGCCTGTCTAACAGATTCCAACCATTACAAGGTCAGCTAGAAAGCACTGATACCAACATCGCAACTCAGTGGGAGCATATCAGCGAGATGTGGCGTGGCACATGTGAAGTCCTTGGAAGAAGAAAGACTCAGCACAAAGAGTGGATATCTGCAGACACACTGAAGAAGTTAGATGTGAGGAAGGAAAAGAAAGCGGCACAACAGCCGGACAAGGGCAGCAAAAGTAAAAGCTCAGGAGGAATACACACCTACATACAAAGAAGTAAAGAAAAGCATTAGGAAAGATAAACGTGATCATATTGACAATCTAGCCAAACAAGCCAAAGAGGCAGCAGGACAGGGAAACTTGAGGTAACTAGATAGGTCACCAAGAAGCTCTTCAACGAGTTTCAACAGTCAAACAAACCAGTAAAGGACAAAAATGGGAATCCTCTCGCGACAACTGATGAACAACTGAAGAAATGGGTAGAAATCTTTGAGGAGCTTTTAAATAGATCAGCACCTGAAAGACCTACGAACATACAGCCAGCCGACACTGATCTTCCGATCAACTGTGAATTCATTCCAACAAGAACAGTGATCAAAAGGGCAATCAACATGCTCAAGAACGGAAAGCGACAGGGCCTTATGAGATTCCAGCAGAAGCCATCAAAGCTGATACTGAAACATCTGTTAACATCCTGTATATAGCCTCTTCAAGAAGATCTCGGAGGAAGAGAGTATTCCGAAGGAATGGAAAGAAGGCATAATTATCAAACTGCCAAAGAAAGGAGACCTAAGGGAGTGCAGTAACTACTGGGAAATTATGCTCTTGTCAGTGCCAGGCAAGGTCTTTAATTGCAACAGGATACTTCTGGAGAGAATGGCAGTCGACCCAAAACCAGCAGGCTGGATTCAGAAGCAACAGATCGTGTTCTGACCAGATAGCTAGCCTTCTTATCATAATTGAACAATCACTGGAGTAGAAGTTCCCACTTTATATCAACTTCATTGATTATGAGAAAGCGTTCGACAGTGTGGACAAAGAGACTCTCTGGAAGATACTGAGGCACTATGGAGTACCCAAGAAACTTGTCTCCCAAATTCGTACTACATACCAAGGCAGGAAATGCAGAGTTACCCATGCTGGCCAGCTGTCTGACAGTTTTGAAGTCAGTACAGGAGCTCGTCAAGGATGTTTGCTGTCGCCATTTCTCTTCCTCCGTGTCATCGATTGGATTCTGAAGACTGCCACATCAGACAGAAGGAATGGAATACAGTTGACACTCCTGACACAACTTGACGACCTAGACTTTGCTGATGACCTGGCTCTCCTCTCACACAACCATAATCAGATGCAGGACAAGACAACTCGCCTGGCAACTACATTTGCAGGAATTGGACTAAAGATCAAATTGAAGAAAACAGAATTGATGTAGATAAACACCACTGCCCAGATACCAGTTACAGTAGGTGGTATTTCCATCAAAGAAGTCGAGTCCTTCATTTATCTTGGGAATATGGTGGGCAGACTGGGTGGCACAGACTCTGACATCAAGTCAAGAATTGGCAAGGCAAGGACTGCATTCTCCATGCTTAAAAACATATGGTCCTCTAAGAACATCCGCATTACCACCAAGCTGCGGATCCTTAACTCCAACGTTAAGTCCATATTACTATATGGAGCGGAGACCTGGAGGACAACAGAAACATCCATGCAGAAAATCCAGACCTTCTACAAAACCTGTTTCAGGCGCATCTTCAACATCAGATGGCCTGAGAGGATCTCAAATGAAGACCTGTGGTGAAAAGCAGGACAAGAAGCAATGGAAATACAAATAAGACTCTGGAAGTGAGGCTGGATAGGACACGCCTTGAGGAAACCACAATCCAGCAGTACACGCCAAGCCCTTACCTGGAACCCACACGACAAAAGGAAAAGGGGACGTCCAAGAAGCTCCTGAAGGCGGGATGCAGAGGCAGAGCTACAGGCACTAGATATGACCTGGAACAGCGCCGCCAGAGCAGGCCAGAAACGTTTTCGTTGGAGGACTGTTGCTGATGGCCCATGTACCTCACGGAACGACAAGCTTAAGTAAGTAAGTAAAGTAACGGCAAATAATGATATGTTTACAGAACTCAATCAAGGTTCCAAATAGCCTTACTGGTTGTTACATTAAAATAAGTTCGGTTTCAAAACCATAAATCACATATCGTTGGAACACACGGTATGCTGTACTACTAGTATTTAAATTCTATCCGGTGTGCAGCTACACTTTACACACTGTTTAGAACTCATTTGAGAATTCAACTTTGGACAAATTGTAAACTGTAGTTTAAACCAGTTTTCTTAAATTTAGACTATTTTTTCAAATATTTGTATAAAAAAACTTAGCGGTCACCTGAGTACCATAACCCATACACAAACTTGTCGAGGAGTCTCACATATGCTTTTAATTGAGTTTCCTGTTGGAGTAGAAAATTATAATATCGTAATGACAGCCTCCTCCCAGTTTCAAATCTTTCAAAAAGGACTCTGAACCCTATAATATACATGTAGCGAAAAACCTTATATTAAAAAGGTGCAAAGTTCTGAACAATATATTTCCAATAACGGTTAACTTACATGATAGATTTTATGCGTATATGTTATCATAGAAAAATTAAAACAAGGTGGCTAGTATACTAGCATAACTCTTTTGATCATACAACTTCTTAATTATATATTATTCAATGATTAATTAATGAATGTAAGATAACTCTATTATGAAGAATCAAGGAAAGATAACTCCATTAACTGCCCTGAACTCTTTTCAAATGCTTTCACAATATTTTATTGACAACTTTGATAGACAGCTTCATTCTTTCTCTTTTCTAAAACATGTGAATTAACTCATTTCTTTCATTGAAATTCATGAGCAGAATAAAATAAAACGACAAATACTCCTCCCCCTTCCCAGCCATAACCATTGCCTTATATCTAGGTGACATAAGATATTATTAAAGATGACAGCTTTATATTTAAAAAAAAAGCATTTAGTTTTTATTCTGTGTCCAGTAGACGGTTTTTAAACATTTTATATACATTAACACTAAATGACCTTGTACCCTACTTTAAGAATCCCTACCCTATACATTATATGAGTGTTTTGGCCCCGCCCTAGATTCATATCCCTACATTGTGAGACTTGGAATTTAAAATTTTGATAGAAGAGTCCATGGATATCATAACCATGCATTAAGATTCTATAAGTAGAGAAGATTTTCTAAGATTTAATACATTTTAATATATGGCCTAATTGGCCCCATCCTGTAACCGTTACGTGAAACCCTGACCCAGGGGCCACGAAATACACAATTTTGGTAGAGGGCATTATGAACATCATAACTATGCATTCAGTTTTTTCCTTCCATGTAGGGGGGGGGGGGTAGAGAAGATGATTTTTGAAATTTGGCTTTTTTTTGCATATTTTGCGACGCACGACGACGGAAAAAGACCAATTGCCATAGGTCATCAGAGTGACTCAGGTGACCTAAAAACTGTCTTTAAATATCTTTATTTTTAAATGTTCACAATAAATAAAAGTCGATAAGAACAAAACAGATTTACAATACAGTATACATTGTACTTGTATATCTCGTAGGTTAAGAGATAACGAGTGAGACAAATAAAAAGTCAGTTCATTCCGATTGGTTTAAAAATTGACTTCTAACGTTCGCGTGCTGTATTAATTTATTTATCTTTTTTTCAACAGAACAGTGTTGATTCTTTATTTAATCAACTTGCGAAAGTTGAAGACGTATACTTTCTTAAAATATTTACCAGGCGAGTTTTGACTTCTCTGCTAATTTGATTTTAGGACTGATAGAAATAAATCAACTAATATATAACAGAATTGATCATGCCTGTCCATTTCAACAATTATCTCTTTCCTCCGGAAAACAACATGTTTACAGGAAGATAAACAGAGAGAGAGAGAGAGAGAGAGAGAGAGAGAGAGAGAGAGAGAGAGAGTCATATCATAGAACTATAACACCTCCGTGAATATTTTCTATGTAAAATTACAAACGAATAAACATGTAGATACATGAACTATTTATCAAGTGATATACAAAAATTTAATACTCTAGATATGTACCTATAAGATTCAGAATTACATGTAAATCTTACAAGATTAATTATTATAGATATACCACCTTGCAGTTTTTATATCATTTTTTAAAACATTAAAAACATTGTTATGTATAAATGTACAAACACGTTAATTACCAGCAAAAATTTACAAGCGATGGATTTAAGTATAGATCATTGTAAAAATTTAAAATAAAATCGACATGCCTGTATAAACTCTTTTAATTGTATACATATTCTGCATAAATGAAGGGTTTACATATACTTCAGTACGTTTTACTTTAGAATCCTCAGACAATTGTGTTGTTGGATCTATTTTAAAAAAAATATACTTCAATGTCTTGATCTTCATTTCAAATCAAACTTATTTGGATTTGAAAAAAAAAATCACAGAAAGTTGATTAGGCTAATGAGTCGGTGTCACTTTTAATGAAATTAGTATCTTTTGTTATTAAGATGTTTCACTAAATGTTAAAATCTTTAAATATCAAAGCCGTTTTAAACAAACGTTTAGCATAGGACATGACATGACTGAGGGTTTGACTTTTTTTGTTTAAAATAATGACATTTTGTCAATGTTTTGAGGTTTGAAACATTATAGATAGCCTTAAAAAAAATTAAAAACGTATTGATTTTACCAAAAATACAAGAACTTAAAAAAAGATCTTCGTTTTATTTTTTTTATTTTTAGATAATCGATTTTCAAACGAAATTTGCTTTGAATATCTTTATATCGTCTTGTATATATTTAAACTTTTATAAGTTGTATGGACTTTTATAAATCATAAACCGCTATCATGTGTTTCTATACTTATATCTGTTTTGCTACTGTTCTTTATATTATCTTTTGTTTTAAGAGCCTTTTTTTTCTGAGATTTATGAATATCTTGCTCTTCACTAATATTCCGTCTTTGCAACCTTTCATAAACATTCCTACAGTACAATAAAGACATTGATCAAATGTGTGTGTTGGGGGGGGGGTCGTTTTGATTTCTTTATCTTCTGGGGGGAATTACCAAAAAACCAAATACACTTACATTTAATATATTAAATGCATCATACATTACAAATCAAAATTATAAGTACGTTAAAAGAAATTGAATAACTGAAAATGATCATGCTTGTAAATCAACCATATACAATAGGTGGGACAAGTATTCCTTTTAAAGGAATGATCGGCAATAATGATATATTGATAGCAAGAAGCAGTCAACATGATCAGTTTGATGTAAAAGTATTGTATTTTTAAAAAAATATTGAATATTTTGAATCTGTACACCATAATTTCATCATTATAAACCGTCAACAAATTTAATTTTGAAAGAAATTTTGGGGAAAGCCGTTCGTAAACTCCTTGTCTAGTTTAATATTTTTAACGTAATTATTCTTCTTCTTCAGAATACTGAGTAGGGCTCTAAAAGAGCATTAACACGTATACAAAGAAAGAGTTGTATGCAAATAATTTAATGCGACTGAAAAACATTAAATGCCATCATAACTTGCTATTGAGGTCGCATTATAACGTAACCTTGTTTATAAATCAAGCCGTCTTCCTAGCTACTATTATGCAACATCAATAGATCGAGGTCAGTTCATGGAGCATCTTCTTATGATTCAGGTCAGTCCATCGAGGTCAACTGCATTCTTACGCGTGAGACAAAATGTGCATTATTGGTCGAACTGTATTTTATGTATATTTGCATCTCTTAAGGTAAATGAAATGAAATAAAACTGAGCAAAATGTTATATAAATACTAAACCAAACTTCAAGTTTTTATAAGAACTACTTATGCAAGCGGAATGTGTGCGCACGTGGAAGCACATTTGTCGGATGCCTCATATGGACACAATAGTGATTGCACGATAATACATGCTCATTTTGAAATTTAAAGCATTGCTGATTTCTTTTCCTAGATAGAGATATGCACAAATTTTTTTACAGCGAATTACAGAGGGCATCATATCAAATTCCTGTAGTTACTCAAGTGTAAATTGATTTATTTTACTTTATTTTACATTCAACCTTTTAAAATTGTACGAAAATCAGCTAAAAATGTTAAAAACACATGTTAGCTCACCTGAACCGCCCCTCCGTCCTTCCATTTGTAAAAGTTTCACATTTTTTTCTTCTCTAGAACCACGAGACCAAATCTAACTAAACTTGGTACAAAGCATTCTTATGGGAAGGGGGTTCTAAATTTTAATTTAAAGGGCAACTCCATTTTTAAAAGGGAGATAATTGCAAAACAGTGAAAATAGGGTGCATGTTTTAAAAAAATCTTCTTATTAAGAACCACTGCACCAGAAATGCCAATATTTACACCAATGCTTGTATATATAATGAAGATTCTGAATTGTAATAATCATGAAAGCCGGGCCAACACTGGCGCCCAAAAAGGGGTTTCAAAGTTTAACATAGAAATATATAGGGAAAATGTTTAAACATCTTCATCTCAAGAACTACAATACTACAATTTGTGATATTACTATGCAAGCATCCTCGAATGATGTAGATTATAAATTGTTAAAATCATGACCCCCGGACCAATACTGGGGCCCCATGATTACTATGCAAGTATCCTCAAATGATGGAGATCATAAATTGTTAAAATCATGACCCCCGAACCAATACTGGGGCCCCATGAGGGGTTTAAAGTTTAACATAGGAATATATACATAGGAAAATGTTTAAACATCTTCTCAAGAACTACTGTAACAATACTACATTTTCTGATATTACTATGCAAGCATCCTCAAATAATGTAGATTCTATATTGTTGAAATCGTGATGGCTGGACTATTACTGAGGCCCCAAGAAGGATTCAAAGTTTAACATAGAAATATTTAGGGAAAATGTTTACAAATCTTTCAATTTGTGATATTATGCAAGAATCCTCAAATAGTGTAGATTCTTAATTGTAAAAAATGTGACCCCTTATACTGGAGTCCCGAGAGGTGTTTAAAGTTTAACTTAGAAATATATTGGTAAAATGTTTAGAAAATTAATATAAAATGATACAAGGAACTGTTGTTCAGGTGAGTGATGTAGCCCATGAGCCTCTTGTTTCTATTGTTAAGCATTATATTTATAGTCTTTTGAATAGAATGTTCACCAACCAGCGCATCACTTCTATTCAAAATAAGTTGGAAAATAGTTCAGATTGAAAATAGGGATTTTTTAATAAATGCTTAAAATTAAAAGGGTTTTTAGCTCAACTAAGCTGAAAGCTCAAGTGAGCTTTTCTGATCACATTTTGTATGTCGTCCGTCTGTCAATCTGTCCGTAAGTTTTCATATTTTTAACATCTTCTCTATAATCACCGGGCCGATTTCAAACAAATTTGGCACAAGTCACCGTTTGGCAAACGGGATTCAAAGTTGTAAAAAATTTGCAAGGGGAGATAATTTGGAATTATTGAGAATTTTTGAAAATTATTCAAAAATCTTCTCAAATACCAGTTAGCCAGAAACGCTGAAACTTGTGTGGAAACATCGGCATTATTGTAAGTTTAAAGTTGTTAAAATCATGACCTCCAGAGGAAAGGTGGGACCCAGTGGAGAGGGTGGAGCCACAATGGGCGGTTGAACTTTTACATAGGAATATATAGAGAAAAATATGAAAAAAAATCTTCTTCTCAAAACCTATTGGGCAGAAAAAAGCTGACACTTGTTTGGGTTATTCCTCAGGTATGGTAGATTCAAATTTGTTTAAATTGTGATTGTTAAATTGTAAATCCCTGGGGATAAGATGTCTCACAACCCGGGGGGGGGGGGGGGAATCTTTACATATGAATATATAGAGAAAAAGTTTTTAAAATCTTCCTCCAAAAACCATTTGCCTAAAAAAAGCTGTAACTTTAGTGAAAGCAACCTCAGATAATTTAGATTTCAATTCGTTAAAATCAAAATTTTGAGGAGTAGGTTGCGCTTACATTGGGGATCCATAAAGAAAGTATAAAGAAAAAAACTATTATAATAGCAAACAACGTTTAATAAATATGGTAAAAAGTTTTATAACAAATGCAAATGTTGACTAGATATAGCTCACTTTATTGAAAGTGCTTTTATGATGGAGGGGAAATCAATTAATCAGCAGTAATAGGCAGAAAAGGACATTAAGGAGAGACAACAGATGGTCATTAATGTTCAAAACATTACTCATCATGCAGGAGCTGACCAGCCGCAATCTCATGGTATTTTATGATTACCACGGTCGCATCAAATGCTTTCAAACACAAGGCAAATATCTGCAACATGTCAGTATTTAAGTGCTATTAGAAATCTTGTGTGTGATTTGCAGAAAAAGATTCAACCAATCGATCAATTAATATATAGATGTCAATACAATAAATGAGCACGGTCGATCAAGCAATTTAATGCTCATATAATGGACCAATAGTAATATTCTGACTTTTCATATGCATGGTTTGAAGTATTTTGCTTTTCTATGGCTCGATAGAATCACCAAAAATATGCATCCAACTTTGTCCATGGACAGAAAAGTTGACCGAATATACACGTCAATGCATTACAAAAAAAAAACAGGAACAAAAAAAAATATTAATTAACGAAAAACAATCATATTATGGTAACAACAATGAAAAGTTAACTTTTATCTTTCTCAACGAGCATCCATGTATAACAAAACGGGATTAATAAATAAAACAACACATTACAATTACATTATAACAACATTCCAGGGGTGCTAAGAATATCAAATATAACCAGAATAGATTTGAATTTCACCAAGATCTGAACATTCACTTTATAGGAATTTTAATAAATGGTTAAATTTAGCGGAACTATATCCAGCAGTTTTAAAAATGTATCTGTTTTACGACAGATCTTGCTGTCCATCAATATATTACGAATAAAATTATTTTTATAAAACGCATAAAAAACTAAGACAGTGCACCATCGGTGTCTTTTAAAAAAAACATGCACAATCTTTCGATTCACGAATTGTTTGTGATGGAGATTGAGTCATAACATGTTACTTTTAAAAATATCGAATTATATATATATATATATATATATATATATATATATATATATATATATATATATATATATATATATATATATATATATATATATATAAAGCATAAGATTCATCGTTTTACACAGCATTCATTCTTTAAAACTATTGCAGTGGTGTAGCCACACTCATGAAATATATTTGGATCTTTTTTTATTCTGAAAAACCTGTTTAAAAAAGAGAAACTATCCGAGATATGCATAAACATTTACTTTTTAACCATATGAAAAGAAGATCCGGGAGGGGGGTATGAACACCATCCAAACCAGAGGAGAGGCTCTCTGTTCCATGATTTCCTCCTTTATATGCTGATGGAAAATTTGTCTTGAAGGAAAGTGGAAGACTGGGCACTTTCGGAAATACTTAATATCCAAAAACATGTAATCAAACCCGATTAAACTTCGCTTGCACAGGTTAAAATTTTGAGATATCTCATAAAGAGGGCTGTGAAAAAATGAGTGCCTTAGACAAGAATCACTGCCTAAAAACTGCTAAGATAACGTTTTCAACGAAGCCTTTATGTTCAAACCATGACCTTTAGCAAATGGTCTTACCCAGGAACAGGTTAAACAGTCAAATAAAGAGTATAAGAGAAAAAAGGGTAAACTCTTTTTCGCATCAAATTCTCAACGCTATATTGATACAGATACTAGGATACAATCCCCTTTTATCGTGATGATTCTTAATTTTGAAATCAAAACCCTGCCATTACAACAAATTGTTAAATCCTAAGAAGAGTAGACGAAACATCGCGAGGAAAATCTTTAGTTTTTCTTTTTCTTATGAAATTGCTCTTAATATATGAACTATAGGATTACTTTTTGAATGTAATGCTTTGAGGTCTGTACACTTTATTTATAAAATGATTTTTGCTTTTGTTTATATTTTGCATTATTATATAATTACTAAATAAAACCCTGCGCAAGCGCGGGAATTAACACTTTACACATTAATATAATACAGTGCTTACAATGTCGAACCACATTTTTTGTTATTTTTCATTTTTGTATATACCTTTTTTTAATTGCTATCTTCACTTATTCTTTAAAATTAAACTGAAATAAATCCCAATTGCATGGCTGGATATTTTGAGGAACGGGCAGAGATCTTAACTGAAGCGGATAATATCAACATGAATTTGGCCTTATTTCTGTCAGTTGCAGCTGACGGAAAAATATAAACTATTTATTAAAATTTTAAATCAAACCAGTGGATTGGTATCTAGTGCATATCTCTATATTTGGTTCTTAAGTTCAAACTTTAATATAATTTGTATTACTATAATTGTTTTGTATTTGCTTTGTAATTTGCGTTACTATAGTTTTTTTTTCAATACTATATATAATACTGTTTCAATACCATATTGTCAGATAAAAGTGTGTTTTGATAAAAAAAAAAAAACCCTTTTTTTGTTGGGGAGGGTAATCCCCATTATCCCCATTAAACTTCACCGTTTTACGCTAACATCATTTATTAATATACACGCAAAACACAAGCTGTTTATTATTTACAAATTAATGTTAAAGATTTACTACCAATATGTCGTGGTATAAAAATGTATGAACATAAAAAAAAATGGGGGGGGGGGGGGGGGGGAGTCATCGTCCCTATTAATCTTCACCTTTTTACTCAAACACCAATTATCGATATACACGTAGAACACAAGCTGTTCATTAATTACAAATAAATATCCAAGGTTTACTACTAAAAATGTATGTAATTTTAAAAAAAAACGCTAGTGTATGCATATTCATTTGCATATTTTAAACCAAATGTGTCAGATTTAAAGTATCTGCCCGACGTTTAACTCGCGTTACACTTTCTGCCAGAAAGTTAATTAGTCAACACGTTTCTGGGCATCCCTTTTGGGAAAGTTTTTTCCATCAAAACAAAAATCAGATCAAATTGTTCCATTTTCTTTATAAACTTTTTTTGTATTTATCGGAGTAAGATCCAAGTTATCTGCCCGCGACGCATGATGAACGACACATGATGTCCTGCACTTTTCGCCTTACTTTAAGCAGTCAACCTGCGTCCTTGGTTACTACGTTCTGGAAAATTCAATCCCATTCTCTCGCCAGAGGTCTTATTACGCATGCAAATAAATATCAAAACTAAAATCGCGCATTGAAGAAACGAATTGGCTTATTTTATTTACTCAACATTTGTCAAATCTTAACTTATATGTAAACTATAAATAGGTTCCTAGTAAATATATTTACTCTTTGCGTATTCATTCAATATTATGTAATTGTAATAGTATAATTTGATGCAAACTACTCCTGACTTTTATCAACCAAAGCGTGTCAACTATTTTACTCTCATTTTTGCTATTTTGGGCTTGTTAATCGTCATTGAAAGTATGTTTTAATTAATTTTACAATAATTACTTTTAACGTAACATTCGATTATGGATTACAAACATCATACCAAAGGCGAAAGCAGTTACTCTGGTGCAGGCATTTTGTAGTTTATTTACAAAAAGTCTTAATTTATAAGTATAGATTCTTTTGATTTGAATTCAAAAAATTGATAGACATGAACCTTCTTAATGTTATACATTTGAATTAAATATAATGATACGGTGGTTTAACTGTATCTTTGGTTGTTCCCTTTCCGTTTCGGATGGCAGTAAACTGTATATTATATTCATCTAATAATATAAACACCGTTATCATACTCTCAACTAACTATATACGTAGTCGAGAATTCCTGATGCATAATTGTTGTTTTTAAAGCGGACTTGGGTCTCCTTAATGACTAACCCTGAATTCTTTATGTAACGCACTTTTAATAAAGATCGAAAATTGTCGAAAAAGAAACTTTTTTTTCGCCAAAGAGGACATAATTTGATTTAATTATCAAATCGAGAACTTGGCGGTATCACTCAGTTTATTATAATATATTTAACCCCTTGATCGCTTAATTAGGTGTTTCAACCTTTCAATTTATATTATAATATCGTAGTTTGACTTCAGTGTGCCCTTCCTAATGACGGTAACTCATATTCCGCAGTATTTGAAGATTCATGTTTAAACTTAAGTTTAATTTTCTTCTAAATAAATACGAAGTCAAGAATGTTTGATTTATAATTATTGTTTTCAAAGCGGGTTGATGTCCCCAGTATGTTTTCAAGTCCATGCATAACGCACGTAGAATGAAAAGTTAAAATGCATTGATATGGTGTTAACTTTAACGCACTTTTAATACTTTCTAAAAAAGACAATGCTTAGATTTTTTACCCTATTTAGGATGTAATCATTTATCTCCAAACTGCTTGAGTACATGTACTTTATTGTACCTATATGAGTGTACTTTATTGTACCTAAATGAATGTACTTTATTGTACCCATATGAGTGTACTTTATTGTATATGAGTGTACTTTATTGAACCTACATGACTGTACTTTATTGTACCTATATGAGTGTAATTTATTGTAACTATATGAGAACAAAGTAAGCAAACCCTGACGTTAGCATCACTGATGATTGAACTGATATTAAATACTTATGTTACTTTAAAGTGATGAAAAAAAAAAATGCAGAAAAGATCAGAAATTTTTGTGAAAGAATTTCTTCTTGCGGAATTGGGCAGATTTTGATTTAACTATCACATTGAGAAAAAGAGATATCACTTTGTTTTAGACAAAATGAAATTGTTTAATATATATTTCTCCTATTGAATTTTTTTTTCGATCTTTCGATCTCTATTTTCGATCTTAGGTTTTGTTATTATTGTTTTTTTTCCTATTTTACTCCGAGTTACTCTTTTGTTAATAGATCTATATCTGAACAATTAAACTTTATGTAATTATGTCATTTAAATGTATGATATTAAATGACCCTTTGTTCTTAAATCTTCCAAAGTTATTTTCCTTTAAGAAAGACATGTATTTTATTGGTACTCCTCTGAAACCATAAGAGATCAAATTTGGATCTTGTACCATTTTCTGAAGTACACTTAGAAGCTTTTTCCAATCTATTCATAATGAAAGGTTCTGAGGCCTTCTTCTATCATTTGCTACACAAAAAATTTGCTTTATCAGGAAAATTAAGTGAACTAGTAGATTAATTGTTCTCGAACAATTAGAGGTCTTTTCACCTCATTATTTTTTATGGTTTGTTCCAATGTAACTAATAAATCATTTTCTCTCTGTGTTACTTTATGAAAAAAGTCATAAACCTTGACATGCAAAAACAAATTTTTGACCTTGATCTTTGACCTTTATGTCATATTGACTGGAAAAGGTTCAATTTAAAGTGGTTTGATGGCCCTACAATGTAAGGTTCAAAGGTTGGAGGTGTAAACTTAAGAAACTTTCAGGGTCGATTACTGCTAGAAGGTGGCCTCGGGCCCTTTCGTTGTGAATTGATTGAAGAAGTCCCTAAATGTACTGAATACATTAGTAAAAGTTTGATGTCTCTACCTCTAACGGCTTATGAGAAAAAGCAATAACAAGCATTTTATACAATAGGGGCAATAACTCTATAATTGTTTCAAGGTAGGGGCTGAAGGGTTACATTTTAAAATGTCTACATTCATGAAAAAGTATTATGTACCATCCTAAACAAAGAGATCTAAAAACTCTAAAAAATTAACGAATTTCCAAATAACCTTTACCTTAGACTTTTATGTCATTGTGTTTGGCCAAGGTAGACACTTCCATCCCAAGTGGTCCGAAGTCTCTGTGACAAATAATGAAAAAGTTGTAAGTGATTTTATAGATATTTAAATACTTTCAGGGGCAATATAACTACTATTAAGAGCCTTCTATATGTACTGAAGACATTGGTAACGTTTAAAGTCTCTATCTCGTTTGGTTTCAAAGGAGTAGCAATTACAAGCATTTTTTACAATAGGGGCAATAACTATTTAATTATTTAAAAGTAGGAGCAAAGAGGCTTATTTTAGATTATCTAAAAATGTCCTACTACATCCATGAATTGTTTTTTCTCTAACACCCTAAACAAAAGATATTTGAAAACTCATTAATTAACGAATTTCCAAATGACCTTGACCTTTGACCTTTATGAGATTTTGATCAGCCAAGGTAAAGACGTTCATCCTTAGTGGTCCGAAGTCTCTATGACAAATAATAAAAAAGTTGTAAGTGATTTTATAGAAATTTAAATACTTTCAGGGGCATTAACTTCTAGAAGGGGGCCTCAGATCGTTTCGGTATGAAAGAATGAAGAACCCTCTATGTGTACTGAAGACATTGGTAAAGTTTAAAGCATCTACCTCTTTTGGTTTCAGAGGAGTACATTTCAATCACAACAAAGTACATTGTAGGCTGTTTAAATACTATTTGTGTCCTTAACCATGAATTTACAAAATTGTGTTATTTTTTCGAAAATTTTAATTGTTGGTATACAAAATAATTTTTTTAGTGTATATAGTAGGTCATCTTTTCACGGTTTTGATGACTAAGATCGAGATCGGTTTGTTTTCTATAGATCATATTAAGACTATGAGAAAAATATAAGCACAGACCGAGTCTATAAAAGAAAAGGCCTTGAAGTTCCACAAAATGACACTATCTAGAGGTTTTAATAGGTAAACGTCTGTTTAAGTCAAAATATTTCAAGTATTGAACATATTTAAAGGTTAAAAATCGATGATATGTTAAATGCATTATGTTTTGAACAATTTTTGTGAAACAAAAAATATCAGATAAATTGATGTTTCTATTTTTTAATATCTTATCCATCCATCTTCTTTAAAAGATGTTTATAATGTGATGAAAGATCGGACTAAGCAGCTGTAAATGCTTTTAATTCATGACACTAGTATGTTGTAAAAATGATGTATTTTTTCATAATAAATTTATGTACATGTACCTATAATTATTGTAATGGTACTTAAAGTGATGTTATATTCTACTGCTGAACCTGACAAAAGGGAAAGAAGCATGTTTTTAATAGTGTTATATAATTTATATATACTGACTATTTTTCTGAATTTTAAATATCCTTTCCAGTTTACATTCAATTGTTCGAATATAAATATCTGGCGAATTGTTAAATGAAAAATTTAAAGAAACCACTTTATAATATGCAAGTATCTTGGTGATTACAAATTCAAATAGTTACAATTCTTCCGACCGATTGACCTGCGGCTCGATAAAAAAAATTGTCATTCCTGGTAATTATATCTAATTTAAGTAATAGAATTATGTTTTTTCTTTGCAAGAAACATCATAAAACTATTTTCATCAATATACCAGACCTTGATTAACTGTTTTAAGTTGTTAAAGGAGGTAGGTATGTATTTATCTTTTTGAAATTAACTTAAGAATACTTTATTTCATTCAGTAAATTTCAAGGTGAAAGTGCAAAAGGGGCGAGGGGGGGGGGGGGGGGGTAAGAGAATATTTCCCTGCACACAGTAACTCTTACTCATGTCATTGACTTAGATAAAGATCAATTCCGATTAGAGGATTCACTGACAAACAATTTCAACAGAACGACTAAAACCCTGCCAAATTTATTAGCTTTATTACTCACATCGAATTAACGGAACATGTAGATCCGGAACAGGATCAAATCTACCACGTAATACAACTCCTGATTTGTGTAAAGGCCAGCGGATAATGGCTGGCAGCCGTGATCCAGACGGACACTGTAATGTTATTTTTTCTTAAAAAATACTATAGAGACTGATAACTCAATTTTGATTGTGAATAATTATGTTCAAATGCCGCCTTGTCGCGTGGACAATTATGATTGGAAGTTTCACTTGTCAGTCACTTTTTAACATGTATATAAACTATAGTGCACTTTGTTTTAACAATTCTAACGCCATGAAGAATCTTTGCCTCATCTGGTTTTTTTATTCCGGTTTCTTTTCAACATATCTATCTATATCAGTTGAAGACTTTTATCCATTTGGGGACGAACATGGAGATTCAAAGTTGCCAAGAAGGGATGATGCAGTTTCACAATCAATCGAGTTTCCAACGAGTTTTGCATTCTTCAATGTTGATAGACACAATTGTTCTGTGAGTATATTCTATTTAAATCTTTGTGGTTGCATAATAAAAAAGTACTTCGACGTTTCAGACTCTAATTCAAAAGGGCTCTGTGGTCGTGACTATTTTAAGTTTATATTAATCACATTGAGAAGATGAATTCTTTGTAAAGGTTAAAAGAATATATTCATATTTGTAATAAACTTTGATGCTTTTCTTAACCTTATGAAACCTTAAACTAAAACGGTCTCATAAAAAATTCTTCGGTAAAATCGATGTCAATTGCTGATTACTAACTCATTTTAATGATAACAATTCAAAGATACGATGTACACGATGTATATTTCAGTTAAACAATAAGACCATAAAACATTGTCATATAAGAAAAAAAAAAAGAATACTGTGCAATGAGTAATTAAGAACTTCTCAAAACGTCAAAATAAGTTTGATTGATTTTATTTATAATCTTGACAATTTTACAACATCAAAAGACAGAAACCCAGGGCATATATAAGTCACAGTTTAGTATTGTACGGATCATAGTTGAAGAAGTCACAAAATACAACTTATCTACAGACTATTGATGATGTTATGGCATTTGAATAGATTCCATGAACAATAATTTGATATAATAAATTATGTTTTTTAAATCATGCAAATATGTTGAAGCTTTAGCCGTCAGAAAATCATATACCCTTTTTAGCTCACCTGAGCTGAAAGCTCAAGTGAGCTATTCTGATCACATTTTGTCCGTCGTCCGTATGTCTGTCCGTCTGTAAACTTTTCACATTTTGAACTTCTTCTCTAAAACCACTCGACCAGTTTCAACCAAATATGGCACAAAGCATCCTTATTAAAAGGTGATTATAAATTGCAGAAATGAAAGACCGATCTTTTTTTAAAACGGAGAAAACCTTAAAACTTTAGAAAAAAGGGGGGAGGTGCATTTTAAAAAATCTTCTTCTCAAGAACTACTCAGTCAAATTCAATGTAATTTTGCATAAAGAATCCTTATGGAAAGGAAAATATAAATTGCAAAAATTGTCGGCGAATTCTGTTTCAAATTTGAGAAATTTACGAAAATAAAAATAGAGATAATCGTTGTCAATCAGTTTTTAACCTTCGGGTTCGGTATTCCATATCGAAAACCAAAGTTCTTTGTATAAAGCAGCCATGTTTGAATGTTGACGCATGACAAACAGGTCAAACTGACAAAGATGAATTTGCTTGTTGTGCAACAGTTTACGTACGAAGGGATACTTGAAACATGCAAAACATATTTGTGCCGATTTCGTGAAGTGAATTGAGGTTAAATCTTTCGATGCGCTGACATTTTCAATCGTGACCGTGGTTTTACGTTGTTTTGAATTTCGTTTATGTTTTTTAACTTGAGGGGAAATATCGCCTGTATTTTGGAATTTTTACGTATTGAATCAAATATAGACTTCAGTAAATCAGACAGTTAATTGTTTACCTGCGCAAAATGAGCAAAATCTGATACACTAACAACATATTATAAATACTATACATTCTATTGGTTATTCGGTACGATCTCTACGTAATGGTTGATTATAATGCAACGTGTTTTGTTAAGATGCTGTGCATTTTCAGTCTAAACGGAGATTGTTTTTGCTGCTACAAATATATAGGTTTATATACATTATGAAAATTAAATTGTGCCCTTTGTTTTAGTGCATGTTTCTTCTGTTTTAATTGTTTACAATTTTCTCTTTACAAACCATATACAGCTGTGTCAAGTTTCGAATTATAAGCAAGATACAGAGAGCTTTGCTCACAGAACTGATGCCATGCTTTTGTTCATTCTGAATAGGAAATACGAAGTTAAAAAATCTTAAGTTGAATGTAATAAACTCTTGTGAACAAAAGATTGACTCAAACCAAGCAGAATTGTGAGTTCTGTATCTTGCTTATAATTCTACGGTTGACGCTGAAATTTTGATTTAACACTAGAAATGTCTCACTAAACGTTAAATACTTGTACAGAAAAATTACAAGGATGATATGCTGTAACAACTTTTTGGGGCCCCCTCCTCATACGATGAATCTCCACCAACTTTGATGGTTTTTCAGACACAATTAATTATAAACGACCTCTTTAAAACAGTTTAAAACATTACTGTTACTGGGATAAATGTATTATCGCTATTCTTAAGGAAAAAATTACAGCGGAAAATCATCTTGATTTGTAGCCATTTGTTAATGTTGATTTTGAATAAAGATGAAAATAAAGGATGCGATATGCCTGTCAATACATTGCATTCTGAGGCTCATTGGGGGGGGGGGGGGGCTAGACCTAATCAGAAATCTTGACAAGCAAAATGTCTAACTTTGCCAAAAAAGTGGGGGGGGGGATCCCGCCCTCCACCCAGTTCCGACGCCTATGCATTGATTATACATGTAATAGCTTTTTAACATATCACATGATAACATTTCTCATTCAGGTGTATTTATCGATCAAGTGACTAAGGTTATACAACGTCGCACGAGTTCACGCCTGGTAAACAGCAATCGTTTAAAATGCCAATCAAATTTTTGAATGTTCTTAATTTGAGCGCCTTGAGGTACAATTTTCTTCTTTCATATGTAGGAATTTTTTAAATAAAAATACAATAACTAGCTAATACAATGTTGTTGAAGATGAATATGTACCAATATATATGCAAATTCTCATATATAAATTGGTCGTTTTATAAAGTGAGGGAGCAGAACTAAAATAAAGGGAATTGGAGTTAACAGTGTACCCCTACCAAAAATTTAGTTTTATATCTTACTTAGGATCTTATTTTTGGTAAAAATGGTATTTCATAAGGGTACAATGTCAAAGATTAAGTGTAGGAAAATAAGTGTAAAATTTGGATACAGTTTATTTTATGGTATTCTTTTTTGGTTTTTCTACCGAGGGGCCATATGGCACAATATCCTTTGTACAGCCATATAAAGCCATCGTTGCTCAGGTGAGCGATGTGGCCCAATGGTCCACTTGTTATCAGTGTTTTTTTTAGTCGAACAATTTTGTACAGTTTTATAATGGTATAGAAATTTATGGATTCCTCTGTACAGAACAAATGCACAATAGAAATTATAACGTAAGTACATATTTCAACTATAAAGTGTAGTAGATATAATCAATATTGAAATATTTACAGGTTGCCGAAAATGGATTTATTGCGCTAACTAGCAGTTATGATAGTTACTACCCCCAAAATTTTCCAATCGATAAAAGCATGATAAGTCCTTTCTGGGCTGATTCTGATACATATGCGCAATATGCCAATGGGAGCGTTTGGTTTAGAATCACAACGAATGAAACCATAAAACAACGAGCTGTAGATGACATGAAAACCTACTTTCCTAGATTCAAAGAATTTCAAGCATCCTGGATACTCATTGCCACCTGGCAAAACGTACAATATTTTGGATGTCGCTATCGGTTAACCTGCTTGAAGGTAATCAGAAGGATTTTTGTTTCAGACTGAGATTTTTTTCATTTTTAACATCTAAGTCCAACTGCAAACTATTATGTTTTGAATTTTTAGAGAAATGATTTTCAAGCAGTGTTAATATCAGATGGAAATCATTCTATCGTGATATTCAATTATGGTAATATAGAGTGGACAACAGGAATAGCTTCTGGTGGAACTGCAGGATTGGGTGGAATTCCAGCTCAAGTATGAATTAATTTGGATAATTGGTTAATATTTTGCTCTTTTATTGATATACTCGTAGATCATACTGGTTGAAAAATTTATTTCGTTTTAAATGTCACAAAATGACATACTTGTTGACAACAAATATCTCTAAACTTTGTTCTTTACATGATATAAATAAAAAAAAACTGTTTTTCTGATCTCTTGACTTCAAAATGTGTGACAGGTTGGATTCAATGCTGGTGATGGGGTACAGTTTTTCAAAGTAAATGTTGGGTTAACTCCGGATGTCGTGAATATTGACGAAATGTCGAACGTGGGAAATCCAGGTGTATTTGTATTTGGAGTTGACAAAACGGAAGTTATACAACCATGCGAAGTGGAGCGTAAGAACCCATAATTTTCCTTTATTTTATGAAAGGCTAAACGATTTTGATGAAAACATAGCCAATGGTATGTCCCAAGAAAAAAATATTTCTGTTTAGATACTTCTTATCGAAGTATTTTAACAAAAACAGCTCTCAGCATTTCAAACGTTGGTTATAAAATTAAAGTGAAATTTATAAGTATTTTCTTTTGTATGCATTTTTAATCAGTTACAGAAAATCAGGCGATCAACCCTAACTCTGGGCCTATGTTGGGAGGTCAACATATTACCTTAAGTACCCCATGCATTGACCCAAGTGCAACAATAATGGCTAGTTTTTCTGGATCAACTAAGTACATGTGTGAAAGGGAATCTTTGCTGAGCATAGTCTGCATCACCCCTGCCTTTAATACTACAGGGGAAATTATCATAGACGTAGAAATTAAGGACCAGGATCAGACCATAACAAGGACACTTCGGTATTCTTACACAGTCCGTATGTATTTACCATTAATTCCACACATGACATAATTAACACTTTTTGTATATTGACTATATTCAAATTTAAATATCAAAAGAAAATTACTACAAAAAATGTATTTGTTGATTAGAAATGTTTCCATAGGATTTCAGTTTTGATATGTATTGATGTACAACGTTCTGAAAGGAAAACTGAATTCATGATTTTATAGACCAGATCTTTAAGATTTTCGCCAAAATTATAAGTTTCATAGTTCTTTTTGAAAGATTTCAGGCAGGGAGGTGGTCATTACAGATATATATTTTTTCTACTCCAGAATGAAACCTTATTAATTAAATGCATATATGAGACTTCTCGACAAGTCTGTGTATGGGTTATATGCTACTCAGGTGACCGTTAAGGCCAATTGGCCTCTTGCTAATGAACTGTTCAATTGATAAGTTAGGAAACATTTGTGTAAGGAATCAATGTAAAAAGTACAAATATTTTTAAACAAAAAAAGCAGAATTTATTTTTCTAATTCCATTGATGAATGTAAAGAATATCTCTCTCTATAGCGGACAGTTGAAATCATCACGAGTGGTACTTATAATGCTTATTTTGCTCCGTGGAATTAAAACGCCATCGAGCAGTTTCTCGCCAGTACTGAGACCCTTTAAACTGTTTTGAACGAATGTTCATTTTAGTTAATATAGCTGACAGCAAGCAAAGAGTCTTCAGACAAGACCCAGAAGATTGGTTTTCTGGATATCACAATATTTCCTGGGATAGGGACGCGGCCGAACTTCAGAATAATGATACGGTCGACATTTATCTTTTTTCCTTGATTGTGAGTATCCTCTTATACTTGTAAGGTTGTTTCCTATTATTTGCTGTACTCAAGTTAACCATCTTTATGTCGTCCATCTCAGGAGGACACTAATGGAAATCTGTCATGGGAGAGTCAACTTCTGCAAGAAGGAGTGGATCGTTCAGCAGAATGGACGGAAATCTATTTGGAAGGACAAAAACATGTCTTGGCCATTATGGTGACATCTGCAACCGTGAAAAATGATCAGTAAGAGAATTTAAAATCTTTATGAAGATCAATTATTCTTGCTCTTCTAAAAGATACTTTTAGATTCCTGTAAAAAAAATTTAAATCAATGTTTGGCCTAAATCGAGATCTTTGTTTTTTTTCTATGGGGAAAAATAAAACTGGTATTCTAAAACATTACGTTTCTTTATAGAAAACTGTTCATATTTAGAAGCAAAGCGTAAACGGCGCAAAATGTCTTTCACTTTTATCTGTTTATAGATTTTATTTTGAAATTTTTCAAATAAAACAATTCTCAATTTTCAGGCCTAGAAGAGGAATTTGGTCTGATGTATTTCCGTTAGCTCTACAGCAGGAAGAAGCTTACCTATCTTGCGTGGACTGGTTCAAAAAAGATTTAAAGTTTCCTCCACTGCTACGAAATCGTGTTCCGTCCTGTCCGTGCACATTGGACCAAGCTTTGCTGGATGGTGTAAGATTTCAGCCAGATCCAAATTGCAACATGTTTAGCCGACAAACTGGCAACTGTTTGTACAGAAAGGATGCGAAACACTGTGTGCATTTGATTAGCTTTGGGTGTGTATTTAAAACAAAATTTGTGAAAAAAATTATAGCTTAATATTAAAGGGGCATGGTCAAGATTTTTGTCTAATATTATTTTTTCTGTTTTTATTATTTACATTGCTTTAGGAATGCATTTCTAATGATCAAATGTCATTTGGGTGTCAGTCGATGAGTCTTAAGCAAGATCACGGCTTACAATTATTCGTCATGTAAACAAAGCGCGTGCCCTGTTTTTGTTTACATAGGTTCAATATACTAGTAAAAATCTTTTTCAAGCAGATATGTCTATCTTCTTCTACATTTTAAGCATAAATAAACAGTTCCTAACGATTAAAACATTTATTAGGATTGAAACTGGAATTTTTCACTTCAACATTCAAAATGTAAACAAAAGCTTTGGCACTCAAATTTTGGTTGCCTATTTAAAATGTCTTACTGAAGCATTGTAAACATTAAAATCGAAAAAAATAATTTTTGACGAATATCATGACCATGCCCCTATAAAACTAAAGTTACATGTACTACTAGTATATTCAATGTGAGTCATTTACAATTACAGACCAAATGGTATGGACAATATGTGTTGTTACAACAATGACAACAAGCTTATAGATTCTCGTTACGGTGAAGGTGGAACTCTTCAGCGGTACCATTATCTAGGAGGCCAGGACGTCCAACCTTTCATCGCTAACTTTTACTTCGATGTACTTCCTTTCTTATATTGTTGTCGATATTCCAAACATTATTTGCAAGGTATTAAACCCAAATCTTCAAGGTTCTCGTCCACTTGTCCTCGTTACATACAACGCAGACAAAAAAGCACATGTGTACATTATAAACCACCTAGACCAGGTAAATATAATGTTGAAGGAGCTCTTGCAGTCAATTATCTTTTGTTCTGTTGACGTGTATTCGTACGATGTACATGTCACAACAGAGACGTTTTATATTACTATGATGGTGTTTTGATATTCCAGCTCTAACTGTCGGAGATCCCCATTTAACTACACTTGATGGTTACACATACACTTTTAATGGTATAGGCGAATTTGTCTATTTAAAAACTAATGACGACAGTTTCCAAAGCCAGATCCGATTTGAACAATTCCGTGATAAAAATGGTATTAACAACATTACTAAATGTGCTTTTTGACATAAGTTAGCCATTGATAATCATTAATCCATCGATATATCTACAGTATGTTGTCCCTTTCTTTTAGGAAATTTTAAGGACGCAAGCGTTTGTACATCTTTTGTATCTCAACATCTAAGTAACTCAGCCGTCGTTGAAGTCCGTCTCGACTCCACAAGTATTGTTCAACTGTTAGTTAATGGTGATGTCTTAGCTTTTGATGAAACACTTTCGTACCATTTTAAAGGTAATATTTTAATGCAAATAAAATTTTCGTAAAAATTTATAACTTTACGTTTTGTTCTTGTATGCGGGTTTGTGTCTTTTAAATAGGCACAAGTTTTTAAAAATATTTTTTCCCGCTTTTTAGGTGTGTCTGTGCTCCAAATCACACCTGACATTAATGATTCGGGTGCTACAAAAAAGAGTCATCTCATTTCATTTACAACCATTGGAATAGCATTTCAAACAACGGCAAGTTCCAATGTGCTGAACATAATACCAGTGGTTGGGAACAGTTCATTAACAGGCAAGTTCTCAAAAATTGATCAAATCTTTCAAGTCCGTATACACCCTTAAATGGACGATCAATCATTTAATTGTAAAATGGATCAAATCTCAATTTTTGTGAATTACACAATTTGATAGACAGCTGTCTTACTGTTTTAGGACATTTAAGAGGACTATTGGGCGATTTTGATGGTGAACAAAGCAACGATTTACGAACTCCATCGGATAATATCTTACAATCAACTTCAACTTCGGAAGAAATTTATCAGAATTTTGGATTAAAATGTAATACCACTTTACATTTACATTTATATTTCACTTTCTCAAAAGTGGTTTTAAATCAACATTTCAATGTGTTTTCAGGGAGGATAACTGAGGAAGCGTCACTGTTCACTTACAAAGATGTGACTACGTACAGCAATTACCAAAATCCTAGCTTTATTCCTGCCTTTGAGACACCTACCGATCTCCCGGCGGATGCAGTGGAGGTGTGTGGTGATGATCAGGAGTGCGTTTTTGATTATTCTGTCTCGGGGTCACCAGAGCTTGCTGCCGAAACTAAAGAGAGAACACGATCTTTCTTGTCGTTTCTAGATGCGTTTGAATTGACTGTTAACGAGATTCAGGAAGAAATGCATAACTGATCAAAAGTCAAATAAGCGCAAAGGTTCTATTCCTTGATGACACATTGTGCATAGCATCAACGATAAATAAACTTTATTCAAAGCAACTTTGTTTTATTATTTTCACATATATATAAATATTTTATAGTAATAGATTTATGATGAGTACCTAGTCGAAAAATAAAAGGTTTCTTTACATCTTCTTTGGAATGCAGTTTAAAGAGTTTAACTTTTAGACTAATTGAAATACGTTTAAAAAATTGTGAGACTAACCATTAAATAAAACGTTGGCATATATATATATATCTATCTATCTATCTATGTATCTATCTATCTATCTATCTATCTATCTATCTATCTATCTAAGTCAAATTTAATTTAAATTTAAAACAACTCAATTTTGTTGAATTATGTAAGTAGCAAGATTTCGGTCAACCCAGCATGCTACTTTTCCTAGCAGGGAGAAGTAGTACAATGTAGGTATGCATCTTTACGGCTCCCATTTTGTTGTAACTTTTTATTTACTGTGGATATTATCTGCCAACTTAAAAATATCACTTTCAAAAAGTATTGTTTGAGATATTGTTTTCCGCTTTGTTAAATTGGCAACGTCTTCCGAATGGCGGAAAATAATTCAGCGTAAATTTGATACAAAGTTTTGCTCTTTCTCTTACCTTATAAAGTAAACGGATAAGTTACAGCACCTGTGAACTGTGGTCAGTTAGTTTAGTTAGAGGTGTGAATATAGCAAGATCGGAGGACAAGCGACAGATAACAGGTTTGTTACAAGCCTCGTTGTTTTTTAATAATCCATTGACTGCTTATTTAAACGGTCACTGTAAACCGATATCTAATGAGCTAATGGTGTATGTAACGGTACATGATCTATCGATCTAAGACTGTCTGCGTCTCCAAAAATAATTATCGGTAATTGTTTTACATTGAGAAAATCGTGTAATAGTTTTATTATCCGAATGATACATTATTAAGAGTGACAATTTTGATACTTTTTTCCCTCCTACTTCACAGGTTTAAACAATCGAGAATTTTATTTTCACTATGACTTCGAGATAGTGAAAATTCGATTCGCGTAAATTTTATATACCGTTCTAGGTTCTTATTCGCGAAAAAAAAACATGGCATGGAAAAACCTGATATACGATACTAGTTTAAGGTCTTTGATAAATAGATGATTGCCACAACTATTTCCAATTTTGCTTTCATTTTTTATTTGCACATTATTTATGTTATGTACAATTTTCTTCACATTTTGTATAAAATCATACACTCCTTTTTTCAAAATAATACTACAAACAATCGGTGCATCTCTCTCTCTCTCTCTCTCTCTCTCTCTCTCTCTCTCTCTCTCTCTCTCTCTCTCTCTCTCTGATTTGTTGTTGACAAAGAACTAAGTAACGATAACTATATTTAATACATTTTTATGTTTTAAAAAAGGACAAGAAAACATTTACGCTAGTATCAAAGGGGCTGAAAAAAATATGAATGTTGTATGAATCATCATTGGTTATTTACACAAAAAACACCATAAAAAAGAAAATAACGAATTGGCTGTACTAATTTTGATGGTTAATTTTAATATTAAGTTTTGAAGTTTAACATTTTACTTTTATTCTTAAGAATCGAGTTCGTTACTGTAAGCATTTCTAACGGTTATTGTATGACCATTGCCATATTATGAAGTAATGGCGAACACATTCATTTTGTTCATTGTTCAATTACAAAGTTCAGCTCATCATTATTCTCTTGGAGATTATGTATTTCAAACCTTTTTTATTTTTGTTGCATTGTATTGAATTAAAAATTAATGCATTTAATTTAATTTAGTTTATGTGATTTCTAGGGACCACATGATAAAAAAGAAATTGATCTATTCTAAAGGTACATATATAAGATCATGCTCATCCGGTAGAAACTGCACGACTTTAAAGGTAAAAAATAAGGCGGGTATTTTTTTTCCTCTATGGAATAATAAATCTTATCTATACTTCACTTCATAAAGATAATCATTGTTAAGTAATTGCATGAGGTTCTCAAAAGAATTTAAAATAAATGATGAAGTCAGCTCATATTTGCAGGTCATTTTAAATTTTCTGGTATTTCATTTTTTTTTTGTAAATAATTAATAGGGATGTCATTTCATGATATTTTTCGACCACATTTCACATGGAAATATAATAAATACACATATAAAATCATTTTATTTGACGCAGAAATATATCATTTATATATCATTTATATAAAATGTCATGTAATTCAGGTCTTTACTGTTTCAGGTCTTAAGTATGTTCTGTATACCTATCTCGATACATTGTCTTGAAAAGAATGAAAAACTCCGAAATTTTCCGAATAGAATTTATTCTCGATAAAAATGCACCCAACACCACAGTCTATGACATACACTATATGTACGATTAAGACTAAAAAATATTTTAAAGGCATACAACATTTCTACATACAAATTTACTTTTAATTTATTCAAATTAGCCTGATATTAATTCTATAAAAAATAAAACTATCCCGCCGAAACGCAGTTACAATATCTTAATGTATATCAAATAACGGTCCGCCTTCTGGCGGCCCGTAGTAACAAGCAAAAGTTGTCTTTCTTGATTTAAAGTCACAATAAGTCAATGTAAATTAATCTTTTAGTTTTCTATTGCATGGAAACTAAAAAAAACATATTTCATTGTTCACTTTTATTCGAAATATTTGCTGTTGTAGAGTTTTGACACTATTCAAAAAAAAAGATTGATCTTGATTTAAAGTCTCAATAAGTCAATGTAAATTAATCTTTAAGTATTCTATTGCATGGAAACTAAAAAAAACATACTTCATTGGTCACTTTTATTCGAAATATTTACTGTTGTAGAGTTTTGACACACAATTAAAAAGATGATCTTTTATAATCGATCATTGATAACGTTTTAAAATTTTTCTCTCAGTAAGCAATATTAAAAAATGGATATTTAAAAAGAATATTGTTGCTATAAAGGATATCCCAACCTAATTTTAAAATGTTTTAATTGGCTATAAAAATTGCGTTTGTTGCAAATATTTGGAAAGGAACTTAATTGCTCATTATTATGTGATAAATCAAAGTTTCAGATAATTGACAAATGCTTCCTTTACAGTTAATGGGCGGTGTGGTCTGAACGGGAGTGCCATGGTAACGAATAAAATTAACGTTAAAGGTATATCTTCAGTCGATATTCAAAATAAAAACCTGAAGACTATTACTAAAATTAGCTATATTTTATTCGTTGCAAAACAATGATGAAGTGATTCCACTGGCAGTCAATATACTATGAATGATAAATTTACTTCTATCAATCCTTGATATGCTTTAGACTTTCTCTTTCAAACATATCACTGTTTAGAATCAAACATGAACCCAATGACACTGAATTTAATACCAATTATAAAGTTTATATATAAATTTTAAAGCAAAATCTTTAAATGATAATTACAATAAATGCAAACCTTTAAAAACATTACCATGAATAAAGTTTTATGCTGTTTATACATGTATTTGTTCTCATTATATTACAAGTAATTAAAATATATTTAATTATATTTGCCAAAGTAAGTAATAGTAATTAATTCCATTTGAGAAAATCTATGTGATTGTTATTGCAAGTAATTGACAAAATTGTTGATGTTTTGTAATTAATTACATTTCAAAGTAATTGACCCCATCCCTGGCTGAAAAGGCAAACAAGTGTGTTCAATCACATGCAAAATCATATAATTGTAAATAGTAGTTAAAAGCATGAGAAAAGTATCCTAAACACCTCAAAACTGGTTGTATGAAATGAAATAAGTTCAGAGTGGGTTAAAAGCATCAGATGCATATCAAAACCTCGTATTAAACGACTGAGAGGCCACCATTTATCCTTCTGTTTTCAATAAAGCAGAAGTTAATAGATAGATTGCACGATCAGTATGCACTGGTCCCTGCTGACAAGGCATGTAACAACATTGTCTTTGTTTGCATCGCACATTATATTAATTGCATTTTTTTAAAAACTGGGTTTCAATTTCAATTCAAGCGGTTTGAATCAGACGTTGATACTTAAAATCTCTAAAGAATTATTAACTTTGAGGTCACCAGGCTTGGGGTAATGCTAAATGTAATAGTAATGCATTGCAATGCATTACATATTTTTAAATTAATGCTAGTAATGTGTTATGCCAGTCACTATCTTAGCATTACAGGTAATGGTAATGTAATGTATTACTTCCAAAAATCTAGTGTAATGCCGGCATTACATGGCTTTACTTTGCTTTTCTATGCACGTTCATTTGTAAAATCGTGATGATTTGAATAACTGAAATTGTATTTGATTAAAAATTGTTTTATAAGAAGAAAAATATTTTTTGAGATAAAAATATTTTAGTTGTATGATTAAGCTTGTTTAAAAAATTAAAGATCTATTCTTAAATTGTCAATATAACAAGCTATATCAACACAATTTCATAACATTTTAAGTGTGTTGTTATTAAGAAATCCAAATAATTTGTACCCCAATTAGTTTAACATTCAATGAATTCTTTACTGTGAAGAATGTGTCAACAACACACAGTGCCCCCAGGATAATCTAAGTATCTAAACAATCTATTGTTTAAAAAGGTGCTAGACAACCCACTTCTCTGAGCTGTGCTCCATTAGAATAGAGAACAGACATACACCCCTAAAAGCAAAAATGAATGCACTGAAACATTTAATCTTTGATGAACATAAAGTGCAACAGCAATGTTGAATAAGTCATTAAATTTGAACCTGATAGTGAACATGAACCTGTATATATAAGGGTTGATCAAAAGTAATGTCACACTACGCACCGCGTTTCACACTGGCGCTGTATTATATAAAATAATACATCAAAAGTTTTCATATCAAAATTCTAATTTGAAGTAAAATATTAATTAAATTTCGTTGAACACTTCATAAGATATTGATGTTTATAGCATGATATATACGTAACATCACCGCGTCGTGAATTTACGTCTTTTTTAAAGTTTGTATCTATAAATAAATTACATCTTCAAAATTTGAAAAAACCCAAAACAACACAATATATTAAAACAGATATATCATAGACTTTTTCTAACTGTTTTAAAAAACTAGGGAATGTTACAGTACATTTCGGATATCTACGCAATGCCTTTTGTCTCTAGACCAAGGAAGAAGGAGCAAGTAAAAGACTGTAATATGAAACATTTTTGCTTTGATGAATATAAATCACTAGAAAATGACTGGAATTGGCCTTGGAATCAACCTAGCGATTGAACAGGGTACCCTAAACGTGGTTTCAATACCTCATAAAAGCATATGTTATGTTAATAAATAAATTAAATATACAAAAGATTTAGGCTCAGAAGGAAAGATAAAAATAGGTTCTTACGTCATGGGCTACTAGTATATCATACAGCTACGTTCATGACTTCTTGAAGAGACCTTGACAAACTGATAGCAGATTAAATTTTATCCAATATACTGATCAATCGATAACAAAAAGAGTAAATACTTACCTTGTGAAAAAAAAAACAAAATTACGAATTTTCTACCAGAACGCCAAAGATCTAGAAATGACGTCGCTAGCGTGCAGCGACTTTCCTTGCTACAAGCTCTACAAAATATATAACCTTCAGAGATATTTATCATAATGCATTAAAATTTTCAAATCTGAATTGAATATCTAAAAGCACACTATTTTGTCGCATTAAGCGGATTTTTCACGATTTTATCGCTTCTGTGATATACTTTTGGATCAACCTTCGTATGTTTAAGCATGTTACACAACCATTCCCCATGACAAATGAAAATCTAGGCTTTTTAATATCATCGACAGTTGTTTCTTTAACAAAAATAGAACTCACAAATTTTCTTACCTTGTCATTGGAAATCTAACAAAATGTTTTGGTAAAAACCCACACACAAGTACTCTAAAGTCGACATAAAAAAAGATGTTTGGATTTCTGATAGACAACATATATGTAGTTTTTGGAGACCAGGTCTTCCAGCAATCAGTCGGTGTTCCAATGGGCATAAAATTTGCTCCTTTATTTGCTTACCTATTTTTAAATTCGTATGAAGCAGAGTTCATTCAAAAGCTAGCGCAAGAAAAGGAAACATCTCTTGCTGTGGCCTTCAACTCCACATTTAGATATTTTGATGATGTTTTCTCCATTAACAACTGTTCCTTTCACTCTTATGGTAATTCAATATACCCCGGTGAACTTAAAATATAAGATACCACAGATTCCGATACATCTGTTTCATATTTGAATATTTAACTAGAAAAGCCGTTAATGGTAGCCTAATAACACAACTGCATGAAAAAGTGATGATTTTAATTTTTCATCGTCAACTTCCTTTCCTTATGTAGCAATATACCATGTTCACCTGTTTATGGGGTGTATGTCTCTCAGCTTTTTCATTATGCGCTCTACATACAAACAATTTATTAAACGAGGCATGCTACTTAAAAACAGGTTGTTGGAACACGAATATCAAGACCCTCGATTAAAATCATCTTACGCAAGTTCTATGGTCGATACAATGACATACAATCAGCATGTAGAGTGTTTCATTAGTACAAATGCTGACTGACGTTTTCCTTAATTGTTAGACCATTATTTATACACCGGTCTCTTCCGTTTTTATGGTCTTGACAATAAGCACACGGCGGGTGCAACCAAATGGCAGAGGATGCATACTCCTCCTAGGCACCTGATCCGACCTCTTTTTTTAGAGGTCCGGGTTGCTCTGCTTTAAATTTGTTTTTCAATTAACGATATTTGAGATGGTTGACAGCTTATTATTGTCATTTTTCGTTTCATTTCTTTTAGGACTTAGCCCAGATGGTGACATTACTTATAACCTTGGTTGGGGATCTTTTAATTTATGTTATTAAATGATTAAATTAATAAATAAAACCTTAAAATCTTAAATATAAAAGTTGTTAATTGAAAGAAGTGTGTGGAGAAACCAAACAGAATTGTAAAATAGGATGCAATAGCAATTTGTCTAAAATACTATATTTTTGTTTCTCCAAAACGAAAAAAAAACCCCTTCAAATAAACCATAGAAATTTCCCTGCTCTACTATATAAAACACAAGAACGGAACCTTTACCTCCATGGTGTAAAATTGTATTACTTGTATATTCATACAATATGTTCCACTGAGTTGTAATTTTTTTTTTCTTAACTGTAATGGGCATTTTAAAAAGTATCAGAATTTATGGATAACTCTGTAAAACACATTCCTTGTCCATGCTCCCAGTTGCCCCTGTACACCCCTTCCCAATTCCTGGTTATGGCTTACCTTAGACTTGTACTCTTCCTATGCTCACCCCTTCGAAGAGTTTTGGGTTGCAAGTCGTCAGGCGGACAAATACCTTAACAAAACTGTTTGTATGGCGGATAATTTGCAACATGGCAGGGTTTCTCAGGTCTTTGATGCAACTGTCCCAGGACTTGCTCTTAGCTTGGTAATAGGTGGTCAACTGCTCCCAGGAGCTACCTAACCTAGCCATTAGCCCGCTTTAAGGAAAATTTTATTTATCCACTATTCGATTCATTGATTATTCATTAACTCATCAACTCGGATACAAAAATAATTGTACCTGTGATATGTGTTGTACCAGAAAATGGGAAAACCTCAAAGCCATAATTGATTTTTTACTGATTTTTTTTTTTATATTTCAAGCCACAGCTTAAAGAATTGCCCGATTTTTATTGTGAATATCTTTTGAATTACTTTTCTAATTTTTTTCACTTACTTTGAACAAAAATGATGTGATCGCCATATGAGTATTCTTTACAGAAGCATATAACAGAAAACCTAACAATAGAAGAGCGTGTTCTAAATGCTACCTATCTTTGTACAATATGAATGGGTTAACAGTAAATACGACTTCCACACTTGAGTAACCGCAAGACTTGATGTGATACCCGGCGGACCAAATAGAATACCTTATTGCACAATCCAGCAAACTATAGAAACCCTTTCTTTAATCCTGTGTTTCAAAAGATGAAAATTAATTAACAAATTTACAAATGACCTAGACCTTTGACCTTTACGTCATTCTGTTTAGCCAAGGTAGACACTTCTATCCAAGATCTCCATGAAAAATAATAAAAAGTTGGAAGTGATTTTATAAAAATTTAAAACGTTTCAGGGGCATTAAGTGCTAGAAGGGGGCCTCAGATCCTTTCGGTATAAATACATTGTAAAACCTCTAATTGTACTGACGACATTGGTAAAAACTCTAAGTCTCCATCTCTTATTGTTTAAGAGGAGTAGCAATAACAAGCATTTGAAGTTCTGGGAGTTTTTAGACATACCATAACTTTTAATTACCAATTACATAAAATCAAAATTGTTTGGATTACCCTAATAACAAACTAGAGCAAAGCTCGTTGCAAAGCAACGAGTGAGTAAATCTAGATGTTCCTGTAAGAAGCATAGTTCTTATACCAATAACAATGGTAACTTAAACAAACATTTTTTTTAAAAAATCGAATAGTTCTTGGTACGACTTAACAAAATCCGAATGATTCGGAGGACGAATTAACAAAAACCTTTACGATTTCAAAAATGACCTAACAAAAAAAAACCCGAACGTGTCAAAGTAAGACTTAACAAAAATCGAATTATTTTTGGTATGAGTTAATTTCACTTTGAACATTACGATATTTTTTAAACCTAGAACACATAATCAAAATTTCCGAAAAAATCGATTTTTAATCCCCATTATCTCTGCAAGGCATCGTCCGATTTTAAAACAGATTTCAGATTTGAATTCACCCTTAGCAAATTCTATAATACTGTAGTATTGTATTATTTTGTTGAAAAAAATGAAAATTTCCAAAAATTGGAACTTCCTCCGGTTTTAAGCAAAATTGATGAATAAAAATTTAAACCCCCAATACATAATAGAATTGATACATCATCAATTTCTATCATTTTCTATCAATGATTCTATCATCAATAAAAATTTCAAAGCGATATCTTTTAAGTTTACGGAGATTTCTTCCGGACAAAATCACTTTTTTTAATCAAAAATGGCCGCCAAATTTGAACTGAAGTGAGGTAAATGCTGAAACTTTAACATCTTTGAGGCACAGTAACTTTACAAAAGTGCTGAAAATTTCATTGAAATCGGATGAAAGCTTTTTGAGATATAAAACCGAAAAGGAGTCAGAAAAAAAAATAATAATAAAAAGAAACCGAAGAAAAACAAGAGGGTCTTCTGTTGGAAACGGAAGACTCTAAAAATTCACCCCGAGATAAAAGAAAAAAAAGAAGAATATAAAACATAAAGAAATCAAAAGGTTTTTCAACTGGAACGTGAGAAAACCTTATAAGAATACATAGTTTGAAATGTCAAAATTATTCAACTAAAACTGAATTGTTTGGTTATAAGGACAACGGTGGTCATTCTGATATAAGAATAAACAGAAGTTACAAATTTTTATTAAATGTTCTTGCATTTTTAAATTAACCATATCAATCTTTTAAAATAATTCACAATAGAAAAGCCAATATTGAAAATGGATCTTCTGGTTTAGAAATGCAAGTTTGAGAATTAAACAGTTTCTAGGTAGTTTCATATTTGAGGACATAAAGTCTTTGACAGATTACTCATTGTTTCCAATCCACAGTGTAGTATTAGAAAGTGGCATGGAAGATGGATATCTTATTTCGTTCTGTGTGAGTTAACTTCATTATTCCTCAATCCGATCCCAGAGGAAATGTGACCATCTTTCATGTCACTTAAGATTATGTTAGAACGCGAGTCGCGTGATAAATCCCATAAAGTATCGATAGAGCTGCACTGAATACATGTAACAAAGATGCATTATCAGACGTGTCCATAGAAAAAGTAGTTTAATCGATTTATTCGTAAAAGTTAGTGAAAAACGCAGCACCACTGTCTGTCAAGCATGCATCATTTGCTTTTGAAGAGGCATTTCTATTTTTAAAAAATCATATTTCATTTTAATGTCATCCGCTTGCATAGAAACAAAAATGTTTCGTTAATTCCTTCCAAAACTTCTATTGGTTTATCTTTTATATAAAATAAATTTACCCCGGTAACAGTACTTGACTGTTTAGATTAACGATTTCTTCCAATTTCTGTCTGATCGAATTTTCTTTGTATCGCAGTTATATTCCAACATCATATTAGCACTGTCTCTGTTAGACAAGATGTTTTTCGGGTCCCTGATAATGATGTCTATCAAACAAAAGTCATACATAGCACTATATATTTCTTCCAGGAATGAAACAACATTGATAAATTTTTCTCTTTTTTTACTTTTCTTAGTTTAATACTTTCATGTACTGTAGTATTCTTGCTTTCCATGTTTTTCTTTTATTTTTTCTTGATGTTCCTCTTTATTTCAACAAGTTCTGACATATCAAAATGTTTTTGAAGCTTAGAAAGTTTGATATCACAACAAGAGTTGTTGCTTTATATTTGTATTGTTGCATATTGTATCTTCTTGTTTATCTTGTTCATAAACTCCTCCCTTACATATATAATAGTCTTTAGCTGTTTTCTCCTAAAACTTTCTGCTGTGGATGACTTTTTTAAGTCGTGACCCTTTTTGCGCTATATATATATATATATATATATATATATATATATATATATATATATATATATATATATATATATATATATATATATATATATATATATATATATATGAACTCAAATCTTTCTATTTCTCTTGAAAAAAGAATAATGCTGATCATTTTGATGCATTTCTTTTTATTTTAATAAGGGTAAATAGTTCTTCAGTCAATGTAAATCCGAATATTTATCATTCCCGGACCATCCAATCTAAGATCTAGAAGAAAAACAATAAATTAAAAAACTTTTTCTATTCTTCCTGAAAATCTTTAAAGTGTTTGTGTCTGGTCACAATGCAAGAATCATAATGCTAAAGTACTTCTTTTACATACCTAGGCTTGCTCTATTGTTTTCTCTGCCTCTTTTTGATCCTCGGAAATGTTCGATAGCTCTAAATTATCCGGAATTTTGTTTTAATTGTTTCATATTTGTGACTTTTATATGAAAGGTGTTTCAACGAACTGTTGGCTTAATAGTTGTACGGAGACCTACTACACAGAGGTACTAGTATATGGATTCAAGCCACCGATGCACCGGTATAACGTTTTTCTTTCCTAATTGTTCTTATATATTTATTCTTTTATATCCATCGTGGCCAAAATTGCAATAGCTTCGTAAAATGCATGGATACCATCAGAAAATTTCTTTTTCTTCCATTACATTCATAGAGTTTGAGGGATGTATAATATTTTAATGAAGAAAATATAACTTTGAGGCTGATGATCGGAGAACCTTACATCTAGAATGGTTTAATTCGTTTTTTATTATTGATGCTTTTGGTCTATATTTTGGGTTTTTAAATGTTACCAAAATATTCATATCGGTTATCAAGTTCAAGAAGAACAAAATTGAAACGACACTGTTTTGTTTAAAACAATAACAACTTTCATGTATATTTACACTTTTTAAATATTTTGGTAAATTAAGTTCTCTACCTGAAAAGCTCTCTCAGTGCGTTTCTGTCCCAAGGCCTTAAGAATTTTGGCATAATCAGATACCTTAATTTAAAGTAAATCATTTCTGAAATATTGTTTACATTTGTATCATTCATAATTGACGAATAAATATGAGAAATTTTGCTTTGTAGTGGAATCTAAAGTTAATGCTTAAAAACTCATAAAATGATATAATATACTAATTTTACCTGTATTCTTTTTTTAATTTTGTCACTTACTTCTAGATCTCTAAAGAAAATCAAGAACAAAGAGAGTAACAACTGTGGAAATTTTTTTTAAAAAGCGTCCATCTAAAGGTGAAATCTAATAATCAATTGAAAATCGAATGTTATGACGTCAGAGTAGAATTATAGTAAAGAAGAGAATTTGTCAGCAATTGTGCTATAAAAGTATTTTTTTTTAAATCAATTGTAGACAAAAATGATATGTTTTTATAAATGTCACATGTTTTAAATCTAAGTAGAAAACATTGAAATAAAGACCATCTCAAAGGGCCCCGCTTAAATTATAGACAATGGATTTTGCTTTGACCTTGATTTATATTTCAATATTTTCAAGCTGGCATACATGTAGAACTTCTTATCGCTTTAATCACCCCTTAAATACTAACATTTTTATTAAATCAGAACAAAAATGGGCTAATGGGAAATAAGCTACGGTTTAAAAGTGATTTAAAAGAGATTCACTATTTCCTTCACATTGACTTTGCATAAGGACACTGAAGGCCATTAGCCAAACCTAAAGATTATGTTTAAGTACAGGTATACATATGTTCTTAAAAAGATTTTTGTGTAAGTTATATGACCTTGATACTTCACCTACAAACATCAGTCAAAGTCATTGTATTCCCTTTGATCAAAGGCACCAGGTTACCGAAGTAAAGGCCAGATTGGAGCAAAGAGAGAGAAAATGTGTGCCGGACAAGGATTTTTTATATAGTTCTGCTATGACCTTCAAATCTGACCTTGAAAATGATTTATGGTCACTACACACCTTTTACTCAAAAGCTCTGTTTACATGAAGTGTGGGCAAAATATAATAAGTGGAAAGTATATACATGTACGCTCTGAAAAAAAAAGATTTTTAATTGTCCGATATGACCATGACCCTTGACCAACAAACTTTACCCTCGCCACTCCATGAGTGAAGTTTGAGCCAAATTAAATCAAGGAGAGATAAAATATGGCACGGAGAAAGGCTTTATATATATTTTTCTAAGACCTTAACGTTAGACCTAGAAAATTGGTTCGTGGTCACTGCACCCTCTTTACTTAAAGGCACTCTTTGTGTGAAGTATGGGCCATATAAGGCAATGGAAAAAGGAGATATGTTCCGGACAAGTGATCTCGGATTGACAGAGGTACAGAAGGACATAAAGACGGACGGACAGATAGATGGACGGACTAACAGACTGATCACTATAGGGCGCCAGCAAAGCGGGGCACTAATAATCGAGCTGGTGGAGAAAAAATAAGATAAAGGTTTATTAAGCAGCATGATGCAACGGAATTCTTTTTGAAGACAATAATTTTTATACCTTTTTCTTCGGTCATTTTCAGATAACCCTGTGTCTCTGTTTGTAGTTGCACTGTAGGTGTCCTAAGTCAAAAAGTAACCATGCCTTATCATGTACATTTATTTATTTATAAACATTCCTATGCTCATTTATTTTCATCTAAGGTGCAAGGTAAGCGGTTGTATATATATTCAATACATATAGATCTTTATTGATTTCTTACCAATTCTCCTGTAGAAGAAGATCTCCTTGGAAAGAAATAATGAATAACTTTGAAATTAATGGCTTTTTAAATATATTTTTATTAGATTTTATTTTTATTAGATTCTTTCTTCTACTACCGTATATATTTTTGAAAGTTAAGTCTGAGAGTTATGTTGAAATAGAATATAAAACTCTCTTGGATATTTTACTTACTTGCCATTATAGGATATTATTTTACAGTAGTACAACCTCTCCACTGCATTTGTACCATGTACCTCCTGAGTCGTCCAAATTTAAAACGTTTCTTTAATGATTATTAAAGATAAAAACAAATACAAGTTGTAGTTTAATGATGCAGACACACAGCTGTAATATATATCGAATAAAACATACAAACAGTTTTATTAACATATTTCACCAGACTTGTTTTGAAGGAACATCTTTTGAAAAGTTTTTTCTTGTCATAAATTTGTTTTATTTAAAAATAAAATGTTATCATAACAAAACAAATTTAAAGGATACCTGCAGTGCCGGTCAATTTTTGATATAATGGAGATCTATGTGTGAAAACATCATCCTGAAAATTTTACAGCGATCGCATAAGTAGTTTTCGAGATAATTGGAGAAAACCCGATTTTACACCTGAACGAGTTTTGAATCAAGCCGATTTGGCGCGAAATTAACTGTAACGTCACGGGGTCAACGCCGCTTTATGAGAAACAGAAATATCTTATGAAAACCGTTCGTTTTATTGCATTGTTTTATCGATATATGAAAATATATTTCTGTTGTTTTATTTCCTTATCAACCCTGGATGACTAAATATACTGTTGCCTGAGGTTAAACCCGTATTTTATCGAACAAATATGCAGAATTCGGAAAATTGCTTGCTTCACGAATTTAGTCAAATGTGTAACACATTCTGCATATAAATGTACAGCATATGTAGCAAAATTATAGTTAATCAAAGCAATTAAAAGAAACATGTTGTTAATATTTTCATTCTTTCGAATGATTTTTCCGTGACATTAACTGATCAAGAATATTCATTCAATAATACATATTTCGTAAAAGGTAACGCGGGGCCTAATCCTCGTATAAGGCATAAAATTACAAATGATGTCGCCCGATTATTCAATAATATTGATATCGGACCAATAACAATCAAAATAGTATTCATTCTTTAACAAACAAACAGGGGATTATAAACGGATCAAGGCGAAAGTCCAATATGGCTGCATGATTAAGTCTTTCTCGTTTTCTTTTAAAAATTCGATAATGGAATTTCATTTTACATTTATTTACATCCTGTGTCAAAATGTTCAAGTTTATTCAGATTTCATAATGGTTCGTTGTCAGTATAACAATTTAAGCTATATGGAGTTAAAGCGTTAAAATTGCTCGAAAAAATTGCTGACCATAGCGCTCGAAAGAACGTTGCACTTTATTAAATAAGAAATTATAAAGAACAACGTCATTACTTCCGAAAAAATTACTTGATCACATAAAAAAGGTTTAAATTGTTGAATTGTAAATTTGGTCATTATTTAAGTGATTAGATAAGTAACAATAAAGGCATTTACTTCGAACATTAGTTTTACTATATGATAGTCTCATGCATGATTCTTTAATCACTGATTGATGGACTATACATGCACATGTTTTAGCTTATGAATGCTTAATTTTACACAGTCTAATTTTTTTTTTATCTTTTTACAATTAAGTAGCTAATTATACACAAATCAATTTACCAGTTTAGAGGTGTGAAACCCTCTCTTTGTTCACCAGACTCGTGGAACATGTGTATACATACCCCAGATACACGTGTGTCTGGAGCAGTGGCTTCGTTAGTTTACCTGTTTACCTGTGTCATTGTCTCGGATCACTCGTATGTGAAAGGATATTATGTAATCAAAAAATGAATAATGAACATAAATCTGCCCATGCAAGCGTTTTAAGATATCGTATTCATTGGTACAAAGGCGACGAGAATAGCAAATTTTAAAATCCTTTAAAAAGAAATCCGACTGTAATAAAATAATTACGGATACAAATTTCTAACTCTATAATACTTAAAATAACTAGATACGTCAAAATATCAGACCTATATCAATCCTTATGGCTGAAAAATCGAATTTAATTTGTATAGCTTTGTAAGGAAATGTCCCTCCTGTTGACCTCGTGACGTCATTTCCGCTAAAGCCTCGTTATCGCTTAATTCTGTTTTTTCTTGATTAGATTTCCCAAAGCAGGAAAAAATAGCCACTTTGAAGATGCGTAACTCAGTTATTTTTGCATCGATTACGATGCAGTTTTTTGCATTAACTTTTGGTAAATAAACTCTTTGACATATGTTTCCCATCGGCTGGGCTGCAGGTACCCTTAAATATTATAAAAATTTGTTAAAAGACAGTATGAAAAAAGTAGATAGTATCTCGAAAATAATAAACCTCCTGTAACACAGAAATATTAAAATGAAAATACAAAATTATAAATTTACATGCATAAACCAATATTGCAGTATTAAAAGCTTTTAAAGCTGAATGATTATGTTTAGGCAGAATTTCCAAAAAACAAATGTCGGCTTTGTTTATATGTGTATAAAATGAATTATTGATCATTAATAAATCAACAAAGCCTTGAACGCAAACATTCAGTATTTTGATATTGTTTATCAAACATAAATGATTTATTATTTCGACAACACAATAAGAATAAGAATTCATTGTTACCGTATTATAACAGTATCCATAATATATAGGATAGCATCGTTTGTAGTAGGTCGAGTAGTATATTGTGAAGTAGTCATTAGTGTGGTAGTGGTAACCACACTGGTCTGCTTTCACTGGGGTAACACTTACATACAGAAGTACGACGACGCCAGCAAAAAGAAACAAGTTTACCTGAAATAAGCCAAACAGATATGGAAAATCAGCAAAAGAGTATGCATTAGTTTTGTGTAGTGAGTATTTTAAGAGGACAATTTTCTATTGTTTCATGTCCTATCAAATTTCTTTTATTCAACATGTTGATGACAGGCTTCAAATTAAAAACTATTTCCAACGTTAGATATCCATTGAAGTATTGCTTTTATGACTGTTTGTTATAAATATGAAGACTTAGAAATTTGTTCCATGGCACTACAGAAAGCTAATCTTCAGGTCATACGTTTATTTGAGATTAGTATACAATATGTAATTAATCCGATCTTTTTATGGTTCTGCTTCTAGAGACCTCTAATCGGTGTGCTTGGCAAATATATTACCCGTTTCTCCTTTTTAATGAATGTTCAATTCTATCTGTTTGCTGCTTTGGTGGACATCAGAGGCATCAGCCTTTTTGTTGTAATGATATATATAAACCCACATATACTAAATAGACAACAGAAGTAGATTACTTTTTCTTGATTCAGACTGATAGTGATTTTTTGCGTTATCCTTTTCTGAAATAATGCTAACTATATTTTGATTAGCGCGGTATATCAACGAAACTTATTGCAATGTTGGCCAGTTGACATATTTTAATCAATGATATGGTTGAATGTTGTTGAAGATATTTTTCTATTACTTTTTAATTATTGCATCAATTAATTAAATGAATAAGCAATCTTTGCATGTATTTTTTAAATATACAATTTTCCGATTGAGTTTATAGTTTACACGTCGAAGATAATTATTGAAAGCAATACCGTTATTAATATTCAAACCTGTGCTGACTCCATTGTTCAATCTCTCTTTTTCTATTCTACAATGTCAATTTATGTTTCGAGAACAATAATTATTGCTGTAATTGCAATGCAGAATTATTGTGGCATATCTCAGCCCCTTGTGTGCAAGTTATTTTTTCTATCAAATACGTCGAAATGCAAGATAAATATGTTGACATGCAAGATAGTTATGTCAACATGCAACATAACTATGTTGACATGCAAGAAAATTGCAATCAAACGAGAATTTTTAAAAATCCCCAAAAATCTCAAATATCGCACATGTGACATCCAAGATGCTAGATGCTACTTATTTATATCGAAATGCAACTTATTTATGCCACCATGCAAGATAAATATTCTGACATGCAACTTAATTATGTCGACGACGTGTAACTTAGTTATGTTCAGATGCTAATTATTTATGTCCATATGCAACGTAGTAATGTTCACATACTACGCATCTATGTCAACATGCAACTGAGTTATGTTGACTTGCAAGATAAATATGTTGACATGCAACAAATAAGGTCCATGTCAACATAACTGAGTTGCATGTTAACATTAATAAGTTGCATGTCAACATATTTATCTTGCATGTGAACAAAAATAAGTTGCATGTCGACATAAATAAGTAGCATCCTGCATCTTGGATGTTACATGTTGGCAATACATGTATTTGAGGGTTTTTTTTAGATTTTGTATAATTCTGTTTTGATTGCGATTTTCTGGCTTCCTAACATAGTTATATGTATGTTGACATATTCGATAGAAAAAATAACTTGCACTCAAGGGGCAGAGATATGCCAGTATACATAATTAAAAAGTATCAGACAGATATAAAATCTAAATTATGAATAAAACTTTACCAAATAAAGACAAAAAGATGATCTTATATTACAGCAGTTTCATTTTCGTCGGGAATGACCATTAATAGTTTGTTTGAATATGTAGCTGTGTTTAACCAAATCATAAAAATCTAGTTACTTACCTTCAGAGTTGAGTTTATATTTGAGGTGATGAAAACATTAAGTTCAATCTTTATATCATAAAAAAGGATGTTCTGTAAAATCATAACTGCATCCAAACGGACATCCGTGAAAGTTAATACCGCAGCATGTTTCACTTAACACCCCAGTTTCGTTAAAAATGCCGATATCAATATGATAATGATTGACTGAGTTTTACAAAATTTCAACAATTTCATCAGTGGATGCCCAACCTTTCAAGGTCTCATTCAAAAGCCCTTAGATTATGAAGACCATTGAGCAGAAATCATTAGATATTAGCTCATATTTCTTTTAACTTCCTTTTTGAATATGTTAGAGAAAAGCTATAACTAGTTTTTGCATTACTTATTATTTGCATTGTGCATTTGTATCATTCATGATAAAAAAATGTATTTAATTTGAAATTTTGGGATACATATGCATTTTTATGAATCCCATTATAAGCATTCAACAATTTCTTTTTTCTCTTCTTGTTTGATAAGAAAAAAATTCTCACCAATTTTTGCATTTTTCAACGGTGTTTTGAAGCAAAAATTTTAAAGTATTTCTGGTGATTAATCAAGGTCACTTATGTAACCTTTTAGCATTCGCCTTCGTACGTATATGTAGTATTAGTTGTCCTCCGTTCGTTAACATTTAACTTGTTTAGCTTGTTTGAAAGAAATGGATCAATTTAACTAAACTTGGTGTGTTACCTCTCTGGAGAAAGAGGATTGTAGATTGTAAAACTCATAATCCCCACTATGAAGGAGCTGATATTTTGGATCAACATTGTTAAAGTTGTTGTATTGGTATTCAGCAAGCGTATCATCTGCTCCTGTGTATTGAACTGAGAACTTCAATACATGTTTTTGTTTATTCAGAAATTGTGAAAAACATGGTCCCATAAACAGGGGTTCTTGTGTTGGAGGTAGGATTTTTTGTTATGCTCTGAATATGTAGATATTCTTTGAAAATATCGTTTACATTTATTGGTCACCTAACAGACAGACTCAGTGGATGGTTAGAAAAAGAGGGAAATCTTTCATTAGAATTGTATGGGATCACAGTCAGAAGTTCTTGATTTAGGACAGGTTTCACAAAATATACAGTAAATATGCATTTACCTTCTTTACTACTGGACAAATAGCAGTCAATTGGAGTGCATGTATAAAAGATCATGGAAACCTCTACCAAAAGAAGAACTTTATGGGCCCAAGGCCAAATGCCCTGGTTTTAGAATGAGGCTTGTCAATTCTTAAACACATTATGAGTCTTGTTTTTTGCTATATTTTCATGTATTATTTGCTTATTCATATAGTTATTAAATTGTCGTGGTTAAGGATTATCATTCTTAGACGAACGTTAAGTGGCTAGAAGTAGATTAAGAGTGATGTGACAAACCATAGGAATTAAAGTTCGTTAATTCTGACCACTCTGTTTTCAAAAAATGAAAAAAGGAAATTCTATTAATGTCAATTTAATTATATGAAATTTTATTGTTTTCTGTCATAAAATCTCGATATGACGAAAACTTCTTACAGTAATGGTATTATTTTAAATTCCATATTTTGTAAAGTCTTCACAGCAAATAGCAAGAAAACTGATCAATTACAAAAGAGTGATTTAATCATGTAAATTGATTTAAGTAAAATACCAAATATTTTTACTAATAACGCCATAATTGTATTAGAACTTCACAAGATTTGGTCACGTAACTGACTAAGTTGAACTGTATGACAGTGTTGTTTATAACTATATTTACGTAAATCTTTCAAATTTATAAACATGTTTATATGAATTGAACGCGGTGGACGAATTTTCTTTATAAAAAACCAATAAATATTGTGCAAAATTTATATGTAACATCATGTGGATTAATACATTTTTAGCGCCAGCTATTGTGAAGTCATCAAAAAATTGTACAAGATTTTTTAGCCAAAGAAATAGCACAGAAAGGCTTATTGTTGTTGTCAAATATGTCCGTTTATTGTAGATCATAATTTCTTAAAACCATTTAGACACAGCTTTCCACAGTAAGAAAAAATAACTTTTTCTTGAAATTCATGGGCGCTGCCATATTGTCAAAATCATTACCTTCCTGCTGGGCTATCTCTAAGCATCTAAGAGAGGAAAGCAGCGATGCTGACTTCAGTGAGGCACATTGCATTTTTACGCATGCTTAAAAAAAGTTACAATGCCGACACCAAAACGTGAATTGAAACTTAAAATGGATTTAAAGAGTTGTCATTTTGAAACATGATTTATGGAAGAAGATTTTGGATCTATCTCAGAATGATGCATTCCCACCAGCAGTTAATGTTAAATGTAACTAGAATGGAATGTCCTTAGACCGTTTTCATTGTTATTTATATTTCTTGCATTCAATGAGTTTCTTAACTAGGTCTTTTTCCACCTTTCAGTTGAAAGACCTTTGATATTTTTTATGTTCTTTTTTATTATTATAAGGTCTCTCCACCTTTCAGATGAAAGAGCTCATGATTTTTTATGATTTCTTTTCTTCTTTTTTTCTTTATCTCGGGGTGACTTTTTGTGATAAGGTAATCCAAACAATTTAAACTTTATGCAATTAGTTATTTAAATTTATTGTACCGAATGGCAATGTGTTTAAAAACTCCAAGAATTTACAATCATCGCCCATTGAATAGGATATGCTTGTTATCGCTACTCCTCTGAAACCACAAAAGATAGAGATTTTATACTTTTACCAGTCTTCAGTACACTTTGAGGGTTCTTTGATTTCTTCACACCGAAAGGATAGAAGGCTCACTTATAGCAGTTATTGCCCCTGAATATATTAAATTTCCATAAATAACTTTTATTATCTATCATAGAAATGTCGGAACACTTGGGTTTGGAACATCTACTTTGGCCAAACAAAATGACATAAGATCAAAAGTCAATGTCATTTGAGAATATGTTAATTAAGGACAAATTAAAAAGGAAAAAGAGTTACTAAATGAGTTTTTACAATTAGAAAAGGAGCAGGGAAAAGAGAATTTTAGATGCCAAGCTTTCTTAACAACGTTCAGAAATAAATCTTAATTCATTTAATCATAATTGTCTTTATAACATTTTTAAACTTTTACATATCACTAAATCAAAACATGTCTAGATTGCTGATAAGCTTGACGTCATCAAGCACTCTCTCTCTCTCTCTCTCTCTCTCTCTCTCTCTCTCTCTCTCTCTCTCTCTCTCTCTCTAGGATACACTTTAAAGTTACACTAAATTGGAAAGACAGCATTCTTCAACACTATCACATTCAAAATGACCAGCAGTTGCCTCCCTTTAGCTGTGAATGCTTTCTTTCCCTTGGTAATCAAACGACATCTCAATGTTGGGGTACTTGTTACAGAAGCGAGCCACATCGGCCATCTGTTCCTCCGTCAGTTGTAGAAGCTCATTCCTTTCATCATTCTCCATCTCCGTGATGTCAAAGATGCTCTCCATTTTCTGAAACACAAAACCATTCATTTTATCATCTTTATCTCTTCGGGTTGATAATTTTCTACAAATGAAATCCACTAAGAAATGGTTCCAATTTGTATACAATTTCAAACTCAACTGAAAAAAATGACAAAGGGCGCTTCCTGCACTAATGACAAAATCAGTGCCTGAGATGGAAGGTCGAGTATATCACTGATTTTCTTCTGCATGTATTTGTAAATATATAGAGAAACAAAGTTTAAGAAACTATATTGTAAATAAATACAACTCAACGGAAAGCAGACTTTGTAATGACAGCGCTTTATTAAGTCCTTAAAAAGAAGTTGAGGAGCTGTTTGAGATACAAGTCCTTGCCAAACATTGCTTGGGTCATCATCTGAGAGGGCTCCATGGCCGCTACGGCGGGGCTCAGCCATCTATTAGTGCTCATGACGTCTACACAGGCCTGAATTATTCGTATTGTTTGACTTAATAATGAACAGCAGATTGAAATTTGATAAATACAAATAAAGATCATATTCAATTTCTTAAGCAGTGTACATGTATCAATAAACAAAAGTTATTTCCCAAATATCATTTTCTCCCTTTCCGTCTGATGTAGAATAATTTCCATTCCATTAATTGTAACTTAAAGAAGTACCTTTTTCATGAAAATCACAAAGAATTCAGTCATTTCAGAAACGAAGAATGTACTATCGCACTAACTACTGTATAATAAAAACAGAATAGCTTCCCCATTAAAAGAAATATAATGCTGTATAATCATTTAACCCCTGTGTAAACCTTGCTGTGTATCTCCTCAGTGTCAGACTGTTGCTCAGCTGACAGCTGCATGCGGGACAGGTAGGCCTGTAACAGGAGGTTGGTCTTGACGTGAGGGTCGTTGTGCTTCTGGTTGGACAGCTTTTTCGGCAGACGACTAGCCAGCTAAGGTAAAATAAGAATAGATTGATCAGCATTAAGACAATCACCATCCAAGGAGCTAATCTAATTTTAACAGTGTTTTTACGATTTTTTTCATTTAATTTCCTCAAAGGCAGAAAAGTTTCAAATTAACCACTGACAACAGACGTTGCGCGACACTAAAACACAAATGTCTGCGTATTGCAAATAGAGTATGAAATTATTTGAAAATCATTTTTACAATTTTAGCTCCAACGACACTTTACTCGTACGCATTCCCTTCTTTGTTACTGCATGAACAATGAAATAATTCATAGTCATTATCCCTTAATACTGTGCAAAATTGCTTTAACATGGATACAACCTGTACATTAATAAAAACTTTATTATCGCTAATTTCAGAAATAATGCCCATTTTATTGTTACGGTGGAATAATTCTTGCACTACTTGTCACTAAAAAAAGTTTAGTCGACTTGTCAGCTTTTTAAGTTAATTTGTCAGATATGTATATCAACCCATCAGTTCTTCATGTAAAGGAGGCTCGTTGGTTAAGAAATTAATCATCAGATGAACCTAATTTTTAAGATGTGATTTGTTTGCCAATAATAATATATACAATGTAATATAATATATATTATATTATAATATTATAAACTAAAGAAAAAATCAATATATTTTTACTTTTGAATTTTGACAGTTTCCTAGAATGGGTCAGTACATTCTAAAAACGAGAACGACCATCTGTAATACAGAAGCTTATCGGGGCCTATACTTGTTGTGTTATAACTTATACATTGTCATACTTTTTATCGTCTTATCAACATATAAACTATTATGTTGTTTTTTTTAATGCAAATATTTTGCATTGAATTAGGTGAGTTAGCATAATTTTAATCACCTTATTGTAATTGATCAGTTTTCTTCTTAACAGGTATATTGACTTAACAATATACGGAGTTAAAAACAATAATCAAAAAATGTGTTTTAGTCATATCGAGAAAGAAAGAAGAAAATGTACACATTATAGGTATATCGACAAAAATATTTTTCCATTTCTTGGGAACATATTGCGAAAATATTATTATAAAATGAATTTCGCAGGGGTGGGAGTTCAGATGGCACGTCACCTCACTCTGAATCTAGCTTTAGGAAACACTTGTAGACTTGATCATCTAATTGTATACCACTACCACCGTAAAAGTATTGTGATGTGGTCATCTCCAGTTTTTGAGATACATGTATAGGGCCAGAAAAATGCACTTCTCATTATAATTGAATTTTAAACATCGGGCTCGGAAACATAGAGGGCACCTACCCTGTGAAAATATGGTAATTTGTAGTTAGTTTTGAGATTTGGGCCCCCAATTATATAAAACTACTCATTATAATGGGGTTTTAAACGTGGGACTCGGAAACATCGATGATTTTTGGAAAAATTATTTTTCGGAGGATTCACGTCAAAATATGGCTGAGGGAATATAGTTCCCAAATTAGTCCATGGTATGGGTTAATCTTGTATTATCGTATTGTTATCTTTTTCATTATTAAATGGTTTTTAGAGTGGCAAATTTCGAAGGTGATCTAACCCTCCCCCCTCCCGTCCTTTTGAAAACCCTTCTCCCTCAAACAATAAACAGTCTGTTAAATTCATTGAAAAATTTAAGATAAGTTTCTTATATTTGCGTAAGAGTAAAATTATTTTCATTGAAGGTGCCGCATAAAGAAACTGATTGACTACATCTGTCCATTAAAGTTCTCTCTGAGCCATGAAGACGCCAAAGATGGGTACTTATACCTAGTATCCGTGGTGCAAGTTGATGACCGTCATTGCCCCTTACCCCTGGAAGGCACACCAATCTCTCATCGCAAATCTGTTCCCAATTTCAGTTGGGTGAACTGAGACTTTGTAGATAAAGCGCCTTAATTGTTAAAAGTCAAACATAACAGCAAAAATCGTTAAGCAACCACATCGGGCTTGAACCACCGACTTATTTGATAGTGACCTATCATCTATGACGACTGACCCATGTGCTCATGAAACATTCCCCCATTAAAAAAGTATAACCATATGGATTCAAGTAATATTAAGCTATCCATTATTAATATCAATTTTTAACCTATATATTCTTACATATCTTTAAACTGTTTTTGTTCGTGACAATATTAAAGACTAGTTACTTATGTAGTAATCACTCATGAATAATTTACTGTCGTTGAAATCCTATATGAGTTAAATATCAAACACTGATATGTATTCTATCCTTACTCAAATACTTTGAGGAAAATGCTTTCTCAGAATGAAAAAAAGTCTCACTCATGATAATGAAAAACCATCTATTGTATGTTATATACCTTTGGTTGTTATGTTATATTTCAATATAAAAAATAGATCAATGACCCACTTTTGAGTTAATAGCCAATGAATATAGCTTTCAAATCCCTGTCCATTTTTGAACAAAAAATTGAATAATGAAATACAAAAACATTTATTGAATTGTACTACCTAATATATTAATCTTATATTGTTGTATTGTTGGCATAATATTTATATGAGGTCAATGAAAAACAATGCCTTTCATCGTTGTTATGCATTTTTTATTTTTGTTAGAACACGGTTCACTTTTGAATTGCAAATAAGCCCGAATTTCAAAAACTAGAGATTACCATTTCACCATATTTTCACAGTGGTAGTAGAATACCACTAGTTGGTGACTAGTAGATGACCCTGAGACTTTTCAGGCCTCAAATATGAATTACAAATTTTGAATTGCAAACTGCGTTCTAGAAAATCAAACACACTTCAACACATTTTCAGATCAGTTGCATTGAGTATATGCTTGTCCCCTGAAATGTATGCCTTTGGGTTGGTAGAATTTGAATTTTTCTTTGAAGTCACGTTTAAATTAGATTTCTAGGAATTTCAAAGAAGTTTCATCTTTGAATTTTATGTTAATATGCCCAAACTCTCTTGGTTCCAATTGATCGATGTCAAGGGGATGTCTAAGTATAAATTTTATAAACACACACAAAATCTTGATGCATTGACACTACTGTCACAAATTATTGTGTGTGAAAAGCAGGTTTCGAACAATCATATTAAGCATTTAATTCATGCATGCAAATAAAAGCAGATATGGAAATTGTTATGACACAATCATTTTTCCCAAGTGCCGATAATGGGAAAAGGATTCTGAATACTGCTTAAAAATTATGTGGTCAGTATTGTACTAAAAAATATGAATATATCCTCTTTCGTTTCCAACCCACAGTGTGGATTTGTAAAGAGACATGGCAGTCGGGCGTGTTACTTCATTCTCATTCAGTAGGTACTTCAAGAACTCCCCAGCAGGACTCAGAACATGAATATGGCTGTTGTCAATGTCACTTACAATGATTTTATAGCCTGAGTCGCACACTACATCAGATGGTGTGAAATGTTTCATGTGGTTCTGTCCACGGTAGACCGACTTAAGACATCCAGAGAAAGAAAGTATTACCAGTTCACTGATATCATCACTTGTCAAGTTTACCACACATATATCATTGTTACCGTTCTGTCTGACTCTCCATGGTAGAGTAAACATCCTGGTCTTACCGTCCTCCTGGTACTCGTACTCACGGATGACGTCAACGGTTAGTGTCACGTGTCTGACTAGACGTCGGCTTTGTGGGTTGAGTTGCAATGGCTCAGAATTTTCATCCATTAGGGAGACAAGAAGTTCTTTTTCAATTGATTGACAGATTCCCCCAGGTTCTAGTGGAGCTGTACTAAATACTGTAGAGACCGAGCCTGACGGGGAAAGACGAACAATTGATTTGTTCTTGTAGTCAGTGACATACACATCACGGCTGCCTGTTACACACATACTATTAACAGTAATGTTCTTTTTCTTCTTTTTCTTGTTTCTTTTGTTCACTTTTCCAATGCAATTTGAATCCAGTGGTACAACCAAACATGCATCGTCATTGACTGACTCTAAAACTTGTAACAATTTATCGCTGTATTGGAATGTTTCTGTCCCAGAAGCAGTAACGTCATCTAAATCCACATTAGGCTCCAGGTAGGAAAAAGATCACCCCTTTGCATTCACTGTTTCCGATGGACAGTTTTGTTGAAAATCCTCTAAATCAATCTTCAATCATTTTGTGTCAATTTTATCACTAGAACAATGACCGCTGTGTTTCTGTTATAACAGAACAAAGAGGTGACCTAGTTTTATAAAGTTATAGGTGCATGATTGCTAAAGGCAGTTACATAAGACTGGTTCTATTTGATCAGGGTTTAAAAGGTGTGTTATAGATTAAACAAGATCCTTGCACTTATTGTGCATTCTGTAACTGCAAATTCTCTAAAATACGAAATAGGTCCTGGTTAACCCTTGCTTTTACTGTTTCTGATAATTGATGTTAAAAATAGATATTTCAACAAATCTTGCAAACCATTTGAATATAGAGTATATTAGGCAGTCAAAATGAAGGACTCTGCATTTGTATATTCATTGAAAAGCCATGTGCAAGCAAGCATGTGTGTTATCTATAACACGGATACCTAAAATTTAAAGAACAAATAAATTAAAAATATGGTACGGATGTTAATGTTAAGCAAAAACCATGCCGCACCATACCGGTTGAATAAAAACTATGCTGATGCCAATTTGAACAGTAAGCAAGCAAATGTATATTCCTGGATAATATATAAGAATTATTGCTACTATGTAGATAAAACACTATAAATATTTCGCAGTGAGGATTTATTAGTATATTTTGATAAACTTCTCTGAGTACCATGATATGCAATGCATACACCACAAATCATGGTACTCAGAAAAAGTTGAACAACATTCTTAGTAAATGTTTTACACGAAAAAATAAATACTATGTTTTTATCCGGGTTTTTTTATCCGTCACTTACAATGATATCTCGAGATCATAATTTTGTTTAAAATGGTCATAACTAGTTGTATTTGTGATGTACAAGTACACTCCATACTAATATACATAAAGAAAATTGACAAACATACTGTATGTTAATACTCGAGTAACTATGCTTATGTTTTTGTTTGGCTTCAACCGTTGATTTAGATGTTCTGTATATACTCTTTTAGCTTCAGATATAATAAGCAATGTTATGCAACAAAGACCGTAATTCCATTAACTTCAGTGTTATGACTGGAAGAGGAAGCCTAATGCATTTTAAGATTTGACATATATTAATATTATATATTACATTTAACATTCATAGCAGACTGACTGTCAGTGGGGTCACTTCATTATTGTTTTGCAACGAATAAAAGCAACAATTTAGAAAATTTTAGTTACAATCTTAAGGTTTTTATTTTGTAGATTGACTGACGATATACTCTTAACGTTAATTTTATTAATTGCCATGGCATTCCCTGTTCAACCAAAACTCAAAATTGTCAGCAAAACTGTTTAATGTATTGAAGAATTTTAATAACCCATGGTGCGAAGCCATTAAGAAAACTTAAAATCAATGTGGATTGACATATATATGGTATCAAAACACAATAAACATACCCTGGTTAAAATCGAAAGTATACAATATTTTATTAGAGCAATTTAAGTAATCATGGTATAGTGAGGTACATAATTCTCTAAAAGGTTTAAATTATAGGATTTTTTAAAAGGTACTGGATTTTGAAAAGTATTTATTGGCTTTGCCAACAAAATTGTGTAAGAAATATTGTAACTTTAGAACTGGTAATGCTAAATTACCTATTGAAATAGGTAGATGGTTTAATATTCCTAGAGAAAAAAGAATTTGTAAATTGGGTGCCTGCAATAAAATTGGGGATGAATTTCACTCCCTTTTCAAATGTACTGATGTATATATATCCAATTCAAGTGTTATATGTTTACCAAATTATTTCATAACAAATCCAAATGTTGTAAAATTTGAAAAACTGTTTAATGTCACAAACATAAACCAACTTACCAATATTTGTAAACTATTAGATACTATATTTGAGAGAGTTAACTCTCTTGGTTAAAATTTATCTGTTATCCCTTCATCATGCCTGTACCAATGATTTTCAACTATTATATATATTGTAGTGTGTACATACTGTACATATGTATTATCTCTACACTGTACATCCAGTTATGAGAATAAACTTTAAAGGAGATATCAGTCAATTCTCTGAAACTTTGATTTATCACAAATTAATGACCAATTAAGTTCCTTTCAAAATATTTGCAATAAACACAATATATTGCCAATTAAATATTTTTCAAATAAGATAAGAAGACCCTTTAAAACAACAATATTCTTCTTAAAGATATATTTTTCAATATTGTTTAATGAGATTATATAAGATCGTATTTTATGGTATGAGATTCCAATGCTCCACTGTGCTATGGTGTATGTTGTAAAAGATATGCTTCAACTAACTGTATATGAGTTGAACTCTTTAAACTTCCTTCCAAAAAAGAGGTAAATAAAACTTTCATTCTTTGACCAGTTTATATATAAATATATATGATTATGTTATATTATATTATATTATATGAAAATACAAAAAACAAAATGTGCGTTGAATAAAGTTTATTTATCGTTGATGCTATGCACAATATGCCATCAAGGAATAAAACCTTTGCGCTTATTTGACTTTTGATCAGTTGTGCATTTCTTCCTGAAGCTCGTTAACAGTCAACTCAAACGTATCTAGAAACGACAAGAAAGATTGTGTTCTCTCTTTAGTTTCGGCAGCAAGCTCTGATGACCCCGAAACAGCATAATCAAAGACGCACTCTTGATCATCACCACACACCTCCACTGCATCCGCCGGGAGATCTGTAGGTGTCTCAAAGGCAGGAATAAAGCTAGGATTTTGGTAATTGCTGTACGCAGTCCCATCTTTGTAAGTGAACAGTGACGTCTCCTCTGTTATCCTCCCTGAAAAAAAAAACAACGAAACATTGATGCATAACTCTTTTTGAGAAAGTGAAATATAGATAATTATTTAAAGTTTTTTTACACTGTAATCCAAAGTTCTGGTAGATTTCTTCCGAAGTTGAAGTTGGTTGTAAGATTCCATCCGATGGAGTTCGTAAATCGTTGCTTTGGTCACCATCAAAATCGCCCAATAGTCCTCTTAAATGTCCTAAAACAGTAAGAAAGCTGTCTATCAAATTGTGTATTCAACAAAAATTGAGATTTGATCCATTTTAAAATCAAAAGATTAATCGTCCATTTAAGAGTGTATAAGGACTTTAAAGATTTGATCAATTTTGAGAACTTGCCTGTTAATGAACTGTTCCCAACCACTGGTATTATGTTCAGCACATTGGAACTTGCTGTTGTTTGAAATGCTATTCCAATGGTTGTAAATGAAATGAGATGACTCTTTTTTGTTTCATCCGAAACATTAATGCCTGGTGTGACTTGGAGCACAGACACACCTAAACAGCGAAAAAAAAGAATAATTTTGTTCTAATTGATGAAAAACTTGCGACAATTTTGAAGACACAAACCTGCACAAGAACAAAACGAAAAGCTATACATTTTTACAAAAAAGAAAATTCGCACAAAATCTTACCTTTAAAATGGTAAGAAAGTGATTCATCGAAGGCTAAGGCGTCCCCATTAACTAACAGTTGAACAATACTTGTGGAGTCGAGACGGATTTCAACGACAGCCGAGTTATTGAGGTGCTGGGATACAAAAGATGTACAAACACTTGCGCCCTTAAGATTTCCTGAAAAAAAACGACATACATGTAAATATATTAATAATGTACTGAGTATTTGGATTGACAATTATCAATGGCTGACTTATGACAAAAGCACTTTCATGTTGTTGTAAATACCATTGCTGTCATGGAATTGTTCAAATCGGATTTGGCTTTGAAAACTGTCGTCATTAGTTTTCAAATAGACAAATTCGCCTATACCATTAAATGTGTATGCGTAACCATCAAGTGTAGTTAAATGGGGATCTCCGACAGTTCGAGCTGGAATATCAAGAACCATCATAGTAATATCGAACAACTTTGTTGTTGCATCGCACAATGACACGTCCACTGAACAATATATCAATAATTTTAAGAGGTCTTTCAACAATATATTTACCTGGTCTAGGTGGTTTATAATTTACACATGTGCTTTTTTGCCTGCGTTGTATATAACGAGGGCACGTGGACGAGAACCTTGAACCTTTAATAATGTGCAAAAAATGTTTGGAATATCGACAACAATACAAGAAAGGAAGTACATCGAAGTAAAAGTTAGCGATGAAAGGTTGGACGTCCTGGCCTCCTAGATAATGGTACCGCTGAAGAGTTCCACCTTCGCCGTAACAAGAATCTATAAGCTTGTCGTCATTGTTGTAACAACACATATTGTCCATTCCATTCGGACTGTAATTGTAAATGGTCTCACATTGAAATATACACAATATACTAGTAGTAACTTTGGTTTAAAATTAAGCTATGATTTGTTTATACAATTTGTTTTAAATACACACCCAAAGCTAAGCAAGTTCACACAATGTTTTGCATCTTTTCTGTACAAACAGTTGCCAGTTTGTTGGCTAAACATGTTGCAATTTGGGTCTGGCTGAAATCTTACAACATCCAGCAAAGCTTGGTCTAATGTGCACGGACAGGGATGAACACGATTTCGTAGCAGTGGAGGAAACTTTAAATCTTTTTTGAACCAGTCCACACAAGACAGGTAAGCTTCTTCTTGCTGTAGAGCTAACGGAAAGACATCAGACCAAATTCCTCTTCTAGGTCTGAAAATTGAGAATATTTTTTTAATATTTCAAAACAAAATCTATAACAGATAAAAATGGATGACATTTTGCACCGTTTATGCTTTGCTTCTAAATATGAACAGTTTTCTACAAAGAAACGTAATGTTTAGATTACAGGTTTTATTTTTTCCCCATAGACAGTAATAAAAAAAACTTGATATAGGCCAAACATTGATTAAAACATTTTTTAAAAATAATATTAAAGTATTTTCTAGAAAAGCAAGAATAATTGATCATAAATATTTTGAATTTTCTTACTGATCATTTTTCACGGTTGCAGAAGACACCATAATGGCCAAAACATAGTTCTGTGTTTCCAAATAGATTTCCTTCCATTCTGCTGAACGTTCCACTTCTTCTAGCAGAAGTTGACTCTCCCATGACAAATGTCCATCAGTGTCCTCCTGAGATGGACAACGTAGAGATGGTTAACTTGAGTACAGCAAATAATTGGAAACAAGCTTACATGTATAAGAAGATACTTACAATCAAGGAAAAGAGATAAATGTCGATCGTATCATTATTCTGCAGTTCGGCCGCGTCCCTATCCCATGAAATATTGTGATATCCAGAAAACCAATCATCTGGGTCTTGTCTGAATACTCTTTGCTTGCTGTCAGCTATATTAACTAAAATAAACATTCGATCAAAATAGTTGAAAGGGTCTCAGTACTGGCGTGAAACTGCTCTATGGCGTTTTAATTTCACGGAGCAGAATAAGCATTATCAGTACCACTCGTGATGATTTCAACTTTTCGCTAGGAAAAGAGACATTCTTAACATTCATCAATGGGATAATCAGCTTTTTTTTTAACGAATATTTTTACTTTTTACATTTATTCCCTACACTATGTTTCCTATCATATCGGTTGAAACCCTCATTAACAAACGAAGATGGGGGATAAGATAGCGAATATGCCCATTCATTTTCGTCGTAAAATACAATTTTGGATTTATTTTTTCCCAATTGAATCTATTCAAATATATTTTAATTCCAGTTTGCAAAAACACAATTTCTAACTTTACTTAGTTTTTAATATATTTAACAAACGATAAGAAAAAAATATTGCCTTAAATTTCTGTGGTATCGAACCCATAACATAAAAACCCAAGTTATATAAGGTTAGCTTATGTCAGGTACTCTAACCACTGAGCCATTTCAGACACAACAAAGCACGCTGTTTAAATACTATGTGTCACTTTGGCTTCGAATTTACGGATTTGTATTATTCTTTCAAAACGTTCAATAGTTTGGTACAAAATGATATTTATAATGTATAGTGGGTCACCTCTTCACGTTTTTGTTGATTGAAATTGGTTTGTTTTCCATTAGACCTTATTTAGGCTATGAGAAAAATATGGAGCACAAACCCACTCTATATAAGAAAATGCATTAAATATCTAAAAAAAAAATTACACTATTTGCAGGTTTTGGTACGGAAACGTCTGTTTGAGTGAACATATTTCCGGCATTGAACATATTTATAGGTCAGAAATCAATGCTGTGTTAAATATATATTGTTTTAAATTACATTTTAAGAAATATTAGATTGATTTGATATTTTAATTATCCCAATCCTTAGCATGTATATTTTGGAAGAATGACTGTTCCATTATATGTTAAAACGAGAACCTTGTACATCAATACATATATATATATACTGTTATCCTATGGAAACATTTCTGGTCAACAAATACAGTTTTTGTAGTAATTTTCTTATGGTATTTGAATTTGAATATAATCAATATCAAAGAGGTGTTAATAATGTCATATGTGGAATTAATGGTAAATACATACGGACTGTGTAAGAATACTGAAGTGTCCTTGTGATAATCTGATCCTGGTCCGTAATTTCTACGTCTATAATAATTTCCCCTGTAGTATTAAAGGCAGGGGTGATGCAGACTATGCTTAACAAAGATTCCCTTTCGCACATGTACTTAGTTGATCTAGAAAAACTAGCCATTATTGTTGCTCTTGGGTCAATACATGGGGCACTTAGGGTAATATATTGACCTCCCAACATAGGCCCTGAGTTAGGGGTGATCGCCAGATTTTCTGAAAGTGATCAAAATGCATGCAAAAGTTATATGTAATGCATGTTAATTTATCACAAACCTTTGAAAATAATGAGAGGCAATTTTAAAAAAAAATATGCGGTCTAGAAGTATCTTTTGAAAGCACTTTTTCCTGTGACATAACATTGACTATGTTTGCATTAGAATCGGTAAGCCTTTCATGGAATAAAACAAAACATTTGTGTTTCCTTACGCTCCACTTCACACGGTTGTATTACTTCCGTTTTGTCAACTCTAAATACAAATACTCCTGGAATCCACACATTCGACATTTCGTCAATATTCACGACATCCGGAGTTAAACCAACATTTACTTTGAAAAACCGTACTCCATCGCCTGCATTGAATCCAACCTGTAACACATCTTGAGTTTACAGGAGCATACATGCAGCATGTATTCTATTTCTATCTCGTAAATTACACAGTAAAAAGACATGATCTGTTAATATTTGTTGTCAACGAATCCGTCGCTTTGTGAAATAGAGAGAAAAATAATCTATACACAATTTACCAGTATGAAACATGAATATATCAGTTAATAATTTGAGATCGAAAAAATAATCGACCATCAAAATTAATTCATACTTGAGCCGGAGTTCCGCCCAATCCTGTGTCAATATTTCCGTTAGAAGTTGGTCCTGTTGTCCACTCTATTTCACCATAATTGAAAATCACGATCGAATGGTTTCCATCAGATATCAAGACTGCTTGAAAAGTATTTCTCTAAAATGCATGCAAAAATTATCATTTAATTACACCCAAGATGTCCCTCGCACTTTCGTAATCCTATATCAATCAAATGACTGAGAGACGGTTATACTTTGGATATACCTTTTCTGACTGGCTGTAAAATTTGTGGTTATTAATAAAGCAACAGAATGAGGAAGACTTTAACTGATAAATGTGCTGAGACAGGTCAAATAAAGGACTGGTTAGAAACAAAAATAAGACGAGAGTCAGTTAGTGCTATTGAAGGAGAGATGGTGACATGTCTTATGGAAATATTTCACACGGCGGTAATTTGTTTTACTGGCAATGAAAAAAGCAATGTTAATTGTACGTGTAGGTTTGTTTAAAATCGTTAACTTAAGCGAATAATTCAGAATTATTTGATTTTAAATTTTTTTAATATTTGCAAAGTTCACAGCTTAATTAACAAATGTTGATGGGGATTGCCATTTCATGGATTTGTGTCTTTCAAATACACTCTCGTCTATTAAACGCAAATTGTCATGAGTGCCTTGGGGAAAAAACACTTAATTTTGAAAGCAGATTTCAAAACTACGATATAAACTATGACTTTTTATTTTCTTAAAATTGAGATAGGAACTACTTCTATCTACTACCACACGCTAAATTAAAAATTTAAAACATGACACCCGTGCATTATTTATGAATTCATAAGTCTAATATTGGTGTGAGATAATCGCCGATTTGAGAAAGATCAGCTGAGTTTCTGATTTTAGACATTAAGATATTGAACTGCTTATTATCATTTTAATCCCAAATGTAATGCATGTCTTGTATGTTATGAGGTAGAGAAATAAAGTATTAACGTGAGTCTCAAAACATGTAGATAAAACAAAAATACATATATATTCCAACTTAGCTGGTGTTATGAAGAAATTTGACCCGAGATGAAAATTGCCCCGGGGGTATTTTTCAACAATAAATATTGAGTTCAAAGGTGTTGAATAAGACGTGCTCCGATGAAAAACAAAAACGACGTCGAGTATAATTTCCTCTGCCCTAGTTTTTTCAATTAAATTTTTTACACAAATTTTTACTATCATATAATTATTATTTTATGACAAAAAGATCAGACATTTACCGAGCGTTTGTTTAGGGGTTTTCTTAAAGTTTGTTAATTTTTAACATAGAACCCTGTGGGATTTTGCTTGAGGTGTATCAATGTAGCACTTTTTTTCATTTTATTCAAACTACTGCTCTAGGGATTTTTGTCCTCTTCTATATATGAAAGTTTCTGCTAAAAAGTATGAAATTATTAAAAAAACAACTTTTATCCCCTGTTTTGTTTAATGGGTCTTATCAAAGTTTGTTTTTTATTTGTTTTGTTTTTTTTTTTTTGGGGGGGGGGGGGGGGTTGCGTTCGCAATTTCCAAGATTGTCAGACAATGGCTATTTTTTTAATTGAAAAAGGCTAAAAAGGTGACCCATATAGTATAATTAAAACATTCAGACATATACATATACATATATTAAGGGTCATATATATAAAATACGTGGTAAATGTGTTGAAAAACATGAATTAGGCTATATGTAGGCGCGGGGTAAGAAAATCTGACAAAGAGCTAAGTTTGCTGAACGCTCTTTTCGATTTCCTCCCGATCCCATTTATAGCTTATATTTCAAGACAGTTATGTTTATTCTAAAATATGATAATAAATTTCACACTTCAAATGAGTTATTTTTAACAAATTTCGCTAAATATATGGAGTTGAAACCGTAACACCATGGCGTCAACCAAGCAAAAAGATGGTGGCGCAATGCAAATGAAAGGCTACATGAAAGCGTGTGTACTCGAACTGTACTCGGCCTCGTTAACTACTGTTCTACAATTTGGTGTTCGGGCAAAACAAATTGAGAAAAATCTTAAATTACAGAAAAGGGCAGCTAAAATTATTCTGCACCTTAAAACCACTCAAACTACCCCTATCTGTTGACATTTTTAGAGTTCTTTACTGGATGCCTATTCAGGATTATTTTATACATAAAACTTTTGTTAGCTTTTAAACTTTTAAAGGGTATGACACCGCAAGACTTCAATGTTTTAAGATATGTAAATCCTACGTACTAGAGAAACAAGTAGTGTTAGTGGTTTGTTGCAGGTGTTACTATCGTATTAAATTTTAATTTGTATTCTTACCAAAATTGTGCAAATTTTAATACAGATTAAAAATTCAAAACGAACTTTAAGGTAAAATTCTTTTGATATCTTTTTATACAATACTTCATTTACAATTTTTTAGCAAAATACACAGGTACATCCTGCAAGGCGTGAGACTTTGTTTGCGTCGAAGTTACACATGCGCATGAAAATCAAGTCGGGGCCTTTTCACCTCCCTTCGGAAACAACACCCATCAAAATTTCAAATGACCTAGCTTTATTACAAAACGTGAATAGTCAGACATCTTACACATGTCTAACTATCATCTTACACATTGTTTTTCATCTCATATAAAAAAAAAGTAGCCCCTGCCGCGGGCGGAAACGCCTTAAATTAAAAAATTAACTGGGTACTTATTTTGCTTCAGCAGTGTTTGGAAAGACTGAACATTATAAGCGCTCAGCCTCTTCTAGAATATCAAAATCTATTTTATGGAATCAACTGCCAGATTACTAGTATGTTCGAACGTTTAACGGCATTGCTTCTTTTAAGGTGTAATATCCCTCTGCTATTAATTTTACCTATCTTTTTTAAAAAAATTCATATTGATTTTCATGACAGTCAATAACAATAGATTCAGATGAAACAAAGTTGAAGTGATGAAGCGCTGCTAGATTTTTCAAAAATAGATAATGTGTCTAATCATGTAATGAAGAAAACTAGACATAGTGAATAGAAAAAGCAAAATTAAAAATATTAAATGTATATGAAAATAATATATAGTTATATACATTGCCAATTCATATTAGAAAACATAATAAAGCGGTGCTTTTTAGTTCAGAATAGCACTCTGTTGCATAGGTTTGTAACAAAAAATTGCTTCAATTAGCAATAGTTATCTTTCTTTATCATAGACTATTGAAGATTTTACATACATATTTCACATACAGTACTTGATAAATTGCCACAGTTTCTAATTAATCAGAAATGTTTTCTGTTTTTAAATTTGGATTAGATAATAGTTCATGTGTATGGATCCATATGTTTTAGAAATGCTAAAAGTGTAAACCAGTCGTGAGAGCATTTTGTTATAGCACTAAAAGGGGATCAAATGAATGATCTTCCAGTAACTAGTATGATCTCAATATAGGGGTATATTGTCTTGAATAAAATGTAATATTATTATTTGTTTAATTTTGTTGTCCCATATCTTCTCTCTCAGGTAAGAAAACCCATATTCAATTTTGAACATTTAAATGTTATGTTTCAAACGATGATAGTTAAGCCTAGAGTTTGCAATGGTCTTGGTCACGTTTTCCTCAATTATAATTCTTTCACCTTTGTGAACGAGCTATAAATGGGGAGAGAGGGAGCAAAATTTCATCCAAAATTCTCTGGCCTAAAACATCAAACACGCACTGTTCATGTACTGAACTAGTACATAAAATCTAGTAATATTACACAAAAAAATTAATCCATTGGGGGAGGGGAAGGGGTATACATGTTTAAAGTTTTTATAAATATAATTCGCTTCTTACATTTTTTTTTTTTGGTGAAAGTTTTCTTTACTTTTTTTCACTTGCCAAAAGTTTGGGTTTAGTTCGTTTGGTTCAAATTTCCTTTTTTTATAACTGAATATTGAATAAATGTCGCCTTCCAACAAAAATTGGGGCCCAGCACTGATTCCCTTATTGCTACATGCCTTAATAATTGTGAGTCAACAGAAACAAAGTGAGATTATTTTTTGCAGAAGTTATCTTTGTTATCAGAGGGATATTCCACCTTAAAACAAAGTATCTAAAACAATACTATTTAGCAGTGAAAATTCTATATATTGTATATTTTTTTTTTGTGAGTATATATTTTATTTATACTATTTATATGTGTCTTACACTTTTTTTTGGTACATATGTTTTATACAGGACCACAATGTAAACTAGTATAGTGTTAATACCTGTACTTTCCTGTCTTAATAAAATACATTATTTATTACTATTGTTATAGAGAGGGATGGTAAACTCCCAAGATGCTTTGGAGCTTAAGCGATTTGCGTGGAGGGGTACCCTTTAACTGAGTGAACAACCATGTTCTTTACTGACTGAAATTAATTAAATAAAAAAATCCTTGTTTTATATAACAGGTATAATTCATTTGATATCTCTCAAAATGCATTCTTTTTTATTTCTTTTACACTGGGTTTTTTTTTTTTGCCATCAAATAATCTATGTTAAAATAGTTCCCAACTTAAAGATTCAGTTTTCCTTTTTAACTTTTACATTAAAATTTAATGAATATTAAAAGCATTATCGAATGTATATTTTTCTCAGTAATTTTACAGTTAATCTTTCAAAACGACGTCGAATGAAGAATCACCATTAAAAGTGTGCAGACCCTTCATATATACAATGGCACATGTATGATTTAGAAATTGATTTTAACTAACAAAAAGTTTATAGTTTTTTATTACAAAAATGATTAAATTAGTAAGATTAATATGCACTGAATTGATAAAAAAAAAAAACCTGTTGTATCATTAAGTAGTAATTTTCCTCTTTTCATCTATTATTATTATTAAGATCTTCCTTTTCCTACGGTAGACCTTATTGTTATTGCTTTGTTTTTTTTCTTCACTTTTAATTATTTTTAAAGGAAGTGAACATGAAAAAAATAATTGTTGCTTAATAAATTATAAAAGCCTTTTGAAACTTAAAAATGAGGTATGTTACCTATTTGTTTATTTCTATCAAGAGATTTTATCAATTTAACACTCTCAGTGAAAGGTTTATGGAGGTAATCCATTATTCCCCAGCATGCATCTGTTCTCTGACGTAGATAAGCCACATTGCTGCTGGTGACTGGGTCAATTTTGGAACTAGGCCAGTGTTTATGTACAGAGTTGATAAAAGTTGAGGAGAAAAATTATGCCTTGATGTGAAGAAAAAAATTTTGTGTACTGTCATGAGAAGACAAGGATTTAGTACATTTCTATAAATGAATCTCAGATAACTATTTATGATTTGTACAAAAAATGAATATAGATAAATTAATTTGTGAAATATGAGATCATCACATTCCAGATGTTTGTACGGAGATGCATGTGGCAGTTAGTGTTTACATAAATAAAATGCTGTTTTTAGATTTCAATTTAAATTAATATAAAATTGTAATTCCATGGTACGCAGGTTCTGTTTATGCTGTCAGAAGAATAACAGGACTAAGACACTTTTTAAAAGTCAGGATGCTGTGCAATGCGCACCTTGTGTGCTCATTTATGTAGCACACATAATGTTCAAACTCATAAACAAGAAATTCCCGAGTGCAAGAAAAAATAGGTCACAATAACACTGAACCACGGACATTCCATTCTAGTTACATGTCACATTAACTGCTGGTGGGAATGCATCATTCTGAGATCCAAAATCTTCCTCCATAAACACTGTTTAAAATGACAACTCTTTACATTCCTTTCAAGTTTCCATTCACATTTTGATGATGGCATTTTATCCCTGTTACTACACGTGTGTAAAAATGCAATGTGTCTCACTGACGGCAGCATCAGTGCTGCCCTCTCTTAGATGGCTAGAGATAACCCAGCAGGGAGGTAATGATTTTAACAATATGGCAGCGCTCATGGATTGCAAGAATTAGTTATTCTAAGTGGTATATCTTTTTACTGAGGAAAGCTCTGTCTAAATGGTTTTCAGATATCATTATACACATCAAACAGACAAATTTGAGCCCTTGATAATTTTTTCATGTTCACTTCCTTTAAGGTCTTCTGATTCCAACGATTCCTGTTATTGCTTTGTGATTTTTTTCACTTTTGATTATTTTAAAGGTCTTCCTTTGAAAACGGAACACCTTATTATTGTTGCTTTGTTTCTTTTCCCTATTATTATTATTTTCATCTCTAACGTTTTCTCAGGAACGCTTCTGCCGATTTTAATGAAATTATCAGATCTTATTCAGCACAAAATTTGAAAGATTTTTATTATTTAATTTTTTGGTTTTCACCCCTAGTCTGAGATATTAAAGAATTTGTTTTTGCTTGTTTATGAATTTTCTCCAAAAGTACTATAAAGATAGATTTTTCAAATTTTCAGGGATAGTAGAAAGTCTTTAGCCGTAATGTCTCATGCATATCCAAACGCCCGCCCGCCTTCCCTTCCAGGCTCCGGGATCATGAAACTGTCTTAAATCTTAAGTCAGACTTAAGTCAATACATTTGCACTTAATTTTTAAGATTTTTCTTAAAGTGGATCACAAAAAAATTACTTAGGGTTATGTCTGAAATATTGTCTTCAATCTTAAGACTGCTATTAGGCAGACTTAAGTTTAAAGATTGTTACTAAGTAAGTTCAAAATGGCGACACTCGTTGGATTTTTAAGAAGAAATGATCAGCAAAAAAAAAAGGCGGCTCCCTAGTCCTCGGGTTTTCTATTTATAGTCTAGGTTTTTCCCCTTTGTGGACTTGCTGTTGAGGTTATTTCCCTTTGTTAAAGTGAAAGTGTGTAAACACGTCTGTATAATGACTGAAATGTTATCCAGTAAGAAACTATGCTAATATTTGTGTCAAGCATCTTTTAAATATAATTTTTTAAACTTTGTGATATATGATAATGTTTACGATGCAGTCGATAGGAATCTTCAAACGAAGAAGACTTCCACTTTAAACAAATTCTGTCGAAAAATCGCACGAGTTACTATGGAGTTTAGCTAAGACAAATCTTAGCTAAGTTTTTTCTTAGATCGTTTTGTAATGCACTTAAGTAAGCAATCTTAACTAAGTCTAAATCTTAGATTTATGACAAAATTCTAACTTAAATTTAAGACAGTTTCATTATCCCGGAGCCAGTTGTCACCGGAAGGTAGTGAAACACCTTAATTCTTTTTTTTTTGCTTGATTTTTTGTTTTTATTCGATTGAGACGCTCTCAACACTCGCAGATATGAAATCTGTTTTAAAATTTATCCGAGCATCCTCGAGGATTTTGGGCTCCAAAGACCTGTAGCGAGTGCGCCTAGCTCAGTCGTTTTAGTCGAGGGCATGTGTACAATCGACCCGGGTTCTGCCCCCCCCCCCAGTGCCGAGTACTTGTTCTTCCTTAATTGTGTTAGAATTTATTTATATCATCTTTATAATGATAAACTTTACTCATTTCTAATTAAAATCGAAATACTAGTGAGTATTTAAGTATAATTATATGTCTAATGCAATTCTTTTAGACGGGAAAATGGAATTTGATGAAGTGTTAGGACAACTATCTTTATAGGCTATTTTATGTTTTATTCAAACGGACACAGGATGAATATTTATCTGTACCATTCAGTCAACTGAAATACAACTGAAAGGTAACTGAAAAGTGACTGAATGGCATATTTGTGTGTTATGCAGAGATGGGGTAATGGTAATTTATAATGGTAATGGACTGTAATTCATTACTAATTTGATGTAATTGATAGTGATGTGTAGTTGACCTATTTTGCAATTACATGTAATAGTATTTAATGAATTACTTTCAAAAAGGGCATGTAATTCAAGTTACTTTTCAATTACTTTTGATTACACACTGATAATTGTATATATGAATAAGAAAGATGTCCACTATCCATTGACCCCCTCTTCACCACTTCTAATAGTACAGAATTATAAAACAATACAAATACAAGATCAAGTTAGGAAAAGACTTAAAATGCTTTTAACTTTTACCAAATATACTTGCACTCAAACGGAAGACCTATCGTTGCTCGCAACGAGCGTCTAGTAATTTTTTTCCTTAAATGTTTCCTCAAAAACGCTTCAGCCAATTTTAATGAAACTTTCAGATCTTATTAAGCACAAAATTTGTAAGACATTTATTGATCAATTTTCTGGTCGTTGCTCCCGGTTCCGAGATATTTAAGATTTTATATATGTTTTTGCTTGTTCACAATTTCTCTCCAAAAGTGTTAGAATACGAAATTTCAAATTTTCATTGATGGTAGAAAGTCTCTAGCCGCAGTGTCTCTTGCATATCTGAGTATCGGTCGTCACTTCCGGTCGTAACCGAAAGGAAATGAAAAAGCTTTATTTTCAATTTTTTTTCCTTGATTTTATTGTTGTTTTTATTCGATAGAGACGCTCTCGAAACTTCCAAATATGAAATTTGTTTTAAAATCAATCCACACATTCACGAGATTCTGGGCTCCAAAATCCTGAGAGTAGCTCAGTTGTTAGTGGTGGGCTTGTGCCCCGCCGACCTATGTTCAGTCCCCGAGTGCCAAATATGTCTACCTTAAATGTGTTAAGATTTCTGATTTATATTTGAAATGATAGGTTTTACTTATTTCCATTTTAATTTTATCAAATATCACAATAATAGCGACTTTAAAGTATAATTTAGGTACAATTATATGTCTATTTAAATTTTAAAAGAGGTTTCAATGGAATTTGATGTAGTGTTAAGAAATGATAGAAATCAACAACTGCCCCTATTGTCTACTCGCAACAAGCGTCTTGTTTTTTTATTTATCATTATTATTTTCTCTAACGTTTCTTAAAATCGCTTCCGACGATTTCAGTGAAACTTTCTGATCTTATTTTTAACAAAATTTAAAAAAAAGAATACGCGTCATTTATTTTATTTCCGCTCCCATTATATTTTTAATTTGATGTTTTTGCTTGTTTACGACTTTTCTCAAATAGTATGAATGATAGAACTCTCAAATTATACATAGCTAATAGTCGCTTTGCAATTCCCAACGTCGGTCGTCACCAAATGGTATGGTAAAACCTAATTTTTGAAGATGTCTTTGTTTTTCAATATTTTTCTATCCCTTTTTTACAGTTGATAGAGATACTAGTACTTTTGTGAATTCAGAATATATGATTTGTTTTAAAATCGATTTACGCATTTCCGAGATTTTCGGCTTAAAAGTTCGAAGCGATAGTCTGCGTAGCTCATTTGTTAGAGTCGTGGAATTGTGCCAAGTAGACCCACCCGGGTTTAATCCCCGAGTGGACTCGAAAACTTCCTAAATTGTATCATTTTATCATAATTGATTCTCATAAGAGATTGCAAGAACATTTCTACGTATTTGTAACATTGGAACAAATTGATAAAGCAAAATTGTTTATATTATCAAAGCCAAGAAAGCTTGTAATGAGTGATTGAATTGTCCAAAATATATCGACTTATTCTGATCTCTTTGTAAAAGTCGACATACTTTTGACAATTCATACGTTTCATATGAGTATGGCACGAATTCTAACGGTTATACGTTTCCGTACCGTACACATGCCTTAACGCATTGAAAAGACCACATTAAAAAAACTGAAAATTTATATAACAGGTCCATGTAAAGAAATAAAACTCAGATAACAACAAAGAATAAAAAATACGCTGAAAAAACAATTTTAATGTTTTTGTTTTCCATCGCATTGATCAAACTTCAATAAGTATTATCCTACCGAAAAGAATTGATTAAATTTGCATCTTAAATAATCGACTTTGTAGTAATCAAAAATATTTACATTCACTTTCTTTCCCCCTATTAAATTGCATTGATCGATTTGAGTGATATTTACGCATAACACAGAAGACCCAATCACCAAATCTGGTGCGTATGAATACATTCAGTCTTCCTTCAGAACATGACTGACTCTCCTCTCGACTTCAAACCGGATCACGACCTGATATTATACTTGGGCTGATTGATATTTCATGGATGTAAATATTTTTTTAAGATTTATATGAATTCAATTGATTAATTTCTTAGGGTGCCAAAAATAGATTCATCAAATTACAGAATGAAAAATAAAATTGTATTATTAGAATTTAAAACGCTGTGCACTATTTTTGACAGCATAATTCGGCTGTTCCAAAGGCTCTTCAGTTAATTGCGCATTACACGTTGAATAAGCCCGAGATTTTTTTAAAATAAATCATATTTGCGGAAAGAGAAAAAATGTTAAAAAATGTAAATATAAGCATTGAATCATTTTTTTTTGAAAGATGTGGTCTCATAACTGCAACGGTGTGTGCAAGCAAATTTTCATAACGCGCTAGCGCGCGTTATTCAATTTGTATGCACGCACCGTTGCAGTTATGAGACCACATCTTTCAAAAAATAATGATTCAATGCTTAAATATATCTCAATTTTTTTTCAACCGATTTGACTTCGTCGAAGTTGGTGAATGATGGTCCGACACGGGAAAATTTGGAAGTATCATATTACTTTCTTAGTTCAGGTTTTTGGCGGGGATAAAATTGTTTGACAGGAAGCGATATCGATGCTGTTTTAGGCTAGGGGTAAGTCTATGGGATATAATTGACAATGGTATGCGATAATTGTAGTTCTTGCTGCGCTCGCCCAACCGGTTCACAACAGAAATATATTAGTTTACTGGCAGACTCAGATAATGTTCCAAATAGAAAAGAAATTATAACACTATCTTTTGTATAAAGTACCTTTAAACATCCTGACCCAAAGCTACAGCCAAAAAATGTCACGCTTTCCCATGTGGATATGAATATCCAGGACGCCTGAAAGTCCTTGAATCTGCTGGGAAAGTAGGTTTTGACATAATTTGTAGCTCGTTGTTTTATGGTGTTCTCCGTTGTAATTCTGTACCAAACTCTCCCTCCTTTTTTTAAATAAACATCCGCCCAGAAAGGAGCAATCAAGGCCCTATCAATAGGATACTCTAAGGGACGAAACCCGTAATAGAGATTTTGTAGGGAAATTAATCCATGGCTGGACACCTAAAAGATTTATCAATTTTGTATTAATAACTTCTTTAAAGTGGCTCACATGATCTGAAAAAAAATCTCAGATCATTAGAAAATTACTTAGTTAAAAAAATAGCATGAAATTTAGAAAAATTAAATTCATGACACGTCACTTCATTATAAAATCAAAAAATGAACAACAGTATACCTTCTGTTTTCTTCAAAAGTAAATTTTTCTTCAACATATGTAATAATAATTGTAATGAATGTAATATTTGAGAAAAAATATCTTCAAACCTTTTTAAATCTGTCTTTTGATTACCTATTTTTTGTTACAAAATTTGTTGCCTTCTATAAATAGTTATATTTTTCAAAACATTTAGAAATATCGTCATCAAAATTTCATCTAAAACGTTGTATACACTTTCATTATACTTTTTTCACAGTCCTTCAATATGTTCAATAACGAATCCAAATGTTACATTATATTTACATGTGTATTTTTAAATCCTTGTACTACTTCAAATTTTATAAACATGCGTTCTAATCGTCACATTCTGTTTTACATCATAGACATTTGTTTGAATCTGTTTTACCAACCTTGAACAGTTTTCCATATGAAAAAAATCACATTATCAAAAAAAAATATAAGTACTACAGCATCTGAAGGTTTACCATCTCCTTGCAATATCATCCATCTAATATCAAGTATTACGGTATTATCAATTTGCAGTTTTCTTTTTCAGTATTTGTTTCATATTGGAGGGTAAAACAGCTTTTGTATTAATATTTTGTAAAATTAAATCTTTATTTTACATGAAGAAACCTTGGAAGCAATGCTTCTTTCACATAAGCATAATTTAGAGCAATATTTTTTCCACTCTTCTACATGTAATACAACATATAGTAATATTGCATAATCATCTTCAATTGATTTTGCTTTATTTTCTGAATTAAATTCATGTATTAGTTCTTCTATACAAGATTCAGGGAAAATCCAGTTATTCATCCATATGAAATGTCTCTGATATGTGTGTAATATCTGCTTTTATAAAATGTACCAGAACAGTGTTTTGTTCTTATTCATAATCGTAAGATTGAAAAACAACTTGTTTTTGTTTTCATTGTAATCAATAGTATCTTAAACTGATTACCATGCACTAAACAATTCAATATAAAAGGAAGGCAGACATTGCAAATCTTTTTTGCTCAACTGAAAAGAAATATTTCAATTTCACTTCCAAAATCACAACGTTTGAAAAAAAAAAATAGCTTTAGGTCAGACGCGACCTCTCTTCCATATTTTATATTCTTTCCTATCTCCAAAATGTGAAGATTTCCATTAAGTAATTCGATATTTATATTTTCATGTTATATGATACCTTTTTCATTTAGATATAGCCTAAAGTGTTCAATTAAAAATACATACTATGACTTTACTTATAAACATTCAAATGCATTTTGCATGGTATTTGAAGGTTTATTCTAAATATTCTAGCTCCGAAAATAACATGGTTAGTACCTTGAAGTTTTGGGAAATAACTGGTTTAAATGTTAATTAGCAAGAAATAATATATTAAGGAAAATTATATAGAATTGAAGAACGTCTCGTGTGTCCTTAAAATATGTTTCCATATACCAGTTCTTTTGTTAAACAAAATACTTGGCTAAAACTTACGTCGATCCGACAGTATTTTCAAAAACAATATTATCAATCTTTAAACCATCATTTTTATTTCATCAGTTGTTTTATATGACACTGAAATCCCAGACAAGAAATATCATAATCTTATAACACTAGCTCTTCCATGTATTGTCAACTGTCTTTAACTTCACGTGCCAAAAAATTGTATTATATTTTGAACTTTGTTAATCAAATATAAATTTTCACACTTTTCTTCATTACCACCACATTAAACTCCATAAATTTTTAAAATATTTCTTTTTGTAACATTAATTTTTTTTTCATCCTCCAATGATCTTCCGAAACCTATACACATACAATTTCAGGTAGTTTGATTTTTGCCTGCTGTGTACCGTCTGGTATCGCCAGCTATTGTCTGCTATTGTTGTTTCCGATTTTTCCCATTTCTTTACATAGAACACTTCTTCTCAAGGAATTCAGTAAAGTCTGAACATGACCATCATCTAGCTCTTTTAAATATGAACGAAAGCCATAAAATTGTTTCATGTGACCATTTATATGTACATGTATTTTGATGAATTGACATTAAAGTTGCTTTGTATGCCTAAAATATTAAAATAATGTATACAACAGTTTAATAAACCAACTAAATCTGACATTGCAGTTTAAATTCTTTACTAGTAGATAACGGCAGCAATAAATGAATATCAACTGTTACAAAAGAAATAAATTTCGAATACATGTACTCTCATCATCTAAGAGATTATAATTTCATATTCAGGATACCAGATAAGTACATGTAGTAATTTCATTCATTGGTCAATGAATTTGGCATTTTTTAGCTGGAAAAAGTACAAACACCAATGCGTTTACACAAATTTTGATCCAAAAAAAATTAAGATACTGACCGATTACTGATTACACTATTTTAAATTGAAGACAAACAAATAAATTAAGGTTTATAAAACCTCTTCTACAAAAAAAAATATTTTCATAAAGCACATTATTGATTATTGATTATTGATATGAAATAATTATATGTCAATTCGTCTTGTGGTTCTCATACTCTAAAAAATTGATGATCAACATAATCAAAATATACAACCAAACACTATTTAGAAAATACAATTCAAGATATATACCATATAAAACAATATTTACACTGAATATTAAGAATATTGATAGAAGTTTCAGTTGTAAATGTGTATTCTGTGAGCAACTGCAAAACTGTGCATGTTTCAGGTGCATAAAATGCATAAAGTTTTTATGTTAGAAAACATACATTCTAAAAGATTTTTTTACCTTCTGAAATTAAATCTCTAAAGAACATAAAAGTGTCCAAAATTCAACAAAGGCATTTTAAGGTCTTTCGATTATCGTGTGACGTCATTGTGAGCATTCCAGAATATTTTACCGTTATCGGTTATAATAATAGTGTTATGTGGTGTATAGTTTTGCCAATATTTCTTGATTTATACTTGTGTTTAACACATTTTAAGCTATGTAAAGTGAAATGACACCAATGTTTAACAATTCATAGAGAGTAGTTTGAGTTGAAATCGCTGAATTCAATGAAAAACTGATAAAACCGTATATAGGTAAACTTGACAGAGACCACAAATCATAATTTTTTACCAGGCAAGGTAAACATTTCTTTGCAGATTTCGATAGGATATATAATGAATTACAAGTGTACCAATTTTTAGTGAGTTTGAACCATTATTTCAAAAGTTATAGACGTTTTATGTTGCTAAACTGTACTTATTCATGGTTGAAAAATCGTATCAAAATGCACTGTAAATGTGATAGCTTTCATACTGGCAATTTTTAAATGGCCTTAAAATGTTAAAATACTTTTAAAAAAAGGATTGCGATTAATTTCTTTTAAAAATTGCTTTATTATATCGAAATTAATTAAAATGAATGTGATGATAAGAGAGCAGTCGTTGCTATAACTGTCCTGATAGTGTACCTGTGTTAGCTCCTACAGCATGAACAATATATTTGCAACATACCAATATTTAACTTTAATTTGATTGTTTGCATATTAATCATCAAATTTAAACAAAAATTACACAGATTAAACCATAAAAACATCGAGGGTGGAGAAACCTTAAAGGAAGTTATCCCTCTTATCATCTCTAAACCTTAAATTTGATTATCACTACATACGTGAAAATTCTGTGATGACAAAGATCAAGTTATGCTGTAATATTCTAATAATAGGTATATTACAACGAATATATATTCTTCTAATCACTACTGCAGAAAAAATATCCATCTCATCATTCATAATCAAGTTTGTTTTGCACTGGCAACTAAAATTAAATTTTGGTTGCATGCAAATTTGTAACCGATGAATGTTGAATATTTTTGGTACAAAACTTATTCTAAAAAACTATACAGCATTGTTACATTCAGTGTTATATCGTTAAGGATTGGCATGCTTCTTTTTGATGATACAACAAAAACATCAATGGAGCAAAACAGAAGTATATTTATTTAGAAAAAAAAAACATTAGCGGGGAACTAACAATTTACCTTTATTTTTAGAAAAAATGTATTCTTATATTTCCTTAAAAGAATGTTTAAAAACAGTATTATTAAAAAAAAAATAAAAATCCCGTTTTTGTGCGATGAATTTTATAAACATATTAAAAACTTAATACAATCTCGTTACGAGTAACGAGTAGGTCTTCCATTCAATTTTTATACGATACGATTACAATATTAATTTCAATGAAATTTCAGAATTTCCTCTCAACCACTCCCTTTCAGATAATGTATACGATTGTCTATATCCTTTAAAATTCTAAACAAAGTGTTTTGCTTTTTCATTTGCTTTTTACAGCACATTAAAGATTTTAGTCCCCTAAAATCCCTAACTACGTCATCAATGGGTACGGCAATGAGTTTTACCAACTGATATTGTTACAATCAACAACTTTGCTTCTATAATGCATTACAAAATCGTGTTCGTTTTTAAGGTATGTGTAAGAGACTTTACGAGTGTCTTGGTCCCTAATTAAAAGAGCAAGCCCCCTTTTTATTGCTTATTTTGAAAAAAAAAACTTTAAGAATATTAACATTTTTTGCTCTTACACCCATCTAAAATTGTTGTTCATTTTTGAGATACAGATGATTGAATATTTTAGGGGCCAGCCCTCTAGATCCTTAATGGGGACACACATTGGTAATTTGATTAATGGAATCAATTTGAATCATCAATGCAAACATTTCTCTTCTACGATGCTTAACAAAATACATGTATGTATCCTGTTCTAGATATGTTGCGTCAAAGTTTAAGTACTCTGGGCCCTAATTACGAAATGAATGGGCCTGGCAATGATTTTTTCTGATAGATATTGTTACAATCAACAACTTTGCTTCCATAATGTATTACAAAATCATTATCATTTTTAAGTTATTTGTAATAGAGTTTACAAGTCTCTTGGCCCCTTATTAAAGGGGCAAGTCCCTTTTTCTTTAGTTTGATGGAAAGAACTTTTGATTCTCTACCACTTTTGTTATATATGTTTTAACAAAATATCAACTGATAAAAAGAAACAGATCAAAACGTATGAAAATTTAGATGCAAAATTCGTATCAATTTTTCGAGTCTAGGCGGGCTCAAAGAAATGACGCCACCGGCGTAAAACAACATAATAGTGCACAACTTTAAACTGTAGACTACCTATCCTGAAAACTTAATAGCTATATCTCTGATAGTTTCTGAGATCAGCTCTGCACAAAATAGGTCGTAAAAATGTACAAAAATGGCCGATAAATCGGTACCGGAAGTGACAACAACAACAATTTCAAAAACATATAAAATTCAGATAATCATGTGTATAAAAAATTGCTGAGATGGGTTGAATAGTTTTTTAGAAATCGCGTGCACAAAATTTAGGGGGAAAATATCAAACAGTACAAAAACAAAAAGGTCTTCCGCTGGAAACGGAAGAATTTAATAATACTCCGAGATTATACTTACAAAACAGTTGCGACATTTGTTGTTGAAAAATGAAAAGTTCGTTGGAAACTCGACTGATGGAGAAATACTGTCAAGGTGGTTTGGCAGCCAATTGTCACCATATTCGTCTCCAAATGGATAAAGTCTATCAACCAAAATGCCAAAAAATGTAGGCACTATACAAGAATACAAAAATGAGCGAAAAGCGTTCTTCATGGTTTGTGGTTAGCTGTGCGTCGTTTTGATATACGGTCGAGTTTATATAGATGTACAAATTGATTGACAGATTTGGTTTCCCAATCATAGTTTTCAAAGATTTTATCTGACAAGACATTTCACGAAATGTTCAACAATTTTAGTATTTAAAAGCTGTTAGTATTTTTTTTTACCAATGGAAAAATTGGTTTTTACGCTCTGATAAAACGACGGTCCGGGTTCCAACCTACCTTAGTTTAGCTCACATTCACCATTCTCCTTCGATTATATCTATAATAAAGTATTACATTATAATTATGAGTATTATTATTATCCATTGAGATTATATGCGTGCATTGCGTGGTGTTTTGTCTAAAAACAGTCGGACAAGCAGAAAAATATACAATGCGTCTTTATTCTTTACTGATCGTTAAAATTTACCAGAAAGAGAATGAATTTGATATGTGCGGGAGAGAGAACGGGATGCAACTATTTCACCTAAAATGGAACAATACTAGTTGTAAATAAAAGATGCTTATCTGTTTCAAATTTTTGTGTAGTTTTGTGTTCATGTAACTTTCTTACTTCTATGCAAAAATATTGATCAAAATAGAATACTAGTATACTAGATACGCAATGATGTGAAAAATAAAACCCATGCTTGTTACGGATACTTGTTCTACATTTTGAAGATATAAATTGTAACCAATAGCCGTGGCTTTAACAATATGCCCAAAATATACACACTTGTTCTTGTACCCAAAAATTAAATTAATATATTCTGTTCAAGAACATATACTGTTAAGTATATAAATTGTGTTGATTGAAAGTATAGTAGTATCATAAGATATTGAACCAAAATAAATTGGTTATGTGCTTATAGTAAGATGTAAAGTAAATTTCACCCTTAAACGCGAAAACTATTTTTTTTCCATTGTGTTGCAATGTTCAAAGGGTTTAGTTGTAATAATTCATAAATAAATAAGGATAGAAAAAAAAACTTACCCATAGTATAGAAAGGTAATTACAAATATATTTTTTTATATCTGTTTTTACTTTTTTTTTAGTTCTTATGGAACCTTATTGGTGACTTATCTAAAATTAAGACTATATATAATTTATTATCATATGCAAGATATTTATCCTAGAAATGAAAAAAAATGTTAATATTTGCCTTTCGACAAAACTTTTGACAAACATAGACACATTTCCTCTTTAGTACATTTAGCAGTACATGCACCAATTATCAGTTGAAAGAATCAGTCTCATCAATATTCATTTTTATGTAAGTATATTTTTACACCTGTTTATGACATGATATAAGATTAGATATCTAAATAGATATAACGGAGAATGTTAATGTCGAAAAGGTGTCGTACTACTAGCGTACTAAACACCACCAGTCTTCTAATAGGCATCAATGATAAAGATACAGAAATAAGAAATTTACAGAAATAAATTCCTTTTTAATTTCAAGCTTTTACTTTAAAATCCCTGGTTTTTTAGTACATGTTTTTCTTACAGCCTTTTTTTTTTTGGAGTCACCTCTGTTTACGTCTTATAGTGGCCAACCGTTAGGAAAAACGAAAACAGAAAATATAAACGTTCTTTTTCTTATCTAGAAAGATACAAACTGGATTTTGAAAAAAAAAACTTCCATGAAATAGATTTGAGTCATTTTACTGCAAGCATTTCAAATCGACTTAAATTCTTAGTTGTGTGCGTCATTACGCAACCCATCCCTCGCCCGCGGCCGAGAAAATCGGTCGCAGTGGTCGCGGCTGGACTACCTAGCGGTCAGCTGTTATCTAATACACAAGAGTCGCGTTTTCACATGTGAGTTTATTTAGCCGGAAACACAAGAATCGTACACATTAAAGCTTACTCTTCTAAATTTGAATTAAACGATAGAGTGTCAATGAATAAATCGTTCTGTTTATTCATAAAATAAATGCCATTCTCAAACTGAAGAAGTATCAGACAGATAAACTGTAGGATTTAAGGGGAAAAACTATATTAATTAGAGTTTAGTCATCATATTGCAAACATTTTAAATCTTCCTGGGCGTAAAAATTATCCGATCCCTCACCCGAGGACGAGGAGATCAGTCGCAGCTGCACTACCTAGAGGTCAGAGGTTATTTAATAACAAGATATACTTGTTTGAGTTTATATACAAGAACTGTTTTGATTTTATGTTCTAAAAGTTTGTTCATCTTCAATTTATTTAATTAAACATTAGAATGTAAATTTAGAAGTCCTTCTGAAAATTAATAAAAGCGATATCATTCCCAATCAGAAACATCGTCAGACATAAAACAATGGTGAATATGTAAGTCTAAAAGGTTATAAAAACTATACTAATAATATTTTAGATAAACAACGAAAAACCACAAAGATTAAACCTTAAAATGATGATCACCCCTAGCACATAGCCAAGGAGATCCCGCGCGAGTGGACAAGTAGCGGTAGCTTCATGTTCTTCTACATGTTCTTTATCACACATGCATGTTTATTGATATTTTGTACGATCCCAACTATTTGTTTATTCGAGATTTTGACCGGTACATGTAAGATTGACTTGTGTTTCAACTTAAGATTTCTCTTAAGAAGAGAGAGAGAGAGAGAGCTCAGAACTAGAAGCATTATTTAGCCAAATTTAGAAAATGTAACACTCTCCAAGCGTTCAAGGCAGGATAAAAAAATCAAATATCGAATTAACACATGCGGTAGAGTCTGACACGATAAAAGAATTGTCCGGAATTGAGGGATTCAGAGATTATTTTAAGAATGTTCACATGAATGTTTTAACAAGCTTTGTTTAGATTTTTTGGTTACATGATCACAGTGCAAGTGGTTTATTTTTTTCAAAATGTGGCGAAAACCAATGTTTGGCGACTACTTAACATGTGTAATTTTTTTGAAGATTTCCAATCAATTTCTAAATCTCATTTCCTAATGCTCTAATTGGTAAGAAGAAATGGTCGTGTAAAGATGACCTTTTATCAATACAGGGTCTGTCAGGCCTGACAAGTGTGAGGAGAAGGAGGTGTTTTAATCAGACTGATGAACAATCCTTTTGCGACACGAATTTGCGTTAGAAGACCTTCTCGTTGGTTTGCAACGAGCTCGGCTCTAATTTTACAGCGATAAGCTGGCCAGGTGAACATTCTTTTGAGAAGGCTTTAAATGAAAAATGTCCATAACAAACTGTCAACCATCTAAAAATTCCACCAAAAAATACAAATCAAAGCAGAGCAACACGGACCTCTGAAAAGATAGAGGTAGGATCAGGTTCCTAGGAGGAGTGAGCATCCTCTGCTGACCGGTCACATCCGCCGTGTGCTCTTTGTCGTGATCGGAGGAAACGGAATAATCCGTAGACAATTAGGTGATTAATTACGGTCCAACAATTAATATGAAATTGTCAGTCAGCATGCAACCTAGTGGAAGATTGTATTTGGTGACAAGGTCGTTGTATCGACCATAGAACTTACGAAAAGATGTCTTCAAACAAGACTGCTGATAGTCCCTTTTCATCAACTTGTTTGTCAATGGGAATTTCAACAGACTGTTGGAAGACTTGATTTCCAAAAATTAAAAAGATGTTGTCTATCAGAAACTCAAGCATTTTTTTAATGTCACCCTAGAGTACTTGTGTGTGCAATCAGAATGGTTTTTAGCAAAAAAAATTAAGATATCCAATGACAAGGTAAGCATTCCTACGACTTCCATATTTATTGAAGAAACAACTGTCGATATAAAAAAAAAGCCTAGATTTTTATTTGTCATTGGGAATGGTTGTATGAAGCGTTGCAAAATCGTACGTTTTAATGTTATTGATTTTGGTAAGATTTTGTTACTTTAAAGTTTCTTCTAATCCTATAGAGTTTTTTAGTATCCACGTCTGATTCACACCGCTTCTAGAGTATATATTGTTGTACAGTACTCTTGAAGTTTCTCCTTCACTACTTTAAGAATAGAATACTTAACAGTAGGAAAAAACGGTATGGAGTCTAGCTGTCTTTGTACAACATAAAAGGGTTGAATGTAAAATAGCAATTTACACTTGAGTAACCACATGACTTTTATATGATATTGTAAACCTTATAAGGCAATCCAGCAAGCTATTGAAAACTCTACCGATATTTTCCAAATCGCTGTAAAACATTTCAGTTTCAGTAGAATTGATAAAATGTTTTCCAATTCCCTGTGGTATTTTTTGTATTTGACCTTAATCTTTGAATTTGTTGTCTTTTTGATAGGCCAAGTTAGACGCTTAATCCTATTAAGTGGTCCGAAGTTTTATGACGAACGGTAGAAAATGTAGAGCATCATCGAAATTCAAAAACTTTCAGGGGAATTCAGATCATCTCTGTATGAATAAATTGAAGAACACTCTAAGTGAAATTAAGACATTGATGTGAGTTCTATCTCTTACGGTTTCAGAGGAGTAGGTTGAGTCTGATCAGTACTGTAGGTCTAATATTGTCGTTACATATTTGACCTTTCCATCGAAATGAAGATTAAGAGGCTGGCCTCTAATAACAGGGAGTTAGGGACTTCAAAAGTTTTTTTGTCAAAAACATGTAAAGAAAGAACAATTCCTGATACAACTTTTCTACAATACACGGACGTCATATAAAGCATTATGTGTATTGCTGACACTTAAGCATTGAATCATTATTTTTTGAAAGATGTGGTCTCATAACTGCAAAGGTGTGTGCATACAAATTGAATAACGCGCGCTAGCGCGTTATGATAATTTGTTTGCATACATCGTTGCAGTTATGAGACCACATCTTTCAAAAAATAATGATTCAATGCTTATATTTACGTTTTTAAACATGTATTACCTTCCCGCAAATATTATTATTATCTGTCTTATTCAACTAGTAAAGCGAAATTAACGGAAGAGCCATTGGAATAGCCGAATTATGCTGAAAAAAATAGTGCAGAGCGTTTTGAATTCTAATGACACAATTTTATTTTTCTTTCTGTAATTTAAAGAATTTACTTTTGGTATACTAAGAAATTAATCAATTGAATTCATTTTTCCGTCAAAATATATTTACATCAATGAAATAATAATCAGCGTAATATATTTACATCAATGAAATAATAATCAGCGTAAATATAATATCAGGTCGTGGTCGGGTTTGAAGTCGTAAGAAGAGTCAGTTCGTGCTCTTCGATAAAGACTGAAGGAATACTGAATGTATTCATACGCACCAGATTTGTTGATTGGGTCTTCTGTATTATGCGTAAATATCACCCAAATCAACCAATGCAATTTAATAGAGGGAAAGAAAGTCAATGTAAATATACAATATTATTGTGAAGATTGTTTCTGAAAAGTGAACTTGATATTCGTCAATATTACTATCACTACAATGTTGGGATAATGATTATCAAACAGCCTTCCTTTGCAATTTATAAATTATCTACATACAAACAGAAATGTGATGTAGGCCTGTCTATTTCATGTAACAATGTATCAGATAAGTGCTAGAATGATATAAAATTCATTGCTGATCAATGTTTTCATTCACGCATGTAAAGAAAAATATCTTTTGATTTTTTTTTTGAATTTATTCAGATTTCAAAAAAGTAAGAATAAATATGTGGTTCTCAATATTTTTTTATTGAAACCGTTGTTTGTTAGCTTTAAAATCAAACTCATTGTAAATGTCTTTTTGTATTTAAAAAAAACATGCGATGTAAATCCCTTTGTCATGCAACGTTTCGGATAAAGCAATGAAGAGTTGTATCATGAAACTTTATACCAAATTTTATTAGACACTTTTTTCTTACGCAATCGCAGGTTGGCCAAATACTCACCGAGACTAATCGGTTTGTATTTTGTTTTTAACGTTTAGCTGCATTAAAAAGGTAATACTGTCATTCCTATAATTTTGAAAATGATTAATGAAAATTATTAAAATTACAGGAAAAAAACCTCCTCCCCCCTGCCCGGAAACAATATTATTCATCATAATCCCCTGTAAAAAAAATTTGATCCCCGCATATAACTGCATTTTTGAAAGATTGATAGGCGCTCTCCCCTTTTGATAAAAAAAAGTGCGCGTAAAATGTTCTTCATACAGAGCATACCCACTGTGTAAATATAGTCGTCGACTATGTTATTCTGTCTAACAAGTATATTTAGACACTTATGATTACCAAATCAGTTTCTAAAAATAAACTACACATGTGAAAAATCAAACTATAGACAACTTCCAAAGATCTCTATGTGCGTCTATAGTACAGTACATTTAGAAGTCATGTTCTTTCCATCAATCGCCTTGGCAAAGATGCACAAATATTAGTACAATGTTGTTTTAGGCTCAAACTACGTTCGTCTAATAGCGAGCGCAGCGAGGCGGCGCGAAGCGCCGCTCGCGTAGCGAGCTCCATAGACAACGTGTACGAACGGAGGAAATTCGAGTTGAAATCTGCACATTGTTCAAAGAAAATTTTATGAGGCCACGTGAAAACGTTCTACTATCCCAGTGATCCTTTGCGGTGCATAGCAACTTGGCGGAACAGGAAGCGTTTCTAAGGAAAAGTCTTACCTGTAAATCGCATACATCATTTTCATTTAACAATAAAAAATCCTTTTAAAAACATTTAAAGTAAACAACACATATGCTTACGTAAAAACTGTACCTATGACGTCATTTCCTTCCCCGAATTTGTCCGACAATTTACGAAAACTGTCGAGCGCAAAAAAGTTAAGTATGACGTCACAGTGATCTCGTGTTTTATATTCCCGCGATACATTTAGAGGTGGATCAAGCATCTGTACTGAATGTAACGTGTAGGAAGTACACAGTAGGGAGTCACCGTTAATACTGATACTGCGCTCACTATTAACGGGGACTCTTTGGCTGATTAGTTTTGTTTTGATGATTTTTTTTGCTCAGTAAGTACACATGCAAGTTCCATGCTAAATTTATTGTCACATTGATCCAATCATTGTATACGTTAGGTAGGTGACAAAAAATTATTAAAAAAGAAAAGTCTAATCATTATTAGATCTACGTGTAGCCACGTCATTTTGTAATGAATAAATAAAAGAAAAAAATTTAACTGTTAAAATATCTACATGTATTTGTTATAGTTGCATATGTGGTCAAACCTTTCAATAATATTGGATAGCACACACTAAAAAAAAGGGGGAGGGAACATGTCTACAACGTATAGCGTACAAAAATTAAAAAGATTAAAAACAAAATTGATGTCACAGAGGAAAATTAAAACACCGGTAACAACAAGGAACAAAATGAGAAATAACACAGACACACAATTTATTGATTTTAATGATCATTATTAAAAGGTAAAGAAGAGATAAAAAATAAAAAAAACCGGCTTTGTGTTTATCAAAATATTCTATGATAAGTCTGTTTAACATTTTATTAATGCTCAGTGGTAGTTTTTTGTTTAAGTGTATAAACCTAGTAAGGGACCATTGGAATAAAAGTTTGATATCTTCCGGTTCCTTGCGGTGGTAAAAGTTTTCGAGACAAAGCCAAAGTTTTTTGGTTTGGTTAAGTCCACGGGTTGCATTTAACAATGATGACAGATCTATGTGTGACTCCTTCTGCGCTCGCCCCAACGGTCACACCGTAAAACATATTAGTATGAAAAATGTCCAGATTATCTCCCTTTGAAACGCCCCTCTACCGCTTCAGGTTTCAAAACACAACCCAAAATAGAAAGTCTACAAGGATTTTGCTGCGCATCAGCCATGAAATAGCCCGGATGATAACGTTGAAAGTGGTGCGAGGTATTTCGAGTGACTTCCAAACAGTAAAAAAAATGTAAGCAAGTCCCATTATAAAACGCCGTAAGGAACTTGTTTTCTTTTCTGGAGTTTTTATGAATGAAAATTGATAATATCTCAACGAATACATCTTGGATATTTTTCCATATTTCGATTTCATCTGTATTTCTTTCACAGGTAAGTGTATTTTTATAGAAAATCATTAAAAAGTTATGGAAGCAATAAATTATGTGCGTAAATAATGCGTTTACAATTCACCGTAGAATTCAAATTTATATTTTGATCAACTAGTTTTTGATCAACTATTTAAGAAAAGTCAAAAGCCGTAAAGTTTTCTTAATAATTAAGACATCCAGTAATATGATAAATCAAATAGTGTCTGTTTGGGAGGGCAATTGTTGAAATTTACACCCCTCAAAAACCATTGTCAACCGATCGAGGCAATGCGAAGGTTGATAATTTGTTCGAGGGGTGTCAATTTCAACTGTTTCCTTCGCAAACAGGCACTATTAATATAATGTAGCATTTGTCTCTTTTACTAAGTGTCTATACATCTAACATTGTATCATAACCAGGTTATCAGTTTTGTTTTCCTTCAAAAGTATGACGTAACTTTGATGAAAGATCTAGTAGTTGCCATGCAACAAGCAAGTTTCTAGTTATTCTGCAGATATAGATATATACATTGTATTTTGGAATTATTTCTTACAGACTATACACATGACATGTTGATTAATCAAGGTGTGCACATCGTCTACATGATTGTGTTTAAATATGTCGTGTTGATACATTTACGTCTCTGCAGTAGTAATAGAAAATACGAGTGAATTGTCAATATTTCATCTAAAGTGGAAACGCTAGTCGATTGTACATTTAAAGGGACTTGGACGCGATTTGAGATCAAAAATTTTATTTTTATTTTTTATGTATAAAATGGTTAACTGGTGAATTTTCAATGATTGACCAAAATATTGAATGTTAAAGTCAAGTTACAAGCGAGATACAGAGGTAAGAATTGGTTGTTATGTAAACAAAGCTCGAGTCTTATAGTTGTTTACAAAAATGTAATGTAGAGAATTACCATTTCGTAGACAAAATGACATGCAAAAAACAATTTAAACTAATTCAATATCTTCATAAATACTATTTTCAACAAAAGAAAGATACATTTGATTGAAACTTACACCAATACAACACATTTGTAAAAAATGACATTTTCGAGCTTTGTTTACAAAACAAAGAATTATAAACTCTGTATCTTGCTTATAACTTGATATTTGACTTTCAAATTTTGACATAGCATTGTAAACTTCTATATTTATCAGTATTAACATTGAAAATGGGAAAATAAAATTTGAAAATTTTAAGTCAAATCGTGTCCAAGTCCCTTTAAGCAGTACGTTACATATACTGGTATATCCGTGTAGTTAAAAATGTTGACTACAAACGTTGTCATATATTTATTATTTTAAAATGTACAATTCGCTTTGCATATCTGGTGATGATTTTGGATTATAAAATGTGGAAATTTTTAGTTCATAGGTGATCAAGCGTCTTTCTGAATTGACCCACCATCGTTTAAATCAATGCTAAATAAACGATAAGATGAATTTATCGTTTCATGTTGGAATGTTTGCTTAAAACGGTATTTGGTAAACGTACTCGTTATATGAATGTACCGGCCACAACTCAAAAACTTTTATTTTATTTTTTAATTGATTTATGACCTGTAAATAGTTGTATGGCTTCAGGTAAAACACGTATTATAGGTTTTAACGTAATCTTGAAGTGTAAAGCATAACAATGTATAGATATTTGACAGATATATAAAATCCTTACAAACACACAAAAATCAATTTTTCTTCAAGCGCAAAATAATGTGATGCCAAACACCATAATGAAAATAGAATAATAAATGGACAAGGTTGTTTGGTACGTTCAGAAACATCCATATCAAATGAAACGAATTCGTAGAACCTCCGCAGAAACCCCACTTAAAGCGTTCTTATTATATAACCAACCGTAATCCGGTATTGGTACTATATAATATGTTACATTTGGGATACTCATTAAATTATTATGCACTTTAAAGACGAATTACTAGATTCAGTAAGTATCATTTAACCTAAAATGAGTTATATCGCCTCATTATTGAATCAATGATTTTATCAGGGTCTGCCCCTTTGGCGACAAAAATTATCTTTTAATCGAAAATGTTCGATTTTTCACGCTTTTATGATAACATTAAAGCAACAGAAGTATTTGATATCAGTTTTATCAGTGATATTTTTTGATCAGAGTTTGCTTCCTTTGCTGTCATATAGGTACATGAAGGTACATGTATTCAAATTGTTTGAAGATAAATGATTGCATCCCAAATAGAGTAATGTGAACTTTAAAGAAAAATGGCATCTATAATTTTTTGCATTGTGATAAATTTTGAATCAAAGAATGTACTTTTAAAAATATGTTAAAAGTGCGTTGGAGTATGAACTTTTCATTTAAAGTGCGTTATGAATGAACTTGGACATTTGTTCAAATGGAGTCACTAGCCCGCTTAAAAAACAATAATATTATAAATCACACATTTTTGAATTAGTATTTTTTAAAAGACGATTTGGCTAAGGTGTTTACCATTATCTTTTTATACTGAGAAATAAAATTAACCGTCACTGGGAACCGGAAATGAAAGTCAAATAACTCTATTATAATATGAACTAAACAGAACACATTGAAAAGGCCCTTTACTTTCTAATTCTACCTTGTATATATTACCATGAAGTTTCTTTTAAATTGAAATACAATTTACACTGCTAAAAAGTGCTTAATGTAAAAATAATAAAGTCAAATAAAAATAAAATCCGATCAGTTTAATGTTAAATATGAGGGCATCTGGTATAAAACAGTTTTTCTTATTCGAAGAAAATGAAAAATTTAACGAAGCACATGGACAATTTAGCGTCTTGTTTTGTCTGTATATTTACAGAAGACTTTATGGTCATAACAAGGCATTTACTTAAACCCCCCCCCCCCCACACACACACACACACGTCTGTGATATTATAACCTACAGAAAATATACAAGTCGGTATCCGTTTTGCAAGATTTATTAAAATTCCATAAACATAATACAATATTCCGCGAGTTCGGGGGTCGGTGATACTACAAGCGCCTTGACCGTCGCTCTCTAACTGCTGAATATATGAACATTGCCAACAATTACATATAGAAATAACAAAACACAGTTTTTACAAAAAAGAATAGTAAATATAATGAGTTACTTCAATTAGAGGATTACATAGATAAACTGGGAGCCAAAAAAGAGTGTCCGGATCAAAGTTACAGGAGAAAAGGTGTCATGTCCAAAGAGAACATTTCAAGGTTATATTTGCCTCTTCCTCCCGATGAACACGTAATCATTTTCCGAAGAAACTTAGTGCTGTGAAACTTGGCACTTGTTCCTTCTCGGCCCATTCTGGAAATGGATAGATCACACTTCCAATTGCTTGTAGACTTAAACCGTCTGTCAACATTGGTCGAGTTCACTGCAGCCCAGCGAAAGTGTCCCCTTAAATCACTTGTCTTTGTCTTTTCCTTTAATTTAGTTCTTCTTCTCTATCACGTAGTGGTAAATATTTTTATACTTTTATTGCTCAAGAAGTTAAAACGGGTAAAATTATTATCAACGGACAATTGCTACAGACGACGGTGGAAAAGATGATTGGTAATAGGTCACATAAAAGACTGGCTTTAACAAAAATTTATAAACAGACTTAAATATTAATGATAGGCAATAACATGTGATCAGAAAAGTGCATCCAAGCTATTTTTTTTTTTTTTGATGAGCTGAAAATAAAATATATGTAACACATTCTTCTTACACATATCAACTTTACAAAATTGATTTATTTTTAACAGAGTTTTGAGGTTTTTTGGTTCTGTTTTATGACGCGAGACTTGTTGAGATAACTCATATCATTTGACACCCTTTTAGGTATACAAAAGCAGCTTACGATACAAGAGAGTCACTTAAAATCCTTTCCAAACAGTTTTGTAACAAAATACCTTTAATAGCAATTCAGAATTCATTCAATGTTAAAGACCATTTAATATTTCATACAGGTATAGATGACTTACTTTTGATTAAATGTATATCTTTTAGGCTAAGACTAATGTTGTCCAGTTGCCTGCAAAGCTGATTTACGGGTATTTGATAATAATAAAAAAAGGTCAGACTATCTATAGGTTTGTTACGGCGACGTAGAAGGGCCAGCTATTTGTTCGGATGAATTTGGATATGTTCAGACGAATACGTTATGTGTTCGTACTATAAATAGTATTTATTCGGACGAATAAGCTATTTGTTCGGACGAATAAGCTATTTGTTCGGACAAAATAGGATTTGTTCAGACAAATTAGCTCTTTGTTCGGACGAGTTAGCGCCCCCCCCCCTTTCACTTATTCTCGCAGCAAACATTTTTCTTAAATTGACTACATAAAAAAGTGAACTAACATGAAGTTACCCCATCCCTGATCATTTTGGTGAATATGTTAACAACTGAAGTGAAATGAAGTAATATATACAGGAACATTACGCTCTGCGCCACCACCCCATCACATCCCGATTAGGAATTTTACGATTTTTAAAAATTAAGTTGTACATTCCCCCATTTAATTTAGATATTTTTTTTGGATGAGTCCCCCCTCCCGACTTTTAAAAGCGAAGCTACGTGCCTGAAATACTTTTTGAGTTGCCAAGCCGTGAATTGAAACTGTTTCACAGGTATGTGATAATGAAAACAGCCAGGCTATCTGTAGTTTTGTAGATACATCAAAGAAAACAATGATATTTAACACATGTTATTAGCACCGTTGTACCTACCTACCCAACGCATCAATGTACTTAAAGTTGATTATCTTTTTTATTTGTCGTTGTAAGATAATATGTTTTTATTTTTATTTAAACATATATCCACTGTTTTCCCCCTGAAGACAAAACTTGATTGCAATAATAGAAGGGTGTTCTCAAAGTAAGTTTACTTTAAGGAGACAGTACGGCGCATCTTATAAAAAACTGACTTTAAAAAAATTCCCGATCGGATACGGTATTTTTGTATTACCCATAAATGTATAAACTTTCAGAAAATTGCAAATTTCTCCATCAAATCACTTTAATCATTTCAATTAAAGTAATGATTATTTATGGTCCATAAATATATACATCGCATTGTTATGACATATCATTGCTGTAATGTATTGTCATGAAACTAAAGTCAGTGTACGACGCTTAACGGAAACTCTCAGATACATTTATTAATTGTAGGAACACACTCCGTTTTATTAATAAAGCATCCTTTATCCTAGATGATTTCTCCTATTTTGGGATTGTAAGCTTTATACTTAATTATAGCAGTTCTTGGACTATAATAAGTCTTTTTACAGTAAATGATCAAACTTAAATTTTTAATACATAAAGACCACAAAACACACTCACACAGAGCTATATACTGTATATTAAAGGTATGATATACAGCTGGGTCTCGTTTCATAAAGAGGCCTAAATTTTGGGCCTAATTTTAGTCTAGTCCGAGGACCTACACCAAAACTTAGTCGGGAGTATTTTGCATTTCATAAAGCGGCGTAACTAGAGGTGTAAACTTTAGACTACAGCTTTAGCATAAGTCCTTGACAACGCAGCACTGCACATGCATAAAATTGTTTCTATTACTCTGTTATGTATAGGTGTATGTAGCATGTGAAAATATGATCAATTTTAGAGGAACTAGCACTTGTAATAATTTTTATTTTAAAATATTTAGGATTTGATAATGCTTGGTTCACGCAAAGGTAATTTTTTTAAAAATAATATTACTTTTCCTTCAACAATTTACAGCAACTAGTTTTTTTTAAATTTCACATATAAAACATTGAATCATCATGCCCCCCCCCCTCCCATTTTTCTGGGGAGTATGTTAAAATCAAAATACATTTTTTTTCTTGTCAAGATTTTTTGGATGAGTCCCCCCCCCGCCTTTTCAAAAACGATGCTACGTGCCTGACACGTAATTATACCAATAGATAAAAATAGATAAAACATTAAACGGAAACCAAAAAATGGTGAAGAGTATATGATTTTCTGGAATACCACCGCAAGAAGTATTATTTATTGTCAAATATACATGGAAATCTTAAATGAATTATCCGTATAAAACGTGTATAATGTTGAATTTAAAGCAGGCTTACTCGGTATTAATTTGGTTGAAGTACATGTCTTGTGTAATGTGCTCAATAGAATAATCAATATATCATTTTAAGTAATTAGGTAGTCCAAATTATACTTATTTTATTACTTTCATCATAGTGAAAATTTTGAATTTACTGGGTCGGTGTACATTTATAAGTTGTCATATTGTCGCTCTTTGTCATTACGCATTTCAATTGAAATGAATTTTAGGGGTTATATATATACGAAAGCCGAGAAGGATCATTCGAGATTCGAGATTCAAAATACGAGATTCGAAATACGAGATTCAAGATTCGAAATTCGAGATTCAATATCTAAATTAACCAATCAAATCAAGGATCTGAAAATATGTATCCTAGCGACATCAAACTGTTCTAAATAAAAATCATCCGTACATGCTCTTATATACAAATAAATGCTATTTTGTTTTCAATCATTTCGTGATGTTTTGTATTTTATCGCAATATAATGTATTTTATACATGTACATGTATTATGATAAGATACATTTTCTGTATCCAGTATTTGAAAATAATCATTTGTATTTATCAAATCAGTTTGAACTGCAGACTTGTCTAAACTCTAATGTGTCACCATTCTTGTAGTTAAAAACCATGTATCAATAACATATCTTCACTTTAAAAAGAAAATCACAAATTAAGTTTATAATTGTGCATTAGTATCAGTGAGTTTAATCGGCTTCAATTTTCAGTATTACTTGCATTCAATATTAATGCATCTACAGGTACATATGTGACCGCGTAGATTTTACGGTGCTAGAGAATTCTTCTGGATCTGCATCGGCCGTGTGCAGTACGAACCGGGTGAGGGAATGTTGGCGTAAAGGGTATAAGGTATAAGGTTGTGGCGCGTTGTAGGCCGTAAAGGTAAAAACGAAGGGTAGGTTTGCCGTATTCCCGAAAGTCCACCAGTATACAGTTCCAGAGAAATAAACAGGCAATTGATGCAGGATTCCACATTTATTGGACGAGACTCAACGATGGCAACATTATAACAATTTAACAGACAGACATGTTACAAACAAGCCGGATATGGCCAGTAGTGGCCTCCGGACTCAAGACTCTGGGTGAGTCGGACGTAGCCGAGGCTGGCCGCCGACTTCCAGACTGCCGATTGACAATTGTACATAATTATTTATAAGAATCTGAACAATGCGTATAAATTGACAGGTGATGACATAAGTAAGCTGAGTGAAAGGTTCACAGATATAAAATAATTAAATAAACTCAATGAGTCTTTGGTGTCCAAGAAATGAAAATCTGATAATTGCACAATGTTGTTTTAAGAGATTAACAGTCTTTGAGACATGGCACTCTGTTTCTTTGGAATCACATATAGAGTCCGAAAAGTGTCAATCACTAAATAAACTTGTAACTTTGTAAGAAACAAATTGTGAGAAAATATTACGAAACAGATGTTGAATTTTAAAAGTAAAGTCCAAAATAAAGTTATAATTAAACAATGAATTTTGCACGGTGATACATACATCGTAGGTTATAAAAAAATACTGTTCATATATAAATTCCCCAAAAAATATTAGCCTTTTTCTCAGGAAGAAATTTTAATGAAAGATTTTTAAAAGGTAAAGTTTTTACTAAATGTGATGTAAACTTGTTCATGGTAAATGTAAAAAGGAAAAAAATGGTAAATAGAAAAAATATAAGTTTATAAAATGCAACACAGAAAATTAGGGCACATTTTTAAAATATAAATTATGATCTCGATCTCTCTCTCTCTCTCTCTCTCGATCTCTCTCTCTCTCTCTCTCTCTCTCTCTCTCTCTCTCTCTCTCTCTCTGAATGTGACTACTTGATGTAACTTATAAAATACAATCGTCGTTTCATAATATATATTATGCTTACTTATGTTTACGTCCGAACTTACACCTACCTATAAGTGGACGTAAAATTGTGGCTTAACTTGAGTCGGACGTAAGGATGCGCTCTTTAATGGAACGAAAATATTCGAACTAGTCCCGTATTTACACCGGCGCAGCGTTAAGTCTGGACGTACGACCATTTATGAAACGAGCCCTTGGAATAGAAAACATTAATTAAGCCTATTAATTTTAAAAAAAAAGTGTTTAATTCAAAAGTATCACAAAGGAGAATGGTACAAAAGCTGAAGAAATTAGTTTTTCAATTTCAAGTATGTTTACTTCATCATTTCAAATTCTTTTCAATAGTAAAAAATACTCATTTTTCAGAAGACTTAAAACTAACCCAATCTGAATTTAAAAAAAAACTGTATTTTAATATGCTAAAAAGATTGTTGGCAGACAATGTTGAAGAAGGTAGTTCCATATTTGAGGCCACAAATTTTTTGACAAGTCCTTTCTCATTTCCTATCAACAGTGCTGAATTAGAAAGTAACATGGAAGATGGGTGTGCTATTACATCTTGTGCGAATAGATACTTTACGAACACTCCACCCGGACTAAGAAGATGAATCTGACTATTCTTCATGTCACTTACAATGATGTTAGAACGCGAGTCGCACACTACATCAGAGAATGAACATTTCTTTACAAGACTTTGACCCCTGTAGACAACCTTCAGGCATCCAGAGGAAGATAGAATCAACAGTTCAGAGGTAGATTTACTTGTCCTGTTTACTATACAGATGTCAGTGTTACCGTTCTGTCTGACTCTCCATGGTAGAGTAAATAGCCTGGTCTGACCGTCCTCTTGGTACTCGTACTCACGGATGACGTCACCGGTCAGAGTCACGTGTCTGACCAGACGTCTGCTATGTGAGTTCGGTTGATATGTTTCCGATTCATCGTCCATTAACGTGACGAGCAGTCCAAGTACATTGTTAAAGGTTGCTTGACAGACCCCACAAGGAATCAATGGACCAGTACTGAATGACTCAGATACTGGTACAACATCATGGAAAACCTTGTATATAGAAAATCGATTAATTGATTTTTTATTAAAATCAGTAAAAAATAGATCAGCATTGTCTGTAAGGCATGCGCCATTTGCATTTGACGTAATTTTTCTCTTCATACCTTTAGATTTATCGCTTAATTCTTTCACCGATGAATTTTACGTGTAAAGTTCCTAACGCGAATTTTCCGTGAAGTTGCGGTTAGCCCGGTAGCATGCCAATCGGCTTTCTACTAAAAATACTACCCAACTTTCACGAACGTATCTTGTATTTGATTTGTATTCTAGACTGTAAATTGTAATGTAAAAGTTCTTAAAATCCATATGGTGAATTCAGGGGAAAGCTCAATTCGTTACACTCGCTCAAGTTTACGCTGAATAAAAACTCCAAAACGAAACAAAAGTTAAACAAGTTGTATTTAAGTTGATGAAATAACGGTACATGGTATTCCAATGAAAACCGATTCTCGGAGTTCCGAGATAACAACTTGATAACGTGCGGAGATTCCAGCACGGACAGTCCGATATAATTCTTTGTACAAAATCGAAACTAACGTGCGGAAATCCAGCACAGCTAGCCCGATATCACACACACTCCACTAACGTGCGGGGTTCCAGCACAGTTAGCCCAACATATCACTTCATGCTAACGTGCGGGGTTCCAGCACAGCTAGCCCAACCATTCTCTTCCAGATCTTAAACCATTCTCTGTTACAATTTTTTTTTTTTTGACAGGCATTGCTTTTTTTATGACAAAGGGATAGTAATGGCATGCCAGAAAAGTAAACATTCACACATATAGCTGTTACGATAATTTCACACTTCTATTGTCCAACAATTATTTAATTTGCCTGGAGATTAACTTAAGAAGATATCAAAGACTAGTGTCAAGAGGATTAACATTTTTGTCAAATGAAAGCATCTCCGTTTGTTTGTTTGGTTATTTCCTTTTTTTTGTGTTACAAACTAAATTGCGTAATTAATCTGAGAGAAAAAAAAAATTAAACTTAAGTTCTCATAGCAGCTTGTAAATTTTAAATTGATAACCTGTTACATTAAAAGTTTAAAATCGAAGATTTCTAAACTTATCTATAACAATCTAGATTGTTATAGATAAGTTTAGAAATCTTCGATTTTAAACTTTTAATGTAACAATTCTACTTCACCCGCTTGTATGGAGACAAGAATATCTTTATCGAATTCTGCCAAAACATCTATAAATTCTGTTCCAATATGAAATGAATCTGACTCTATCACAGTGATGTCATTTAAATCAACAATATCTCCCATCATTAATTTCAGTAAATCTTCTTTGATCAAATTCTCTTCGTATCTCAATGGATATCCCAAAATCGTTATACCCCTGTCTCTGTTAGACAAGAGGTTGGTCAAGTCCCTGAGGTTGTCTATCAAACTATAGTCAGACATTGTACTGTGCTTTTCTTCTATAAAGTCAACGACATCCATAATTTGTTCTTTTTTCTTTTCCAAGTTTAACCTACCATCATTTGTTTCAGAGTTTTTACTTTCCAGATTTCCCCTTAATTTTTTTTCGTAATTCTTCCTGATTTCGTCCAGTTTTGAAACAATCGCTTCAAAGTGTTTCTGAAGCTTTGAAACTTCAAACTCGCATCTTTTTTGGTTTTTCTCCATTTGTTCGACTGCCGTTTGCATCATCTCATTCATTTCTATGACATAAATATCCTTAACCTTACCCAGAGTCTTCTTTAGCTCTCTTCTCCTAAGACTTCCTGCTGTGGGAATTGTTTTCCAGTCGTGATCTTTATGGTCTGTTTTGGCACATTGTGAACAGATGAACTCATCACAGTCCTCGCATGTGATATCTATATTCACATTGTGTTTTTCACACATTGGGATGTGTTCCTGAGCAGATTCAAGCGGGTGTTTTGGAGATATGGCCGCCATGTTTATGTTTTGGTAGACACCGTGACTAGACCTAAATCCAGTTGCGTCTTGTCTTTACATTTGAATGGATTTGTAAAGATTTAAATATTGACTCCAAGGAGTGCATTCTAGTTATTCATTCGGTTTGTTAAAGAACAAAGTTTAAACGACGTTGAATATTTTAATTTTATCATTGCGACTTATTGTCATCAATTTAAATTATTTCGCAGTGTTCCTATCGTTAAACAGATCCAAATGTTTTTTTATTTTTAAAATTCATGAAATTAAAATTAAATTATATTGAGGGAAAAAAACATTTCTACAAGAAAAGTACTGTATAAGATAGGGACTCTCTATATATTAGGCAGACAACATTCCTTTCTCTTTACAAATGTCCGGGTCTAACAGGTATCTAAGAAAAACAAACGGGTTCAAAATTCTACTAGTATCTATGTAGTTATGTGTTTTCTAAATGCTATATTCGTCAAATTGAGGAATGTTATTCTTTAACGTACTGTTATTGGGTCTTCAAACATTGAATATAACCATTTGTAAATCGTCATTTGTAAGATTTTTCGGGCTTCGGTAAATTTTTGATTCATAATCTATTCGATGCAAGTTTAACATTTGCACTTTCATCATTTGTGATATGTATTTTTAGTTTTGCAAGTTACTGCACCATTATGACGACAGGGGGTGCAGGCTACATTGAATCTAATCATTCCTTCAATCTCATTAGACCCGTATTGCATACTCAGCCATTCATGAATACTGTATTATTTTGCATTCATTGAACTATATTTCAGTTTACCAATACATATAAATATCATAAATGTTTACACTTAGTTTTGCAACACTATAATGTAGTAGTGTATGTTCATTTTTTTCATAACTGTTAGGGACAGGATTGGGGTTGGGGTTTGGGGTCCAAAATTTATCATGAAGCACCAAACTCAAAGTGTATTATCAACCAATCTATTTAAAATTAGATCTTTGATCCGCTCCTATTAGATCTAATTTTAATTAGATTGATATTCAACTTGCCAAATACAGAAAACATGTTAGACAAACCCTTTTTTCTGCCTTTCATTAACGTAACATACCTACTAGCACTAATAATAATCAACATGAATATCTGAAACACTCTCCTTTGCAGGCATTTTCAATATCTCTCTCCATTATGATAATTTATAGAAACTGAATTTTGTGTGTTTATCATTTATTACATTGTATAAGAATGATGCATTTTCTTTCATGATGATGAATACTTTGCAGCATGTACTTCAAGGATTCATGACAGTTATTTCATGTACAAATGTTATGATTATTCATACACTATCAAAATAGTGTTTCTCAATGTCATAAATATATGATCTTTGATAGGCAATAAAACATTGCCTATGTTAAAGCACAATGACAAAACAAAATACAAACAAAATATAAACAATGACATTATCAAGTCATCAATTTTCAAATTCCTGTTTTGAATAACACAATCTTTGAAATAAATTGTGCAAGTGTACATGTTACACACTTGCAATGCATTTATCTGACACAAAAACTAACAGATTATTTTGTGCTTGCATTTTGCACATTGATTTTCATTTCATATTTCAAAGTATATTAATACAGGACAATCTAAGATATTTCAATTTTAACGATCCCACTTTAAGTTATTAATCAGGGAATGTCACTTTTACACACATGGGGTAAAATGTTGAACACTCTAACCACTGTTGCTTTTGCTGTCAATAGTGAACACTCTAATCACTGTCGCTTTCGCTGTCACTCTCGCCCTCCTTCACGTCAATGCTGAATTTATACTCCTGGTCACAGCCCATGTAGGCGTCGCTCATGAAAAAGATGGTGTAGTTGTAGTGACCGGGGGAGGGGGCCACAAAGTCCAGTTTAACCTTGGCCTTCTGCTGCAAGGTCAGTCTCCTGATGGACAGCAACGAGTTGGACTTGTTGTCCCCTATCACCACCCACCAGCCTTCCTCTCGTTTCTAGGGAGTAAAAAGATAAAAATTTAGATACACTGTACCATATATCATTATCTTAAAGCATATGTTTTTTTATACGTCGACAGTGTCGAACAAAGTTCAGGCATCAATATGAATTCACCTCAGTCACAACTGCTAATACTAAATCACTATTTCATATGTCACTATCTCAAAATATTTAAAATGACTACATTCCTAAACTTTGCCGTCATCAAACAATTACTCTTTCTCTCTCTCTCTCTCTCTCTCTCTCTCTCTCTCTCTCTCTCTCTCTCATCATACCTGAGGGAAGAATGGTGCCACAACTGGTCCCACTAGTTCATCTTCTCTTTCCAAGGAGACAAGCACATTGACGGGGGAACCACTGAAATGAAAAGAGTCTTCATTTAAACCAATTTGAAATTTCCTTATATTCATATTGCAGTCTCTATGTTTTTAAAAAGTTTAATTACCCACAAAAAAAATTATTTACAAAAGTTTTAATTCTGTCTTCAGCCCAACTGAAAATACACATATTTAAAGAATAAGGAAAAATATTCTAATAATCATATTAGATTTATATACAAATTAGAGAGAACTGAGTTAAACACTGTGATCTTTGACCATCTCAATTAAAGGAGTTGGTTCCCTTTACCTGTGAATGCCTTCTTTTTCTTGGACATCGAATGACATCTCGATGTTGGGGTACTTGTTACAGAAGCGAGCCACGTCGGCCATCTGTTCCTCCGTCAGCTGTAGAAGCTCATTCCTTTCATCATCCTCCATCTCCATGATGTCAAAGATGCTCTCCATTTTCTAAAAACCACAGCCATTCATTTCACCATTAAAAAAATTTCCTTTCATCTTTCAGATAATCATTATTTACAAATGAAAATCTAATAAGAAATATCACCACTTTATTACAATATCAAATACCAAGAAGGAGGAATATCAAAAGGTCTGTAAAAATCTGAAGTCATTATCTTATAAACTAACAAAATAATCCAAAAGGGGACACTTGCTACTCCAAGTGTAGGTCAACACTTGCATCGAAAGCTGGGTATATCTATGGATTTTATACTACACATGTATTTGTAAGTACAGAAATGAAGTTTGAATGACTATATCGTTGAACAATGAACCTCACAGTCAGGAAAAGAGAAATTTTTTTGCCTGGTATAATAGCCCACCTTTTCCTGGCACCGCTTAATGATGTCCTGTGAGAAGTGGGGGAGCTGTTTGAGATACGAGTCCTTGCCCCACATTGCCTGGGTCACCATCTGAGCGAGTTCCATGGCTGCTAGGGCGGGGCTCAGCCACCCGTTACTGCTCAGTACATCCACACAGGCCTGGATCAGGCGGATTGCCTGTCAACAAAACAAAACGATATAAAATGTACCGCAGATTGAAATTTCAATAAAACAAATAGAGGATGTGTTCAACATTAACAGTATTGTTCATGCATGTATAAACTAAATTTATTTCCCAATAACATTTTTTGCATTTCAAATTGATATAGAATAATTCTGTTTCCATATACATGTAATTTATTTTCAAACAAGAAATGATCATAAGTACCCTTTCTCATGATAATCACTGGGAAAAGTTCACACACAAAAACTGTCTTGTCAAATATGAACTTAAAATGAACTAACTACAATATAACACAAAGAAAATAATTTCCTCATCAATTTAGTAAACATGTACTCAATATCAAACTTTCTGACCCCACCCCCCTCCCAAAAAAAAGAAAATCCAATATAGTCATCAAGCCCCTGTGTATACCTTGCTGAGTATCTCCTCAGTGTCGGACTGTAGCTCCGCCGACAGCTGCATGCGGGACAGGTGGGCCTGTAATAGGAGGTTGGTCTTGACGTGAGGGTCGTTGTACTTCTGGTTGGACAACTTGTTCGGCAGTCGACTGGCCAGCTGAAGTAAATCAACAATAGATTTATTAATATTAAGTAATTCACCATTTAAAGAATTAATCTAATTTTTAACAGGGTTTATTTGTGTTTCTCACTGACTCAGATTACTGGAAAACTTAAAATGAATTATGCAGGGAAATTTCAGAGAAAACACAACAATGTGTACAAACATCCAACCCCAATGAACTTTTACAACAAATATATTCACAACTACACATCCAGTCAAATAGATTGGAAAGTTGTGACTGCATCTCGTTCTGATTTCATTTGTCATATGACTTTAATATCTTTTATCATAAAAGTACCTGAATGTACAAAGTAAATATGCAGGTGCTTGTACTTACAGATTTCAAGATGGCCTCCTCGTGGTGTCTGATGGGAACATCTTCATACTCGGCGGCATTAGAGATAATCTCCAGGAGACCTTTAATCTTTGTCTTGTTGTTCAGAGACAGACTGAAAGTTTCTGTAAGAAAAAACAACCCCTAGAATTAATTTCTTCCAGTCCATGTAGCAAAGAAACCAATAGAGTACTAATTATCAATTGAAGACCTATTTCGCAGATTTTGATCTTGAATCAACCCACTATATCAAATGTTTAAAGAAGTTAACACAACTAAATGTTCAATGACGTAGACAGAATTTATTTTTGATTTTACTTAATAAATCTACAAAGTTGTGTAGACTCAAAACTAGTAACTCCACATAATCCACAAAAACTGACGCACAGAGATAATATTAAAGCCATAGTGTGAACAGACAACTCTGAATACAATGTTTGATTCTATAAATAAAACTCTCCATTCCCAGACTACACGATGGGGACACTGACCTATGGTGGTGTAGTTGATGTAGTAGTAGGCGGCGATCATGCCCAGATTGAGCGGCGTCATGTCCATCTCGTCCTCCACACTGATACACTGTATAAGGAGATCAAACAGGCATTAAACTTGCAATTACTGTAGAATCACATATATTCGTTGGGTTAAAATTTTGTTGTTTTTAAACCATACAAAATTTCATTGGGATTTAATTTTGCCGTATCTTGATCTCTAAAATGTATTACGGATCAACTCTGTATTTATGAATTCTTGGGTTAAAAATTCCTCATGGATTCAATTTCATTGATAAACACTGCCAATAAAAATGCCGAAATTAAATCTTCAATGAATATTTCTTCTTCTATAGTATACAGGAAAGCAATATTTTTTTCCCGGACTAACATTCATTAACTCCATTCATTAAAAAACCCTTTATTTGCAACTTTTTGAGCTCACTTAAGTGTCAGGTTTATTGTCCTATTTTCAGGCTTATTAAAAGCTGACAAGTTTCTCAAATGAACATGATGAAGTTGACAAACCTTGGACTGTTCAAGATCTGACACCGTGTTCTCGACCAGCTCAGACAGGTGGTCCGACAGATGTCTGTGTGTCACACCTACAACAAACAGGAAAATACATCATCAAGGGTTTAATCCTGTATAATAAACAACAAAACTAATTACGATAATTTACATTCATAGACTTCATTGTAGGTCGATATGCGGTAATGTGGACCCATGTCAAGTGATATAGACCATAGACACAGAAGGTAATGTTGACCAAGTTTGCAAACTTACGGCAGATTTGCCATGATTTCTCTTGTTGTATACAGCATAAGTTACTAATATTTTATTTGATATATATATCTTCTTTCAGTTTCAGTTACCCTTAAGGTTGTAGTAATTGTTACCTTGTAGGATGTAATAATGGTTAACTTGTAGGATGTAATAACTGTTACCTTGTAGGTTATAGTTACAATTACTTAGTAGGTTGTAAAGTCAGTTACCTTGAAGGTTGTAGTAGTTAGGGTTCTGGGTCATCCTTCTGTACAGGAAGGTCCATGTCAGGTAGTCCACAGCATCCTGTTTGTTCTCAATGGTCTTTGTCACCACCTCAGCATTGAAGTGATCATGTAAACAGTGGTCCAAGTGGCTCTGTCAAACAGAAAGAGAAAGTAGAATCAAACAGAAAGCACATGTAGGTACAAACAGAAAGTACTTATTGGTATAAACTGAAAGTGTGTAAAGGGTAGAAATGAGCTGATTACAGAGATCAAATGCACAACATACAAGAGATCTGCAATCAATAAAAAAAATTTAATGACAAAAACCTAATTCTGTAGCTCTTTGAGTACGATAAAGTTCACCATGACAAATTAGCAAAGCTTTTGTTTTAGCTCAGTGTTTGTGCTGGTCAGTGCAAAGTGAATACAACTCACCTCCACCGGAAGAGGTTCATACAGGAATTTCTTGAAGAATTCTTTCTTTGAACTTTGACACATGATCAAAGCTTTACCTGAAAGTTTAAAATGCCCAATTATAAAAGGTATAAATTGTTTTTAAATCAGAATTTAAGTATTTATATATTTAAGGATTGGCTGATCATTTTTCTTGCATGCCTTAAACATGATGTGAAACAGTTTCCTGTCAGTCCCTTGTAATACATCTATACATGTACATGGTAAGCATCAGTTCCCAAGAACGTTCTGATATTTATCAATTACACAATTAAACAGGTTCAGGTAAATATTTCTTAACCTTCCTGATCTGTGAGTGGACGGTTGGCTCGACCAATCATCTGTAAGACGTCTGGCACTGGATAATCTTCATAACTGTAACAGAGACACACAACATGCTTAACATTCAGAGCATCTTTATTCATAAATTCCCTTTTGATATTTTTCATTGCAAAATAACTTCTTAAGTAAAAACTAAAGAAAAATAATCAAATACATCTCAGGATTTAATTAACAAAGAGTCAAAAACATGATAAATTCTGATTTTGACTCTCAAAACTTACGAGTGTGTTTTTCCGTCATAATACTGGGTATCCATGACAACCACCAAATAGGCAGACACACTCATGCCCCAGGAGAGACTGCGAGAGGCCACCAACACCTGTACAGCACCGCTAGAGAACAGATGCTCCACTGCCTTCCTCTCTATGTCACTCAGGCCCTCATGGAGGTACCCCACGCCATTACTGAGTGTCTCCTTCAGGGTCTACAAATTATAAACATTTGTAAAAAGTTTGATAAGACATACAATTTTTTTTAATTTCATTACTCAAAAAAACTGTTTGAGATTATTTCAATCCCATAATATGCTGTTTCTGATTTCACTCCAATCTTCTGTAAAAAATTTGAGAGGACACATACTTTTTTCATATCAATACTTAAAAGACATGTTTGAGATTATTTCAATCCTATAATATACTGTCTTTGATTACACTCAAACCCTATTTTATTCCCTTGCTATAACTGTATTCAAATTCCTAATTTCATTTTCAAATTGAGAATTCAAAATTCGAAAAATTTGACAATTTCAAAGCAACCGAGTAACACTCCGAGGCAAGACATACGTCCATATATGTGAGACCTCTACAGCCAAATACTTCGAACTGCTAAGAGGTCTACAGCCTATATAGGGGTTGGATGGATAGCAGTGATTAAAGAGCAATATGGCAGACAGTGCCTATTTAAGAGTGTTGTTCAGCTTTAAGCAATTACAACACATCAGTATGTCAAGTAAGGAGATGAAATCCTCAAATTATGAAAATCCAAAATATGAAGACTTCCCAAGCCTGCATATATTTTCTACATAGTAAGTTTCATGAAACTGAAAAAAACCCAGTAATTTTGGTTACATATCCCGCAATCCTACCTTGTCTGTGATCTTCTCCAGGAATGGTTGGATATCTTCCTCCTTTACGTGGAGGAAGCGACTTCTAGGTGTCTCTGTGTCAACCTGAATCTCAGCAGCACTGAAGGTCAAAATGTCAATGGCAGTCAAGCGTGTCTGTTTCCGTGATGGCACGAAGATGATGACAGGTTTACGTGGTGAGTGACGCAGGATGGCCTGGTAAGTGGGCTTGGCCATTGCAATTATTCGGGACAAATTGTGGCTGATGTTCAAACCCTGAATAGAGGCATATAAGGTTTGTTTGATACAGTTTTCTTTACATCTAAGATTTGTTTTTGATCTTTGCTCTATGAAACAAATCCTATCATCTTGCAAGATATCTCGGGTGCACTCTCTCACTCTCTCCTTTCTCTCTCTCTCTTTCATATAAGTGGGTATATATGGTATATGAACTTTTTTTCTGTATCTCTCTCTTCCTTTCTCACTCACTAACCTGTATGTGTAGCTCCAGGGGCACAGGTCTGACATTGGGGTGGAAGTTGAAGAACCCTGTGGGGGTACAGCCAAGCCACTGGGACACGTCCTTGGCATTGGAGATGGAGGAGCTGAGGGCAACCACTCGGATTGTGTGCTCCAAGTGGGCCGACATGTAACGCATACGGGAGCAGATCACCTCCAACACAGGCTGTAATTATAAGACAAGAACATCATGTAACAGAAAGAAGATATCTAATGTTCATTGATTAAGTTTAGGTATGATAATATTTGTCATCAAATTGGCATACATGTACCGTAATCCGGTGAATATAATACGCAGTAGTGTACAATACGCACCCCCCACTTTGGCTCTGAAAGTGGTGAAAAAAAGCTAGTTTGGATGTATAATACGCATTGAAAAAATTGACAAAACGGTAATGCTGAGTATTAACAACGCAGTTATAAACGCTCAATTTCATCGTGGAAATACACTACCGGAAATAAGAAAAACACGATAATTTTTTAGATACGGATTTATTGTAACTAATACATCGTGGTAATATCTTTGATTTATAATCATTGTATAAATAGACCTAGTATAAAATATTCTACCGTAAATAAAATTAATTACTTTTAACAATCGTTAATTGTTTTGACATCACTACCCAAAAGTAGCGAAATGGTGTACAGGTATGGAGAAGTGGACCTAATTAAATTCTTAAACGATGCCGATGATCAAAGCGATCAATTAGAGGCGTAAATTATGTGCTCTGTCTGTATAAACAATGCATTAGGTTTGATAGGAAAATCAAAAATTTAATCATTTTCCAGTAAGATATTGATGCGTTAAGATGGGTAACGTACATCAGTCATTCACAGCGAGAGAGAAGTTGAAAGTAATCGCGTATGCCGAGGCCCATGGAAATCGCGCAGCAGGGAGGCAGTTTTCCATCAACGAGGCCAATGTTCGACTATGGAGACGTCAGAGAGACAGACTACAGCAGCTACCAAAGACCAAGATGGCAGAGAGAGGGCGTTCAGCACTTTTCCCCGACTTAGAGGCCGAGCTGCTCATCTGGGTCACGGAGCGCAGACTACAGGGATATGGTGTTTCTACTGCTGAGATCCGCGTCAAAGCCCTGAAGATCGCCAAGAAGGACCCCAAGGCACGAGAATTCAAAGCATCGACGGATTGGTGTTACTCCTTCCTAAAGAGACACAATCTTTCCATCCGGCGGAGGACCCACATCTCGCAGAAATTTCCCGAGGACTACGACGAGAAACTATCCAACTTCCAGAGTTTTGTGATAAAGATGAGGAAGAGACATGGCTACAGCTTGACACAGATCGGGAACGCTGACCAGACTCCGCTGACATTTGATCTTCCCGCCGATACCACTGTCAACCCCAAGGGCGCATCAACAGTGTCGATCAAGACAACGGGCAACGAAAAGAACCGGTTTACCGTGATGCTGGCCTGCACTGCTGATGGGGGAAAGTTACCACCGTATGTTGTGTTTAAGCGGAAGACAATGCCCAAACTTCAGTTTCCCAAGGGAATCCACGTGAATGTGCATCCCAACGGCTGGTTTGATGATGACATTACAAAGGACTGGATAAGGAAAGTGTGGGGACGACGACCAGGTGCAGACCGGGGCCTGTTAGTGTTGGATGCGTTCCGCTGCCATCGATCCGAAGCTGTAAAGGACATTCTGAAAGAAAACCACAAGACAGACATTGCCATTATTCCAGGAGGAATGACCAGTGTTCTTCAGCCCCTCGATGTCAGCGTGAACAAGCCTATGAAAGTCGCACTACGACAGAAGTGGAATTCATGGATGTGTGGTGACCAGCATACAAACACAGCTCAGGGACGCATGCGGAAACCCGAACTTGACACCATCTGCACATGGATCAAAGAAGCTTGGGAAGAACTCGATCCCCAGATCATCGTCCGTGCCTTCAAGAAATGCTGCATCTCCAACGCACTCGATGGATCCGAGGACGACATTCTTTGGCAGGAAACTCCATCCACATCTACAGAGGACAGCGATGCAGAAGATTGTGACAGAAATGACATTGTCTATGATGACGACAGTGAAGATGAAACCCCCCTCTCTGTGCTTAGAGACATCTACAGGATGTTCGGCGAAAGTGACGACGAGGAGTTCGAAGGATTCTAAGTGATCAGTGCTTAATGTGATCAGTGCTTTGATGTGATCAGTGTTATTATTTCGCATGCTGTTTCATTTTATGTGTTTGTTATTTATTTATTTATTTGATTACTTGAACAGTTGAAAGTGACACGTTGCTTACAAAACGGGACTCTATTGAACTGAAGTGTAGTGCTTTGAAATGTATGTGTGTTTAAATGTTTTAACAGATTTCAATTTTAATTGTCTTCTAATGATATCTGTGATGCCTGAAACATAATAAATTATATGCAGAAATATTTGTGTTGTTTATAGTACACTTATAGCCTTAGGGGGTGTCTGAGATAACCAAGGTGTCAAGCGTTAGCGTTGTGGGGCACAACAATGGCTTCAATTAACGGAATAGGCTATAGAATATTATATTCATAATTATTTGCAAGAAATCAATTATCATTACATAAAAATGCTTTAAAATGAGTCAAATGATTTGTAAGCTGTTTTCAAAGATCGGTTACAAATATAGCACGTGGCCAACCAAGCCCGGATTATATAAACATCTATTAATAACAGCTGTAATGGCGGCGTACACGGAGATAAAGAAAAGGCAGTTCAAATTAATTTTTAAAGGCCATTTTGAGACAGTTTATTGATTAACATACCTTAAATATACATTTTCTCTAATAATATGGTATAACAATGATTTCCTACGGGTCAAATATTAATATATATATGATAATGAAGTAATGTTACGATGTATAGCGGGGTATCGTTTCTGTTTGTGGTCAGCATAGGTAATACGCCTGTATGATATCTCGTGCTTCACCTAGGAAAAAAATGTGTCAAAATCCTATAGGGATGTATAATACGCACCCCTTTCTCACGGTAATAAATGCTGAAAAAAAAGTGCGTATTATATTCACCGGATTCCGGTAATTATATAATAGAAAGTGCTTACATGTCATTGATTTAAATTAAGTAAAAATTATCGAATGTCTTGGTTATTGAAACAAGACCTATTGACCCACTGACCCCAACTTCCTGACCAATCAGATGGAGTTCATCCACCACAAAGAGATTGACACTCTGCACATTTTTTCTGACTTTCCATCGCCTTGACAGGACGTCCCAGATCTCTGGAGTACTGATGATGATGTTACCCTGTGAAATTACAAACAGTAGAAAGTTACACAAATAACCAATATCATGTAATGACAGTTTACAGTAATTCCTTATTTTTCATGAAAGCTAATTTCGCAATTATTCTGCTGTTTTGAATAAAATTATGAGTGTATTAAATCGCAAGCACTAATTTTCCTCAATATTTCATATAGTTCAAAACTGTCTAATAAATAAAAGAGATTCAAAAAATATGCAAGATCCGCTTCTCGCAATTTTATGCAAATATGAATTCCTTGCATTTAATTAGGAATCTAATTTAAGTTCTCTTGCAGACTTTTCCTTCAGATTCTTTTCAATTGAAGTTTTGGCTAAAATATCAAAAGTGCTCTTTTACAGTATGACATTGATAACATTTTAGAGGAATCTCAGCATTGACCTTGACCTTACCTTTGCCAGAAGTTTGAGGTCAGTGCCAGTTTCACCTGTCAAAAGAACCACTTTTTTCCCCAGCTGTCCTCCAAATTTGGCCGTCCATTCTGCATACACCTAAAGTAACATCCAAGTTTTATGGGAGATAAAAAAAATTGAAATTGATGGATCTGAAACACGTTGGATGTATCTCGTAAAATTATTCTCCCATGGATAGAGACTGCATTAAAATTTTTAAAGGCATAATTGAAAATTTTCTACACTAAGTCTTATTTAAAGAAGGAAAGGAAAAGAGGCGAAATTTCAATCAAATTGCTTAACACAATTTTCTATTAAATATCATAATTCTCAATACCAATTTGATGTTTCTCCCTGTACAAATTTTATGATAGTTACATAACTTTCTTGGGGGTTTTACCTGTTGTGCCAGAGGCTCTAGCGGGGTTACATATACACAGCGCCCATCTGGGTTCTGTGAGAACATCCTCAGGATGGCAAACTCCCCACAGATTGTCTTTCCACTCCCTGTGGGAGCCCCAATAAACACGTTCTCATCTGTGTGGTACACAGCATTGAACACTGAAATATAAAATATGTCAATCAAATACAACTGATCAACAGAGTATTTGTACATTATGTATATCACATTTAAACCATTAAAAAAAATTTATTTTAAGTACATTGTACTCCCAAGATACCCTTCATGCATAATCACAGAGTACCTCCAATGAAAATAAGTTTACAATAAATTTAAATGGTCTACTCTTCATTGATAATACATGTATCATACTTCAAACTATCTGACCTGAGAAACCAAAGATTAATTTAATGGACTTCAAATTAAAGAAAAAAATGTTTGTAGTTATCATAAATTTCAAAATCATTAAGAGTAGATGCTTTGCCAATGAGATGGCTTGTAACCTACCCTGGGTCTGGATGGGGTTGAAGAAGGGGAACTTGTCGCTGTAGAGGCTCTCAAAGGCTGGGCTCCTGAGGGCGGAGACAGGAAGTGGCTGGAGGTCCAGGAGCTCGGTGGGTGGGGGGTACTTCTCTGGGAGGATCAGGTGACGGAACGAGACGGGAAGCTGAGTCTCAGCCCCTGAAAACAGGAAACAGAAGATATTAAGTTGTTCTAAGCAAAAAAAGTGCAATCTGTTGATTCATTCAAAATATGTGTTGGGGCCAATTATAGTGGATTGTCAATATGTCAAAGGTTCGATGGATGTGATATCATGCATTTGTTTGTATATGTATGTTAATGTATAATAAATAAAGACTGCGTTCTATAATTTGGATGGGATGTTAATTTATGGCAAAGGGGTACCCAAGAAATCCACAAAATTTGAGCCCCAATCAATTATAATGATTCCACAGTATTTTGCCTCTGTTTCACTTCAATTTGTAAACTGTTCAGTGCAGGTACTATTGCAAATGCATAAACTGTGTGTATATTTCACACTTAAATTAATAGAACAAGCATAATGTAGAACAGTACACAGCGTATCAGTTACATGTATCAGATTTACTCTTTAGCTGGGTCCGCAGAGCAAGTCAAAAGGTCAGTTCACAAGAAATGAGTTACCTTGTGTGAAATTTACACCTGAACAGGGACTTACCTATCCAACGGTCAGACACAACCCTGATGAAGTACTGGGGAGGAAGTGGCTCAAACACAGGCACAAAGAACTTCACAACATGCTCATCCTGAGCAAATTTGCTGAAATGAAAATGTGGCAGAAATTTTTAAAAGCATACATATGTCCAATATTCTAAACAGATATGATATCCTTACATATTTGTGTTGATAAACCATTACACAGGTATATGTACATGCATACCATGTACAAAATGAAAACAAAGAATGACACTAAATACTCTTCATGGAAGATATTCTGGAAATTTTTGGATTTGTTATTGGACACTTTAATCCTTACCTTTTAAGCAGGAAGTACTCGTGATGTAGAATGACCTCACTGTCCACATCCTCCACCAGGATCCAGAACGCCTGAATAAATTGCATAAACAATGTTAGAAGTGTATTGGGCCTACTTTCATTTTGATTTTTTCAACATTTCCTACTTTCAATTTTATTAGTACAGTATACTATATGCAAAACTCAAAACCTTCATTTACATGTAGTGTCATATAAAGTATCTGAAGATGGCAATTGTCTACTTATTAAGACTTATAACTGAAATAAAATCTCTCACCTCGGAGGTTCCGTGAACTTCCTCACTCCACTGGAAGTCAGGGGTGATGGTCAGTTCCACTCTCAGTGTAGCCCTTGTGATTGGCTGGACATGCACAGACAGTTCTAGTTTGGGGAAAAGATGCACATATTTATGGATAGTTTTTCCACTCTTTGGTACTCGGATGAACTCTCCGATTTCCAGAGGATCAAGGTCATAGAGGCGCTCAAAGGGGAAGTTTTTCTTCTCGATTTTCTTGATGACCTCAATGGGCATCTTCTTGTCCTTGAACTGCCTTAGTGGACACATACTCTGCCACCTGGAGAGAGGCACAAAGTTCAAGACAATGACAATAAGATTGATGAACAATACGTCAGTAATCAAGTTCTAGCATTTAAACAAACTGTACACATATGATCATATCTGCAAGTAGGTATTTTCATATTGCTAAATTGACAATGTGTTATGTGTACTTGCAAGAAGTACAAGAATTAAGGGTATATTAAAAAGTTACAATCTTAAATGGAGTTTGCAAACCCAACAAGTTCTTCAGCCAACTCCAACCTGAATTTTTTTTAAAGTTCTGCATTTACACACATGTACTAATTAAAAATTCTAATAATCTCTGATGTAAAAAAGAATTTAGGAAGAAAAATCTTTAAAAATCTTTTAAGACATGCTTGTCAAGAATTTAACAGAACCTATTTCTTTACAAGTTCCATATCAAACAATTCTGCTCCAATCATAAACAAACTTACATGCGCTTGTTGACCATCTTACAGAGGGCGAGGGCCTTATCAGCCAGCTGGGCCCAGCCTCTGTGTAGGACGATCTCAAATATGGCCCTCATCAATCGCCCCGCAGACTGGGTCACAAACACCATGTCGGACATCAGGGCAAATCCCTCCAACTTCAGCTGGGAGATGTAGGCCTGTAGCAGCACATTCACCTGAAACATAGATATCACAATCCCTGAAAGCCTGGCACTCATGACAACAAAGGTTGTTTTCAGCTGACAATATGAAATGTTAAAAACAGTCATCATTCTGGGTTTTTTTCAATTTCTTTTTTATGTTCTCCTTTGAGAACTAAGCGGGCACATAGAAAACCATCCTAGAGAAAGTATACAGTCAGGTTAATGTAAGTCAATGAGATTTTGCACTACGCAACTATTGAGAACAATCCTCTTTCAGTGATAAAAATGAGAAGTTTTGAGAGGGAACATTTAAATTTCAGTCTGACTCGACATTTCCAGAAATCCTGATGTCAGTGTACCTTGGCGCTGGGTTCCTCAATGCTCTCTTTGATCGGGATGGGTACCCTCTCCAGTAACTTTAACAACTCCAGCTTCTCCTCCTGAAAAAAAATAACATGAACATGTATAATCAAACCTGTATAATAAATTCCTGTTTCTTACAGTAACATTTATTTTACATATCCCCCTATCAGTATGGACCAAGTACAGTACAATAACATCTTTCATTCAATTTGGTTGGTGTAGATGACTGTAGACAAATTTGTTGTACCTATTTTTGGTACTTGGTTCCACAACAAGTTTATTTTTCATTATCAAAAGAATTAAGACTAAAAGTGCCAATGACCAAGTGGCACAGACAAACAGACAGAAGGACCCATATTATTCAAAATAAAAGCTTTTCACATTCCCATAGTGGATTTCACTAATTCACTAATATAATATGTCTGCATTACAATACATTGGGTGAAGTGACTCACTCCTTTATGTAAATGGTACATATTAAATGTCTCACCTCTCTAACTGTTAAGTGCTTGAACTCGGATGACAGCGAGAACACTCGGAACAACTCAATCTCGCTGAGCGTAGGCTTGAGCAGCTGGTTGTAGGTGGCAATGGTCTCGTTAGTGCAGTAGTAGTGACTGGCGATGCGCCCGAGCTCCGTGCTCTGGATCTGACCAGTCTTCTTGTCGTATTTGATCAGGTTATTTTTGTCCAAGGTCAAGGCTGCAGTGTGGATCAGATCTTTACGTCGCTGCTGTAGAAGTGGGTCATCTTTCAGCATGTCATGGCCCACACCGTACAGCGACGGCGCTCGTAACATTCTGATGTACAAATATGTGTATCCTGCAGGAACAAAATAACAGCCATGCGAATACTCAAAAATAAGCACCACAAAAAAAGTTACTTCACTTAACATAAAATACAATGCACAATAATGAAAACATTGATAAACTTTCTTATGTCATAATGATTGTAAAATTATTCATTCTTTGTCACCCTAATTTTTATCAGTATCATGAGTGTAGTTTACAATTATCTACAGTACATATTTCAAAATGTTTCAAAGCGTTCAATATGTAAATGACTAGATTTCTGGTTGCCAGTTTAGAGATCAACCTCCCCCCAACTTACCCAGCCAGTCCACTGCTTCTTTCACAGACTGTACAGTTCCCAGAACACACTCCGCATTCAAGCAATCCGACATCCGACTGACAAACTGACTCTCAATCGGTAACTGAAAACAGAAGACACTTTATAAAGGCTTACTATTCTCTAATGAGTTAATATTTATTTAAAATAACTGGAATTGAATGTAACTTCTTTTGTGTTTAGGGATGAAGAGATAAAATTGAATTATTAGGAGATCATGTGACTGTCATGTGATTGCCATGTGACCTACCTGCTGGTTCATCAGTGACAGGTAGTACTGTAGCTCGCTGTGATTGGTTATCATGATCCCCTCCCCCTTTGTGTCGTATTGGGGTCGGCCAGCTCTTCCAAACATCTGCAAGTCATAGAAAAATAAAAATGTTAAACTTTACAGAATTACTTGGTTACAAAAAAAACAACAACAAATATTCAAGAAATGATGACAACACACTTCCTTTTAACTCTTGTACTACTTAAATAAAGTTAGATTTTCTACATTATAAATTTCTGACCTGCATGACATCAAGAGCACTGAGCTCCACCCAGCGCCCCTTCTCTGGGTTATAGATCTGTGTCCCCTTGATGATGACCGTGTGGGCGGGTAGGTTGACCCCCCAGGCCAGGGTGGAGGTGGACACCAGCACCTGAATGTGCCGGTCGGCAAACAGGTCCTCTACCAGGATACGGTCCACTCTGGAAGGTACAAGTCAAAGTTTACATCTCTCCTTTTACATGTATACTGAAGTAAATACAACATATTTCCTCTGCACACTTACATATACACATGCATGCAATGTTTGTGTACATGCATATATATATAATACTGTACACCCAACACAAAGCTTAATTCACCTGCAAGTGAATTAATTCCGATATATCCATATGAATGTGCATACGAAAACTGTAAAACACATATACCGGTACATATGGTTTCTGATTTTATACACCACATTTATTTGTTTTACACAATGGATTGTAAGTAAAGCAAAATTTATTGAACTACCGTCCTCATCTTTACATTCCAGCTTACTGTAAACATACGACATTTGGTTGTGTATAACAAGATATCTGTGAGCCAATGCTCACTAGTGATACCCCCGCTCTGATGTGAATATGCAAAATAAGCAAAGTCGACATTTAACAGAAAGCTGGCATCCGATTGGTACAGAAATATATCCCACAATATAGCATGCCTAAACAAACACTGTGTAAAAATTTCAAGCATCTCCGATAAATAGCTGCTGAGAAATCTTTGACGAAAATTTGTTTGAAAATTTTGGCAAAAAATAAACAAAGTCATTATTTAACAGGAAGTTGACGTCCGATTGATACAAAAATATATCCCACAATATGGCATGCCAAAACAAATAGTGTGTTAAAATTTCAAGCATCTGCGATAAATAGCTGCTGAGAAATCTTTGACGAAAATTTGTTTGAAAATGTTGGCTAAAAATAAACAGTCGTCATTTAACAGGAAGTTGACACCCGATTGGTACAAAAATATATACCACGATATGGCATGCGTATACAAATATTGTGTTAAAATTTCAAGCATCTGCAATAAATAGCTGCAGGACTGTAGCTCCCGGTCTGAAAAAATTCGGATGGACGACTTGGGAGCTACAGTGCCTCCCATAGTAAAAAACTGCAATTTACGGCGCACAAAAAATTGCGCTAAGTTTGGACTTATTAACCTTATTTTCACACAAATTCTGTAAAAATAATTAGAACCATAAAATTCTTCAGCAAATTTACTACTGATATCATCACTTTACTTGCCTCAGACCTTCTCTTAAACATGATAACCGACCTCGGAAAATGAAGTATGTTAATTTACGTCGAGATCGAGAGTCGCCATTTTTAAATGTAAACAAACATGCACCACTTTAATTGACAGGGCTGGGGATGGTGTTTAAAAGAATATCAGAGGCAAGTGAAGTGACAATATCTGTAGTAAAATGTCCGAGGAATTTTTGGGGATTAAATATTTGTACAGAATGTGATCGTAGATGAGATTAATCGGTCAAAACCTAGCGCATTTTTTTGTGCGCCGTAAATTGCAGTTTTTTACTATGGGAGGCACTGTAGCTCCCAGGTCGTCCATCCGAATTTTTTCAGACCGGGAGCTACAGTCCTGCAGCTACTGCAATAAACAGTTGCTGAGAAATCTTTGACGAAAATTTGTTTGAAAATTTTGGCTAAAAAATAAGCAAAGTCGTCATTTAACAGGAAGTTGACGTCTGATTGGTACAAAAATATATCCCACTATATGGCATGCCTTAACAAACACTGTGTTAAAATTTCAAGCATCTGCAATAAATAGTTGCTGAGAAATCTTTGACGAAAATTTGTTTGAAAATTTTGGTTAAAAAATAAGCAAAGTCGTCATTTAACAGGAAGTTGACGTCCGATTGGTACAAAAATATATCCCACGATATTGCATGCCTTAACAAACACTGTGTTAAAATTTCAAGCATCTGCGATAAATAGTTGCTGAGATAAATGTGACAGAAATTTTTGTTACGGACGGACAGACGGACAGACAGACACACAAGGGTAAAACAGTATACCCCCTCTCCTTCGGAGCGGGGGTATAATTATAGCACTTTTGGTGGAATGCGGCTTCCGCTTAGTCAAGTACATTGTTGAATGGCCTACTTATGTACATTGTATGTATAAGAATAGTCACATTCAGGAATTGTGGAATATGCTAATTCAAATCCACGCTAACTTGTTCAAAAACTATTTTCTGCTGAATATCATACACATCAAATATAATACGTTTACAGTAATGTATTATTCATGAGGACAGTGAATAACTTGAATCAATAATTTGAAACATTTTCCTTACTTGGCCATTCCTGCATGATGGATTCCAAATCCATAGGGTAGCAAGTCTTTCAGCTCTAGATTCTACAAAAATACATTGAATTTCACAAAATATATGACTTTGCCAAATGCCAAAGTTCTACATGTAAATGCATTTACAGCATAATCATTCCAATACATTAGTTTTCCATTGAATGCTAATTCAACACTGCACTAACAGCTAATACTTATAGTACAATAACATTATTTTTGACATAGATATAAAATATTTTTGGTTTTTATGATTATTTTTCCTATTTGACCAACTTCTCAGTGTCCTACATTTCTGTGACCTTACCTTGACCTGTTCAGCCTCTGTCCTGAGAACCTCGGTGGACATTGACCCCTCCTTCAGAAACATTCCAAGCGAGTCCTTCTCCAGACACATATCTCGGATAGCTCGTGCTGTCTTACCAGTCTCCTTTCTAGAGTGTACAAACACCAAAACCTGTAAACAGAACAGTGAAATATTTTATAAAAGTACAAAATGATTTACAGGATTACTCTAAAATTTTGCATTTTAAATTAATGTGGCAGTGTATGAAAACTGATGAAGATCCTAACAGTAACAACAATATAAAGTGGGTTTTGTTTTGATTTTTTGTAGATAATTACCAAATCTGCCATGATTTAATAAATGTTTATATCCTTCACTTAATGCCATGCTCAACCAGAAAACATTACTTCAACCCGATAGTCTTGCTTCAAACAATCAAGAAAATTAAAAGTATCATGTCTTCCATCCAGTTTTTTTTTTATATCCGATAAACTACATGTAATTCCTCATTAGATTAGGGGCCTAATCCTCACCTGATTCTTCCCAGCATGCTCCATCACTTTTTCGTACACAATCTCGTTCATGATCTGAAAACGCTTGACAGCTTTCTTTTCTGTGATTCCGATGAACTGCTGCTCCAGAGGCACTGGGCGGAAGCTGTTGTCGAAGAAGTAGAGTCCCTGGGCGGGGTCTACGCGGAGGAAGGTAGCCACATCCTCATAGTTGGGGAGTGTGGCACTGAGCCCCACCAGTCGTACGTCTTCCTGGGTGGTCTCTATGTTTCTGATGGTTCTGTCAGGAAGATAGGTTCAGAAAATCATCAGATCATTTAGTGTAACATGAAAATGTTGTATTTGATGGCTCTGTCAGGCAGGAAAGTTTATAAAATTGTCAAATCTTTTAGCATAAGAATTTAATATTTGTGATGGTTCTGTAAGGCAGACAAGTACATGTATATAGAATCAAAAAAAACTTTTCAAACCCATCTTCAACATGCATTTGTATATGAACACCTTTAAAAAATATATTGAGTTTCAAAAATACTGAACACCTGGCTTAATCTTACTTGGGTCTCATTATTTTAAAAGCAATGCATGCAACTACAGTTCAACCAATGAAACCAGATTGTATAACCTAAGCTAATAGTTCCCTACCTGGCCACTAGAGCCTCCAAAACTGGTCCTCTGTCATCATGGAGAAGATGAATCTCATCCTGGAATTTATATAACAGACACTGTACTATGACACCTAGTTAGACCATTATGAAGCAGAACAAAAGCAACCAAGAACATCTTGTAAATATGCAATAACAACTCCCACTTATCATCACAAGTTTCAGTTGGTTGAGAAGCAACTCATTACCTTGTACAACCATGGAAAAGCCCATACTTACATGAATTTGTTCTTAACAAACTACACCGAATAGCCTAAAGTATTTAACAAGGTTTTCATATAATTTGTTTAAAACTTTACAAGTTTCGCTTTTGCATGACTAAACTTTTATATATATTAGAACCATTTTAACAAGAGCTTGAACTTTGGGTAGTTGTGTCAAACAGCAATATGACGTAGGCCTGTCTATTTCATTGCTGGCCACTCAGCCATGACTCTCTGAAATCAACAAGATTTGTCTGGCGTTTGAGCTAAGACTACACAATCGGTGCATATTTCGCTTGAAACTGTGTTATTTCAAACTTGTTTTGAAGCAAGAATTAGATAGCTACGTCCTACTGAAAGTCCAAGGTCTTGTTAAAATGGTTCTAATTTCCTTTCTCTTATGTTTCAAAAAAGTACACCCAAGACAATTAAGGTCCTGAATTTCAGAAGGACACTTACTAACCATAAATTACAACAAACAATTAACATCAATAGAGCCAAAAAAAAATTCATATTAAAGAAATCTTAAATCAATGCTCAGCCTTGTACTCACGAATATCATGAGCCTGACGAGTTGAGTGTAGGTGCGCTCGCCGCCCTTCCTGGTGATGATGTCCCACTTCTCGGGAGTACAGACGATGATCTGGGTGTTGGTGATCTGTTCCTTGGTCAGCTGATGGTCCCCGGTCAACTCGTCCACACGGATACCGTACGACTTCAGCCTCTGTTAACCGACACATATATTGATATCATATATTAAGTTACAATTCAATAATTTCAATTATGTAGTGTAATCTAGTCCACCCTTAACACATACAAATTTCATTCTCTCTAAATACACAGCATCAAAATAAATACCGATATCAGATATTGAGCTAATATTAAACTGTTGTGACTATGTAGAGGTATTTTTAACCACCATGATCCTGACTTTAGTCTCTGTTACATAACTAACATCAACCTTGATATATAAAAGTGAACTAACAAACTTAAAGTAATCTGTTGTAACTTTTTAATTCTTTTAAGTTACATATATTGTACATGTACACGTTCGTATCTACATTTATGTACATTTTCTGTTTCAATCCCTCACCTCTCCAAAGCTGCCAACCATCTCCTGTACGAGTGACCTCATCGGGGCGACGTAGATGATCTTGAACTCGTCCGTATTGATCGTGCCATCAGCATTAATGTGTTTCCCTATCTCCCTCAGCATACACAATAAGGCTACATTAGTCTTACCAGCTCCCTGTAAACAGTAACAACTATCTATACTACCTCTTATAACTAATATAACACATCCTGATCAACACATTTGTTGGATACTGTGGTTTCATCAATATCGTTGAATTCCAATTTTCATGGATTTTGGTATTAAGTTGATAAACGAAATTAAGTGTTCATTAAAGTGCAATTTCTATTAACATTTTGTATTGATAGGGTCATTGGCCATGAATTTACGTACCCTTGAAACTGTAATTTTTACTTTATCCACGAAAATTGATACCCTTGAATATTAATGAAACCACAGTATCTGCCCATTCTATTTCATTAGAGAGAGAGTTTTTATATCCAAACTGTCATTGTATGTGTATACAACTACAGGTGACTTTTGACAGCTCAAAGCCCATGGGACGGAGGAAAAACTTCGAGGGATCAAGACTTCAAGTTTACAACAGTTTGGAATTTCCCGGGTTGAATAAATAAATATTTATCCCCAGTATTTGTATAAATATTCGATGTGACAAAATTTTCATCATTTTTTCCAATGCATCAAATCTTTAAGTTAAGAGCACATTTCGCAAAACCATGTAGAAATGCTCGTCTAAGACCTATTTATGGACACCCACCGTAGGAGCACACAGCAGGAGGTTTTGGTCAGACTCCATACAGGACTTCCAGAGCCGGCTCTGTATCCGATTCAGGCACTTAAAACCGACAAAAGCAGGCTGGGCATACTTAGGTAGTCTGTCTATAGGCAGCAGGGTCTGCAAAATTAGAGTTTACCATCACATGTATATCATGACATAAGTTTACTTAGTTCTCAACTGAAATTTTTTTATGAAAAATATATGCTGTAAAAATATATTAAGTAAATTAAGTGCACATACTAAAAAATTGCTTTTATTCAATGTCATAGAAAGATTAAAAGTTAATTTTTTAATACTTGCTTGCCATTATATCTTTTTCTATAATGTACCTTGTATCATCCAGGAAATGACTCACATGGTTACAATTTGGTCTATATATTTGAGTATCCCCATAGAAACAACCATGTCATACTGCACATCATACATGTACATTTACAGCAAAACATACCTCATCTGTTTCAAAAGACTTTGGCGTCAACTCTGGTACATGTACTTCTTCATAACCTAAAATAGTCAATTTAAAAAGTCAAGATTTTATCACAGATTTGTATATTGCTTTGAATTTTATATTAATATTTACAAACTCAAACCATTTTTCTAAACAAATACATGTCTTTAATAATTTTCCAAATGTCTAATTTTGGCCATCGACAGTACATTACATGCAAGTTTATTTCACATAGCATAAACATTGGCTATAAAACCTTTTTATTAACCACACACAATACAAGACTTTGCTATATGAGCTTTACTCCACCAAACACAGTACAAGGCTTGTCTATATAAGCTCACACAAAGAGCAACTCTTGTCTTCATAAGGTTTTCTTTTTCACTACACAATATCCTATATCCGGTAATTTTCTTGATGATCTAATTTTGGGTTTTTTCGCGACCTCTTTTAAATCGCAAATTACTGAATTATTACACAAAATCATATCCTGCATCAATTTCTATCAGAACTTTATAAATTGCAAAAAATGACTGTCTGACACAAATTAAAAATGTTACAGATTTCTCCCATTTTCTAAAATTTTGTGACATGTGAAAAAAACACAGATATACGGTATAAGCTAGGCCTTAATATTAAGCTTCATTTCAACACATACTGTCTATTTAAGCTTTTTCCTACCACACACAGTATAAAGCAGGGTCATACCTTTCCTCTGCTTCCTGTACGAGCCGTCTGGTAGCTGACATCGTTTGTTGGCCATCAGACGACTGCCCTGACTGAAGGTCAAGTCCTCAATGTCAACCAGATTCACCTCTCCAAGTTTTTGCTGAAAAAAAAAGTTCATAAAAAAAAGAATGAGATGACTGTGTGGTTCTAGCATCCACTAAACCCAAACAATAACCATAGAGAATCTATGATCTCTATAAATTTCATTGTTAAATACCCTTAAAAAAAAACAACAAGACAGATTCAGAATCTTAATGTTTGAAAATAACACTCACGAAAAATCTCCCATCAAACCCATACTACCTCAACATCAATCTTAAAATCCTTAAAATTCCCCTCATACCTAGCGTTGGTCTACATTCATCACTTCAGTATTACTTCACCCTACCTACTCTGAATCTCCTCTCATACCCAGCCTTGCTTCTATGTCAATCTACAACACTCTGTCAGAATCTTTTATCATACCAAGCCTTGCTTCCATGTCAATCTACAACACTCTGTCAGAATCTCCCCTCATACCCAGCCTTGCTTCCATATCAATCTACAACACTCTGTCAGAATCTTCTATCATACCTGACTTTGATCTACATCCATCGCCTCAATGTCTGCAGCCACCCTGCTCTGTCTGGCTTGTTGGCGCCTAGCCCTCTCCTCAGACACGAGGTCCTCCTTGTCTGTCGCCCCTAGGGCCTTGAGGTACCCCGACAACTCTGTGTCTGCAGACATTTTCTCCTCAATGCCCTTCTTCTCTTCATCAGTCTGAGCTTGTGCCAACATGGTACAGTACAGAACTGAAATCAAAATATTCAGGACATTTTAGAACAGCACAGAACAAAACAAGATATCTGTGAGTCAATGCTCACTATTGATACCCCAGTTCTGATGTGAATATGCAAAATAAGCAAAGGCAATATTTAACAGGAAGTTGGCATCCAATTAATACAAAAATATATCCCATGATAAGGCATGCCTAACAAATAGTGTGTTAAAATTTCAAACATCGCTGAGTAACCTTTGACAAAAATTTGGGCTAAAAATAAACAAAATTGTCATTTAACAGGAAGTTGACGTTCGATTGGGACAAATATATATCCCAAGTAGTGGCATCCCTAAACAAAAAGTGTGTTTAAATTTCAAGCATCTGCCATAAATAGTTGACGAGAAATCTTTGACAAAAATATTTTTGAAAATTTAGGCTAAAAATAAACAAAGTTGTCAGTTAACAGGAAGTTGACATCCGATTGGTAAAAAAATATATCCCACCATATGGCATGTCTAAACAAATAGTGTGTTAAAATTTCAAGCATCTGCAATGAATAGTTGCTGAGAAAAAGCAACAGAAACTTTTGTTACGGAAAGACAGACAGACACAAGAGTAAAACAGTATACTTCCTTCTCCCTCAGAGCGGGGGTATAATTATAGGCAGAATTTAACAAAAGTACACCATTGAAAACAACTTTCATCAATAATATCATCAACTTTGTACTGATGGGAACAACCAAGATCTTCCATTGAGAAAAAAAACTCGAAGTACATGTATACATGTATTAAGGTAAACAAAAAAATGACACTGTTGTCTGTTAACTTACTCATCTGCCTGTGCTGTCGAAGGACCTTGATGAAATCAAACATGTCAAATCCCAGCAACATGACCAGCTGGTTTTCTGCTTCTCTGTCATCACTCGCAGACTGTAACAGGAGCATTCAGATGATTGAAGACAAGAGCAATAATCAACTAGCAAAATTAGTTACCTTTAATAAATCATTTACATGCAATTCTGCAGTGTGTTTCAAAGGCTTTTAATAATATTGTACTAAAGAGGTGATTTACTCATTTCAATGTCTTTTTATAGAATATTTAGAGCATTTATACTTCAAATTAAGATGTTGGAAGTGGCCTTCTATGATTGTTGATACAGTGAAATACAGCCCCTGATTCCCCTTACTGATAGCCTTGTGTTTCATAATCATTACATAGAGACACTTTCAAAGGCTTTTATTTTTCTGTTCAATGAAAAGTTAATATAAGTATATTGTACTTATATTATACTAAAATCAAGTTTAAGTCATTGAAAACTGACCCATCACGTTTTATTACAATTATTGCTCCAGTTTGTATCATACCTTGAGAGTCTGTAGAACTTCTCCAGCCTTGGTCTGGGCCATTGTGGGGTCGTCTGGGTAGTGTTTACTCAGCTTTCTCTGGAGCCAGAAGGCGTCAATGTCCCTGGGGTGGAGGCCAGAGTCTGACTTGTTACCCCCGTCTTCTCCCGCCAACTGAAAGCACAATACCACATGATAGAATAAAACTACTGTTAGAGCACAACATAAGCTGTTGTTCAGACATGTTTATTGTGTAGGAGTGACTTACATTATTGAAGCCACAGATTTACATTCGTGTACATTGCTGTAGATACTAATTTACCGTAAAGTTGTGTGTATAACACACACATTTTTTAGCCAAAATTTGATCCAAAGTGGGGGGTGCGTGTTGTACATAGGACTAAAATTTTACGCCATTTTTCCAAGCCGTGACTTATGACTTACATAAGAGTAGACACTTACCAACTCGAAAATCACACTGACTTACATTATTGTAACTTATGGACAATGACTTACATTGGTGTAGGCAATAACTTACTTAAGTGTAAATTATGACTTACATTGGTGTATACAATGAATTACAGTGGTGTAGACACTGACTTACATTTGTTTAGACACTGACTTACATTGGTGTAGACACTGATTTACTTTGGTGTAGACAATGACTTACATTGGTATATACAATGACTTACATTGGTGTTAGACTTACATTTGTGTAGACAATGACTTACATTTGTGTATACAATGACTTACATTTGTGTAGACAATGACTTACATTAGTGTAGACAATGACTTACATTTGCGTAGACAATGACTTACATTAGTGTAGACAATGACTTACATTGGTGTAGACACTGATTATTATTGGTGTAGAAAATGACTTACATTTGCATAGACTATGACTTACATTGGTGTAGACAATGACTTACATTAGTGTAGACAATGACTTACATTTATTCAGACAATGGTTTACATTTGTGTAGACAATGACTTAATACATTAATGTATTTACATTAGTGTAGACAATGACTTACATTTGTGTAGACAATGACTTACAATGGTGTAGACACTGATTTACATAAGTGTAGACAATGACTTACATTTATGTAGACAATGACTTACATTAGTGTGTAGGGTGTCGTTATACTCAGCTTCCACTCCTTCATCTTCATCTTCCTCTTCCTCAACTTCTTTAATTTCACCATACACGTCTCCATCATCCTGAAACTATGTCAACAGCAAATTATTTCATACTCTTTTGCATGTACATCTTATCGCAATCATCAATCATTTTTAAATTTAAATTAAAAGCAGTGATAGAAGAGGAGAGAAGAGAATAGAGAGATTGCTTATAAATGAATTACTTCATCCTCTGATTCTTCAAACTGTACATTCACACCGTATGTCTCATCAATGTTGTCATCTGAAAACAGGAAAGCAAACTTTAGCAGCTACATGTAAATCAACCATCATTAGACTCATGTTTTATTGTATATCACATTATTTTTCTTGTTTTTCCAAATTTCACAATAGCTACACACCCAAATACACACAGTTAATAAATACAAAAGGACACCCTCACAAGTCATAAGTACATTACATGTACTTTTAAATACTAGTGTTTCATAAACCTTTTTACTACAAACAGACATTCTATCAGGCCCCTACCCGTTTGCATCTTCTCCTCCTGCCCCCAGTCAGTGATTTTCTTGCCAAGGTTGACAAGTACGGCAAACCTCTCCTCTGCCAGTCCTCCCAGTAACTCCTCTACTTCCTTCTTTCTCTCTTTGTCCTTCAATCTGTCATTCTTCATCACCTGTAAGACCTCATCTGCAGCACCGCATAATACGTCGCGAGGCTGAAAAATATTTTGTGAAATTCTTTCAAATCTAATTAAAATCTTCATCATTTGGCAAATCAAAATTGATATGCACAAACAGGAATTTAGAGAAGCAATTTTTTCCCCTTCCACTGCTTAAGTCGAGATCTTTCCCATGTTTACCATCTAAAATGTTAAAAGCTCCTTAATTACAGAAGTCCTATGAAATTCCTAAATTAAAGTTTTTATTTAAATGCAGAAATATTGCTTTTAAATTTATATTCACCGCAATAAAAAGAAAATTTTTTGGCCTTGATAAAGGTCTTGAAATGACCTTCAGATGCACCTCAGGCTTTAATTTGCTCATTTAAGGTCAGACGACACGTTCCTCAATTTTATATAACATTTTCCAGGAATTTGATAATGGTTTACTAAGTACTACTACTACTCTGACAAGCTTTCTTGCAAAAAAATTAGGATATCTTACCAGGCATTTCTGCAAAATATAAGAGAATGCAATTTCCTATATAATCTTCTTGAAAATACACTTGAATTGCTATATAAATATAAATAAATAATACAGCACAGCGAAATTCACTATATTGGGCCGGGCTTTGAACCCACAACCCCTAGAACCTACCCTCCTGGCAGATAGCGGCCACGGCCCTAACCACTCGGCCATCTAAACATACATCCATATACAAGTAAATTTTAATCATTTTAAAAATCATTAGAAAAATAATAATTATTATTGGAACTCTTAATTATGAGGAAATACAAAAAAGATGCTCGAGGAATGTGTCGTCTGACCTTAACAGAGGTTTTGCCCCCTGAATCCCTTGATTCAATATGTGTCTTCAGGAATTATTTTAGAATACATTAACTAATCTTTGGTTGTTAAGCTTACCTGATCACCTAAGGCAGCTTGGATAAAGCTAAGAATAACTTCATATGTCTGTCGGGTTTCCTGGGTTTTAGGTCTGTAGACGATTCCAACAAAATCGTCAATGCCTTCAGACAATAAAGTTGCTCCTTTCATTTTCATCATATCCCTCTGTGCTTCATCACGCTTTGTTCTCCTAGAATTTGAGGAAATTATAATGCACTTAATATCAAATAATCAAGAAATTTCTGATGCATTATTTTTTAGCAACTGTTGGGTTAACCTGCATAACAACTTGTCCATGACATGCTGTCAGACCAGACAACACAAAATACACATAAACCCAACATCCACTATATAACTAAGCATATAAAATTGTTATCAGTCTTTTAGACAGGAATTTAAGATTCCTGAATTCAAGAACCAAAAAATCACAACTGTGACTAAACTTACTTGACTTTTCGCTCTTCCATCTGAGGAGGTTTGGATCTCATGGCTTTCTCACCCATTCTGGTTCCCGCAATCTTTCCAACAAGGGAGGTGACTTCTCCCGTGGGTTCATCGCGAGCTCTTTTTTCAATGAGCGAACGATCTGCTTGCAATACAAGGTTAGAGTTCTGAAATGATAAATCACAATATTAAAAGTAGAAAACGTCAAATAATTACATAAAATCAATGCTTGGTATCTTCCTTTATTGTTGTAGAATTCAAATAATTAGATTTCAACTCTGCGTTTGTAAACAAAATTTTGCTGTACCGGCGTTTGTGTTTACAACTGCTTTCAGTTTTTCATACATAAAATTGACACCTACCGCCTTGTATTCATACTGCAATGCTCTGGCCGCTGCACCAGCCATGGTTGTTTAACTCTTTTTTCTTTCCTAATTTTCAAATAAGTAATAATTCTATAAATCAAAAAGCATGGTTTTTCACAACGTTGTAGTGTCGCTTCCGCTAGATGTCGCTTTGTTTACTCCGCGATTTTTTTGTGTGTTTTGAGCCAGATGTTTAAATAAAAAGCGGTGAGTCGATTTACCCAAATGGACCCAAATGGAACGTAAAATGACCCAAATGGACCCAAATGAACCCAAATGTAGCCCAAATGGACCCAAATGGAAACCCAAATGGAAATTGAATGGCATAATTGAAGATTTTATTTAATAATTTTAATCATTATTTTAAATATAATGGGTTTTTATGATTGAAAAATTTCTAATAAAACGACAATTTATGACCAAATGGAAAAAGAATTTGATAATGTAGCCTTATCAATTCGTTTCAAAATTTAAATACATGATTTGAATTTTTTTTTTCGAATCTATTTATTGGATTGTTTGCGTTATAAGTAGTATAACGTTGCCCAGCTCTTGCCACGTTGAGGCCATTCCAATAGAAAAGTTAAACATAAAAACTAATATGTAAACGGTGTGACCGTTGGACCGAGCGCAGATTTAACACAGTGCAGTTTGATTTTTGTAGAATAAAATTTATTTGAAATGCACACAGTAGGATCCGCCTGGTTGCCTACTCAAACCATTAGCCAAAGTTTTACTAAACGTCGCGTGCTCAGTCTACATTGTGACGTCATATTTCAGACGTAAATCGTTCAAGTTTTGTCTTTGGAAATAGCCGAAGAGAGTAACGTTATTCCGAACTATTTTTTATTTCTTCTTTCATTGTTTATCAATTTAATTCATATGAATGTCGCTGTAATAAAATTAAATACTTTATTCGGTATCTAAAAGATCAGTTCCTTGACCTTAATGTTTTTATTTTCCATCTGATAATTTGATAAGACATACATAGAACATGTCGTGTTTCTTGATTGAAGCACTATTGAAAATTATCTGATTTCCTTTTTAATTTCTTTTAATTCGAATTACCTTCTATTGAAACACTGGAACTTATTTAATCGAGTTTAGGGGCAACAAACATCGATAAGTACTGATCAATCAATGATCGAACTAACTTTTTAAAAACAAAATGTCTGCCAATATGGCGGCGCCCAGGGCTGGAAGAAATTTTTTTTGGCCTTAGTACCCCTAGCTGATTCAACTTTCATTTTTCACCGATTTTCTTATATATACGTGTTACCATTAACCCTCGCTTCGCGAGGCGGGCTTCGCCCGCCTCTCGCTGCGCTCGGTATAATTTTCGAGCAAAAAAAGATTTTTATGTTTAAAAAATAAGATATGTATTTTCAAATATTTAATAGTTACTTAGAACTTCATATGACCTTAAAAAAAATTTCAGCCCAAACATCGATCGAAAATCAAGAAAGTAATTAAAAATTTGATGCATGAAAAATGAACCACATACTGTACATGTATAAGAAAACAAAAAACATCATATCAAAACATGCACTTCATGATTGATTTGAGCTACTATTAGAAGAAACAACCAAACAGCACTTTAATTATTTAACATGCATAACAAGAATTTGCCATATAACTAAATTATATACATCTATATTTAGAAGACAACTATGGTACTTTATCTTCCAATATCGAAAATAAATATTTGAATTATATTGTAATATTTATAAAAGGACCCGAAACGATTATATATCAACAGTTATGTATAGGCTAAATTCATGTATCAATAAAAAAATCATTAACAACACAAGAAAATTGTCGTTTTAGAATTCATATTTATTGATTCTTCATTAAATAAAATCTTCAATTATGCCATTCAATATTTCCATTTGTTTCCATTTGGGTCCATTTGTTTCCATTTGGGCTCCATTTAGGTTCATTTGGGTCATTTTACGTTCCATTTTGGGTCCATTTGGGTAAATCGACGCACCCAATAAAAAGAATGATCCTATGTTAATGTAATGACAAAACAATCCAGACCATATATATCGCCTGTTGTTTATTGTCTTCGTTATTTCATTAATGTAACTATTACTATTACATTAAAATCACGACAGATAATTATTTACATTGGGTTTCTCTTTAACATCGGGATCGGAATACTTTCCACTCATCAGTAAATCGGACGTCAACGTGCGTGTTTGACAAGTTGACAGTTGAACAGAGTGCAAAAAGGTCAACAACGCCGAATTTATGAGATAAGGTGTGACTTACATATTTCCATAAACAATCTTCTATCGGTAAGAGTAATGTCATTTTTTCCACCTTCCGTTTTCTTGTTTTAGACTGTTCAGCTGATAGTGATAGTGATATTTCCTTGATTCCCTCCTGAACTGAAGTACATGCAGAATATACCAGAGTAGGAGTTTGAATCAGAAGTTACCTTTCGCTATGTCATTTAAGATAAGATAATTGAGATACAGGGACAGACAGCACATTTTACTTACTAAAATTAAGCTCATATGCTCGAGTTTGGTTATGGCATATCTATTTACATTTGGAATCGCTAGCAAATTTCACACTGAATTTAACACTGAAAACGTAGTCCAAATTGGTTCATGAAAAAATATTTGGAAACAAATTGTGTACAGGGTTGCATACATGTATTTATTTGATAATTTACGTTGATCAGTGTTGATAAGTACTAGTACTTTACAGATGGACAACAATTTTAAAGGCCATAAAACTGATATTGTTAGTCCTTAGTTGTTAACACCACTGCCAGTAAGTCTTTTAAGACATTTTCCATCTCTTAAACCAGCGGCTTAATCACATTGAGGTATGAGGATAATCTGAAATGTAAATTCTTTATTCATGGAATCTAAAACTCTATAGTTCTGGGTAAGCCTATTTGTTAAAATGTTATATTAAGATTCAAAATTATTTGTATATTCTATAAAAAAAAAAAGAAAATAGCAAATCAGATCCAATATTGTAATACAGGACTATTACATGTATGTATAGATATATCATACAAAATTAGCTTGGATTGGTGTAACAGTAAAGTATGAAATTTGCTGTATATATCATCCTTTTATCTAAGCTCAATACAGATGTTTGATCCACCACTAAATTTATTGTGGGAATTACAGCGCAAGATCATTGAGACATCACATGTTAAAATTTCTTTTGCTTTGTTTGAAAAGCTTTTTCAAATTTCAACTGAGTTTTTTCTGTTTTGAGATAAATTTAAGGTTTTTCTTTAACACATTGTCAAAGTTATTTGACAAAGGCAGAAGAAAGGGGGACCAGTGTTTGTGGCCTTAGTAGGTAACCCTTGCCAATGAATTTACATCCCCACAAACGTATAATTATACATGCATTTGTATAATAATTATTATGAATGAAATTAGATAGAATGTTCTATCGTTAAAATGACAGATGTCCTACGGACCCGGTTTAACGTAGCGTAGCCTGGTCATGATAAAATTATTCTTTCTAGAATGAAATAGAACCTGCTACAAAAAAAATTACGCACCCACAAAGCATAAAAATTTTTGGCTACTCACAAACATTGACCCCCACGATTAGAATTAAAAATAATTTCACAGTATATGATAAACTTCAGGAATTAAATCAGTATTTTTAAAAATCTTCTCAGCAACTAAAGAGCAATTTTACTGGGAGATTGATTATTGGAGGGGCTCAACCGTCCCCATTTACAGGAAATAAGGGATTTTCCAAGGATTGAAAATCTGATAATTGAGGAAAAAATTATAAATTTATTTTCTTGAAGTAGATTTCATTTGTGTACATGTATTAGCCATTTAGCCTTGATCCAAGATAATGTACTGTTGTCAGCAGTTTAAGTTTTACTCTTATGAAATTGCTTTGTCATTCCTTCAGCTGTGCAATGGAGTACATGATTGTATAACCTTCATGCAGTTGTTGATCATGCATGGCTACCTGTTGATGTATTTATGTGTACTGTATCAACTCCGTTGTATGCATGGTCTGTTATATTGTCTTTTTTGACAATGGGTTCGGTTTATAAGTGTAAAGAACAGGAAGAAGGTATAATTATTTTGGTTAATAACAGTATACTGTGGAATCATTAGATTTCGTGGTGGCTCAATTTTCGTGGAATTCGTGGGTACCTCTCATCCACGAATTAACATCCTCCACGAATTAATAAAATGGTAATAAAGGCATATTTCATTTGTAAGTTTTAGAGAATACACGAAATTACGTCCCCACGAACCTGTAAAATTTAAGCAATCCACGAAAATTGGCCTCCACGAAATTTAATGATTCCACAGTAACTTCTCATTAAATTGACTCCCCCCCCCCCCCCACCCCCCACCCAACCTGATTCTTCCACTACAGTGAGAGTGAAAATTGTGTGCAGTTAAAGCTTTTAAATAGGCATGTTATAAAAGTGTCAGATGATCTATTTAAAATCTGAATCATTAAAGACCCACTGATGCATTTATAGTAAGCTTAGGGCCTTTATTATATTTGATGGAATTTTCAATGAGGCTCTGTACAGGAAAGCTTAATATATTGATAAGTTCTTAAATTCATCCCCAATTTAATGCAATTATGGCTTAAAAGTCTTCCTTCATTCTGCAATTACACTTGTATTATGGAAATTTATGGTAGACCTCCGTAGTGGCCTAGCTGTTTGAAATTTAGTTCATTTTAATACATGTTGTCAATAGACTGTTCACAGTGCAATTGAAATTTGAATTTTTTTTTACAGTTTTCACTACAGTTGACACAAAAATACACATTTATGTCAACCCGACCAGACGGCATGACTATTTCTCAATTTGTAGTTTCAATTTGTTGTTTCATATTGCGTGTTTCAAAAGAAGTGTCAAAGATATAATATTTTTATTACAATTCGTTCAAAAATAAGTATTGGTGTGGCAGTACTAGGATTTGTGTCATAATCAAATATTTTGATCTTGACCATAGCTTTATATACCAGTACATGTGTACTAATTGTCTAATCTAGGGAACTCTTTTTCACCAAATCTTAATTATCTGTACTGAGCATTACAAATTACAGTATGTACAGTGGTGCATGGTAGTAAGAAAATTATTTCTTCTTTCATCTTATTGGATTGTTAACATACAATGTACTATATATAAGCAATTTTTATATATAATTTTTGATAAAGTGCATTATGATTGCTTTTCATGTCAATTATACAAAATTTTAAATACTATACTTTTACATGTACTATTTTACATGTAGTCTATATAAGTTGGGAATTCATATTCTACTAATTTCTATACAGATAGTTTATTTTCTTATCTTGATTTTTATCTGCCTCTATATTGATCAAATTCTACAAATAGAAATCAGCTATGTGTGTTATTTACTGAAAAGTATGGAAATTGTTAAAAATGTTGACAATAGTAATATTTGATGTTACGTATGATAAAAGGGTTCCCATTGTAACTAGAAATTTTAATGACAAATAGGCAAATTGTCAGTTTTCCAATGAAAACCAAAATATCCATGTGTTAAAAAATAACCAGATTAAGTCATTCAGTAATGTATCCTAGCTAGTATACATGACATAAAAAATCGTTCGAAAGAAATCACCCCCAAAATGAACATAATTTCCTGAAAGTTAATTTATTAGCTTTATTTCATACATTATCACCATTGTCCTTTACACAGTGTGGTGTATAGCCTGGCAGCAACAAACTTCCTCCACCCCTGCCTTATATAATCCTCATGGGCCAGCTTCTTGATTGATCCCCAGGTTATTTCATACATACCTTCAAAAAGAATTTAAATTTGAAAGAATAATGCATTGATTAATGGATTAATTCATTCAAGCAGCGTTTTGAAATGTATGTTTTTTGGGGTTTGTAAGCACATTAATTTCTAAAGCAATCACTTTTAAGATGTCATAACAGATGATAACTGCAGCGGTGTATGCATACAAATTGAGTAATGTATGTTGGTGGATTATGTAAAATTTGTATGAACGCACCACTGCGTGCAGTTAAGAGGCTATATCTTTAAAAAAAATAATGATTTTAGATTATTGCTTATATAAACATTTTTTTTTTTAATTCTTGCCTTGTCTGCAAATGTGATTCATACCTTAATAAAAATCCTATTTTATCCTTTTTACAGGTAAGTTCATATAAATGGAAGAGCCACTGTAACAACCACAAGTGTGAACTTTAATTGATTTTCACATGTGATGCGTTCAACATTTACTAGGTCAAAATAAAACTCAACGTTTTCACCTTTCAGTACCCTATGTGTGTTAAATTATAGTGATATAACTGCTGTAGCTTTCAACTCTCTTAACATGCAAAAAATATGTTAAATGTAAATTTTATATAATTATATAACATAACACAATTAACTCATGTGTAATCGAGTAGATGTAAATGAAGATATATGCTTTTTTTAGATCTAGAAACGTTGTATAATCGATGATTTTTTTTTTTTTGCGTTTCAGTTTCCGCGAGCCCTTCAAATGAAAAAAAGCACGGATGGTAGAACTTGAGTCGCAAATAGGTGCAGTTTGATGTTCTAGTCACATATATTTATATGGAAATCCAGAACTCCAATCTGGTTGTTCTATTCAAATCTGGAACAACAGATGATAATGATCCTTACTTAAAGGTATGGTATGATGATTAAAAGTTTGACAGCTATGTCCATTAACTAGTTCACCTTTGTTGCGTACTTGTTGTGTGTTGTTTATATTCACATTCAATTTGTTGTTTTCATTAATGTGGGACATATATTAATAAGTCTGTTTATCTCTGTATGATATGAAAGTATGACGTGATGCATTAAAATAACATTTACAATAACCACACCTTATTCTGTTATCATATGAAGGAAACATTAAATTTTGATTTTCATAAAAATTGATTTTAATGGAACTTATTAGAAATTGTAATTATGTTTTGTAATACATGTATGAGATATTTTTATTTGCACTTATCATACCTTTCCCCTGTCTGGACCTTATAGTTTTCTTTATTTTGATCCTTGGCCTATTTATTTTTTTTTTGCCTTATACATGTACTACATTTATAGAGTGCTTTTTGGATCAATTATAGCTTTTGCAATAGCTATAGTTAAAAATTAAAACAAAGTCTCCCAAATTGGTTATGCTTTTGAGTTGTATATGACAATGTATATGATATGCATCATATATAGAGGTCAAGGTCATTGTTTGTTGATTGCAGGCTTTAGAGAGTCATGGTTACCATGGCCACTGCATACCCATCCTTGACTTTCACTTCATTAACCTTGACCTGTACACCCAGCTGCTTAGGAAACTAGACCAGTACCTGGCCATAGTGTTCACCAGTCCACGGGCCGTGCAGGCCACACGACTGGCCCTCAACTCAACAGGTCAGTCTTATAGTTATAGTACAGCTCTCGTCATTGGACATTCAATTTGATACTATAGAGGGGTGAGTTAAGGTGCATGGACCCTCTGAAAAGGGGGATTACTCACACCTGGATTATAAAAGACGTGTATTGGGTTAAGAGGTGATTTCTGGTTAAGAATATTATTGTGAATGGTAACTATATTCAAATTGTGGACATTTTTGTTTATAAGTCAAAGTAGATGACGTTATGCTGTGGAAATATTGAATATGATGGTGGACCTTAATCAAGTCAGTTTTAACTGTGTTTGTTGAAAAGATGAGACCTTGCATGATAGTTGTCTGTATAAAATTATTAAATGTGCATTTAATCAGATCAAGATGAGTCATTAATTTTGTGAAAACCAGACAGATTTTGACTATGGCATTAAGAAACACACTCCAGTAAACCTGTACAATGAAATATTTTGTTCAAACTTATGTAATATGCAAATTACCCAAACAATGTGCAACTGTATATATTTTCAGGTAGAGGATTACTTTTTATAATGGTAATTAGGCTGAATGGTACAAAACACAAGCCTTATGTGAAAAAAGAGGAGGGGGGGGGGGGGGGTGGTTATCCCGACAACACTCCCTGGAAAATTAAAACGTTATTAATAAATAGGCCTTGTTCCCCCTACATGTTTTTTTTTTTGTTTTTTTTTTTCAGGAGACTTCTTATTTGCCATAGACATATATGTCATATGGATAATTATTACCATGATTATATATTGTAAAGATTTACTTCCTGTTAGCAAGAAATAAGTATTTTCTAATTTTAACTAGTTGCTTACTTTCATGATTTTATTAAAATGTTAATTACTTACAAACGGGGTTTTATGTACTAGGTATAATTAAAACTTTTTTAAAACTGATCTTATGTTTGTATGTACATGTTTATTATGTATTATTTGACTGTAATTTTTTTATTGTAAATATAAATTTTTCAATTCTTTTTTTCAGACACTCCACTGTTGTTGATACAGAGTGTTAAATGTTACACTGTAGGAAAGGCTACAGCCTTAGCAGGTACTGTGAACAAATCATGCATGAAACAAATACTGTATACAGGGAAATAACTCACCCTTGTTTTATTTTTTTCCCTTTCGCCCTCGTTGGCAGAAAATTTAAGACTGGGCAACTCTTTTGTCTCAAATTATCTCTCTATTAATACAACATTGTTTGAGTAAATTCAAGGCAAGGCAAAACCATTTGCAAGTGTACAAGAGTGAAAATAACATGGCCAGGGGCGAAATAACCCTGTTTACAGTAAATGATATTGTCCTAAATGAAATGATAGTGTTGCAACAGCGTTAGGAATTGCAGCAATGACCACCCAAACTACTAAGTATAGTTATATTGAAATAATTTAATTCTGGTTGTAACGCGGCATTTGATTGGATAGAAAAATTTAGTTAAATTTGTATAACCTGGTTTGCACGTCACAAGACACGTCACAATGCACCAACGTACTAATTCACTTGACGTTACGTTTGAATTTTGGACAGATTTATATCATTTTTAAAAGTAAAACGGACTCAATTTGTACAGCAAATTCCAGAAAATTAAATTATAAGGAATGAACTCAATGTCTACCCAAGTTATACTCGTATAACCTGGGTTGGAGCAATTTACGCTTTTTTATAATCCGCTTCGCGGATTATAAAGCGTAAATTGCCCCAACCCAGGTTATACGAGTATAACTTGGGTAGACATTGAGTTCATTTCTTAATAACAATTTTGATTCCTAAATGCCTTATTTACAACTAAGTAGTTATTTTGAATAACAATTTTGAGTCCTTTTATTTACAACCCCCCATGGCAAAACAATTCTCTTGTATATGCAATATTCCACATTTGCATGTATGCTGCAGTTATACCTACCTGCCAGACTTGGATAAATCAAACTAAAGCAAAAATTATTAAACATGTATTGAATTCATGTACAATTTATTTAATTGTTTAGTTGAAACAATTCAGAAAGTGTATACTTTTTTTTATTAAAAACTCCAATTCCATTTTTTCAATTTTTGTTCTATTTCAGCTCAAAAATTGGGTTTCCAGACGTCAGGGGAATCTACTGGGAATGCCGAGCTCTTGTCCCAGTTTATTGTGGAAGGTAAATTGATTGAGCCAGTATCTATTGTAAGTAATAGAAAGGTTTGAAAAAGAAGAAACTTATATCTAAAAATTGCAATTACGGTAAACCTTGTTATCTTGAGCTTATGAGACTGAGAAAAAAATTTGGGATAAACTTACAGAAATTTTAAGCTTTGAGATTTTAAGTGTGAAACACGTCATAATAAAATCAAATTGTACAATGAACTTAAGAGTGCTGAACTTTAAAACACATTTTAATTGAAATTAAATGAAAGATACTGGATATCAGGTTCTATCAATTTGACAGATGCACAAGAATAAAGAAAATGTGTCCACCAAATTTGAATTTTACCAAATTCATGAAAATTAACAACCATGAATATTAATGAAACAACAGCATTTGAAATATTAAGTTTACTACAGTGACTGTTCTTCCCAGAATTTCTTCAGAGTGATGACTGAAGAACATCAGTTTATTGGTGAGTCTAGCTAATCTGATGGGATCCCTGGTCTTTGTTTTGCAGACAGTGAGCAGGCAAAGAATCGGGAAGTGCTGTTTCCCTGTGGTAACCTGTGTAGGGACGTGTTATGTGAAACACTGAAAGCTCACAGTCAGTATAAAAGTATAACTCATCTTTTCCTCTTCTTCTCTTATATGTACTCTCTACATATCTGTTATCTTGAATTTTCTGAGAAAATTTTAATGCCAGTTTATCCTAATTATGTGAAATTAGGCCACCCAAAAATAATTCTTTGTTAAACGTCACTTCAAAATACAAAATGAACGCGGTAGGGCAGTAAAATTAAAACAAAATTTGTTTTCAAACAAATGATTTTTATTCATTTACATTAAAAAGAATACAGTGAGTACCGGTATTCAAACTACATATAGGCTACCATTTTAATAGTGATCCTTCCTGAATCCTTTTGAGTTTATAGTCCATAGTCCATTTATAGTCCAAAATGCTGGAAACCAGTGAAACTTATTCTCAATCTGGAATCAACATTTCAGTAAATTGTATCAACACAGTGTATTGGTGTATGGTAACGAAAGAATATAATACTGTTAAAGTGGTAATTTACGGGTAGGAAACATTTGCATTAGGGCACATAAGCGGTAGGCTTAAAACCACAATGTATGGTTACAAAGAGTGTAATCATGCAGCCGTGTATTTTATGCCCAGGCATACATATTGTTTGACTATAGAAAATGCGTTCTTATTAAACCACCAGCGCAATTAGCCCTTTTACTGTATACTGTTAATTCTTTATATTTCGCGGGTACTTAATTCTGCAATCCCGCTTTTTTGTATCAAACCACGAGAATATAAAATCGCAAACACGGAACTTTTATCCTTATTTCTTGTAGTTCTCAACTCTAAGAAAAATAATGGCGAGATTTTTAAATCCGCAAAAGGTGCCTCTCGCGATTTTACGCGGATATTAATTCCTCGCGTTTAATTAGAAATTTACAGTACAGATGTTTACATTCTAAAAATCCTAATTCTTTCTTCTACATTTAGGGTTTAGTGTGACAGAGGTAAAGGTGTATGAAACGATAGTCAAAGATGACATCTCAGATGAGATCTTCATGATCACACAAAGCAAGGTAAGTCATTACAGGTACTTAATGGTTTATAAAGTTTGGGGAAAGGGACAGCAACAAGGGGTGGGGGGATTTGCTCATATCAATAATGTTTTTGAAATGACTCTATAATTTTGTATTCATATTCTAAATGAGATTTTTTTTAGCTTTTTTAAAGCCTTAATTGACTTCAGGTGGCATTTGTATTAAAAAAAAAAACCATGAACTTTATATTTCTTTGGTCTTAATATGCATGATCTTTAATGATCAAATTGGACCAGAATTGCTATTTTTGAAAGATTTACATTCAAAATGCTGATCCAGGAATAAAATGTATGTAAAGGGCGGGGGGTTGGGTGGTTTGCTGGAAGATTTTTTTTTTTGGTGTTCCTAGGGGGAATCTGAGGCCCATTCTTGCATACAATATATTTCTAACAGACATCACTTTTTCTGCCTGTGGCTTGATGATCACAAAGATTTTAGAGTTATTCCTCTTTGCATGGTATTTTCAGTTGAGAACTGATTAATGCACAAGGGCAATTATTATCAATCCATCAATGATGACACCAAAAAATAAGTTTCATAAAAATATCTTTAAAGATAACATATTTGTGTCCCTCTTAAAAATCTCATTAATGTGTGAAAAGACAGTGTTGATCCTATATGTTCTAAATAGGTCGGTGATATCTTTATTATCTAAGTTGTCAACACACGACTCTATAAATAGTAGTTGGTTCCTGATTAATCGCTGCTTATCTTAGCAACATCGCCTCCTTAAGGCAATCAGATTTCTGAAACACATTTATAGCAAGCAAAGTGACACCAGATCTGAGGACATAGGATATCAGGAATATCCAGTACACTATTGTAGGCGGTTAAGAGGACTGAAAAGTCGTGGCCAATTTTAGACTAAATTAACCTCCTTGAAATGAAGAGTTCTGTATTAAGATATAGAAAACTATTCAAATTTTGATTTTGATTTTTTTTTTACTATGTAAAAGTTTTTAGCCATATATTATATTTAAAATGTTTCGGGTAGATTTGATGGATAATTTATTAGCCATCCAGCCTATAGTGAAATATAATGGCCCATGCCTGCCCCCCCCCCCCCCCCCCCCCCACCCCCTTTTCCACATTGCAGATTAAGATGGAAACCAAAAGGTCTTTATATAATGTCAAGGTCTGTCGTTGATTCTTTGATGCTTGTAGATTAGACCCCATTCCATTCAGTTGTGCTACTTACTGCCGCGTCATTGCGATTAAACCAGAGAGAGAGAGTGCACATTACAGGCCTCGCTGCTATTTTTACACCCTACCAGAAGCAGGAAATGGCTTTAGGTCTTTTATGGGTCTTTATGATGTGTTGATAAGTTTTATTTTCTCTCTTCTGTTGGCTAGAGGTATCATTAATGTGGAGCAATATTGATCATTTAATAAAGTGTCCCTGGAATCAAACCACTGTTAGATGGGAGAACTGAGTGATATATGGCCAGACTTTGACCCATATATTGCCTGCATATAACATATCTTTTATATCAAGGAAGTATAGGCTTAGGGAATAATTGGACTTCACAATTTTGTGACATAATTCATATTGAAAAATATGAAGCATGAAATTTTAAGGATAGTAAAATACTTAGTACATGTACAAAAGCAATATTGTTACTGTTGAACTAGAAATAAATAATTTAAACTGTCTGATATACATCTCAACCATTGAATTCTGAATTCATTTTTTGGATCGTTTTTATGGTTTTTAATTAGTACCCTTTCATGTATCCTGGTTCTTGGTTTGAATCCATCAAAAAACTTTATTTATTCCTTTAATTAACTAATTATTTCAGAATAATTTCTCTTTTAGTTAGATCAAATAATTCTCCCTCAGTGAATAGTTTGAAATCTTTTTCTAAAAGCAATGCTACATCACAGGTTCCTGTGTGCTGCATGTAACATTTTTTTTTTTGGGGGGGGGGGGGGGTTATTGTATAATACAATGGAGTTTATGTTAACTTTACTAGTTGTTTGAAAAAAAAAAATCATAATGCTATATACTGTGGTTTCATTAATATTCAAGGGTATCAATTTTCGTTGAAAAAGTGAAAATCACAATTTCAAGGATACGTTAATTTGTGGCTAATGACCCTATCAATACAAAATGTTAATAGAAATTGCACTTCAATGAACATTTAATTTTGTGGATCAACTTAATAACGAAATCCACGAAAATTGGTATTCAACGAGTATTGATGAAACCACAGTATTTAATAATTAAGGTACTTTTCTTTGTCTACACAGTGTAACTTTTTCTTTCCTCCAGGTTCCCGTAGATTCCTTGGTGATGTTTAGTCCTTCTGGTGTGCCAGTCCTTACCAAAACTCTGAAGAAATTCCCCCAGTTATCTGTTAACTCAGTCAAAGTAAGATATTTACCAAAACTCTGAATTATCTGTCAACTCTGTCAAAGTAAGATATTTACCAAAACTCTGAATTATCTGTCAAAGTAAGATAGTTACCAAAACTCTGAATTATCTGTCAACTCTGTCAAAGTAAGATAGTTACCAAAACTCTGAATTATCTGTCAACTCTGTCAAAGTAAGATATTTACCAAAACTCTGAATTATCTGTCAACCCAGTCAAAGTAACATATCTACCTAAACTTTGAAGAATTCCCACAATTATCTGTCAACTCAGTCAAAGTAAGATATCTGCTAAAAAAATATTATTAGATTGGGAAAGAGGTATCTTTTATGTCTTTGTCATCTCTATATCTTGCAAAATAATCCATCAGTTAGATGCAATAATTTAGCCCTATCCAACATATTTTTAAGGGTTGATTAAAACTGGGAAACATTTTTGAGAGGGCTTCATTTTTGTACATGCAGCTTAATTTTGATTAAACAAAAAATGGAAAGGGCATGAACTACTTAATGCATATATTTTAGTATCTGAGTGGTAACTCATAAGCTGGACTAGAAAGGTATAAAATTGTGCAACGGGTAAGGTGCCGTGCGTTTGACAAACGTGCTAATGTACGTTGTCTATCTGCCGACTGCAAGACTATATGTATGTTTCGACATGGGCGTGCATGAAAACTAAATGCATCCCCGATGATTTATAACTAGAAATTAATCATTTTGTTATTACCGTGTGTTAGTACTACATGTATATATTTATTATGATTTTTAAAAAAAAACTAAATGATATGTATACCGGTAATTTCATGTCGTTTAACTAGTTTAGCTGTTTGGAAGTTCAGATCTGCACACCAGAGAATTGAACCCATGTCGCACAGTGTACATATAAAAAATAATGTTATTTCCAGCATAAAAGCATGAACAATTTACAGTTATTTTTATAAGTTAACGAACATTTCTGAAGCTTGACATCGTCCATTTAAACGTAGAGTTATAACCGTTTTTGTTTCAAACAAACAAGGAAAAAAATATTGCTGTATTTTCTAAATGTCTCAGGCCTGCAAAATCTCTTTCTTAAAACTGAAGTGTTACCGGTAATTTTATCGGTTTGGATAATAAAAAACGGGACTCAATACACTTTTAAAAATTCCACACTGAAGTTTCCAAAAAAAATGTAGAGTTGTCTAACCTTGTAGAACAATTTGGGTTTCTAGATTTCAAGGACAAATTAATGTCGACGGTTTGTAAGAAGTGCCAGGCACCCCGCAATCTCAGATTTATTAAAGAATAGTTTGTTTATCTGTTTAAGATGAATTTTTTGCCTCCGATCGGAGAATTCGATCCATCACGTTTTCTCTAACAAACCAACACTCTTACATCCTTTGATGTCGGCCCCATGTTATCGTCAAAATAAAAAAGCTAGCCATACAAAAATGTTAAAAGTACAATCAATTTATAAATAATTCAGAAAAAAAGGTAGACAAAAGTTCTCCGTCTGATGTAAACACAACCCCACACCGAAAATCGATGACATATCTGCGTTATTTAGACAACACATATTTCGTCACCTCGTGCAGATATTATCCGCCCCTCCCACCGTTACTGTCTGTGAGATCCACCCTCCTCCATTCACACATTTAGGGTCAGGGTTAGACGGTACACGTCCGCGCGCGCGCAAGTTTGATCGTCTGCCAAATGTATCGTCTGCCGCTGGAAACTGGGTAAAGGAGATAGAGACATCGTGTTTTCATTAGAGACGGGGATTCTCTCCGTGTACCAGACGATTTTCTTCTGGTTCCTGTCACCATTAAAGAGAGAAACGGTGTGACTTTCCAGTTAAATAGCGTAGAAAAAAGCGTTGCTTCCATTTCATTTTGTCAGCTGTGACATGTCATATGTTTACCGTCCACTAAATCCGTTACCACAACCAACTCAACTCGCTTGCGTTCTCTCTCTCTCTCTCTCTCTCTCTCTCTCCAATGATATACGAGAGAAAGTCACGAAAAAACACATTAGCTTATTTAAAGCCCGTCATCCCAAGACACAATATACCCTGGGTACAAGAACAGCTAAACACCATTTGCTCAAAAGAGATTGTGAAATGACTAGTTTACCCCAACCCTACTTTGGCCCTTTCCTTTCCCTTTCCATATACACCCACTAATCACATACTGTACTTTACATACATTTCATTTCGAGGTTACCGGGTTTCGTTGATTTGCATCACTCATTCTCGGAACACATTATTTACATTATTACGTCTTTTCATCATCACTGTTTTATTCTTTATGGCATAGAATTTTCTTGTCGTCATCGTGTATTGAAGATACATGTCAAGGCGAAAGTAGATTTGTAAACCAAAATTTTCAAATTGCTCCTTTTACTTGTCTCAAAGTAGGGGGAAAAAGAATATTTATGACAAACAAAACAAAGATTCGGGAAGTCACGAATTCTGTTTTAATTATTTTTTTTTGGATAGCCACCTGCGTTCACCTGTAGATATTTGTCATAGATAGATGTAAAAATATTATCAATAACGTTATCCATCATCTTTAATGGATTATTTCATAAATCGCGCAATTTCCCCCCATAAAGCGAGCACGTGTTTAACTTCACAAGGCCTAGTCGAGCCGTGTGATGGACGGATTGTAGGTGTAAAGCGCTCCATCAGCCCTATAGCACCGACCAAATGCTCCTTGGGACGAAGCCTCGGAAAAATATCAGCGGTCGCTTTAATACAAACAGCGTTTCGCCTTTTTGCAGTAAATTTTATCAAAGCGTGAACAGGTATGCAACGTTGGGTTGCGAAGCTTAACATTTTCTGAAAGTTTAATTTTCATTTTATTACCACGGATAATCAGATGATAGTTACCGGTATTTAATGATTTATTTACTTTTATAAAAGCATAGATATTTTGTTTAGTACATGTACACTAAACCACTGTTTAATTATTTTTAAAATATGTGTGCTTAAATAGTTAAAAAAAAATATTCTAAATTTCTTGACGTTCGTGTTGTCTGCTTTGTATCTTTCTGTCGCCGGCGTCACGTGAGTGTTTACACCAATCAGAAGTTACAAAGTTGTAGACAAGGTGGAGGACATTAAGCAATTAATCTTGTGATTTGAATAATCGGGATTAACGAGAACTGCTGAATATCACAATAAACGCATCGACAACACTGTAGACAGATAGCGTTTTTTTTGTATTAAACCTCCCTGTACAATTGAATTCGATAACTTTCCAGGATACGAGAACCCAAGATAAGACGACGTATGTTATATCAAGCCTGATACAAAACAGTTCGCTGATCGAAGCCTCGCGGATAGACGATTTACAAGATTAACTTATTTGTGAGACAAAAGTTGTTAATGGATCCGTATCTTTAAGAGACTATATAGATACAAATGCATTTAATTCTACAGTTGTTATTTGTACAATTTTTTTTTCGACCGAGCAAAATGCGCGCCAAAATTTTGGGGCGAATGGCGTACGATTTTCCTTTCATCAGATAAGGACTTTTGTTTTCCGATCACTGACGTCATGGCTGTGTTTGAATTAGTCGTGGAGTTGATTCAAGATCTAGTTGAGCGTGACTCCCCGGTTCTCCCTCCCTCACAAGAAACAAACATTAGCGATGTTCGTAGATTTGATGACGACACCAGGCTTAAACAGTCGCGGATTTACCGCGGAGATAAAGATTTATCTACACAGTTAGTTTACTGATATCCGTTCCATTGTCGTCATCTGAATATTAATTAATGGCTAATTTGGTGAAACATTGTTGGAATACATGTGTTTTACAAGATGTAGGCTGACCGTATGCTTGTGCTTAGAATTCCGTAGCAATATTAAATGTTTGTGGTCTTTTAATTCAAATAAACATATTTAATGTAAATTAAATTTTCGATTAAGCAACACTATTCTTGGAATAAAAACAATGGCGTCATGTGCTGTATTTTCGCGAATATCAAACAAATTTATTTTCAGGAATTGATAGTAAATGCTTTTCCTTTGGTATTGACAGTAGCGGTTAAGTCTTAGACACTGTACGATTTGCTTAGTGCTTACGACTAGCACATTATTTACTCACGACTTACACACGACTAACGGGGATCTGTAGTAGAATACCGATACAGGATATATCGGTATACGAGATATCTAGTATTCTACATACGAAATTATTTTGCTTAGTGCCTACGACTAATACATTATTTACACGACGTACACACGACTAACGGGGATCTTTAGAAAATACCGATACGATAGATACGAAATATCTAGTATTCTACAAACGAAACCATTCATTCAGAGGGAACAAACCTTTGCGTACTGAGACAGAAAATATGCTACCCTCCCCAGTCGTATTGTGTTATCTTTCTATCGTTCCGACTCCTCCATGTTGTTTTACAAACTGTTGAAATCTTTCAATGATTGTCGGAGAATGCCAAATAAACAGAAACAAAAGTACGTTTTGCTAACTTTGCAGGATCCGAATTTCTGTGTTCATGATATTTCTATTGTAACAACAGAAACATCCTCTTTGATAACGCTTAATGCTTACTTCCTTTGATGAAATCATTCCAAATATTTTTTGCAATAATTCCGATGATATCGCATTGTAAAAAGTTACGCGTACTTTGGAATTAAATTGCACTTCTTGAAAAAATTTTTTGTGTAACACATGTACATTGATACAGTATCGTAAGATGCTAGGAACAAGTCAATTTAGTATAGTAATAGACTGATTCTTTTCTCTAGACCGGGTCTCTTGATTTGACGCATTTTTAGTCGGAACTTTCTCGGCCTCATCCGCCAAGTTTTTCTCGGTTTCACGGAAAAGGCCGAGCGATGTTCCGATTGGAACAGTAAAGTATCGTAACATCTGCTGCAGTTCTGTCCCTTTGTTACAGATCCTGGCGGTTGGTCCTACCACAGAGGGCGAACTCAAGAAGCATAACGTCCCAGTGTACGCCACCCTAAGACGCCCCGACCCCCAGAGTCTGATCGACTGTTTACAGAAGTAACCCGGCCCCTAAACCAATGTACCATGTATCCGGGTTTTTTGTTTTTTGCGTGTCACAAAATTTGTGAAAATAGGGCAGTTAATACGTGTATATAACCTATTTATTTGCTCAAGTCATTTTTGCGATTTAAAATAACAAAAACTTAATTGCAAACATTTCCTGTGTTTTATTCTATACGAAAGCCAGACCGCGAAAATAACGAAAATTGGATCTTGGGCGAAAATAACCGAATATACGTTTAAGTCCCTCCTCAACATGGCATACTAAGACAAGAAAATGTCCCCCCTCTTCTTTTTCATTAATATTTTTATTTGGATTATTATATATTATTAATTTACATGGTTTCTTTGTGCTTTGGTGTGTTGCTTTAGCCAATATCAGTGTTCGTTATTAGTTTCATTGATGGAAGATTCCTCGTGTTTCATTGGATAATTGATGCATATTTTCAAAGAATAGTCGTCAAATCATGTTTCTTTGGTCCAATGAATATAAGATCGGATTTTTATTTCATCGTAATATAAATGTGATGTGATATATTAATTAAGTGCAATGATCTGTATTATCATAAATAAAAGATTTTTTCAAAATGATTTTCATAAAAGCAAAGTAGATTAGATTTACTTTCCAATAATCGTTTTATTTGGTTTAGGATATAGTAACGGTGGTATTTTTATTTTTGAAGACTAAGACTTTGGAAATAGCAGAATTGTTTCGAAACTGTTAAAACATTTTTGCACAAATACCCCCCCCCCCCCCCTTAAATTTTTTTTTTCCAATTTTATCATGTTAGTCTTTGTGATACACATGTACTTGCATAGTACACAACAGAAGTTGTTTAATATCAATTTTTACTCCGTACACGTAGGTGTATTTATAATTATTAATAAACCCGCCTGACGTCATTAAAACTATCCAGATTAAGGTTATAGTGAGTCCTTTTCTGGCCATAGCACAAATTATTTCGTCCTTGCAAAATCATTCAGTCCCTGAAAACTTTTTTTTAATTTGTGTAGTGTGTCAGAAATCTAAAGTGGTCCATTGATTTTCGTGCATTTTTGTCAATTCAGATTCATTGAAAGTAGTTTCTTGTGAAATTATTTTTTTTAACGTTTTCAATAGTCAGCTGTATAGAATCTTTGTTTTCGATCAATTTATTTATTGTTATTTTGTTTGTTGATTTACTTCTTGTGTATTGGGCATTGTAATGAATGCAAACTGTTTTACTGAATAAAGAAGTATACGATATCATGGTATCTTAAAACGCTCTTTTATTGTTGTTTTCAGGAGCTTATTTCAAGTAGAATTTATTCCTCACATTTAGTAACAGTTGGAATAGCATGTGTGGGATTTTGATTCAGCAGATGTTAATTTGATTATTTTTTTTTGCCATGAAAATATCATTCTCTGAATGATTATGATATGTGAGAAAATAGGATCATTTTTTTTCACGCACCTCTTTTTATTTTTAGAAATTATCTTTCTATTTTAGTGGCTTTAATCACGAGTTAAAGATATTCCTAAAATAAGAACCGATAAAAGGCCACCAATATATCGTATTATCAAAAACGTATTTCATCATCAAGACAGGAAGATATGTACAAAGATTTCATGCAGGAAATCTTTCGCGTGGGAAGGTAACAATGGTGTTGTATGAAACTCTATACACCTTAAAATAACCTCTTATTTCTTTGAGGAATTGGCCTGTCGTGAAAGATTCGCTATGTTGTAGTATCTGTTCGGAGTCTGTTAGATGGAGACTTCTCTCCTCTCCATCTCTGAAGTCGTATTGGGTTCTATGAAGCTCCGGCATCTGTCGAAAGACGAAAGTCACAGATGAAATAATAATTCTGGATAAAAATAAGATTAAATGGTGCAGAATTAATACAAATACATGTATGCAAGATAAAATTAGTAAGAGAATGCGTGTTAGGGGGTCGTAAAGGGAGAGTTTTTTGGAGAACATGAATATTTGATCGTGACCGCATTTGACGAAGAGTAATCTTGCGTGAAGTCTAAATGGAACCTTTTTGAAGTAAGCCAGTGGGTCAGCGATAATCGTTAAATCGTGAGCGAGGAGAACGGTGGAGACGCTTGTACTCTTGTTTGGTCTGGTGCCAGTGTTAATCGATAATCGATTAAAAATAAACGTTTGAAAATGATAGATAGATAGATAGATAGATAGATGGATAGATGGATAGATAGATAGATAGATAGATAGATAGATAGATAGATAGATAGATAGATAGATAGATAGATAGACAATCGGACGGACTAATAGTTATAAACGCAAGTAGACAAGCATCAAATGCAATATTTTTTTCAACAGTTTTCACGTCCTTGTTTTATACATATATAGGGGTTATTTAAAATTTTGTACTTTTATCAGATACTCTTGTCATTGATATTCAATACTTGTAAATGAACTAAATAAAAACTAACTTGATTTGTTTGAAATATTAAATAAATCAATGTGCAACAGTCCGTCAAGTAAAAAATATTATGAAAAATTAAGGGATGAGCCAGTGAAAGTGAAGATGGAGTTAAAAAATGAAATTGGGACATTAATGTTTTAAATTGGCGCCTCTATTCTTCTCATTGAGGAATGATCTTGCGTTATTTGACAAAGCAACTGTAATTTTTGAGCAATTCTTTTCCATTTGCAGCATCTAAATTTATTTCCGTGACAGCAGATATAGAAAACTGCAGAGAAGATACGATTGCCGATTGAAATTATTAAAGAAAACTTTCGGATCAATTCATCAAAAGGGAAAAGTCAGCTCTCTATTGAATATAGCTCAGTATCACGCGAATTATACCTTAAACAAATCCAACAAACATTTTTTATTGTCTCTGGAAAAGCCAGGAGCCAGAAACATAAAAGATGAAATATACGTTTTACAATTTGTTCACCACAAAATTCAAAATTATTACATAATTTTCTAGTTCCTTATTGCATGTTTGGATTTTTTTTTCTCGAGAGTGCAAATTGCCAAGGGACCTCATCTACGTCGGCTAGACGAATGCGTATGCAAAGCCTTATAAGACAGTAGCCACATAAGCATGATGGGGATGACTCAGCCAAATATAATCATCGAAGACGGATTTTCTCGAAAAAGGATAAAAAAAAATTACAGACTTTCTACGTTTACTGAAAACACACAAACGTGAATCATCTCTAAATATTCATTTTGCAGACTTTTCTTATACAACTTAATTTGGCAGACGGGATTAGTTTGGAAATGTAAATGAAACAGACTGGTGACTGAAGCAACAAAATAATAATGGCCAGATTCAAGCCAGTCTTCGGGGACTTGATTGCAACCACCTCAAAACAAAGAGAAAAATGTCGGCTGTCTCTGTTCGTCGTTTTGTGTTTTGTTGAAGTGGCCCATTGTCTGTCTCTCTATGTAGTCCTCTTTTCCCCTTTGTCTGTATACATGTAACTACCCTTTTGTCCGTCTGTGTGTGTTTCCCCTTTTATTTTGTCTGGTGTACTGTCTATTTGTCTGTCTGTCTATTCCTGTTTATCCGTTTGTCTGCTTAATTATCCATTTGTCCGTCTTTGTGTTTTCCTCTTTATGCGTTTGACAAGATCTGTTGTTTGTTTGTCTGTCTGTCTGGTTTTTTTTTATTGTTTTACATGTAAATTAACTATTAATTTATTCGTCTAGATTTATAGCTGTTTCCATGTGCTCGTCTGTTGAACCTTTTAATTTTTGTACAGTATGTTTCTCAGTTCCTTGGTTGTTTGCAAATCACTCTGTCGATCCGTCTTTAATACTGTTCTTTGATTTGTCTCATTACCCATCTTTTTCTCGCTCTCTTGCCTTGCCTATTCTTTGCTAAAATTTGAAAAATACTTAGCCTTTAGTAATGGAACTTAAGAATGGTTGAAAAATTCTGCCTGGAATCTGCAAACTATAATGTAATGCATGTATTTATAAAAGAAAAGACAGAATGGGATAAATAAAAATCAACTCAGGAACTTATGAGTGGGTAAGCATCGTTGGCAATGGGCTTTTCTCACAAGTTTATTTAATTATTGAATTTAAGGTTAAAGTTCATTACACGACTTTATATTAAATATAAATGTTCGTTTTATTTTTGTTGAGTGTGCAAAAATGAGGTTTAATTTCGATTATTGGTACAATTCTTCCAGTTAATGTTCTCGTATATGAGAGATGCGCGCTGACATTATCTTATTACAATATATCAGATAATAACTGGAATATAAAATAAATACAAAACCCATGATATCCAGAAATTTAATAGTTTTGGATAAAATGTAATTTACCGCCTACTAAATCGGCGATTTTATAAATTTGTCTATAACTATAGAACATTAAAAGCGAGGTCTGGACCATTACATGTAATCCTTATTGCTCCCTAGTGCTGCCCCTTTGACCTACATATGCACGAAGTAAAGCAATTTATGTCGTATTTGTTTAGAAATTAGATTTTGTAGAAGTCTAAACCGGTAAGTTGGTCATATTTAGTTCAAATAGGTAGCAGTATCAACTTCACACGAAATGTTTTAGTCTAATTATAAATTCATTTTCAAAACTGGTAATAGTCAATATTTTAACACCGTAAAACATATCTTGAATTTTCTTATACAATGAATTTTTTTTAGGGGCATGGTTACGAATTTGGTCAAAAATTATACTTCTGATTTTAATTTTTACAATGCTTTAGTAAGGCATTCTTATTATGCAACCAGAATTTGACTGTCATTCGTTGAGTTATGAGCGAGTTACAGACCTTACAATTCTTTGAAATGTAAGCAAAGCTTTTGTTTACATTTTTAACGTTAAAGTGAAAATTCTAGTTTTAGACCTACATGTAAATTAAATGTGGTTAGGAAGTGTTTATATATGCGTAAAATGAAAGAGAAGATGGTCAAATCAGCTTGAAAAAAAGAGTTCTTACTCAGTCTGGTATTTTGAACCTATGTAAACAAAAACAGGGCACGAGCCTTGTATACATTACAAAGAAATGCGAGACATAGATCTTGCTTAAAACTCTACGACTGACTCTCAAATATCATTTGATCATAAGAAATGCATTCCTAAAGCATTATAAATAATAAAAACAGAGAAATTGAATTTGACCAAAATCGTGACAATACCCTTTTTAATATCCTACATCGTATTTAGACGAAATTGGACAAACTCTTGTTTGATGAGAGGTAGGAAATTGCCGGTATATATAACTATATACTATGGTCCATCCTTAATTCTCTCTCTCTCTCTCTCTCTCTCTCTCTCTCTCTCTCTCTCTCTCTTAATCACACAGAAAACAACGATAAAGCACCTAATTCAGTATCAATTAGCCGACGGATACCAAGTGTCCTTCGATCCATGTGAGTGTTATATATGGCGTTAACGTCAATAAATTCCCGGATCATTGTTGCGAAACTCTTCTTGTGAGATTGAATTCCTTCAGTGGAGCTGATAGACAGGGTCCAGATTACGATACGGAAAGACAGAGATTTGAATCACGATTAGGCCGCCCACATCTTCACGGACCAAAATAGAAAGAAACAATCTCTCCGTTCGAAAACGGATAATGTCAACAGCTGTCTAATGTTAAAGTAAAACAAAATTTATTCATATATAGGGCAACACATCTGTCGTAGTGTAATTTTTCAAGCGGAATGTGAAAAGTAGAAGTGCACTTTTACACAATGAAACGGTGGAAATAGTTTCCGTATACCCCATGCAAGGTGGGAAAAATATCACTGTCGTTTGAAATGTTAACATCAGAGAGTTAGAGGAAAATCCATACTACAACATTAATAAAAACAAAATTATACCGATAATTGATTGATTGATTTTTTTATATTAAATCTGAAACCAATGACACATAGTCTTTAGCACAAACTTCGTAAATTGTTTATTGTCCATCTAAACCCAGTCCTAACTAAACCCAAATTTTAAAATTCAAAATTATGGGAAACGGATCAGTTTAGTGCATTGGTTTGTTATGACAAAAGTTTGCACCTTTCTCAAACGGAATAAGCATTTTGATTGACCGTAATATCGCAACGATGACTGTTTCCAGGAAAAGAGTATTTATTTTATTTCATATGAATTCTTTGAAGACAGAATAATTAATAGCATATAAAACCTAGAGATAAATCATCGCATTATATAATATCTCTTGTTTCATAATTCATCAAAATGGTTTTTGGTTGAATTATGTGTAATTCAAACGAAGCAAGTCGAAATATGCATTTAATACTTTTATTTCCCGCAAGTAATTCTTATTTATTATATTCAGGTAAAGTATGAACATTAAAGAAATAAAAACTCACTTTATTTCAAATCTGGCAGCTTTGGCTCGTAAATCAAAAACATGCGAGCGTTTGATCCACGTGTTTCTGCTAGCTTGTTGTTTATTGATGTTGATCACGTGACTAACCACTCTGTTCTTTAAAACTGTCGAATGTGTAAAGAGAAACATACTTTAAAAAATGGATTCACAATGATAATGTGCCAGCCTTCAATCGGTACCGACGTTACGTGATGTGAGGGTCATGATCATAGGTTTAATTTCTAATTAACTATTTACTTCCCATGTCACCGATATTAGCATATCGCTCATGCATGTCTTCTCCCAAGTCCGCGTTGATTCACACGAAATGTACTTCAAAGTTGCACCTTTTTCTTTGAACTTGTTAGAATCTATGTGTTTTCTTTCAAGTTTAAGATATTCAGTTTTTAATTTGTGGATTGTAAATTCATTTTTTATGTTGTCAAAACCTATCTAATTTTCTATAGAATGAATCGTTTAATACGCGATCCGTTCATATAAATGCAGCAAAAACTAAAGTCGAGAGAAATTCGCGGTTTTCTGGTTTTCATTGTACTGAATTATCGGCGTCTTGTCAAAAAAGCATTACAATAAAAGGATGTCTTTTAATGAATCATTATAATTACGAGCCACCGATTGCAAAAAAGAGAAAATTACACCTGGTACTCAAAGGTTTTGTATGATTAATTACGGTTACGTTTGCTTTCACGTGCACATGGTTTTTCTAAGGATCGCCGACACCTCGTGACTTCTACTTTTTATGACAATACGTCACAACAATTCGATTTTAATACATTGTGAAACAGTTTATATCGCCGAATATTGGTGTCTATCTCTGTAGCGCAATGGGTGTAGCTTCGGTCTACCAACCCACAGATCCCGAGTTCGAATACTGCAGGGACTTCTATTTTCATGAAGCGCGGTAAAGTTTAAAAAGTTGATTTTCCCCCCAAAATTGATTTTTTAGGGTTAATTTTCAAGTCGAACGCATGCATTAAGTAATTTAAAAGAATGGGCTGCCTATATAAATATTCAGAATTTTTCTCAGATGTGTGGAGGGCCCTTAACACCAAACGTTTTTTTTTTAAACCAATGATTGTGTATTTACATTATACGAATACGCGGATCTAAAGTGAGTGAGGGAGTCCGGACCCCCTGGAAAATTCAAGTTTCGCAAATATACATTAAGTAACTAGTAGTAAAATTACCAAAAATATGCTTTAACCCATGCAACCCCCAACCTCCCGGCAAACTTATAATATCACTCGGACATCCCTCCCCTTCCCTCCCCCCCCCCCCCCCCCGAAAATGTTTCTGTATCAGCGCATGAAAGATGCATTTTTTAACCAATATCGAACTAGAATCATTTTGAAATTACTATTCAAGTTTTAAGTTAATCTCATTTTTAGCTGATACCGTATAATATCAAAGGAACTATTTAGTTACATACATTTAAATTAGTCTTTTGGTGGGGGGGGGGGGGGTCAAATTTAGAAAGACTTTATTTATTCAAAATTGCAAATACCAACTAAATATACATGTACACTATTCTCAACAAATATCGATTTTAAAAAAAAACCATCGATGTACAGTATCACGAATTCTAGTTTTAAACTACTAATATATATGAATGCAGATTTTCTAGTCCTTACTATATAGAAACATAATTTAAAATATAAAAAAAAACACAATATGAAGAATCTTTCAATTTATAATTAACAAGTAGAGGTAACAAAAAAACGTTACCTTCTATTTATTATATTACTTCTTCGGATCACACATCTTGATGTTAAAATGTATTTAAAAAGTGGAGTTTAGATTAAAAGAAATACTAGAATTACTTGGAATATTAGAAAATCCCAGGGTCAATTTCATGCAAATTTAATACATACAATGCAGCCATGTGGAGATCAAGGAAACGGAGTCGTGAAAGTTTCTCTTCAATCAAACAGACTAAAATATCATGACGAAAATATTACTGTGTTCTTAGAACATTGTGAAAAAACATTCAGTCCTTACAGATGATATTAATAATATATTTTATTATGAAGGATAATGATATATTTAAATTTAATATTTTATGACTTGCATGGTTTTTTCCGCCAAATTGGCGTGATTCGAATCGCATTGCCGCAATCAAAGAACCTTGATGATAATTAAGTCGTCTTAAATCAATAATTTGAAAACCACAATCTTGAACCTTTTTTTAGCATTGCATATCTTTTAGTTAGAACAGCAGCAATTTTATTTTTGGAAGAAATATGATAATTGTAAAATTCACTGATATTTTAAAGCACCTTATAAAGTTCTAGCTTCAAATAATATATAATTCTGCATAATTTCTTAAATTTCGCATTATTCAAATTTTAGCGCATTCCATGCTTATTCTTGTCCTCTATTGCGCTTAAATTTAATATTAATATGTTTTCAGTATTTGAAATAATATGGAAGTCCTTTTTTGTAATAAACATTTAACAAAATTGAGTGCAATTCATTTTTAATATTTATCAGTATTTCTTTATGTGATAAATAGTAGTTGACTTTTGTGCACGGAAGCTATAATTTAGTGTTCTTGTAAATTAGATTTTTTGTAAAGGTTATGCATAGCAGATTAAAATCAGAATGCCGGTATGACAACTCTGGAACATATCTCACTGATTTGCTAATCATTTGCGATGAGATAAAAATTAAACGGTGCTGTGATTTACAACAGCCTTTAATAATTTTACACTGATGATACTGCTTGATAACCTCAATGCACCGGAAGTTAACAGAGCTTTCGCTAGATTAAAAAAGGATCTCTCTCTCTCACTCTCCTTCTCTCTCTCTCTCTCTCTCTCTCTCTCTCTCTCTCTCTCTCTCTCTCTTAGGTTTATCATAATAATTTTGTTCGTATATTTTGTTATGAAAGTCAAGGTCAAATGAGGTAAAAACTATAACAAAGCAATATGACGAGGTACAAATCACCTGGCAAATTTTGGTATAAGTTCTTCACTCAAAATCGAACTAAAATCACCTTATGTCTTTTTTTTTTATTTAACGTGCAATAGGTATAACAATATGAATAATAGCGAGAAGATTCCATTGTTTTTGTAAACCCTTCAGGTTTCAGGTGCAACATGTTTTCTAACAAAGACTGTTTGTCTGCAAGTGATCGGAGGGAAATTTTGAGCAGAATTATGTCCGCCCATACCGTGGAACCTGTCAAAGAATTTAATAAATAAATTCTGAGGTTTTTGCAACAACATGATTTGTTGAGAGAGAGAGAGAGAGAGAGAGAGAGAGAGAGAGAGAGAGAGAGAGAGAGAGAGAGAGAGAGAGAGAGAGCTACAGATATAATGTGGTTCTATGCTTGGTTTGCTTCACTGCTCTATCTCATATGAGATATCTATAGATTTATCAGTGCTTCTAAATCTTCTTCAAATATATTCTAATGATTTTAAAAACCCGCCGCAATGATACTAAGGAGGTTGTTATTTCTTACATGGCGGAATCTGATGTTATATAAAGATAAACTTCAATTTCGTTTATAGCTGGCAACAAAAAGTATAAATAGCTGTTTATCATATTTGGAATAAAAAGGATTTGTTTAAGAATTAAATCTGCAACCTTACGGGTATATATATATGAAATAGCAGAATTAATATCAAGCAGACACACCTCCTCATAAAACCCACATCCAGTTCTGAAAAGTCAAGCGAGCTAATACCATGAAAACAGAACTGTGTCTTCAATGATTCGAAAACAAGAGCTTATAATATATTGGTCACATGTTAGTCAGTTCGATTTGAGTGCGATTTCCCGAATTATCTCTGTCATTGACAGATTATTGAACACACCCATTGCAAACCTATGTCGTCTCGTCAAACAAATATAAAACCAAATCTGCAGGCCATTGTGCAAAAATAACATTTGCCAATTTTAATGTGCAACGCTTCAGCGCAACTTTTTTTAATTTTCCAAAAGGGGAAAAATAAAGGATCTATATATATATAGAGGTCTAGATTCATTATAAATAACGACATAAATGTCGCCCGACTTGTGTCAGTTTGTGCGATAATTGACCTTCGTTCGGAACCCCTCTGACAGCGAGGGTTTTCCCCGTTCTTCAGGATCACGGAGTCTAGGTTTATGCGATCATAATTTGAAAACATCCCTAGGTCGTTGACCCTCATTCAGAATGAATTCATCGCCGGCCATTCCTGACTCACCAACAACCATTTTATAACACTATATTCGTAACCGTCCATTCTCAAAATTTTTCCGCAAGGTCCTTTTGGGACATTGGAAAACGACTTCGTTTTTATTTTTATTACGGAAAAGCAACAGTTCTCGATACGTTAATATGGCATCGAATTCATCAAAATAAATGATATATCGGGACCATTTTTCCTTAATGCATAAGCAGAGGTCAAATGGAAACTGGCAAATGGGAGCTGAATTAGCTGCCTCGTGATCATGAATGTCAATGCGTTAAAGTCAAATTGCTTCCGTTTTTCAGACATCAATTGTCTTGTTTTACATACATCATTTAAATGACGGGACTAGTTCTGAAATGAAAAAAATCTAACGTTTATATGTTGTCAGTTTTTCTCATATCTAGCATTTATAATTATTAAACTACATTTATTTTGTATTATAAAAATCAATAACATTTAATGCATATGATACATATAAATTGTTAAGGAAATGCGCTTTTTACGACAGAAAGATTGCACAGAGTGGGTGAAAAAAAATACAGTGCAAGGTTAAAGTCATTTACAAAAAGTACATTGTGTTTTAGTTTAAAATGAAATGATTTGTGATAATAAAGCATTCTGAGGAACAAAACTGTTCTACATAATTTACGAACTCCTTCTCAAGGTTGCCCAATGGACCATTAGCAAACTAACCGCTATCCAGTGGCAAAATTCAAAACATTAAAGTCACTCGCCATATATATATTTATATTACTTGTTACGATGATGAATCACCAATGTTTTACGCATATTGATGTCGATCACGATATTTCCAAGTTCTAGTACTCTGCAAAGCAAGAAAGAGTATTGTAAGTGAGTAAAGTAAGCGAGAAAGCGGCAAAAATATCAATAAACTAGAAAATTAAGATAGAAGCATTTTAAAAAGACCTTGGACTTTCAGTAGGACGTAGCTATCTAATTTTTGCGTCAAAACAAGTTTAAAAATGACGCGGTTTCAAGCGAAATATGCACCGATTGTGTAGTCTTAGCTCAAAAGCCAGATAAATCAAGTTGATTTCAGAGAGCCATGGCTGAGTGGCCGACACTGACATAGACAGGCCTACGTCACAATGCTGTTTAACACAACTACCTAAAGTCCAAGCTCTTGTTAAAATGGTTCTAAATATGCTTGAAGCTTGTGTTTAGATTGGTTGGGTAGTCAACAATTTAACCATCGGAACTGCATTAAACTCTCAGACATGGTTTTTATAAACTATTATTTAGTAAAGAAAAATTCCAGATAATTTGAAGTAAGGGCTCTTCGTCATAAGAGGTGCGTATATCCAAACTCTTCTTGGTCAATAGAACTGTGGACAACGCTAAAAGATGCCACGACAATATGCATTGGACTTCATAATGCCTTTCTAGACAAGGTGTTTCAAGATACCCCGTGCCCAAACGGTCGAAGACCATTTGGTTGTTGCAGTTGGAATCAATGTAAGATCAGGAATGATAATAAAGACAAAGCACTACGTTTAGCTCTCAGAGTTAAAGATATAGAATTAATTATTGATCAATTGAAGTTGTGTTTTTTTTTCATTCCAAAGGACCATATAAATATGTTCCAATAATATTTTGAGTGCACGGTATAAAACAGAAATTGATTCTAATCTTCAAGATATAACGTGTTTTTGTTTTATGTCAGTTCTTAATATAGTCCTATACAAGCTTTGTATGCCGCTTTTTGCCAAACTCGCAGAATTGAAAACAACCAAATAAAATACAGTTACAGATTTCAGTTATGGAAAATAAGTAAAAGCATTCATGAACATATCACTGTAATACAATGCCGTACATGGCTCTGCACGTAATCAACGTAACCAAAAGGACAGCTTTGATATAATTCTAAGTTTGTCAGTGTATTCTTTTTATCGGAATTTTGTACATAAACACTTTTCTGGTTTACTGGATTTCAACTGATCCGGCAGCAAGATTCGACCAATCTGAACTTTCCTGACTTTGATTTGAACTAATCGTCCGACAGAACGACTTCAGCAAATTTACACACATAAACATTAAAAAAGATTTTTGCGTCGCCGCTGTCAAGCGGAACTCCTAAAATAAGAATTGTTTTTTTAATTTGTTTTTTTTATTCTTTTGAAGTTTTAATTTATTGCACAATGTTTGATTTATTCCGAGTCTTAACAGGATCTAAATTGGTCACAGCTGACAGTTGTCCGCGCGAACACGTGATGCGGGCGCCCGATTTGTATCAGTCCGTGATACCTCTCCCTCACAGCACAGTATGGCACGCGGTGGGGTTGTCCGGTGTAAACAAGTAGGGAACTAATTACTTTGGTTAATTGTACACAGTTTAAATCAATTAATTAAGAACTTTCTGTTATTTTTATAAATTGCACCGATAACGCAATGGAGAGCTTATACTTTAATAGTGCAAGGTCTGGCCTCTTAAATCCGACTAGACTTCCAAGTTAACATCAGTTGATGATACCATTCAATTTGATTATTTTGTTCCGTGTTGCAATCGGAATTTTGTTTTTAGTTTGTATCAATCGGAACTTCTCGGTTCTTTCCCACAAACGGATTAAGCATCAGAAAATTATATTCCTTGCACCGAATGGTATTTCAACCAATGAAAAAATTGTTAATTTTCACATCATGTACATTTTCTACCAATCAGAAAGCTGTAAATTAATTCAACTCTTTACACTGTTTCAGGGAAGACGGTAATAAAATTAAGGTACATTGACGGTCTGAAAAGAGAATTAACCCTCGCAGGAATAAATGACTATTCTATTGTTCTTTAGTAAACTGCATAGGCTATTTCTGTCAAGTTGTGACCTGCGAGGTTCGTTGGATTGTGTGCATTTCAGCTACATGTAATATATTTTTCATTTATTTTTTAAGATTATTATCATAAAAAAAATGTGTTTTGTAAATATGACAACAAACATCAACTATATGTTACACAAGGCAATGAGAGTAGAATAAAATTGTATGCATTTTTTTATATAAGAAATGCATTCGTCATAATTGTATATATCAACATGTACCCTGAACCTTTAATATTCAATTTGTAAACAAGACTTGTTTTTACGTTACCCGATATCTTTCATTATTTTTCTCTTTTGCATTTTTGAATGCAAAATTAAAAACCCCTATATGAAGTGTCGTGGGAAATTTGGCGTCATCAGAAGTTGAGTACGTTCACGCACGAATATGTTATGGAGAAAGCAGTTCTTTCTCCAATAGACATCCTTTAATATCTCCCTCTCACAATGCTTTATTTACAGATATCAAAAAGTGTTAAGAGCCGGTAACTACTTCATTAAAATCAAGGATGTAGATTTTTGGTAATGTATAAATTCATTTAAGGTTGTTTGACCCCTGTGTGTGCGTTTCGTAATTTAATCGCGATGAATTACGCAAAATTTATTACTCGCTTTTAAAAGAATTCTTAAGACCCATTCAACATTTATGTCATCTTGAACGAAAGTAATTTTGTACCTAGGGGGTAAATGTTAATGGATATTGTTAACGGTAAATGTGTAAGCCTACCCTAGTTGCCTGTGTAATCTGAGTAATTCGAGGTAGGGGGAATAATACAATAGTTGAATGTTATTTACTTATATGAAATACGAAATTATCTATGTAGTACAAAATGCTAGCTTTTCTGTACACAACCATTGTCATCCTTAATGAAATATCGCCAAGTGTTTGGTGACCTTATGGAATATTTGCACGGATTGAACGAAGTCACCGTCCGTCATAAAGACATTCCTGTCTGCGCAGACGTCAAAAAACATTAGACGTGAAAAGCATTGTGGGTAAACATACAGTATCCTGTTACATCGTCACGAAACCCCGCGACGCAACGGAATTTCTCACCCAGTTCAAACCGTACAGACATCTCTAGAGAAAGAGAAGGACAAATTGGTAACAATATAAGAAGTCGACCTCTTATGAGCAATAAAAAACAGTTCATTAACTGTTTAAATACGTAGGTATTGTTATTATTTTTTTGCTTCCCCTCATACATGGTAAAATTCGCTTTTGGGGGCCATTTTTGGTGACTTTGAAAATCACGCACGTGTTGTAATATTAGAAGGGAATTAGCAAGAAAAGGGAATTTGTTGAAAAGATTTATAATGAAATAGTTTAGTTATTATTTAACTTATTTCAATTTCATCCGAAGAATGTAAAAAATTCTTTTTCTTTTTCTTCATAAATATGTGGGGTTTTTTCTTCAGGACTACTTACCAGGGGGTAGAAACCATCAAACGCTTTTAAACGTAATACCTGTATGTCTTAGAAGTTTCGTACATAAATGACAATATTAATGTAATTCTAAAACTTGGTATTATTTTGATTTCATAAGATAAAACCCATTTGCTAATGAATGGAGATATAGCTCAATGAGTTTTATATTTAAACCAATTCATGTCACGAACAAACAAATCGGGGTACAGGGGGTGCACCACTCGATATCTTCCAGATGGGTGACCAGAAATCCGTGCACCCACCCACGTGCCACGGAACAGAAGAAGTGCATTGTGTGACCACAGATGGAGAAAATGGACACCGACATTCCACAGTCGGTGTCAATAAATTATGGTCAGATGTCGAAATAAATCAGACTTTTGAGAATCGATCGCTCTCTTGTTTTGCCAAATCACGTACTAACATTTAGAGGTTTAAGCAAGGTGCATGATTTCTGCCAAATCAAGAAGATATTAAAATAACCAATAATTTGTCATCTCGTCTCATGACGTCATTTTCGACGCGCGCAGAAAAAATCTTAATACGAGCAGACACGTAGCATTGTTTTTGAAAGTGGGAGGGTGGGGTCCATTAGCTTCTATTCACTTCCATTTGTTAATTGCTCCCCGAAAAAGGGGGGAGAAGGGGGCAAATCCATGATAGTTCAATTTTTTATATGATAAAATCGGTCATCGATGTTGCTTTCAGTTATGACCACTAATCAAGTTTGGGCTGATAAAGAACCTAAATTATAACATAAGAATTTAATCAAATATTATTATTGAGTTAACCATTACAACAAAGACGCTGGTCTCGGGTAAATCGTGACTTTGAAAAAAAACTACACGTCAAAACCATTCCGGAAGGAATGTGTATGAAAAAGGTCTATGGAAGGGGGTTATATTATAGAAATCTGATTACGTTAAAATATTTAATGTATACAACATATACTGCTGAAAAACGATGAAGAACAGCTTTAAAAACAAAACACTACATTCATTCTGTCATTTCAAATTATTTTAAATGTCCCATTAATCCAGTCGATCATTAATCGAGATATTTCCCCAGTGTGAACGAGTACTCTATAAGTGTATACTGTTTTGTCATTCTTACAATAATGACTGAATATTAATTGACGTCAAAACCAATTTAAATGTATATCTATATAGATCAGATATATTGATAAGGTTGAATATATAGGCCGAAACACCTGTGCGAAATCTGATTGGGTTTTGGAACACAAACTAAAAAACACAATGCACCGAGAATGTCCTTTCATACCTCACGATCGAAATTCCTTTCATATCTAGGTGTACTATGACTATTGCAATGCAATGCAACTAGTGCATGTTGATCGTAAATTAAGATGTTGTATAACATTGAACTATATTTTTAGGCTATTACTGTCGGAGAAAAAACCTTAATCTTCCTCCACTTTCCAACATCACCCGCGCTCGTCGTTCAAGGTTTATAGCTGTGACTGGCTATACATGTACAATTCTATAAACGTCGACTGATGAGAAATTTCAGCACCAGTGTTCCAAGTTTCATTATGGCTGCAATTAAGACCTGATTGACGCCCCCCCCCCCCCCCACTCCCTCCTCGTTTAGTTAACAAATCAATAAACTTAAAGAAATAACTTGGATTTTTATATCTGATGTTTTATTTTCCCTTTAATTCCCCTTTGAGAGGAGCGTTGATGTCATTTTAGACGACAAATGTGTTTCTCGTGATAATGCCCTGTGACAGTGTTAAAAAAAAGAAGATTTTTCTAAAGCCTCCTTATACACTACGCTGAGGTGCACAAATATTGAGGTGTTTTGAAAATTTATAAATGAAACTATTTTTAAAACTGAATAACTTATTTTAAAGACCAAATTTACTATGAAAACAAAATTCTAACTTTTTATCTCTCATTTGCCAATTTTATACATAAATTATTTTTTTCTCATGAATTTATGCATACCAAAAGATCTTTCTTTGTACAAGTTTACTAAAAATTTATAGGATGATTTCGATATAAAGTTATACTTAGAACAAAAACCAGTGTAATAGATTACGCAACTTCTCGGGCCTTTCCGGCTGGCTCGGAAAAACACCTCGAATGTCAATCGCAACTTCTCGGGCCTTTCCGGCAAGCTCGGAAAAACACCTCGAATGTATTATCTAGGCGTCCATGACAACCCCCTTTTTATATTATAAAACTTCATATAAATACAACACATTTTACGATCTGTTGAGATGTAAGCTAGACTTCAATAAAGTAAATGATATACTCAAAAATATAACACAGAAGCGACTTATAATGCTGTCTAGCCGATACTTATTTTAATGGGAAGCGACTCCATTTAGTATAAAATTCTAACATCCGGTAATGTTAATACATTCGAGGTGTTTTCCGAGCCTGCCGGAAAGGCCCGAGATGCTGCGATTGAAGGGCACCTTTAATAATATTCCAAAAATGATTCTCCTCTTGAACACTCGGTTAAATGATTACAGAAATATAATTTCGGTACACCTTTACTCATTAAGTTGATAAATGCAAGTTTTTATGAAAAATAAAATAAAACCCTGCATCTAGCTCTAAAGTGTCTTTTTGTCACTTTGTAATATATATTGAAAAGTTTTTCTAAAAAATATTTTCTTATTTGAATTAATAAGAACCAACAAAAGTATTTTTCAGTTTGTCTAGGATACTGAACAGACTCCATGATATTTCGTCTGCAGTTTAAATACATTTTAAATTAGTTCAACGAACCTTATGAGCATTGATGAGAAACAGTTTTAACCATAGGCATTGGGCATGGATAAAAGTACATGTACATCATATGCGAAATATAATCCCAATTGAAAAATCGTACAATATTGGAGCCTAATCCCCCCCCCCCCCAAACAAATGCTTGAAATGTAAAAAATTGTAACCCCCCAGCTGGTTTTGAACTCATGAATTGTAATAAATGGGTATTTTTGAAAGAAACATTTAAGAGGGCTCGATGGTCGTGGTCAATTTTAGAATGTATTGATCTCCTATGGAAGAAGAGCTCTAAAAAAAAATATAGGAAGATACCCTATTTTAAAGGTTAAAATGTACGGATGTTTTCTTTGGATAATAATAATTTATAGGTAAACACATTAAGTTCTATGTGGATCTGGTGGTTCATTTGTTGACAAGCGGCGAACATCCTTAAAGAAATTGTTAAATTGTCAACCATTATGTTAATTAACTTCGTCACAACATGCAGGAGTTCCGTACACGTACCTCCATTACAGTCTGAGATGCCAATGGCATCAAAGAACATCCGGGTTACCCCTTCATAACACCTATATACATGATAGACTTTTGCCCTTTTTCGAAAATGGATCTGGGATATCTTTATCTTTTAACACTGAAACTAAGTGCTAAGGTACTATAAATAACAAATTTATCAATGAAAAGTATTGAGACGCTTTTACCGCAAAGTACGTCAAATCATTAAATGTACATCAACTTGGACAATTTTTATCAATGACAAAAACAGTGGCTTGATAGTAGAGAGAGAGACTTATCAAACTGAATATGAATCATCGTCTTTCAGTGACCTATCCTAGCAAACTAAAAACCGTAATGACGTCATAATTCACCATAAAGAGGTTTAACGTAAAAGCAGTTCTTAACGTTAATCGTTTCTTAAAACATTCTCGTAAACATTTTTGGTAGGTGTTTTATCTATGACAGCAAAAAGCAGTCGAAGTCATATTTCATTAATAAACAAAAATCGGTGTTTATTAATATCTGCCGATTTGGGATCGCGTCTAGACAGCAAGAGTCCGGCGTTGACCTCGTAGGTCATTGGCCTATTGACGAACGTTCATTTTCAATTAGTTTCCAGGGCTCTCCGAAAAACTGGGGAGGGGAGAAAAGCTCTGGACAACGAAAGAAAACGACCGTACCGATCTGGAATCATTGCTAGGTATTGATTTAATATCCAGAGAAAGTCCTTAATAAGCCCTTTCCTTCCTCCAACGTGAAAAAGCATTAGCTATTTTAGGTTCCGTGCTTTCGTGTCCAGCGAAAAAATAACCAAAATATCGCATGTGTGTTCTTTTTCCCCTCAAAGGACAAGCTATCAAAAATAGAAAACATGAATGAAAGTTCTAAATTCGGGATTGTGTGAAAATAAAAAAAAAAACAAAAAAAATATTTTAAAAAAAATCCCGGGACGTATTTAAATTGCTAATTAAGAAATCGATGTAATTTTTAGTAAAGTATACCTATAAATTCGGTTTATAACCATAACGGACTCGTGTGAACGCGGTTGTCAGATGTGCGAGTGATTCTATATATGGGAGTTAATAGTTCCACACACACATGGCGTACAAAAGGTAAGTTCTGTATATCACTCTGTCTGCGGTCTACCACTGCGCTCTATTCTATTTTACAAACGTTGGCATTTTACATTACGAATTCAGTGTTCAGATTCTAAATGAACGTGTTGCTGACCAGCTTTTACTAGTATTTATGACAGCAGCGATTAAACAACATGTATTATATATATATGCTTGCAGTATGTTTTAATTAAAATCTAAGTACTTTAAAACAGCCCTTGATTTGCAACACTTTGGATTATAGTTTATTACGAAAAACCGAGATCTATTTGCCGAAAAAGTTCATTTTACTTTTCGGAGATCTTTATTCATCCTTTCGGATCTTCGGATTTTTTCTTAGTTTGGGTATTTTTGGATCCGCGTGGATTTATTTCTGTTCATAAATGATAATAAATGCGAGTGCTTAGATAATGAATTCAAAAGTAGATTTTGATAGCAATTTCTACCAGGAGACTTACCAAAATATTGCTACATCTTCCACTTTTTTTTTACACTTGGATAATCTGGGAGCTCCCGTAGAAACAACAGTTATAGGTGGCATTGATATAATGTGTATTTAATTTGAATATATATATACCAACAGGGAGTTAGGGGGAAATGAAAAAAAAGATAATGTATGTGTAAATATAAGCTACCGAAATTTGGACACGGAAAAAAAATGAAATATCTCCAAACCGTTCGATTTTACACACCATCTAGCCATCCCAACCCAACCCACCAGTACTGGAAATGGATGAAATAATCATACAGTTGAAAATGAATAATCACATCTCTACCCTCGTATCAAACTGATATAGTCCTTATATCTATATGCGTATATCTAAAAGTCTTACGCAAAGAAGTATAGAAATGAGCACTCTGTTCGAATTTCTGAATGAACATAGACAGGTATTAACCGCATAAAAAGCTGTTATTCATGAAATCAAATTCGTTAGGTCTCTTTAAAAGTTATAAAAATTCGCACACCTGTGTTAAGCTCTTAGATCAAAAGTTGAATTCGACATAGACTCTTTAGAAAGGTTATGTAAAATCACAGGCTTTAAGAAAGGTACAAGCACCTGTGAAAAAAAAATAACTTTTAAACTATCAAATTATTTCAAAATTATGAATTAAGTAATAAAGAGTTGATCTAAACGTTTTTTCCGTCGTTTGATTCTTTATTTCTATCTGGTGTAAACACAAGTTGTATTCATGGTAAAAAGAAGATAATTTTTCCTTTGTAGCATTATAATGCTTGTAAACTTCAATGGATAATGATTTCATGCTTCCAGAGCGCTACAACCCTTCTTTATTCTGCAAAATTCCCCGATGTCAAGCATTTCAGTACTACTGAACGTAGAACTTATTTAACCCCCCCCCCCCCCCTCAAAAATAGAATAAAATAAAAGTCGAATTGTCGCCCGTGACACAAAATCCTTTACACCTGCTCCTGATGCAAATTTAAAAAAAAAAGGACACAAAACAAAACTCCAAGTGCTTTATTAATTGTGTTCCACGCGTAAAAATATTTTTGGAACAGGTATATGTTAGCTCCGTCGTATTCCGTTTGGACATTTTTGATTGATATCGAGACAGAGGAAGAGAGCAAATTGAACTGAGACACAAGTAGCAGAAAAAAAAAACCCATCGTACTGAAGCCTGTGGGTTGAATATTGTGTTTACTGCGATCGTTTAATGCATGCATAAAATATGGATATAAATCTAATAGCTATGGGTTTTAATCCCTCTGATGGCAACGTGCATTAAACTCAATAACATCTTCATTTCCATACGCTTGATGGTGGTTTGAAGCTTAAAGAGATGATTTCGATAAACTTTACGAAAAAAATAAAAAAGTGAGAGGAGATATGCTCGTTATCGAACCCGGACGAGAAAGGCAAACTGGAGCAAATCGACAAGAAACAGAACTGCTTCATATTGTATCATTTGTTGGAGGTTTTTCATTATTTTATTTTCTTTGAAAAAAAAATTAACAAAAGTATGTTGCGTATAATATGTTCTGAAGTGAAAGTGTCTACCGCTGGTTTGAAAATTGCCAAATTTACTTCCTTCATTTGAAACCCATAGATCTAATTAATACGAGTGTCTATGAAGCAGCTATTGAGCTAGAAAGAACTTAACTCGGCGTTGCGGGTTCACTTTTGTCAAATAAATATTTTGACGGGAGTTCAAAAGAGCTCTAATGATATTTAATGCACACCCTGCAGCGAAAGCAAAGCGATCTCGGCCAAAAAGTACACTGTTTCCGCGCAAGGTTAATTATTTGAAAACAGTGAAAGGCTGCTGAAAGTGCATACAAACGCTTAAGATAATTAACGATTTCAACTACAACCTGTTTAAGTATTCTGAAGTATTCCGTCAATTTTTTATTCCCCCCTCTGTGTTTTTTACCCCTCTTTTGTAATGGAACATCAACAGATAACAAACGAAAGGTTAATTGATATTGTCCTCTTAATGAAATAACTAGTCATAAACGTCTTTCGCAATAATTATGATCATAAGTGGGAGAAAAAAAACATTATTAGTAAAATTTGATACTTCTTTTTCATTTGCCTAACAAAATTTGTCTCGAACGATATTCACTTTGCAGACGTCATGGTTAAGTCTGCTTCTTTTATGTAAAATGTTATGAAATTCTCTATTTATAACTCAAAGCGATCTAAATTCAAAGTCACTACACCTAACCTTAAAAATATGTCATTTTTGCGTATCTATTATCCATGCTACAACCAAGTAAATAATCTTACTATAAGAAAAAATTTCTAAGAATCCCTATTAAAATATTTCAAATATTAGTAATGAGTAGTGACCAATTATTGTTTGGATTAGGGTTGCTACGTAATTCTCTCTCAAAACAATTTTACAATCACCCAGATTGAAAATAAGTAAAATTCAAGCTTCTTTGGGTGCTCGTATACTTTGGCATCAGACATACTGACAAGAGAGAAACTGACTTATCCTTCAAGGCTACCATAAAGTGTGTCATCAATTTATTGTTATACAGTAAATTACATTTGATTGGGTTTCATAAAAAAACCGGGTCTTATATGCGAAAAGATAAATCAGAGAAAAAATTTAATAATGTCTCTTAGCGAAAATTCTCCATTTACATTGATACTGGGCTCAGTTTATACCCTGAAGATAAGATATTTATGGTTTATGCATTTCATTTAGTTTTATGCATTTACTTATAAGCACGCGTAATATTTTTTAGAGTAACAGAAAGAAAGTTCCATATCGTCGTGATAAATAAATTGGGCCTGAATATTGCAAAATTGTTATCTAAAAAAAATAGTTTTAAAAAATATTGTGCAAACAGACGAAGAAGAATAAATCGATGCAAACTGTTATTTAAAAATATTTTCAAGGTTAAGATTTATTTTTCAATGTCACATTACATCATTTAAAATTCCAGTAAATTGCTCGACACTTTTTAATTTTTTTAATCAAAAACTTAATTCTGATTTAAAATCAGATTTAAATTGAATCGGTGACAATTGTTTAATGTTAAACTTTGCCACAGCCTTTAAAATATTTCGTATACATATACAATGTATATCTCCATAATTCGTTTCATAAACTTACAAAATAAACGTTAGTGTTGCGTTTTTTTGTTTTGCTTTGTACTACTCAATGTATTGCGCGTTTGCATCAGGATTTCTGTACATATTAGACAAGTAGACAATTAAAAAACACCTTTTTGGTTTACATCTTTGTTCTTCGAGGTATAAAATCACTTGCAAAACATTGTAAAAGAGATTGTTCATACATATGTCTGAAGCAAACTGAACACACCCTTCAACTCGTCTACCTACCTCGGCGCGTTCAGTGAAGATGGATGCGATAGGGGATCGCTAATGTTAATCTACAGCACCGCAATCACATAATGAAGATGTTACCAGCCGATTTATTATGTCAGAGGAAATGGTAACATTTATCTTTTTTTAGTGAGAATCAGTAAAAGTTACAACTTATCTTCGCGGTTTCCGATATAAGACAAGACACGCTGGGGTTGGTTTTTTTTGTTCAATGATGTCTTGCCTTGAAAACGGGGGCGTCGCAGGAGTTAAAGATCATTCAGTCGTTGTTAAGTCGCTTTTATAACATCGTTAGGAAATACGACTAGGTGTGTGATCAACCGCAGAGAAACATTATCTTCATCGCCAAGAAGTGTGCAGATTTCTCATTTCTTTCTGTTGTCAACAGAAATCAGTCTCCCTCATAAAGTAGCGGTGCTGAAAAAAAAGCTTCAAACGGATAGAAATATGTAGAATGAACCAGATGCAGTTCCGCCATGTGGCGAGAAAGACTCTTTTCGTGATTTATTAGGATTCTATTAGGATATATTATCATAATTTAAAAAAAAATTACGTTAATTACGTAAAATAATTCACGGTGACTTCATCAGAATTACATCTGTCAGACTTCGGTAGAACTATATAAGATTGATTGATCTCCGTGTTGTTTTACGTCGTAATCGAGACTATTTCTCTCGAGGGACAAGGTCTTTCTTTTTATCGTGCCAGCGCCTACTTTGACACTAAACTTACCCGCTTGTGGTTGTTCGGTCTTTATCCAAAGGTTCCATTAAAGCTGGAACATACCTTGGTCTAAAGGAGGTCCACTGTGCATATATTTGAATGCACTTAATACAGAATTAATTTTGTCTTCACAACAACTAAATTTTGTGCATTATATCTTATGATGGTAAAATGTGCAAATCGAGTATTTCGTTGTTTTCGTTGTCTGCAAAAGGACATTTATTTCTTTCAATTCTTTTTCCTTATTGGGCTTAAAACAATTTTATTGGAAGAAAAGTATGTTATTGCATTAGCTTTGCGCCCTGTTTACGTCAAATATCATTCATGCCACTACATTAAATAAAATGCAATGGACTTTATTTTAATAAAAGCACCAATCACAATTAAAAAAAAAATAGAATTGGACTCAGACGTAACTGTTCGATCGATTTATAGATATGGACAAAAACATCAACAACATTGTCAAACGTGTGATGAAAGTTCTTGTATATGCTTTTGAAATAAAATCCTGGTAGGGCGCCCAGACATAGAATGGAAGGAACGGTTTAAGCTGTTTGGGTTTTATTTCTCTCTTTTTTATCTCCGTTTAATTTGAAGTTTTTGGGTGGGTTCAACTATAAGGCGGTGACTCACGGAGAGACAATAGAATCCCGGGGTATTATCTAATACAAATGTAGGTATATACACCCCTGGTGTGAAAAGGGTCTATGTGTGTTCTCAAGGTTAGCTTTGTACTGGAATATAAAGTACACAGACTTTTCGGTTCTCTTCGACTACGTGGGAAATCCAGCGTTTACTATCCAGCCAGGTGTATGTAGGTAATAGTTATCTACCTAGCCGTTTTACCTGTCGCTATCAAATGTGCTCTCCGCCTGATAATGCGCGTCTGTATACACAAGTATTATTATATAGATATATTTATACCGTATATTCTGTTTTTAAAGTATACAATGGTAAAACATTATGGTAATGACGAAATATGGTAATGCTAATTGTTTTGAACCTATTATGATAACCACAATGAAAAAACAAATTGTTGTCAAAAACACTTAACTTGCGCTAAAACAGAAAATGGAAACAAAATAGAAGTTCGTTTTCTGGTAAATAATAATTTTGTGAATTATTATAAACATCCCTCCGTAAAACTTCAAAATTCATCAAAACATTCAACATAGACCAATAAAATAAAAGTTTATTTCCGATTTACATGTACATTTTTTGTTTTTGGATTATATTTATATTATTATTTATAAGGATATTTTTCCCGAGGACGACATTCAGAGGCAAAAATGAAATTACATGTACATGTATTTATGATGTTCGAACTTTTTGCACTCATCAGACGCGTTCTTCCCGAGAACTCCGGGCTTCAGGTCAACGTTTTCTTGAAACAATTGGCAGACGGTTTGCGCTCCATGAAACACATAAAAAATATTTCTTTCGTCTTGTGGTACAAGGGAAACGTCCATGCTTGAAGTTTGTTTTCTTTTCTTATATAAACACAGAATTTCGTACGACCAGACGTCTCGTGTATGCCAACATGTATATTGTCAATGAAGTAGTTTAATTTCTTTTCCTACAATGGATACGTTTTTGAAATCATTTTTAATACCTGGGGTTTTTAAAATTCAGAATAGTATTTTCTTTTAAAGTTAAATCGCACTAGGCTGTTTTACTATAACTCGGACATATCAGGTCAGTGGGTCATTAAAGGTTATGTTTTGGTATGAATATTTACGAGATTTGCTTCCTAATTTGCATAATGAATAAGATGACACAATGGGGGAAAAGCCATTTAAGTCGATGATCCATAAAGAGACACTCTGAATCCTAATACATGTATACAAAAATTCCATCCATTCTTCCAATAAATGCGGTTTTGAAGTTTTTAGTTAATCAAAGACTTTGAGCTCGTAAATAATGGAACGAACAGGTGCCCCGCTTAAATAACCGCATAATTTATGCTAGTATAAACAAGACAACAGTTGTACAAGTACATATTTTGTTGTTAAGAAAAATTGTAATGCATTTCATTAAATGCGTTTTAGCGCCGTGGTAATCCGTCATATTATGACGAATCCGACGCTTCGTACGTCTAGATAAATCATAAAATGGGCATGGAGGTGATTGAAAGAGAAGCTTATACCCTTTGAAAGAAAAATAAAAAAATAAAAGACGGAGTGTAAAAAAATATATATACACATTGTTATTTTTTATGTCGTCGGCAAAAGAGTGGAAAAAGGGGGGTGTTTGTGGGTTCAGGTTTGTTTTGACTGGTACAGAACTACATACACCTGTTAAGTTCATTGATGAAGGCGTAAAAACGAAAGTTTGATACCGTGTATTAAAGGGATTATTACAGAAAAGGACGGCTGTGGAGCGAGAGAGAGATAAACGATTCGGAAAAAAAAATTATGTGTAATTCTTGAGAATTATCAAGAATCCGGTTGATATAAAACGGCGTAGTAAAAACGGCATAGTATAGCAAAACCTTCTGGGAACTGAGAGTTGGATGGTGAAATACGTTACTCTGGTAGGTTCCGCTGCATGTGTTTGTGTGAGTGTGCGTATTGTTAACCCTGCCAGGGATCAGAGTTGAAATTTGTGAGGATGACGAGTCGCGCACAGATTATCGTTAATCTGGAGGATTAGCAGAAAGCGAACATGGAGGTGTTATTGATGCTATAGATGCTATATCTCCAGCCTTTAGCTAGACGCAGGCTGATACATAGAGTTGGCTGTTGAGAACTGGAGACAAATCGCTGGCATTTGTCCACTTTGAATGCACTGAGTCTGCGAGGAAACGTACCGCGCTGCCTGTAAATTCCCGGGGACAGGATTATCTTATCCCCCTCCCACCGGCGTGTCTTGTCGCTCTGCCGCTTGTGGAGTACCCCGTTTGACATTGCTGTATATGTGACCCTATCGACTCGTGTAGGATGTTGTCTCTTGGTGTTATACTTACTAATACTCTGTGTGATGGCTAGTGATTTTGAAGTCTGTTGAGCACTACACGGTTTAAATGACTAGATTTTTTTTTATAATAAAGTGTGTCTCAAGTTATGGATTAGCAGGATGGTTTACCTAAGAGGTAGGTAAAATAGTAAAAAAAAATTCTCGCTGTGTATTTGCTTTTCTATCGTCTGCGAAGACTTAGAACCTTCATTGTTCAGTGGTATAAAAACTACGCGCCCGATATTTTATGTTTAGTCTGCCTATGAGTGCAAGGGTACAATTGTCTTGAAACTCGACATATTGCAAAATGTTTCAAAGCGATTTCTTTAGACATAGTTGTACAGTGCAATTTACACAAAAACTAATGGAAGGGTGATTTGCAGTTTTTCATTTGATCTCGAATACTACTCAGAAACTTGTATATGTATATTCATATAGACTTAACACAAGAAGCAAACCCTTTTGAAATTAAAGATTTTCAATACAAACTTTCTCATTTGTGTACCGAACTTTATTAGCCATCGAAATCACGTTTTGTGAAACATCAAGTATTCCAGCAAATTTGCTAAGACGAATTTCCTCTCTTTTTTCAAATACAAAATTAAAAACTTTATTTTAGATTGATGGATGAATCAATATGTATTTTTAAGAATATTTTTAAATCAATATAACGACCCCTGACATTTTTTTCCCTTTCTTTCTATCAGAAGCTAAAGGGCTTGACTACACATAAACACTGTATGTATATGTCTCTGCATATAATTCTCAATGAAACTTGCTCTCTAAATGGATTTTAAATGTGTAGGAGAATTTATCAAGTTTGGTGTATTCACCGTGTATAACAAGGGCTGATAAAACACACATCTTATGATCGCAAGCTGATCCCACCGACATTTTTTTTAATTCATAGGGATGATTACTTTGTTGCTTTTATGAGTCTCAAATTAAATGGATATTTAAGGATAACATTTGCATGATAAGTTGGGGTTGGGTTTTTTTTTTGGCGGATGGTATTATTTGAAATACAGGTTTTGAAGTAGAGTGTTTACTGTACAAAAAAGCATGTGGATTTTTTAATAAAAAAAATTAATTATTTTTCTTGTACGATGTGACAATTTTCTTTCGCAGTTATGAGATCATCCCTGTCTTATAATTTCTTTCATAAATCAAATGACAGTGATTAACTTCTAGAGAAACATCGCTTGTAATAAGATAGAAATTAAGACCAGTTTACGACATGTGGGAACTTTTACGACATCAGAAATCGTTTTCGAGTGTTGTTTTGCGATATGCGCAAATTGTGTAATTTTCACCAAGGGTACGTTGCGCTACTCACAGAAAATACCAGGCATATTTGGTCAAGAGTCGGAGAGAGTGAACAAAAGGCTTGGCGTTTCTTGTTAATTATCTACAGATGCTGGATGGTTGATTAGTAGTCATAACGGCCACTGCAGACACCCAGTATTGAGGCGAGCCTCCAGTAATGTGTTTAGACCAGCTAGTAACAAATTTTGATTTCCATTGTGTTTTTTCTCCTGGCACTCGTATATACTGATGTATTCCAAAGAAAACCTATCAAAAGCATAACCCTTATACAAAATGTATATATGCATTCATTCGCGATGTGCGATTTTTTTTTCTTCTTCTGGTTTTGTTTTGGGTTTTTTCACATTCCGTAATATACCTTACGTACTGTTTCAAACATATATGAAAGAGATAAGATAATTTGGGACTCTGTTTTAGATTGTCGCGATGAAGCGTCGACGAATCGCTCTGACGATCAAATCGTTTACACAGACAAATCTTGATTGGAAAGGTCAGAGCTCTCAATATACAGGTCTAGTACGACTACTTCAAACCTGGCTTTGAAGTGGCTAGAACGTGTTAAAACCATTCCGGCACCGCCCTGTTTCTTCAATGGAACCCACTTTACCGTCTCCCATGACCACCATTTTATTTTATTTGACAAATGATAGTAAAGGTGTTAAGAGTTAAGCATTCACGAAGTGATAACTCTTTCTTGTTTTTAAAAGTGCGTCATTTTGTCAATATTGTAGATGGCTCGTCGCCCAACCTTCTACTTAACTATGTCAGTGTTAGTTTAATTGCTGCGAAAGATGATTGTCTCCATGGTGATAATGAAAATCAGGAACCATAACTTTGCAAGTTTGGTAAGTGTCTTATTTACCTCCCTTCAATAATTCTGAAGTGTTTTTTAATTAAGTTTATTTTCTTCCTCAACCAATTCACTGAAGTACGCTGAGAAACTCCTGTAGGTGACTAATAAGATAAGCATTAGATTTAACACGATGAAAGGGTTGGTTCTGAATGAAATTCTGGCCAGTACCATACAGAAGCAAGCACCATTTGTGTCCTAACCTCTCCTTAAGGCAGTGGCCTGTTCATATGAATTACAAAAAGAAAAGAGAAAAAAATGGATTCCACTTTCTTTTAATCTCACGACCTCTTGGCGTACAAACGACGGACAATGTCCATCAAATGACACACAATTTTACGCGAACTCCCAGGCTGGCCTTTTTAAACGCACGTCAACAAATTTTCTTCCATTCATAAGAAAAAAATACAAACCCCTCGTGGTTCACCTCGGTCAGAAATCCCCCCACCTGCCAAAAAAGGTATGACTTTGTTTAATTAACAAAGATCTGTCGTATTTACTGTAATTATAGACTCCTCATTGTTAAATTTTTTTGATATATTTTATCAATTTGTACAATGGTTCGCCGTTGTTTCAGATTTATGTAATTTAAGATTTAAAGTAATTAATCATGACGTTAATTAATGTCTTAAAGCAGAGGTCTTCATGTCTCGTGCATGGCTACTTTTTGTTGTCACCAACCGCATTGGATAACGTGCACGCGTTTGCATGTCAGAGAGAAATAAAGTTTTATCATTGAAGAAAAGAATGATTCAAAATCAGCTATCAAAGGTCTGTGAAAAAAATAATATCAAAGTAACTTTATTTGATATCTTTTTATCAAAAGAATAATACAACTTACGGGCTATCGGTGATTAAAACACGATACTCCATGCGTCCAAATTGTTTACATATTTTGTCTACAAACTTTGTAAACAATACGTTGTCTCTCTGATCTGTATAAGCCAATGGGAATTTTTTCAGAATAGAAAAAAAAAGAGAAAAACAACACACACAGCCAATACATGTAATATCAGAGAGAAGTCGATCGGGTTTGAAATTCTAGAGTCATTTAAGCTGGGAGGTAACAATCTGCTCGCGACGAATTACTCGGCACGTGTATCGAGTGCAGACGTCAGTGGCTGTCAGTCAATTCCAACCCTCCCTATTAAAATCATCCTTGAGGTAATCTTATCAACATTTCTGCCCCCTTTTATACTACGAGTAGTATCAAACTAAAGTTATGTATGAATATTTCTATTGACCCGTAGCAAAGAAACGAGATACCGGCGCGCGGCCAGTTGAAAACAGGGGAGGATGAAAAAGGGGGTTACAAAAACCAATTCACACGCGCCGATATTGACAACTGGGTATAACTATTAGACATATATTAGGATCAGAAGACTTGTTTCTAAGCTATTGTAGTCGTGTAGACATTATAGACTATACCATCTTGGTGTAATATCAGTCACTGAGACTGCAAATACGCTAAGTGTCTGGATAACAAATCCGTTCTCTAATCAAGTGATAGCTCTCACCGACATGACATTTTCTATTCTGATTTTCAGCCGATGGCAGTACTACGAGATTTCAGTGACTCTCGGAATTGTTAAATGTGACCAGTGTCAAAATACCTTGGATTTACTGCTGCTTGTGTGATTTTTATTTTATTTTAAAAAAAAGTGAATTCTGGGATATTTCGGGATACATGACAACTTGCAGAAAATGAAGGACTACACACGTCGTCAATTTCAAGAAAACATCAGACACGACAGGTGACAAATAAAGATTCCACGATTTACCACAAAAAATTGTTTATAAAAGAAAATCAAATCAAAAACCTGGCTTCAATCATCTTATGTACTGCTGTTAGAACATGGCCAAACTATTGGTCCTTTGGTTATCAGTGATGCAGATACTGTCTTTCTTACCTCCGGCGCCCGGAGAGCGATTTTTCCAGTTACGCGACCATTCGGATCAAAATAAATACCTTCGTGATCAACAATTGACAATAATTCACAACAGACGAGAAGCAGAGGTAAGTTTTGAAAAACCTTGATCTGATCGTTTAAAGGTTGTAAATTATTTTTTTTTCATTGTCAAATCTTTAATTCATTAGCGACAATACCTCCATTCATGGTACGTGTTGATATATCAAAATGTACATGTATTCTTTGAATGATCATGAAACGATATTGCTGATCATTAAGTTTAAATGCCTGTTTGAAAGTAGCAGACACGAATAAGTGAATTAAAAGATAGTAAAAAAAAATGCGATAGTGAAAATTTACGATAATGTTATGACTTCAAGAATTGAGTTAAGATTTTATGGCGCAACGAACAGACGATTAGCGCTCATCTGATTTCACGTATGAAGAAGAAACCAGTGAAATATTCAGTTTACAGAGAGTTTTTTTGGAGCTAGACGTTCTTTTGAATTCAGACACCAGAGAGGAAAAACCTAACACCTTCTCCTAAGGTCGATCCGTCTAAATTGTTACATAACAATGTTGTGAGGCCTATGTTACAAGGCATTTGCGTGCAAAAAAAATGAATTTTTGTCTTTAACTGATGCGGGTAGAGTTTATATGTAATGAAATTTTGTTAGAGAAAGAGAGGGTAAGAAAGAGAGATAGACGGAGGGAGGAAAGTAAGAGAAGAGATGAGATGGGTAGTTAGGAAAGGGGAAGGAAAGGAAAGAGAGGCGGACGGAGAGAGTGAAAGAAAGATGGGAGACATCAAGGAGATAGTTATTGCGCCGTGATATGTTCTTTTCACAAGAACACACCAGTAGCATTCAGATACCGGACGCTGTCTCTCGCCATGCGTGCTTGGCCTTTCTCACCCCCAGAGTCTTTAAAGTCATTCCACATGTCGTGTGCATCGTATACACGAAAGGGTCTGAAGAATTTCAAACGTCCGACATAGTGTGATCGAAATTCACTTTCTCATATGAGATTGCCGTCGATTTCATTTTTTTCCCTTTTGTTAAAGTATGTCACACACGCAAGGGAACAACAGGTGATATTGTAAGGCGTTTCGCTAATATTAGACAAATATTGGAGAAGAAATGTGTACCGAATAAATCAAGCATTATATCAAAAGTCTAAATATAGTAGAGTTCGGGTATTATGGCCTGAGAATATGTTTTTATCTTGAACACGATAGAAATCTGCCGACATGAGAAAGCCGTCAGTGAACACAAAGATGTAGGTAAAATAAGTAATACATGTATAGGTTTAGTGCCAGGTTCATGAGCGACGGAAGCCTAAACATGATGTGTGAAATAAGCTGCTGTACCATTCGTAATGAAACACTTTCTCTTTTGGCGATGTACGGGGTAAAAAGAGGTCCCGCTGGCTGTCTACATAGTCAGGGCTGAAAAAAAGATGAGTCGCGCCGAAGATACAAACCATTACAAAAAAAAAAATAGAAAACCTTCTCTAATGAAAACGAAATCTGTAAGAAAAGGATGACTCAAGTCGGTAACAATAATCATTAAATCTCCAAGCCCCTTCACCTCTGCGTGAATTAGCGGGATCTGTATAGTGTCCTATAAAGCACCATTGACGGTGGCCAGGTATTAATTTAAAGGAGATAAACCCTCTACGGTGGGAGTTTTTCCCGTCTCATTGTCAGCGAACCCATCCTTGTAAACAGATATTACGTTGGTGTCTGGGTGAACACGGGCTTTGACCATTGACCCCCCGATCCCAGGTCGATAGCTTCCTACCAGAATATCGAGTCCGATTAAAAAGAGTCATTAAGGTTATTTGATACATGCTATGCGAAGTAATGTCATGTAAAAGTATACGCATCGGGTCAACTTTGATGCGCGTTAGGCATTTGCTTTCAAGATAAGAAATGCGACATCCAAAACCCGAAGCCTAATGTTGTCCTAATGTTTAAGTTTTTTAAGCATATCAGTTTGCTTACACGCACGATATTTTTACACCAAGCGACATTTTTCGGTCAGTGTTCTTTTTTATACACCTCTCACTGCTTCTTTTTTTAGATTCAGCTTGAAAAATATGGCTATTTGAAATGTCGGGTTCAGAGAAGGCGACGGTCAGCCTTGATGGAAGTGATGGAGGGTATTCATCCGCTGTCCGACAAAGAAGTGGAGGCGGATCTTCCAATGTGCAGTGCATCTCAAGTCAACACCGCCATTAGAGACTATCAAATCAAATATAAACTTCCGGTCACGGGAATCTTAGATGACGTCACGAGGAAATTCATGAGTACGTCACGATGTGGCAACGCGGACAAAGACGCTATAGCCGACCACGCTGTACCGGAAGTGATGGAGGAGAGCAATGATAACTTATATAATTCCAATTCCAAAAACTCTGACGCTGATCCCGTCAATAGACGGCGTTGGCGAAGAGACGCCAGCAAGACAAAGTTAATAAATGTGCTTACTAGTGATTCTGTCAAAAATCAAAATATATTGAGACGGACGAAATATATCAAAAGATATGCCGAGAAATACAAACAGGAGCTGTTAAAACCGTATACTCCAGAAGAGCGACAGAAACGCTCCATCATAGCTAATGTTGTTGTAAAAAATAATTCCCTTTCGGGTGAACCCGTCTGGGACGGACAGAAATTTACCAAGGACTATATTCGATGGCGGATGCTGCGGGACGGTTTCAGTACGCGGATTCCCGTAGAGGAGCAGAGAGCTAGCCTACGTCTGGCGTTCAGGATGTGGAGCGAGGTGATTCCGATCATATTTGAGGAGGATGTTTCGGGCGATATCAACCGGGTAGACATAGAGATTGCCTTTGGAAGAGGTACTAATTTTTCATATATTGAAAATAGAGCGCATAAATGACTTTTACGTCTCCACCCCCTTACATCACCAAATCCCATTTTTTTATCTCATGAATTTTGCTAGACCTCTATAAGCTGATATTAAGGGAGGGGACAAAAAAAGGCCATGCCTGCTGTCCGATCCTATTTCATTTTGAAATAAAATATTGTTTGAAATTAAATAAGCTGATATACATGTAGTATCAGCGTAGCTTCGAACCGTGTCCGTATGACCCCTCATGAAAGGAGGAGGAAGAAGTCAATTGTCCAGATGTAGATTAACCCTTAGGGCTAGGTCCTAGCAATCATATATTAAACAGAGACTTTATCTACCACTGATTCTGGGTGGGTACTTCCCGCCCCCCCCCCCCCAACCCCCTTTCTCTTCATGGGGGCAACAAAAGAACGCAGCGGGGCCATCTACATACACTACGGCAACATCAATAGTATCCATTCTTAATGAAACTTGAATTTAAAGAAGGAAATTATTTTCGTTTTTAAGAATTCTGTGGATAATTACTGCAAAAACAAGCATGCAAGCATTAATTTTGACTTTTTGTGTTTTTTTTAATTAAAATTAAGATTTGTTTTTGTATATTTTACCACACGTTTTATTTGACATTTTGAGGTTTCACCGGGAGAAGTGTTTGTTTTGTCTCAACCAAATGTTATAGAATTTGTAGCGGTCGGTGGCCCGAATACGGAAATGAAATGATCCCCACAAAGTGTGTATTCCAAATCATGCAACAGCTGTCCCGTGTGCTAAGTTGGGATTATATTCCAACCCGTACTAAAACTTACTTACACTAAGTATACAGGAATAGATAAAAACTCATTAATTTAATTTTTTGGTGTACGGCGGAACGCACTCTAAAGTAAAATGCGGTTAACAAGACGAAATTGTTGAAAATCCGAATACCTTTCAAATCTAGACGATATTTCAATGTCACTGGATGGCATGTATAACTCGTCGTTTTGGTATACATATTCGCTGAAATAAATTGCGTGATCACATCTATTTTCGTTTTGAGAGTTCGATAATTGATAAAACGAAATCAAATTTGATTAAGTCTTTGCACTGAAATTTAGCTACTTTTCCCCCATTTTTTTCTTACATAATGAATAAAAAAATGTTTTTCCGTTCAGGGTTAAATTACATTATTGTTAAGACCGTTTTGTCCAAACAAAATCCTTCCTCGCCGGGTTATTGCCTAGGAGTAATCCGTCTGTGGTTTACCTAGTACAGAATGCCTTGAGATTGACATGCTCATCGATATACCGCACTCTTATTCAAAACCAACATAGGGATTTCTTTTTTTTATTTTCCGAAGCCTTTATGCATATGCTTGATAGCTAGAAGGCTGCAATTGTAGTATGCACAATCGTTTTATTTCAAATAAATTGTTACAACTTTCAATACAGACTCTTTACATTTCCGATCTCTTTGATTTCCAGACCGGCTCGCAGAATTATTCAATATTATTTCATTAGTTCGTAAACTCTCGATAAATTTTTCAATATTACATGCGTGAGGCTTATACATTAACTCAAATGTAAGTAAAGTGATAAAGCAATTTCCTAGAGTGCATAACATAAATTCGAATTAACAAGCACATTTGTTTGATGCAAATCGATGCACCAGGGATCTTAATACCGACATGCAGATTCCCCTGCCAATTAAGTGTCTCTGTGATCAAGATCTAGATTGGAACTCTTTGATGTGGAAACCATGTTCCGCCCTTAACTCTACCACAAGATGGCGATACCCGCCCCATTGGAGCTATAATGTTATAATTGCGGTTTGTGGCGTAATATTTATCGTTTTGCAGAACAGATATCAAAATGAGCCAAGAAAAAGATCATAGTGTACATCGTGCCGAAACGTAGACATTTTAGCCTTCTCTATTCTTTGTGAGAGTAACGCCAAAGTCACAAAAGTGACAAAACCTTCTCATTCATAATTGTTGGATTTTTTCACATGCTTGTTTGTGGATCACATGGGAAAATGAGCAAGAAGGGACCATTTAATACGTCAAATTAGCGCACCCCAGGGGCAATCATTACATAATATGACGTTTGTAGGGCAACTTCTTCGACACAACTCCTCGTTTTTGGTCTAGGGTATAAAAGGCATTTTCCACGACAGTCATCTTTGTATTCGTGGGATAATGGTCCTATTATGCTTTTTTATTTATCAAATGAGGTAGATATCGGTCAGAGTGCACGGCAGATAAACGCCTTTTTCTCAGTGTGTGAAGGTTGCAGACTACACCCCTCTCTCTTCAAGTCTCTTTTCTAATTGCATGCGATCGTAAATGCAACAGAGAAACTCATTAATATAAGATGTAAGGAGTTAACAGAAACTATTCAGCCGAGGTTCCTGTTTACAACTCTCCATTGTTAAGAGAAATCGTGTTGAAATTGTCGTCTGGTTTTCAACAATCTTTTTATCCCCCATTATTTGTATGCTCCAACTTCTCAATCCCTCCCGTAAGTGAGAATTTTTTTTCTTTCTGCTTACACTGTAGTTTTATGAAAGCAGCTTCGATTATTGATATTTTTTTTACGTATAAATAGCTTTGGCTTTTTGTCCTGTACAGTGTATATCGATGTTTTATATCTACGCAAACTTATCAAATCACAAAGGCCCTACATTAAAAGACACTAAAATTAGCCTGAAAACTAAAACCTAGTTTATAATGAAAATGTCAGATGTGTATTCGGTTTACTTTTATATCCATTTTGTCATCCCTAGAACCTTGATCGTTGTGCTCATCTAATAGATGCTTCCACTAGATAAGTTATCCGGAAGCAATGCCGTAATCTGGAACGATTGTCGTAAATTGATATGATTGATAAAATGTCAAAGCTTTCTCCGTTCGTCATAGCGTAATCCTGACTTTGTTTTCTAAACGTGTCTTTGCGCTGAAAAGTTGGACAAGGAACGGCACAACAAGTACAATGTTAAAATCAGAAAACACGTAGCATAGAAAATATCATTAAAAATTAGTATGCTCTCATTAAAATCTACAACCCTTTTATTTTGTCACCAATAGAACCATTATTTCACTGTGGAGATCTAAGGTAACGTCCATGACTCGAGTAGAGCTCCGTACTTGCTTCACTGGGTCAGTGGGTTAGTTCTCTTAATAAAATTAACATACTTCGACAATCGCGGCAGATTATGTGTATATTTTTGATATAATCATATCAGCACATTTAACGAGCGACTGCCTCATAATATCCCATGCCCTTCCACTGAATTGCACCGTCAAAATACAGCATTTAATCTAGGTGCTAATTCAAGCACAGCAATTCTTTGGCACTTCGTTATTTGCCTGTTTAAAAGCGTCGTGGTTTTTTTTATTCGTTATATTGAGAGTATTCGGCAATAACAGAGTATTGTGTTTTATTAAAATTATAATCTGTCTTATATCATTAGCTTATTTTCCGTTGTTTGTAGTTTACTAGAACTTTGTTTTTAAGGAATAAAACAACAAAAAGGAACATATTTTGCAAGTTCTACTAGAATGCATTAAAAAAACTATCCATTTCAGGTTCACACCAGAATTGCGGGCGGAAGTTTGACGGCCATGGCGGCGAGATTGCGCATTCCTGGAGCGGTAGAAACGTTCATTTTGATGACGAGGAGGACTATAAATCTATTGACACCATTTCCAAGGATGGCATCTACCTTCTACGTGTGGCGGTCCATGAGATAGGTCATGTTCTTGGCTTGGCCCACACCGACAAGAGCTATTCCATAATGTACGCCATATACCACCAGAACGTGGTGCCGCAAGCGGGATTCGAACTTGGATGGGAAGACCGGAAGTCCGTGCAGAAGATATATGGTGGGTTTTGAATGTCGATGCCGATGTTTATTTCTTTTTTTAATTTTTTAATGTCCATGTATGTTGAATGTAGACTACGACCGGGGTTTTCATCACAAGCTTAGTATTAAGACATATTGTGATCGTGTTAACATAGGTTAAACTAAAGTTTAGATGCAAAACATGCAAACACAGAGCCTTGGAAAAGTTGACTCTCAGAACAGGTTCTCGTATTAAACATGGAAAACAAGTTTAACACACCTATTTGTAGATAATTTTTTTAAATCAAAACAGGATGCGTCTTGAATAGATCTAAAATAAACACCGTTCCTTCTTTTTAACAATTTATGGTATTCCTTTGACAGTATTTTAGGTGCACAGATTTGTGCGTCAATAATTTCTGGGTGAAACAGAAATAGGAGCGTTTATGTACAAGATGGTATGTACCTATGTAACGACAGGTGCTGGCCTATTTCTTCCGCGTGTTCGAACAAGAACTGTTCCCTTGATTTCACCCAGTAGCTTCCTCTTTTATCAATCAGAAAGCCTTATATCTAAGAATTCCATTGACTAGTATCTGCATGGAATCGTACATCTGTTAGGGAAACGTATCAATGAACGGAATTCAGCCCTTTTGGCAGATTCAGGCATCTTTTCAAGAAGAGGCATGTCACAAGAATGCAGTTTTATTAACACAATCAATTGAAAACAATGGCTCACTAAAGCTTACAGAACGAGGGGAGGTATTGAAGCCAATTGCTACCACATGCTAAGAACAGATTCTTCCTTAGTCAATTCATCCGAGTCGAGTATTAATTCTTTGAATAACTTTGGCCGATTCAACTTTAAAAAAAGCCCAAGAGACACGTATAATTAATTTCCTAAATATTATGACAAACGTTTTGGAATGTTTACATTTGATGAGGCGTATTGTTATTTGCAGGTGTATGCAAAGGGCGGTTTAATACGATTTTTGACTGGGTTCGTAAGCGGCCTGACAGTTCATTCATCTACAATACGTACATTTTCCGCAAGAACCATTACTGGATGTACGAGAACCACGCCAACAGAACACGGTATGGCGACCCTCTGTACGTCGCCCTAGAATGGAAAGGAGTTCCGAACTACGTTGATGGCTATGCGCATGTCTGGTTCTATTCCGGGAAACTAATCACCGATGCAGCCTACTTCTTCAAAGGTCTGCAAACAACAAAATATCTAATAAAAGAATTAAAGTTATGAAAAAACAATTGTTTTCTGGAAACTAATGCAGAGTTTGGATTTATATTAAAGTATTTAAGGTATTAAAACTTTGAAATATTATTTTCAAAGAAGCTAACCAGCATGTATCTGTGGTACAAAATTAAAATATGGCTTGGGTTCATTTGGTTGATTTAATTTCTTTAATTACTTAATTCTATTACAAAATATTTGCTCACTCAATACAGTTACCTTTTAATGTAACAAATCTGAAATTATAGTATTTCCCGTCATTGTTTTAGGTGAACACTATTACAAATACGATAGCGAAAATGACCGTGTGTACGATGGTTGGCCTCGTCTAATCACCGAAGACTTCGGTCCTAAACCTGACGAAACCGAGGGTATTCCCGCGAACATAGATACAGTCTACTTTGACATGAGAGACAGAAATTTGTATTTCTTTAAAGGAGACATGGTAAGTCAAATGTGAGAGAGAGAGAGAGAGAGAGAGAGGGGGTGTACAGCAATGCATCAAACAAAGTTACAACTTTAAGAAAATGCATCATACACTAAAATTAAAAATTATTTTTTAATTTTAGGTTTATGTTTATGATCCTAAAGGAGCGGATCACACAAAAGGATGTTGCGTGCGCAAACGAAAAATATGGGAGGAGTTTCCACCAATGGAAGGAGAGGATCCTTTGCCTAGCGATTTAGATGTCGCGTATTTTTCTTATAGTGACAAAAAAGTGTATTTCCTGAAAGACGAAACTGTTTGGGAAAATGTTTTGTTCAACCCTCGACAAAAACAGATTAGAAACTCTGTGAAAAAGATCGGAACTTGGTATGAGAAATGGTATGATGTATGTGACGTCAGAACAATGGACGCGCCACCTGATGGAACTGAAAAAACGTAGATGTGACGTCATATGTTCGCTCATCGTATGAGCGATTATCTTACTGTTATCAAATTTTGCTTGGAAAAAAGACGGGCATAGCTTTTCTTCCTGTGCGATATGAAAACTCAGTATTGCTAAAATAGGGGCGAGTGTCAGTGAAGTGTGCTGAAGTTTCTATGCAAAACGTTTCCTTGTTAAAGCCATTTTAGGTTGTACGAAAACTTCGCAAAATCTGCATGGTTGCTGCGTAAGAAGACTTAGCTCAAGGCGATTCCAATTTTCCGAAAAGGGAAGTTGATCCAGTGAGATACATAATTATTTTGCAAGTGTCAAATCGGCTTGTATTATTTTCTGTTTCCCAGTTTTTCCGAAACTTCTTGCAACATTTTAGCAATGTATTGAAGTGTTCTTGGGGGGAAAAAATCTGTGAGCTCGATGTTTTTGCCTTCAGTGAAAAAACTCTTTCTGCGAGAAAGAAACCGGAAGGAGCCCGAGTAGTTCGCACGGACAGACGAGTTTTTGCGCATGTGCTCTGCATATGGTGGTATCCATGATACACTTGTGATATAATTTATTACAATGACAAATATTTATGTACAACACATTCCCAAGTTGTTTTGAAACCTCTTCAATCGCAGATTATATGTTGTCAAGAGTTGTTACAATCACCAGTTGTTCTTCATTGTATGAGAAGCTTCCTGTGGCTCGTGGTTTTTTCAAGATTTACCAAACATCTTCAGATTTATAGCTAAAAGGCAAAATCGCCCTTTATTACTTGTAGTTCGATAATATCTTCACTAGAAAATAAGAAAATTGTATTAATTGCGCTACCGAATTTTAATAATACACAAGTATTCTGGCCAGTTTACAAGATGTTTTGATATATACATTGTATTATTTTTTAAATGATATCATTTCATGCAATATATGACGCAATATAATCATTTACATATCAAATGACGTCATCTGCGTGAACATACCACCTGCATGTTGCTACTGTTGATCAATGTAACCTTGACCTACTTGTTGATATTTGTCCTCATTTTGGTTATATGACCTAATTGTTGTGACCTGTTTTTTATCGTCGCTAACAGATGTAATGATTGTCTCTGTTTCGTCACCAGGCATATTTATGGATAATGTTATGTTTTAAGATTTTAATTTTGGTATAACTGTACATTTTCTCGTGTTTGTTTAATTTATTTATTGCCATCATGTCCTTCTTTGCCGAGGATTGATGTGTGTGACATTTACTATGTTCACCCCCAAGGGTTGTTCACTCTTTGAAGGGTGGGGTTTAGTAAATGGAGCAAATGTGCGCGTGAAAGAGAACGAGTAAATTGTCTGAAAGCGAGATTTTGTTGAAACAGATCCTTATTAAAATCAGCTTGATGGATCATTGGTGATATAAAGTTTATTACAACAATCAGCCTGTGTTCGGTGTTCCTGATTTTCTTTATCTACTTATTTCTAAGATAGATGGAACGAAACAAAAATATAAAGCATTTTATATATTAAAAATCGTTATTCAAAATACCCTAAGAATCTTCACTAGACAAGAGGACAAATGAACAAGTTGGAAGGAAATTGTTTTCTAGAGACTAATGCATGGTTGGGATGTATTTTAAAGTAAATAAGGTTCATGTAATAAACCTTTGAAATATTGCTTACAAAAAAGTTTATCAGCATTTATCTGTGGTACAGAATTAAAATTTGGCTAGTGATCATTTGGTTCATTGAAGAAAATACAGCCGTAATGCCGTTTCGTTTATGCTTAAATAAACTTTCAGCCTTTACCCCCCCCCCCCCTCCCCAAAAAAAAAAATCCCCCCCCCCCCCCAAAAAAAATAGGGTTGGAGAATTTGAATTCAGTTAATGCATTGTTAGGTTTAGAGATATCAGTAAAAGTTCAGTGCCTAACTCGATGATATAAAGATTTCTTCACTATACATAAAAACTTGTCATATTAATTTTGTGCTGAACTGTCCACTATTATTATACATGTATGTACGCGAATGCAGGGTACAGGAAATGGATGCGTCATGGAAACTTTACAACGTTGTGCACTAAACGCATCCTTTGAGCTTCATCTCTTTCACCCATAATAGTTGTAGCTCTTCCTTTTATCATACCTTTTAATAGGACAAAACGACAATGACCGCATTAAAACGACTTTGATTCTGCAGTTGTTTCACTTGTATTTGATAGTTTGATTATAATTTTTTGAGGTCGGCGCTTGCAAAATCTAAAAGACTGTCCTATAAAGTTATGAAATTAAAATCTGAATAGCCCCGAAAGAGCCGAACTGCGTCTAAAATATAATGTTAATAAGGTTTACAGTAGTCTTTAACGTGCCCTTGAAACTAGAAAAAAATCATGAATTGTCAATGCAATCAAGGTCGTTGTTCAAAATAGTGTAGTAATTCTCTTCAAGATAAACATCTATATATATGTATATAGGAACCTTGAGTGCATGTAAAGAAAGTAAAGAGTAGATAAAGTTTTTTAATCCCACTCTATTACGAGCAGTAAAATTGAAGAGGTATAAAGACAAATGATGCTAACATTTCGGCTATTGGTGTCCAGGGGAATTACTGTTTTACGACTAAATCATGTCTGGAACTGACTATTCGACACGTTTTTCGTTTCTGTAATTGTCAATCTTATTTTTTAACAAATTCACTGACGGTGAAAGTTGATTGTCTCGGCGTGTTAGAGTTGAACCCCCCTCAAGGTATATCGTGTAAATTCAGCCGTGATCTTTTCAACACTATTAACAGGTTTCCACTTATTTCTGAACAATACAACACTTTATCTGCCTTACCACACACATACAGTCTACGGCCATTCAGTTTAAATCATGTCTGTAATTTCGCGGATCTTACTTCAATGTGTTTACTCGGAGTTCGTCTATAAATGCACAGACGTTAAAGCTTTGTACACTGTCAGTTTTGAGCTTTATTGAATATAAAATATGGAAGAAGTATAGTAAGACAACAACAAACAGTCAATTCTTATGTGATAAAAAAGATTGTTCTAAATTCTCTCTCGCTCACATCAAGTTATTACTAGTATTTAAGCAATAAAGTGGCCATTTTTTACTTAAGTATATTAAATATGGAAGGAGTATAAGAAGACAACTAAGATTGTTATATATAAGTTTAGAAATCTTTGATGTTAAACTTAAACACAACAACGAATTTTTCATGGGATAACAAAAATCGTTTTTAATTCTCTCCCGCTCATATTAATGATGAAGTGATTATTCTAGCAATAAAGTGGTCATTTCATACTTAGTTATATTAAATATGGAAGAAGTATAAGAAGACAACAACGGATTTTTAATGGGTTAAAAAATATCGTTTTTTAATTCTCTCCCGCTCACATTAAGTGATTATTCTACCAATAAAGTGGTCATTTAACAAGCACGGTAATTGTTTAAATCCGTCTGCGTTGGTGGTGAAATTTTATGCCCTGTTTAGTCTCCTAGCAATAAATCAGGCGCGTATTTCAGCCCCATTCACCATAATTATCCTAACCGGGCGATCATTATGTACCTGACTAATTATACGTTATAAATCTATTCTTATCATTTTGTTTTCTGAAACAATACCCTGAACCAATCACTGTGCTAAAGGGCAAAGAGAAACTGGATTATTTCGATGTTGTTAATCAACAAAAAAATTGTAAGTTCGATTCGCACTGGATGCTATTTGCTGCGGGCCTGTTTCTTCGTCTCTTATAATTACGCGTAGTGTATCAATTTTGGTGAAACTGTTTTTGAAAGATGATATAAGAGACCCGACTAGTTTTGATTAATGAACTTTGGTAAACTTCTGTTCCTATGAGAGCAAAACAAATGGACACACTATGAGATATACACAAAAGTTAGAAGGATTTGCAAATTTATCCAAAATACTGGTATTTTAATGATCTTTCTTTGCTAAAACTAAAAATTAAATAAATATTAAATATCATTAAAAATTACGTTGGTAAGTAAAAAAAAAATCCAAAAAGCAAAAAATCACTCGAACAAGAAATACTTTATAGAATTAATTCCTTTCTGCGAAATTTATATCACGCAAAAATATACCCCAGATATATATACTGTTACTAAATTGTACGCCTCATACTGTTTGCGAAATATTCGAAGCGATATTCAAGGTTAAATTTCAAAATAACCGTCTCGCCGAAAACCCGGTGTACAGTGCGCGTATATACATATATAAAATATAATTCGAAGAACATTTCATTTCTGAAAAATAATCGTATTAAATTGAGAAGCAATGCATTGAAATATCATATAAAAGTTTCAGACGAGTAATTGTGAATGGAAAGTATATAATTAATGACATAAATACCTATTTATTGTGTGGGATTTTTTTTTCGTTGGGTTCTTTATTCAACAATATACTGTACCGGCGCGCGCTGCGTCTCCTTGTCAGAAAATTGGATCGGGTGTGCGCCTCTGCTTCCCCATCGACCCCGAGCTTTTTTATCGCAAGGGGTGGTATATTTAGCGAACTACCCCGAGCACGACTAATTGGGCAAAAAGTCGCCGTTTTATATCTCTAGCTGTAATAACACACTACCAAAGACTGAATAGAACATAGGCAAATGATGTTATCATGTGATATTTATGATGTCGGCATTAAGGGTGATAAATAGAAATTGGAGGTTGATAAATTGAGCAGTGTTCTTGGGTTACATCCACGGCTCCAATAGTCAGAGAACGAAGGATGTGTATTACACTGGGGTAGTAATCCTTTTAAATTTCTCGAGCCCTGTAACTGTCGGTCATTATTTTATGTGTGAATTTAAGTAATTAATCCGTACGAGGGCGTCGGTCGGATCATATAGATATACACCGCCCAGCTTATGTAAATAAAAATGGATCTCTCTCTCTCTCTCTCTCTCTCTCTCTCTCTCTCTCTCTCTCTCGCTCCTTTTCTGAAACTGGAAGCAGGGAGCAATTTCTTAACTTGACACTAAGAAGTCATTTCATAGACTAAGTGAGTCTGTCATTGAACCAATGATAATTTCGTTGAGTTTGTTTCTGTTGTTCAAAGTCTGGTGTCCATGGGAATAAGAATTATATCCCCATTTGATAGGAATGAGTCAGAATCACAAAAACTCGAGAGAGAAGAGACAGAAAGGAAAAAAGGCATCCCGAAAAAAGACAAAAGATTGCACATCCAAGTCATTTATTCACACTCCGTGACAAAGAAATCGCTCAAATCTAATGAAAACGGTGACTTAGGCTCTCAATATGGTTATTAACAAACTACGTGCTTCGTAATCTTAAAAGAACTTTTGCAACCATTACTGCTCCAATGCCGTTATTTTGACAGCCCAACCAGTATTCCGCCGACCAAATGTGTCGGTGTTGGCGCGGTCTCCCCGGCAAATCATGATTTTGATATTTTATCACAATATGAATTCCGACAGTGCGGTCTCGGAAAAATTGATTCCTTATTTCCGGGGAAAAGCTAATGTGTGAAATACACTTCAAACACAGGCCATAAAGGAAACATTACGTAATGTTGTATTTATCAAGTGAAACTTCTTCCAGGGTTTGGTTGGTCTCTGGCGGCAACGCGACTGCGCCAAATGTTTCCAAAAATTACTCTCTTATGAGCAATAGAAGTAAAAATAACCGAACAAATTCGAACGCAGTTAGCGCCATATTGCAGATAAATGTAAAGGAGAATAATGTCAGCGGTGTAATGGTATAACTGTAATGAATAAAGATATCGAAGACTTCTACTGTCGGAAAAATAAAATAATGGCTGTTAACATCAATCAAATTAATAAAAAGTACATACATAAAGTGTATATATTCTGCATCCACGTGCATCAGTATTGGGCAACTTTAAAACTGTCTCTTTTTCTCAAACCATTTTTCTTTATTATTTTTTTTTTTTGCTTTCCATATTTTTAAACAAAGGTTTAGTAACTTGAAATAGATCTATGAAAGAAGTGCGTATTTCTGTCAACGAAGGTCTCTTATAAAATAAAGGCGAACATGATATGAAGCAAACAAAATTGTAATGTCTAAAAGTAGATCCTGACCATTTTTTTCACTCTAAAATTGTTAAAAATGTAATGGCTTGTAAAACAGAACGTGATTACAAATTTGAAGTCTGAGTCCCGCAATGGGTACTGACTTGCATGTACAGTATCCATGATGTCTGGAAATCTGTCTAATACCCGTGGTGCCTATTTGTGAATGAAAATAAGAGGGTTAAACCCACGCTTGTTCAATACTCAATAGATCGTAATTCACTATACGTAGGGTTTGGTAAACACTCTCCGCTCTCTCGAGATTAATTTTAGCACCAAAAGTGGCATTTCCTGCCTTAAGTCTTTATTGAATCCTGAGTGCTTGTGAATGAGATGTTAAGACATACTATTAAACCGTTATCGATCATTGCTAGACAGGTTGGGGAAAGTTTTCCCCAAAATAATTAGAATACTCTTGGTTATTTACTATTGAAAACACCCCGAGTTGTTTTGAGTTGTTTCGGTCCTGAACATATATAAATTCAATTAATTACCAAGAGTCTTTTGTGTACGACCTACCTTTTTCCGGAACAAAATGTGCCTAAATACTTTAGCTAAGCTTCTTCAAACAGCCAAGTTCAACCAAGTCAGTTTATTTATTGTTTATCAGCCTCTTCGCTTGTTTTAGTCTTGACACATTTCCATTCAGGTATTTTGCTAAATGCTTCGCTCAATTTCCGGTTACTATTTTGGAGGACTTATGGGAAATCAATATGGCGGCAGCAAGAAAATTTCTCAATTAGCATTTCGTTGGATCAAATTTAGTTATGCAATTTGTTAATGTCTCCTTTGTACAAAATCACGCTAGATTAAGACATTTCATTCACTGAGAACATAAATTGACTCCGTCAATGAAATTCGGCGAGAATTTATGATTTTCGCAATAAATAATTTTTCGGTAGCACGTTTTCGACATTTTTACGATGCCAAAAGTGGAATATTTCTGTAATTAATCAGAAACACACTCTGTTTACCGGATATGATAATCCCACATCTGTTCTTTCAAAGAAAATTTAGAAAACGCTAGAGATTTTTGAAAAATGGTAGTATTACAGTATCTGCATACTTGATCGCGTGTTTTTGCTTTGAATATCAGCTCTTGGTATTGTTGAAACATCGTTGGTTATTTCCGCGGATTGAGGCAAAGTATCTTTTTTAAAAAAAGGGGGGGGGGGTATATAATTTAGTTGCATACGAAAAAACTTTATAAAAATATTGTCAATGATACGATTACAATATTGAATATAAAGATTATTCGCTTTATTTTCGCGATTTATGCCGATGAGTTCCTTTATTATAATTTTTGCTCATAGTAATTCACAGAAACGTTTAAAGCTCAAGAATGCTAAGGGATCTTTGAATTTGAAATATTCTAAAAATTGCCCAGACCATCCGGCATTCATAACAATTTTTCTGTTCATATGGACTAAGTTTTAGAACATATCTATTCATGTAGAAGGGGGGGGGGGTTGCAACGTTAACGGCTACTAAATATCATTTCTTTTGGTCATTCATGAACGGGTAGAATTAAAAAAAATACTTGCATGCTACACATTGGTAAAGAAAAATAAAATCTTAACAGAAGATTCTGGGTCTCATACAAACTCTTTGTTGAAAAAAGCTACATTTTTCTTTTGGCATATCATAACTTTCATTGATAATTCCATGAAGATAATTTTTTGCTAAAAATCTGTTAGAAAATCCTTATTTGATCAAACATAAACACCTTGGGGTACATATATAATGATTTTTAAAATATCGTATTATTCTAACATCATAAAATCTTATGATGAGTTGGTTTTAAGTTTCTAACGTTATATTCTGTGACAAAATGTATATATATATTATAGCTATTGGTTCACAACTGTATGGGTCGTAGATTTCAGAATATAACGTTATAACTTACATTGCGTAGGATGCCTGTCCTTTTCCTTGATATCTTCGGAACAACTAAACTAAAAGTGTAAACTACTTATAGTATGAGCAATAGGCCTTAGTTAGTCATCAGATATCTATATATCTACTAATATATAATATAGTATAGGGCGATATTTCGGTATATGCATGGCTTAGTCATAGCTGTAAATGTGTTAGTATATCAGTATACAGTTAAAGCTCGTACCGCCCTGAAGCGTTATCTAATAACAGCTTTATAGCACTGCGTGTCAGGTTTGATTAAACCGAAAGTGAAAGTAATTGGGAAGTTAGGGGCAGAGCCGTTTGTTCCTTTTCTACCTCTGCTGACTAGAGAGTTTGACGTGACGACATTGATCGTGTATGTGATGCCTGTGTTTACATCTTGTCTGCGGGCATGAATCACCCAGTCTGTGTATTTACTTCCATTGATCGTACGATGGAGGATGACCTTGATGCAAGGCCAGATTTGTTGTCCGACTTTATGATCTCATTTTCGTCTCATAAAGTACTAGACTTAGTACTTATATGTTGGGAGTACCTGCCACAATGAATTTATATCTTTTTTATGATATTATTCATATTTTCATCAGTAGAATATATATCGTATACTTTTACACACTTTGTATTCTGTTGTTACAACATTTTCAAATATGACCTAAAACAAAAACTCACATTGTACTTTTTTAGATTCTAGCTTACATACATGTAGCTAAAAGCTTACATGTTTAAGCATTTCTTTGCGTAATTCGAAAGTATAGCTATATGTTAGTCTGACCGTCTTAGTGGGTCATTATAAGATAAGGGTTTAATTTCAATGATTATGTATAGATGACGCTTGACCGGAAATCGACGCAACGCTGTACAAATAACACCGAAAAACTAATATTTATCGGAAACATTTTTATTGTGCATTCAATTATTTTTTATAGATAAAAATTGAAATTTCAATTTTCCAAAAAAAAAAATATATATAAATAAGTTAAATCAAGCTTAAGAAATTGATTTTGATTTTTTTAAAAAAATGTATCTCTTACTTTATATATTGTAAAACTTGTAAAAAAAATCATCCATGTTTTAAAGCTAATTTTTGATTTTTTTTTACTACCCAACCACTTACATGAATCAGTATGGTTTAAAATATAACATTTTGTAAAAAGATAATTCTAACTCTGTAATATTTTGAAGTACATGGGTATTTGATAACTATAACCAAATTTTAAAAGATGGTGTTCTTATTTAATGGTAAAAGAGTAAAATGTCCATTCGATTCCTTGAATATTGTAATCCTCTAAATTTTAATCTTGATTCCGATTCAAAATCTGTGTTTTATTGCTGAAGACTATATAAACAATACTTGTATCTTAATCTTCGCTTTTTTGCAACCGAGCACTATTTCACCTCGCGGAATGTAGGGTGGTAAATAGGACATTCCAAATCCGCGACATACAAAGTGGATAATTGGTTTAAACACTTGTAAATATTGAAATACCGTGTAAAAACCTGAAATAACGAGCTTGTACCGAGTCACTATTCCGAAATTCACGCTCCAAAGAAGCACCGATATTCTTAACATCACCCGCAATTTCTCTTCTTTTTTGAAGTAAAGGAAATAGAAACTGTTTTGTATAATCATACGTTACAATTTAAAAAATAAATACATGTTAACAACAATTTATGTTCTGGAAATTTTAATATGAAAATTGACTAATCCCCTAAAATATTATGTAATCTATCATGCTGAAAAAGGCTATTAAATGCTTTGATTGAATCAACTGTACACTTTTGTCGTCATATACAAAAATTGATTGTACCTTTTTTTCTCTGATAAAATTTAACGATTTGTTTTTAACTTAATCCTCACTTAAAATTACGTTATAAAAAGAATTTTTTTGAAGCAGAATAAGATTAAGAAAAATAAACCTCATTTTACTTTAAATACAGTTACTATATATACATGAACATTCATCCTGTATCAAAAGTTTAAAAATCGTTTTTCCTCATATGAAAATCAAATCATTTTCTTTTTTTTATCAATGCAACTCTCTCAAAGAATCAAAACATACGGGGAAAAAATTAGCTCAAAGATACCATATGCAGAGTAAATAGATTTAGTAGTGACATGAAGTTTATGTGATTTCATGTATTTTTATTAGTTATAAGAAAATATAGACTTATCCATTGATTTCAGATTGCTGATATTTTTAAAATTGTAAATGTTGAATTTTTTATTCCGTATTTAATCTAAAAAAATTGATCATGAAATAAAAACCTAGATACTTTAGGAAACATTTACCTCATTCAAATCAACAAATATAATTTAATACATTACCAAAATATTTACAAACGCTATTATGGATGAAACTATCTTTAAAGCAGGTGTCTTAGAAATAAAATATTTTCCAACGGTTAAACTTTTTAACGATATTTGATATAAAAATGGTTACGGTTATCATACCGGTCAAATAAGTATAATCATATAATATTGTTTGCATTCCGATCCCGATGTTAAAATAATCCTTTGTATGAACTTATTTCAATAAGTTTATAAAGGTCGTTATAGTTTACTTTATTTTGAGATTTCCCGATCGTCCACAAGAAACTCTGTAACCTTCCCTCAGGTAGTAATGATCAAAACAAAAACAAAACCATCCAAACAACATTTATTGCGCACTCAAGTACTAAATTACATTTGATTTGAATTAGTTCTGATCGTGAATTGAAAGATTTGACTGTGCTCCACAACTTTATAATTATCTTATTGAAAAGTAAAAGAATTGCTTTCCCTACAGTAATGAGTGCGATATGAAATATAACAAACACATCGAGTAAAGCAATTCCAGATGAACTCTCGTGATATCTCGTAAACTCGCGATTGTTTTGAGTTAACTCGAAATTTCTTACTTCCAGGCCTCTGGTTTTGGAAAGTAGTAAGGGAGAATTTCACTGATATTTTGATCAAATAAAAAGCTATCGTCTGAAGAACGCACGTAGATCAGAGCACATCTCTTGTGTCTTCAGACATTAAAAATTCTACAACGATCGTACTCTCGCAGACGGCATTGTAGCTCCGCGGGGCGTTTTATTACGCTAATCTTTTTTATTGTATTTTATTGCAGAAATAATTGATAACTGGCATATATCGATAACATTGAAGTTGGTGTAGATAAACGCGCACGTCTAGCCGAACTTCGATCAAATTGAGCATTAGCCCCCATGAGCCTTAACGCAGATCGACCTCGTTTTTGCGCTCTCATAATCAAAAGGAAAATTCGTTTTACCTTAACTACTGATTTACAGAACCCATATAGATCAGACTCGGTCGCAAACTAGGTTAACAAAGCGTTTAATCGAAAACGATTGTATAATGTCATCATCAAGCGTCTTGTACATCAAACTTAGTGTAACCCAACAGGGCTTAGAGTTGAGAGGAACTCGTAACAAACAAATATTAGTCGGACCAAAACCTAATCAATGATCCGGGATAAATTAGTTTGTTTTTGTGTTTTTATCTTGTAATATCCAATGATTGGTAAATAAACAGAAAAATCTAGAACAATTGTTTTGTGAGTGCGTGACATGGTTATCGCATAGAATAATTAAGTTCGTAGTTTTCCAGATCATATTTTTTTCTGATTGTATGAAATCGACATCGCAATTGCAAAAATTATGATTAGATTGTTTGGGAACAGATCAAAATTGGGCTGCAACGAAAGATTAAACCACAAATAAAAAAATTACAAATAAAGGACAAGAAATTACTCCCATGTACTATGTTAACAGAATTTCCAGAATAATACATGCATATACAATAACACACGTAATTCTCTAGTCTCGTCATTTTCCGGAAGTAACATCCTGGAACATGTATATTAGGTTATAATGTAAGTATTAACAGAAACACAATGAAAAAGAACGATTCTAATTTATATGGATCATATAATGAGAAGGTTGATGATTTAAATAGTTGAGAGAAAGTCTTGTCTCACAGATTGAATAGGAGATTTTTTTTGCCCCCAAATCATGGCGCGACCTGCCAGACCCCAGGGTTGTCAGCTCTTCCTGTTTTTCTTGTCAGCTTCTCTTGACCTCTACTAATAGAGAGACTCTGAGTGATCCTTTCCCATATTTTACCTAGACTAGCATCTAAGTCTATATTCTCAGATTACCTACCAGTAATATTCAATATACTGACACGTGTGCGACTTTTTGTACATGTACTTACAAGCGCTCATTTTTACAAAATTGATACTTATTTTGCTAATGTTTCTTGATCATATTAAGTAGGTGTAAATTCCATGCATTATTTTGTTTTAAAAGTAAAGTATCAGTAATTTTATGAACATTAGTCATAATAATTTTGTATCAATTTCATTGAGTTCTTTAATCAATACATTCATTATGATTTTAAATTTTAAATTCCGTTTGATTGTTCTCCTTTCACGAAGATTTATACCGTTAAAGATAAAATTTCAACTTTTGTCAAACAACAATTTTTTTTCAGATTTTGTAATTGATGTGAATGTAATCTCACGTACGAACGTTGAATTTTTTTAAATCATTATTTCAAACCGTAACAATTCTCCTCTATGATTTTGCTTTATCATCAAATAGCGTATTTAAAGTTTTAATTATGAAGTATTTGTTTATTCATATTTATTAACTTTCAAACTCAAATCTATTTACGACTGATGAAGACCGGTAACACGGTCGAAATATATTTTGAAACAGTGATTTTTCTTATTATTACTGAAAAAGAGACTTTGGATTTATTTATTTATTTATTTCTTGCTTTTTAACTTCTATCATGTACATTTTGAATTTACTTTGTGGTAGTTGTCACGCTGTAAATTTTGTATTTCCACCCACCAAGTAAATTTATGATTTACAACATGACACTTCTTTAATGATTCAAATCAGATAAGATAAGATGTTTGACTTCAAAACTCTTTACTTTCTCAACACCTTCCAATTTTATTTAGATGGTATAAATGTTCTTGTCATCATCAAAACTATATTCAAAACTCAAAATTCCTTTTACATATATTGAAAATATATTGAAATATATTGAAAACATATTTTGCGTTCCAATTTCAATTTCAAAAATTCTTATTCTCAAAAACTGTCAAAATAATATAAAAAATATATATTTCTTGAAATTTGTAGCTTTCAAAGATTGTATTTTTCGAACGTTATTGAAATTCTTTTAGTAAGTTTTATTTGTAAGACAATTACACCAAAGTATGCATAAACATCTGTTTGATTTCATAAAAGCCGTCAACATCTAAGTACCACATAACTTAAATTTAAGTTTGCGGTTTCCTCAATTTGCAAAACTATGCTTTTAAAACTTTGGTACGCAAAAGCAATCAATGGGATAATCCCCAAGCTTTATTTTTTGGTGGGTTTTCTAGTTATTTGTTGACATAGAAATACAAGGAGTGTGTAAATAAAATGGTAAACAAATTTAAAGACTTGTGCCGGTAGTACTTGCTCGTTAGTTTGAATGAATAACTTCCGGTTTTATTGGCATTAAGTAGTTTCACTCACATTCAATCATGGTTTCATATATTCAACTGATGATATTTTTCCCCCCAATAATTATTGAATTTACGTGTAACATACATTTTAAAAATTAAAATGATACCAGTATTCAATTAAAATAGTTTAGAAAATAAAAATCTACAAAAAACCTTAAACCAACAGTAATATTCAAAAATTAGTGTTTACTAATTACTCAAATATTAAAAATAAACAATTTAAGGTTTTGAGAGGGCTCGGTGTTTTTTGCCATTATTAGTCTGTATTGACCTCCTTTAGAAGAAGATCTTTTTATAAAGATATAGAAATTTCAGAATTTACCCCCTCCCCCCTTGCAAAACTCTTTTTTTAAATTACATTATAAAATTGAAAAGTACCAGAAATAAAATATAGCTCGACCCCCCCCCCCCCCCCCCCCGGGCAAACTCAAATAACCGACGGACCTCCCCACCCCCTGGAAAAAATGTCTGGATCCGCACGTGAAACCTATTATTTCTTAAAATTCAATGTAAATATGATATAGATCTAACAGATCAAAAAAAAAAATAGTTAAATTGTTGACCATCTGGCCTCCTTAATATCAAAGAAGTTGGAACTAGAATTGAAAAGTAGTTTTTCATTTCCCAGATCGATGTTGGCAAGAAATACCACACAGTAAGAAACAAACTACAGTCGGTAAGAAGGAAAAAAAACCCAACACCCCAGACTCCTTTTAATTCGTACGATATTGCATGTACAATTTGTCAAAATCTTTCAACATGTTATCTGTGAGTTTTGAAACAGCATTCTGTGTAACTGGCAAAGATCTGAGTAGGAAGATCTCACCATTGTAGAAAAACCACCAGAGATGCCTTAATGTGTTAGAAAAAAAAAGACTTCTGGAGAATTTCCCGCTCGGCGTTAGGAGGGCTATAAAAGTTAATGGTAATTATGTTTCTATCTTAGACAATAAACAGGTACATGTTTACAGGTCTAAGATTTGCAGACCACTGAGACGGATAATAAACCGTTCAATTACATTTTGTATGTCCTTCGTTACAAATTTTCATTCATTTCTAATTTCTCTCTGATTTTTACCATTTAGTCCAGTTTTAAGAAATACAGGCGGGATTTGTAAATTTTCCACCAATCTATTATACCAATTTACTACGCATTTCAAGAAGTCCTATTAAATACTACTACTACAATTTTTTTACGTATTATTTCCGCGTTGCAATGTTAAGGACCTTGATTTAATTAAATATACTCTCAAGTAGCTCTCTCTCCCACGCAAGTCTTTTACTGAATCAGAGTATGGAATTGCACTTTTAGAATTTGTTCAAATTGTTGGGAGTTTTCAAAAACTTACAAACCGTACATCGAATAAACTTTACATTTCAAATAGCTTTTTTTTTTTTTTTTGGTTTTCCACATATTTTCGTGTTCCGTAAGAGAGTTTTTCCTTTTTAATTGCAAGTACAATTTATTTATACTTGAATTAAATATTATTATTGTCATTTTTTTAAAAGATTTCAAATCTTCTTTTTGTCATGCGTAAACGGTGCACGTTTCCGGTTTACTTTCATAAATGTAATGAACACGAAAATGGGCGTATACATATAGAATTTGCCTGAGAAATTTTGGGTAGAAAATTTTTTGTTTGCATCATCTCAAAAGATTTAAAACAAAATATTTTAAATGCTGTTAGGCTAAAATTTAGAGCTTCTACGTTAAAATGTTAAACATTTTTGGACCTAAAGACTTATACTCTCAAAGACTGGGTTGAGGTATGTATACCTGAGATACTACACATATTTTCTGAAATATCGGTTGTACCGAAGTGGCTGAGAGTCAATAAATTCAACACGCTGTATGGCTTGAGTGGCCATTTTCTGTATTGTTATTGCTCGTGTTTTTACGAGGTCTAAGAATTTGGAGTATTTTCCCCACCTTTTTCTCGCACGTTTGAAAGTGAAGTGAGAACTGGAATGTCTTTGAGTGTCTCTGATTAAATAACAACGATCTGCTTTTTGAGAGAGAGAGAGAGAGAGAGAGAGAGAGAGAGAGAGAGAGAGAGAGAGAGAGAGAGAGGGGGTCCACTTTTTTGTTTTAAATCGTCTTAATGATGATACGTCAAGGCCAGTAGTATTTTTTAGCCTACGGACATATTTCTTTAATTTACAGTGTAACATTACACTAAATATGCCTTGGAAAACCTTGGCAAAATTTACCCCCCCCCCCAATATTTCTGGATCCAAGCACGTTCTTGCTGAACTTCTGAGACCTTGTGGTAACGAAATATAACGTTACTCTCTCTCTCTCTCTATCTATTTCTCTCTCTCTCTCATTTGTGAGAAATCAAACAGTCGTGATGCATCATAAGCATTCAATTCAAAACTTATTAACGTTTCGTTTGGCCTGCCTTTGCGTGGGAGGTTCTCTGTGAGTCTTAATTTAAACAAGAATTAGGCATGTAAATTGAGGAAGAATAGGGATGTTAACTATTGTAATGGACATTAGCAATTAGCAGCAATTCAATTTTATTGTCAATTTTTTCGTACAAAGGAAAAGGAAATTGAAGTGATTGGTATACGCAATACGCAATAATGCTACCTTGTGATGTTACTGTAAAAAGGTTTCAATTTTATCTTCTAACAAAAACTGAGACAATGTCTTTAACAAATCCTAAATACCGGTTCTTTGTAGTTAACATATAAAATAATTGATCCGTCCTGATACCTTCCTGATAACAAAGGAACTCGACGCCATTTTTCAGCTTCTAGCGGAACTCTTTTGTAGATAAAGGTAGAAAATGTATCCGTTTTGGCTTAACAGTTCTTTTGAGTCTGTGGGCGTTTCCATCAGGGCTGCAAGACGGGCGACAACATTAAGGGGAATTTAATACATCGGGACCAAAAATAAACTAGTCGAACAATTTTAAGTCTTTGAGTTGTATATTGAATCAATTGGGAGTAGTAAGAAATCATTGTCGTAGATATTGATTCAAGATAATATCATATGTTTACTTTTAATATTGATAGTTGTTTTTTTAAAATCAGATTGTGCGTTTAAATATGACAAACCGATCGAAACACAGCAATAAACTTTATAAACATAATTGATATAATTAGACTATTCTCGATTCATTTGCAGCTAGGTTACATGTATGTACTAAATGTAGTGAAAAAATATAGAAGAATAAATAATTGAGTACAAACTGCATATCTAAAAAAGATTTAACAACGATCGTTTAAATGAAAATATTGAGAAACTTTGAGCTGATTATTCAGCTTACCGGTAACTTCATCTCTACCAACTTATCACCCCCCCCCCCCTTTTTTTTTTTTAAAAGAAAGAAGAGATTTTTGTCCCGAAAAAAAGTTTGATTTGACAAAATTTAGAAATAAAGAATTTGTATTACATTGATCAACCTTTTGAAAATGTGACGTGAAAGAAAAAATTGGTAGACATTTATCACATTTTTTTTTTGGGGGGGGGGATGATCTTGCAAGTGCTCTTGTACTGAAAATAAGATAAATACATAATCCGATACGGTCGCTTTACTAGAAATATCTGATGGTAAGGAATTTTGCTGCACACATGATAATGTGGAAACAACAGAAAACCAACATCTGTGCTAAATTTATTGTTGAATAGATTTGTGTTATTTCTGATGAATGTACCAGACGGTATTTCATTTTGAATGATTTCAAGATTTTTTCTATCTTTGTGTGGGATAAAAATATCTGGGTAAGGGTCGCTGATCGAGACACATAAGGAAATCATTACACAGAGAGAGAGAGAGAGAGAGAGAGAGAGAGAGAGAGAGAGAGAGAGAGAGAGAGAGAGAGAGAGAGAGAGAGAGAGAGAGAGAGATGTATGTTGATTTGCAGTTCCTCTAATAAAATGTTAAGTACTGGCTTATGGCAATTCGCATATCACTTATGCCGTAGGAACTAATATATATAAAGATATGTTGGATAGTTACGATAGACCCAATGTTGGGTATTTCGTAACTATCCAAATACTCTGAAAGATTCTCAATAATAAATAGAAATGGTAAATGAATATTTCAACCTTATTGAAAAAAAAATCAACGAAACACCTTACATCAGGATATAAACAATTTCTCTGAACGCTTTCATCTTTGCCAGGCTGTCGTCTCGTGTGCAGTATCAGAGATCCCGCCGTGCACCGCTGAGATGCAGATTACGAGCCATAAAGCCGTCTGCATCTTACGACAAAACAGGTTGTACTTTGTGAGCGTAACAAATTAGCCTCGTCTTGATTTCTCTGTCGATCTGTTGCTTCTTATTACGAGACTTTGTTGATTGGCGGGATGAGACTGAGGTGATGAAGATGACCTCCAGAGGTAATCACCGACACGATGATGTCATCAAGTCACGTGATTGCGCTATGATGTCTCTACGTATGTACGTAATAACATCACAAGATATGATTTTGATCAAATTTTGGATAGCTTTCGCCATGGCGTATTTGGTTACAAATAAAAAATTAAAATCACCACACTGGTCAAATTGTAAAATTACTTTAAATTTAGGAATTTAAAAAAAAATTAAAATTGAATAATAATTCAACGAATGCCAAGAACGAACAATGTCCATATTTGTCATATACATTTAAAAAATATGCAACCGATTTTGTACTTAATAAACTATATATTTTCTAAGTGTTCAGCTAGAAAAATTGCGAAACTGTCCTTTTTAATCTTCATGGCACGTTTTGATACTTTACTCGGGTGGAAACTTTAAAGGTTGTTTTGTGCCTATAGCATAGCAGTAATGAAAAAACCCAACGGAATCTGACTGCAATATCAAAACAAGAAACGTATTTGCAATTCAAATCTTTTCTAACGCGATTTTTTTACGCGGTCAAATCATTACTGCAGACGACACGGAAGGGCGGTGGAATTCTGGGATTGAGATAAGCGGCTCATCCGCTTAACGAACGCCGCCTTGTTTGTAAATGAACTACGACAAGAATCCTTAACTTGTGTCAACGGTTCTTAAATTATCTGATGGTCTAAGTGCCCGGAAGTCATATTAGAAATATGATCTGATTGTTTTGAACATAAGGATAAACATGACTATTTTTTACGATGATAGTAGCTAGACGACCTGTCGTACTAGGTCATTTCGATTTTTAAAATCATGCCAGTGGAGTTTACTGCGTAATTTTAACGTCTATGCAACCTTGCTTTAATGCCAGTATTTCAAACGGATTTTATAAGCTTGATTGTCAATTCGGAAATTGTTTACCTCTTCAACTTGACCATAATATACAAGTTACCGTTTCTTAAATTTAAGCTTTTCACACAAGAATACATATAATTATCAGCTTGCTATTTAATTTATGTGTTTTCAAATTATTGTTTTAAAAAATTACCTGTAAGGTCACTAACATACATACACATTATCACAGTACACTGTTCAACTAAGAAGGATAACTCTATCTTGACGTTGGATTTGCTGGTAAATTAATTGGACTTGCAATTTCATAATTCTTCAGCATACGTGTTCTACCATTACGATTCCACTTGATTCTTGAGTTAAGTAGGCCGGATGGTCAACACATTAACCATTATATCTCAATAAAAAGATTTAAACTATGATTTGTTAAGCTATAAACTTTTATTTAGTCAAGAAAAAAACTTTAAAATTTGGTTATTTTCATAGATTATAATATACAGCTCTTCTTTTAAAGGAGATCAATACAGTCTAAAAATGGTCACGACCATCGATCCCTCTTAAACAATCAATGTAGTATAAAGTATTGTCTTAGTAACATGACTGGGTGGAAAAGAAACAACCCAAAGCATCAGATCTCAACATGTTCAACATAATATTTCGAACCATTAACAATATATACATGTAATTATCAAATTAAGAAAAAAGAAGAAACTTAAATGTATACAGTTTTAAATCGAATCGATAATAAAAAAATTATTGTGAACACTTTTATACAAAGCTCTTCTTTTCCAGGAGGTTAAAATATTCTACAATGGCCTTGACCATCAGGTCATATAAGGTACTCTCATCTTGTGCAGGCACACGCTCGAATATTACAATTTAATGTATATCTATATGATAAAATGTTTAATATTATTTTCAATATTGCCTCAAAAAACGTTGAGGGTCACTTTACGTTTTTTTTTTATATCAGTAAATATAAAAACAAGATCGATTAATAAAAAAGGGAGAAAGGCGCTTGGTTCCTTTAGCTGCGTACCTGTGGCGAAAAGAGAGATATTTCTCACGGTGAAAAAATGATTCTTATGTAAACTCACAGGGGAAGATATCTAAACAAAATCTACCAGTATTGCTGAAATTGTGCGTATATTACATGTACATGTAGTTATGATTTTCTAACAGAAAAGTTTCATCTATAATTGTACATGTACATTGTGAAAATGAAAGTTCAAGTGGGACGATGGAAGAAAAATTGTCCGGGTTTGAAATAAAGCGAAAAGAATTGGAACAAATAATGCACACTTTAATGATCACTTTATGAGTGTAAATTAGTAAATTATTAAGAACGATTAAAGACAAAATGACTAAAATTGGTCCTCTTCTACATATCTCATTTTTTTTCTCTTCAAACAAACATCAAATAATAATAAATCAGAAATACGGGGAAAAACATCAAAAACTGTCCGAGATTATTTGATATCTGGATTGTTTTTGTCTGTCTATTAGACATGTGTGCCATATAGTAAAGCACTATGAGGGCCTATTACGAAGATTGGTGTCGTAAACAATAAATATTTAGGTCAACGATTGTTATCACGAAGACCAAAAGCATCCAAATAAAGTCGGTTAAATCAACAAAGATTTGAGTAGCCTCTCCACGTTTCTGGAGAACATCGGGAAAACATCAATATGCCGTCTGGACATGGAGAGTTAAGATTGGCTGACCTTCGCCAGTCACCATGGCAACCGACCTAACAACCCGCGACTGTCGGCTGAAGCAAAATGGCGGCGGGCCGATATTGTTTTGCTCACGCAGAGTCATGTGGAGCTATGGAGAGTAATGTCCTATGGAATTCCTGCATTTAATTGTGTTTTGGCGAGACATCCTATTATTGTGTTAATTTCGATCGTCATTGTACACTGAATATGCAGGAAGAATATGTTATTGTATATCTATAAATTATATACTACAGATAAACGATACGAAGATAAACGCATTACCCTGAAACTTAACTTTACTCTATTTGCCCTATATAAAAAAAAATGAGCAAAATCATTATTTTTTTCATACAGTCCCACGACTTAATCAAATATTATATATATCATAATGTTGTTTTAAGATAAACATACTTATATGCATGCAAACAAACATATTTAAAAATACTAGTACATGTACCTGTCATTTTTACAAATGTTAATGACAAATGATTGAATTAAAGAACCTGTTGGTTTCACACGTATGACCGTTTAGATTAACGATAAATAAACATAACATGATAACCTTAAATGCACATATTGAAAATAACGGAGTATCATTTATTCCGTAACTCTAAACGACAATATGAATTATATTTGAAATTGATACTTCCTCTCAATTTCATCTCCTTATAGTCAAAGTTCGGTAACTCTAAAGCAGTCAAGCTCTAGCCGTTTCTCTCAGAGAAATTATCTTGTACATCTTGCAAAAATCAATTTGTAGGGTGTTAGATTAATGGAAATGTCACAGAAAATTAAAACATATTTACATACTTGTATATGACTTTTATTCCAAAACAAATTCTTTTACATCTAAGCATTTTTTTCTTCCTGCTCATGTTTCTACGTTTTATCTAAAACTTCTAGTGACCCTGGGAAATTAAAACTACAACAAATTAAACTAATCAAAATGAATTACTTCATCAACAAGTTTCCCAAAACAATTTCTTTTAAAAATAAACATTAAGATATCACACATTCATAAAAAAATATAATAGAATTCGCGATTCAGGAATCTTAACTGAAATTACAGAAAATAAGAAATTAATTAAGTTCGTGAACTGAGAGGGATGTTTATCGTGCTTACACCTACTGGACTCTGTTTCCGCAGACTCGCACCTATCTGCATACTCGCCCAACATAAGAGATAACTTTTCTCGCATTATAACCGGTGTGAGATCGGTTCGTCCAGTGTGAGACATTTCTGACTTTCACTGTGTTATTCAACGTCGCTGTAACCCCCCCCCCCCCAAAAAAAAAAAAAAAACCAAAAAAAAAACCAAAAAAAAAAAAAAAAAGTTAACAAACATTGGTTGCTGGAAAGTTTTTCTTGACTTGCACTTTATATGTAGCGCGGATGGGGTAACCAATGTTAATATTTGAACGTCATAACAGAATTTTTCAGGCATTGTTTTCTATTGTAAAATAATGCGACAAAAAACAATTCTTTGCTTTATATATACTTGTGTGCGGTAGCGAATTTCTACATTGGGGCCAAGATTCGGGATCTAGGACTCGGGGAAAGCCTCGTCATAGATCTTGTCCCCAAGGCGGAATTTCTTCATCCCATACTGATGCTATTCTATTAGTACACTCAAAACATTTCCCCTAAAACATGAACTCTCTCTCTCTCTCTCTCTCTCTCTCTCTCTCTCTCTCTCTCTCTCTCTCATAATCAAAGTCCAACAAATTTTTTTTTATATTTAATAAAATCAATATCAAATAAATATTGAATCTATTTAATATCAACAATGATATATTTTTTTTTTTACAAGATTAGCGATTAAATCGATACACCAATTACAGTAAGCTGAATACAAATTTAATACAGTACTCGTTTTACCTTTAAACAATTATTGGACTAAAGGGGCTAAATGTTACGAAATATGGGTAGACGGCATTTTCACCTGGCGAGGCATTACCCTACGTAATCCGAAGTTCGTTTCGTGTCCAAGTATTTCAAAGTTTTAATCCTCTCCATAATCTGTTATAAACTCCTTTTTTGTTTACAAGACCCATTGTAATTTGGGGGAAAACTTCAATTTGTCATTTAAGTAGATCATTTTATCATGTTTGTTTAATTCAACGAATCTTAATCGATGAGAATAGATCATTTAAATGAAATTTATTTAAATCAACAAAACCCGAATCGTTCATTGACGAAATGCATGTACCACTATCCCATACAGGACCTCCAGAGGATTAGATTTAATTAAACTGTAGCAAATTTTTCTTCTCTTTTTTAATCTTGTGTATAGGCAAACTCCAATGCATACCGTCAAAATAACTGGAACTTGATAAACAAAATTTGGAACAGAAAACGGTATCATGCGTCATTGTGCAAGAAGTGAGTGTTTGGACAGGACTAATTTTCCACTGGCGCGCTACGACATCAATATCACCAATGTTAAAACCTGGTAGATTCAACATGCTTCATACCTCTATAGAGGTCCTAGCTAAACAAAACAAACTCCGACCGCGGACCCAGCAGTCCCAGAGAAGAGATGGACTCCCCGTCCTCCGGAAAAGGGAGCCACTGAAAGCCGTAAGGACTCCATTTACCAACGAGGTATTCTATCCGTGGCCGGAAGAGGAGGAATTACGACCAGAAACTCCTTTTGTGAAAACGAGGCTGCAGCGTCAGGTGCTAGGAAGCGGAGGGAGTCGCAGTAATGTTCCCAGCGAGACAGCTGATTTGTTCGGTTCTAATGGCATGTATAAGCGATCGATCGGGTTCGAATCCCCGACGTTGATCCTCCGACGGGCCAACAGCCGTGAGAAGAATCGATGCGGTACCCCTTTACCTTTGGATCAGCCACTGACCAAGCTGTGTTGGAATAACGGACTAGGTATTGGAATCCATCATTACTCGGAGTAGAATCTCAGGAGTGGGGGAGGGGGAGGGGGAGGGGTTTGGGTGGGGGTGGGGGTGGGGATGGGTGAGGGGTCGAGGGTTGCAAATATATAACATAAAACCATCGTATAGATTATCACTGATTAATTCTTCTGAAGTTGATTATTCAAAGGTGCATTCAACCTTGAATGGTACCAGTAGATGCCAAGAAACTCTGAACTTTTTACCTCGTGGATTTTAAACCGTTTACTTTTCATGTTTAAGGTACATGTATGTTTGTAAAAGTTTGGTTTGTGAAAGTTGTGTTGGGAAACTTCCTAAGTCTTTTTATTCAAGCTTTGTTGTCTTCATCATTCAAATTTTCTATTCAAGATTGAGTTGCCAACTCTTCTTATTTCAGTTACATTTAATTGCATATGCATGTACATTTAGCAAAATGAAAATGGGAGGGGGGGGGGGTGTGTGCTTCTTCTGCGTCTGAAGTTAAAAAGGTAACGAGAAACAAATTTTATTCTGCAGCCACATCAACTTCTGACAGGGCCAGCCATTTTGACGTCTTCGAGAAATACTGATTCTGATTGGACCATCAGGAATATTAACCAATGAAATTGAGTTTAACATTTTCTATCACAATGGCCGGTCTGGTCAGAAGTTGATGTGGCTGCGGAATAAAAGTTAAATTTGGAGAGTATTTACGGAATTTTATCGGAATTTAAGGAAGTAAATAGCGTGCGTTTGATGTGAGATTTTAAAAGATTAGTGCGAATGATTCTCGACTTGTTGCAATACTGCTGTTGTCAGAGGCAAAATCCCATCGTGTGCCCTGGACCGGTAAATATCCTAGTAAAAATAAACTGGCGAATTCGAGAGAATAATGACGTATATCTTCGCTATTTTAAGACCCATCAACTTGAAATTCGGCATGAGTGTATCTTAGACATTATTTTTCTGAAAAATACACGCATATTGCAAGTGTTGTAAAAAATAATTGATTTTTTAGGCTTTTGAAGCGAGCTGGTAGTTTTTTATCTGGGTCAGAGTTCGACCCCTTTCTTTATTTATGGTTACATTGAAATTAATGTTAAAACGGACTTGGCCCCTGTGGTCAAAGTATTGGCTAAAGCTTTGAATGTATCTTCTGTGGTATTTTGTGGGTTATATTATTTATGTTAATGAAAATAAGCTCAAGTTTCAACAGGTTCTACATTGGCATTGTCCTGTACATGTATCTATATTTCAAGTTTAGGGGAAAAGCGGTGTTGTCATGGACACCAACGTAATACATTCGAGGTTGTTAGTCCGCTTGTTTGAAAGGTCAGAAAAATTGCCGATGAAATTTGAGCTCCCCTTAAATCATTTTCAGATATTATTTTGTACCAAAAGTCTTTAGTGAACAATTCGTTCAAGCTTTAGTCGAACTATGGCCAGCAAACATGGAAATTCGTTTAAGACAGGTCTTTAACTTTCTTTTTCCTTTTTTGAAAAAAATATTACAATAGCTTTACTTCAATGTGTCAACTTCATTTTCTTGCAGAAGAAGAATTCAGTGATCTCAGTGATATTGATGTACAGCCAGTCAAACACAGTGAAAGGTCTCGGCGTCCGATCTCCAGCGGCAGAAAACGGGATGTGAACGACATCACGCTCTCTGATCTAGAACTCGATGACACTTTCCCGCCAAAAACACCGGATGTAGTTAATTTAACGCAAAAAGTGCTGAACCATTACTTCCCGAAGAAAATGAGCAGCACGCAACGCATTTTTAGGTGGTTAGCTGACTGTGAGGAAAAGTCGTCAGGTTCGACATTACCGGCACACTTACCAAATATAACAGTTACCAGTAGGCCGCACTTGCAATCGCCGCAACTAGAGACGATGTAATTAAAACACGTTTAATGTTTTGAAAAGTGTTTGTAGCTATATAAACCCTTATGGGATTCCGTATCGGTAGTCTCAAAGGACGAATGTTTAACGTTGACTCCTTCATTTCGATTTCGATAAGATACAACAGAAAAAATAAATCGAAGACAACATGGGACAATGTTGAACTATTCAAGTTGTATTATCAGAAGGAGTAACATTTGCCGCATCAGTTCCATTTTTGCACATTGCCATGAGGACCCTAATTTGGTATATTGAGCCTTAACTTTGATCTCTGCCTTAATTCAATGAGTAACAATAATGTATTTAACAACATAGCTTGTTATCGGCTATTTGGTTATACATGTATATGTGATGTTGTCTGGTAACTTCATATTTCATGTGACGCCATAGCGAGTTGCTTGCTAATTGGTCACATGTTCATGTATTGATGACTGATAATTTCGTATTACATGTTACTTGTTAGATATTCGGGCTATATTGCTTATTATGTACAACAAATGTACAAATAACACGTTTTCATAAAGTAAGTTTAAGTTGATTGTTTATATTTGTTTTAATTTCGATTTATATAAGCAATCAATTACGAGATGCGTTTATGCCCCCTTTTTGCAAAAAGACGTTATGTGTGTGAGTTTTAAGAAGAATTCTAGTTTTCGTTTCTGAGAAATTAATTGTTATCGATTGATATCATTTGAAGTTTTTCAACAATGAATATCTTTTACTTTCGATTTTCGTAAAGAGTTCGTCAAAACCATACATGTATTCTAGTGAACGTGTTTGTACATTGTGTATGATAAAATTGATAATATCCATATCTTTATATTTTTTTCACCATGGCTTTTGTTCTAAAAAAAAAACCAAGCAATTCTTATTCCATGCAGTGGTGAATAGTTTATTTTGCTGCTATGCACAAGGAACATATATAACTGTATGCATGATTTTGTTATGTGCTTTGTTAATAATATATACATGTTATATGAATGTATATATATATACTTGTTGTTTTATATTCCAAGTCTAAACAACAAGCATGGATGACTTGTAGTGCTTTCATTTAACACTACACATCACTAAAGCTTTGTACATTTCTTGATTTGTTATACTGTATAAATAACAATTTATTATATTAGTACTAGTGTTGTAATTATTTATTTCATTCATATAATATATTCTATAAAGAAACGGCAGACTTATCCTTTTAGATGTAACTTAAATAATTTTTTTTGATACACGATTTAATTACAGACGAAATTCTTAGTCAAAACCAATTTCGAAACAACCATATTCCATCGAAGTATAACTCTATTTGCTAGCTGTAACTACTGCTACAAGCGTACACCCATAACCTTGTTTTACTATTTCAATTCAATTCAGTTTATTACTCAAACCATAAAATGATACATGGTCGTCAAACAGCATAATTTATACAGTTTAAAAGTCAGAGGTACATGTTATAAACTAATAGATAAGTAGTAAATAAATTATTATAGTAAATAAGCATTTATATACAATATATACATTGAAGGACGAAAAAAAACAGAATTATGGAGGACAGACTATTATTAGAGACGGTATATTTTGATAATAAAATAACATAATTTTTTCATAGTTGTGCCATTAGTACAAGACATAAGCTCGCAGAAGTTAATAGCATTTGGCACTGAATATTCATTCATTCATTCTTTATTTCTTTAAGCTTTGCAGCTCATCAGATTATACAAATTAAACATTGTAAAGTACAGAAGTGGGTGTATTACAGGAGACCTTAGTAAATACAATAATATGAAAAATGACATATTAAGTAAAGTAGAAATAAAATCAAAAGAACAACATCTAAAGTTAATTACAGATGTCGTTTCTTAATTTCATATTAAAGTAAATATATTTGCCGAGGTTACACATATCTTTAAAATGTTCGTTATTAAACAATTGCAACAGCTTGAACAACGATGGTTTCTCATAAATATATATAGTATTATCCTCAAGATATTCATGTCTAAATATTAATTGTCTCTTAATTATCGAAAATTATAATTTCTTTTGATCCAGGTACGAATTGTATAATTAAATAGTAATCATTTACTATTAATGAAATACCTGTTTCAGATTTTAAAGGTTTTAATTCGAATACCTTTTTTTGTTCACATGTTATTTTAGAAGTAATTCAGATATGAATTTTCTATAAGGTAAATGTAGTTAGAACTATTTTAACAAGATCTTGGACTTTCGATAGGAAGTAACTATCTATTTATTGTATAAATACAAGTTAAAAACGACACTGATTTCTTGTGAAATATGCATAGACTCAGTAGTCTTACCAAGAAAAATCTTGTTAATTTCTGAAAGCCATGGTTGAGTGACCAGAAATGAAATAGACAGGCCTAAGTCATATTCACCCCTGCGAATGTGTTCGGAATGTTTTGTTTATCGTTGCTAAGTATGTAATAAATCCAGAGGTGCTCGAATGAAAGTTCACGAGACTTCACCGAGATTTGTTCAGTTCCTGGGGAATTTCGAACGGGAGTATAAGTGTTCGGATAATATTCTCAAAATACGCAAGTACTGGTCGTTTTTCGTATCATATCCTACTTGGATTTATGTTAAAACATGGAGATTTTTTTAAGGTGTATGTCTTATTTCATCATCTAGCGCTTATTTGCTTAATAAAATCATAGCCATGTTTGATGCTTGTGGTGTGCAATACCATGTTTTTAGAGAAATAATGGGTGTCTGTTTTGCATAAAAACTTAGTATTCCGAGCTATTTTCAAGAAACATTCTGCATAAAATAGTAAAGTCTGTTTCACTATTGATGCTATTACTAGGTCAGGCGCGGATCGAAAATTAATCCTCAGGGGGGAATCTCTACAAGCATGTTATTTGTTGCAACACCAGACAAAAACTACTTTTTTTTAATTGTCGCACTTATTTCTAAAACACATTTTATCCACCAATTAATGAAGATACAGTTTAAAATCAATAAGCCTTTAGATTTTATATTTGACTACAAGTACCTAGATTCTATGAAATAGACTATAAACACGAGACATGAATTTTACTGCGAAACTGAAAGGGTCAAATAAAATCACGTGATCTAAAATTTAAATGACAATAACATTCGCAGGGGTGATATTGCTGTTTGACACAACTACCCAAAGTCCAAGCTCTTGTTAAAATGGATCTCTTTACATTGTTCTTTTTTAATTACTCTCGAACCTGTATGAATAATTTTTATTTGAGAAAAACAATAGAAATTGTCGAAACTACTAATTGTAAACTCAATAAACAATGAAGTAGATAAAACAAAATTAATAATAATTTTTAAACTGTTGTTTATGTAAACATAATGTCCTTCATGAAATCAATAATATATTAACCTGTAAACTTAAATCTACACTGGATTACGTCATGAGCGTATGGTTATTTACATCCGCAAAATCGGTAAATAGTAAAACTTTGTCTACATATCCGATGTAGAAAAACAACGGTGTTTGAATTTGGCCAAGAATCGATGTTTCGGATAATAACAGGACATTTACGCCTCTGTTTTGAATGGGATTAGTTATAGATCAGATCTGGTACAAAACATCTGCACACATTCTCTGCAAACATTTGAACATCAGATGACACCCTTTAGATTTGGATGGACAGTTTAACTACTATCAAAATAGCGCGATTTGATCGAAATTTTCGCAACCAATCGCCACTTAACGCGGAAAAGTCTGACAGTGCAAATATATGAAGAGATCGGATTAATAAAGGGAGAGAGTCGAAAGGAGACATTGTATATAACTTACAGTCACTAGAAACATTACTTTGGGTGGGAAAAATCACATGTTGTGAAAGCATCATGAAATTTGTGACCCTCTTCTTGGAATAAAAAAGAAATGACATTATCTCCAGCACGGTTGTTTAAAAATCGGTGACCAGCGAAAGGACTTCGTGACAATTGATGTAAAATGATGGAAGGTCTGTCGGAGAGTGATCTTCAGTGGCTGGAAGATTACATCAAATCTCAGGAAAACATCAATTCTACTTCGAAAGATAGGCAAAATGGCGCCGCGTTTTCATTTGGACTTAACTTCCAAGAGTTTCACGACACTGAAATCTCCTTGCCTGTTTTCGGATACGTTACGCCGATTTTATGCTTGGTGGTCCTAGTGACCAATGTGCTGTTTGTGGTGGTGTTCTCTAAATTGAAAATGAACTCCCCGACACATTTCGTGCTCCGATGCATCGCCATTGTTGATACCCTGACCATCCTTCTTCCCACGCCAATGTATGTATACGTTTACAGTCTGATGAACTACAGAGACTTTATTTCCTTTGAGGTGTGTTACATCTGGGAGTACATGACCGTGTTCCTACCCACAATCACGCACACAGCTTCAATATGGCTGACCACACTGTTAGCGTTGCAGAGATACATCTGCGTCTCATATCCACTGAACGTGCGACTATGGTGCGGAATAAAGCGAACTTATATTTTCGCCTTTTTCATATTCATATTGGCAATTGGGTGCCATTTAAGTCGATTCTTTGAATATAAATACACGAGGACGAGTGTACAGTCTCTGTTGGATCCCAATCAAGAAATCACAACTTGTTTTCGGACACCCTCGGACTTTGTCGACGAAGTATACGTCGTTGCATACTCTTGGGTGAGAGCTATCGCAGTAAACATCATACCTTGTGTAGCTATGATCGTCTTTAGCACAATAATGCTAGTGAGAATCCGAGTTGCAGAAAAACGGAGACACACTATTCGACGGAGAAGCACGTTTGGTTCCGGTGAAAATGAGCCACGTGATAGCCGTCTGACAACGTGGCTGGTTATTTTGATCGTCAACAGCGTCTGTATTGTAGAGATGCCTATTGCCGCCTACTACGTCATGGTGGCAACAAACCTGACTACGGGAGAAAATCTAATCTCGGCGAACTCTCATACCATTGAGATCGTGTTAAATTTACTGGTACAGGTTTCCTATCCTATCCATTTCGTACTGTATTGCACCATGAGCGAAGGGTTCCGCTTGACGCTTGTCGCCATGTTTCTAAACAAATGGCGAAAACTCAGACAAATTATCTGTAAGGAGGATGAAGACAAATCCGGAAGAACATCTCGGTCCATTTCTGTGGTTTCCTCAGTTGACACCAGAAGTGTGATATTTAACACAATATAAAATGACGTTATAGTACAGGTGCTTTCAATTTCTGATACATGTAATTCGTTCGGCTTTCTTTGAAAATTCCTGTACTAGTATTTTGTAATATTGAACAGTTTTGAATCTGAAAAACATTGTTTCGATCAATTAAAAGTTTGAATAAAGATTTAGACATTAACGTCGAATTCAAATCATTTCCATTTTTAAACCCATTTTAAATGAATTAAATATAAATTTTACATTCACTGTTTTACACGCAACATTCAGTTGTTATGTTATAATTTTACAAATAACAATTACGCTAAATGTTTGTAAGATTTATAGTTTAATTGTAACTGTATAAAGAACATAATTGTCAGATACACGTAAGCCGTTAGAATTTATGATGCAAATATTTTTATAATTGCTTAAAATTATAACTATTTTTAAATTTATAATATAGACAGAAAGATAGAATAAACATGTACACATTTTTAACAGACTTTTCTACACACAACAAGTTTGTTACATGTTTGCAGTTTATTAATATACATTCATTATCACCTACATAAACATGTACGTACACAAATAGAACCATTTTAACAAGACAAGAAACTTTCAGTAGGGCTTAACTATCTATTCCTTGCGTCCAACCAAAAAATTAAAAATGACGCGGTTTCAAGCAAAATATTTATCGATTGCGTAGTCTTAGCTCAAAAGCCAGAAAAGGCTTGTTGATTTCAAAGAGTCATGGCTGAGTGGCTAGCAGTGAAATAGACAGACTTACGTCACACTGCTGTTTGACACAACTACCCAAAGTCTAAGTGCTTGTTAAAATGGTTGTAATTAATATACATTAATGCATACACAATTATAAATATATATTCCATGTCGACCATATTTTACGAAACATTCTTTAATAAACAGTTTTATTTCAGTATTATAATAATAACGTCGTATAAAAATTCATGTTTTATCGATTTTTGAAACGAAATTTCTTTACTAATGTATTGTAATCAATTCCATGACCCATTTCTGAATTACCTCATAGTTCACTGCTAACATCAAAGGTGATTCTCTTGCCAGACCTGTCAAATATATCGTCATTAAAACAATTCTAATTATCCCCCAGCGATCCATTTTTATTTTTAAGAACTTGGTAATATAAAATTATAAAGAGTATATATTTAATATTTTCCGCGGTACGGAGATTAGCGGAAAATAATTGTCTTGTTGATTCGAGTAGAAAATTGTATCCAATGAAATTCATAGTTACGAGTCACGTGGTGACGAGTGTATGATTGGTGTTCGAATAGCACGAGAAATCAGTTCTAGCCCGTCTTCTTACAAAGACGCATCAAATTTACATCAATAAAAAATTGTAATTTTTTATTTTTTATTATACTATAATTTAGAAGCTTAAAAATTTTCATATTTTTGTTGCAAAGTCCCTGCACTACCCTTGAGACGGCGCGCATTTGCGACTTTGACATGGTTTGGGACACAGGTTTCCAGAGATTTTTCTATTTAATAGTTTTTTATTTCTGGTTTTTTCTGGCCGGTCACGTCGTCGATGAAAGGTTCAAATATTTGTTAAAAAAGGGTGAGGCATTGTTTTTAAAATTACAGTATATGTACATGATACAATTTTGTATTGTTCAGCTTAAAATAAACTTCCGGCTCCCCCGTATGCATTCTGGGCTAGTCGGCAAATATATATTTGCTTGTCATTTTTGAAAGAATAGATAAGACATTATATTATTGTTTTCAAAGCGTTCATATATATGCCATTTTGATGAATTTGATTCGAAATGAACTGCACCACCTAGCTGTCAGTTGTCCTTCCATTCTTTTAATTTTTGAATAAATTATTTGCAAAAACACGTTACTCCATTAGGAATAATTTCTTACCGATGTTTGGTTTTAAAGATAAGCTACGTCAAAATCAAAAATAAACAGATGATTACTTTTATAGAAAAAATGTATGAGCTATATTCCAAATGGCGTTATTTTCATTTGAGCACATGACAAAAAACTGGATGACAAAATATAAATACATACACAACGTGCCATGTTTTAAAAATTATTTTCAATAATTAATAATATAAGTGCATGCACTTATGTCTATTTTGAGTTGATAATGCTTTTTGGGCTGTTCCGAAAAGTATCGTATTTATTATGAAATTACTTTTTGGTAATAACATTTTTCACTCTAAAAATCTACATATTTTGCATTATATCATGGGATAAACTATGAATACATAATTATATAGTCGAATTGGGTTTTTTCATATGACTTAACTTTCTAAAGTTTATGAAAATTAATAAGATGTTTAGGAAGAAAAAATGAGGGTGTCAGTGATGGTACACTGGTAATTGTTGAGTCTTTTGTTGTCTTTTCCACGTTTCCCATGGATGACGATATATATCTTGTTCAACAGAATTTACCCAAAAAATATAACAGTTAATCACCCTGCCTTCTAACTGAAACCATAGTATACAACTGGTGATTTATTCATTACTTTTTCAAAGAGCGTTGATAAACATTTGGATAAACACTCAAACCGCGCATAAAAATATTCAAAATGCGTCAACTTGATCTCAGTTTTAACGCACTTTGAAAACAAATTTAAAAAGCGTACAATTTGTTCCAATGTCTTGGCGTTTTTACGTCGATTTCTTCATCAGCACGTTATGATATTTCACTCGAAAAAATTAACAGGTAATCGAACAAAAACAAATTTCTTACGGATTGTTTATTATCATCTTTAACCATTTAGAAGTCACTCGAAATATTATAACCTCGCACAATTTTTTCAACGTTATCACCGTAGACTTTTCACCTTAATCTGTGTTTTGAAACCTGACTTTTTTAATATATTAACATCGTTTGAATCCTGAAATATTTATTTATATCGAGTACGAAATTAAGCAAATATTGTTAATCGAGCATACCAAGAGACATATGAAATATATTAAATTATATTAAATATAATGTCTGTTAATCAAATCTTTAAGTGGATGATAAAGAAAATGCGAGGAAAGGTCTGTTTCTATCACTGAACAGTTCTACATAAGTAAGGACCAACCAACGTGATATAAAAGGATAAAAAAAATAACAAGTTCACTGAGATATGAACTTGCTTGGTAAGTGATAAAATATTGGACGTGGGCTTCGCAGAATTTGATCATGTGACCAACAAAAGTCATATCCCTATGATCTTTTCAACATGCAGTCAATTTCTTTAATGAACATGTCATAAATGATGTAGAACGCAATTCCCTTTATGGAATCATTACACGTACATAGATATATACAGTGCACACAGATTGTTTACAGGGCAAACATACATGTAATGTTTTAGAATAAAAGATATATGTACACATACAGTCTATAATGTTATCTACACAAATCATCTGCATGGTTGTTACTTAAAGAGACATGATGACGCACAAATATATCTATCATGAATGATTCACTACACATATATAGAGAATTTAGACACGATGAACTTCTGATAAATTACATCGAATAACTTCAAATTCCCCTTTTCTCAATGTGTATATACCACTGTCACTTTTTTTTAGACCGTACTCAAATCAAATAATGTCTAAAAAGTTAGTTTAGTTAGTTAGTTTACACGTGAAAATCTGGATGAGATTTAACTACTTGTAAACTTATAGGCGATTGATAATAATGCATGAAACCTCCCGTATAATCACATTTAATATATATGTTTGTTTTCTCGTTTTTTCCACTGTCAAATTCAAAAATTAAAACTTTTTTTTTGTCTCCATGTCTTTAAATGCAATTATAATGAATTTTCTTTACTTTACGTGTGATCCACTCGGCCACAAAGAGGTTGTCTCTAGTATCCATACTTAAACCCAATGGATATAATATATCACAGTTTTCAATGTAGCGGAGGAACTGTCCGTCTTGATCCAGGATGTGGATACAGTGGTTGTTCCAGTCTGCTGTCAGAATCCGACTCTGGCTGTCTGTAGTAATGCCGCGAGGATCAAATGATTCCTTGGTAGTAGAGGGAGGACCAGTGTAGGTAAACCGGAGTTTCCCGGCCTGAGTGACCACCACTACTTCACGGGCACCATTGTCTGACACACAAATATCTAGGTTTCTGTTCTCAGTGATGTATTTATAACCACCACCACACGAATAGAAAGGTTGTCCTTTGTCATCGTACTGAATACTTTGTTTCTCTGTGGAGCCAGAGTAACGCACAACTTTTGTTTGTTTATCATCACTGACCATGACAACCAGGAGATCATCAGAGGAGGTACTACAGACACCTTCAGGTCTCCACCCCTGTAGTCTGATCACTGTCTGTATCTGCATATTCTACACTATGTTGACAGTTCTATCATCGTCATCAGTATAAACCAGATCTCCACTCCTTGTCACTGCAATGTTCCATGGCCTTTTCCCTGACTTGGTTTTGATGGACTTCACAAGTTCACCCCGCAGGTTGTAGAGAAGTATTTTTTGTTATTAAAACATGTCCAGATATCTTCATCACTTTTACATGACACACTGCGTAATAAAACAGGAAATACACACTTGGTGTTTATCTCTGTTATGATCCGTGGTTCTTCAATCAGGAGTCTGACCCGGGGAGAAGAATCAGCACCAGGAGAATCTATCGTGTAGCCATGTTCTTCTGTTTTGATAGACAGTGCTGACAAAGAACCAAAATGTTGACAAAGTTGTTCTCTGTTGATCTTCTGAGGGGTAAAACTTGACAAAGAAACTATGAGCTTAGGAGGCAATCTTCGAAATTCAGCATTCCTCGATTTGTAGTCAGAAAAAAGGCTGGCATCATTGGACTCCAGAATTTTATTAAGACATGCGATGCTCTGTGTGATTTCAGACATGGTGTGTGTGATTTCATCTTCCTGTGTATTTAGGACAGTCAGGAGTTTGGTGTCTCTTTCATAAAAATCAGATTGTAGAGTGTAGATAATGGAGTCTATTTCTCTGTCTTCTCCATATTTGTTGATTGCTGTTGTCAATTTCTGGGAGTGTTCATTTAGATCAGCTTTTTGCACTGAAATGCTAGATACAATTTCTTGATATTTTGGATAAATGAAATTTTGTAAATCGTGTAAATCTTTCAGTAGGAGGTGTTTTCTTCTTTCTATACTTTTTAAAATGTCTACTACATCATGACTTTGATGTTCCTTGCAGGAAACACAGAGTGCACACATAGGAATTGTGCATTTCTCACAGTAACGTTCACATATTTTTGTTGCATGTTTATGACATTTAGGAATAGACCTCTAATATTTAAATTTTACCACTTTGTGGTCTTTGGATTGATCTGAGAGGTGTTTCCCCTCACACTCTTTACAAAGGTGTATGTTACAAATGACACAGTGTAAAAGGGGGACCTGGGTATCACAGAGATGACACCATGCCACATCTTGGAGGCAATACTCAGGGTCCATGGACATACGTGTTCTTCAAAACTTTATTAAAGACTGAAATTTCAAGAGCAACTTTTTATTCCAATTCATTTTACTGCATTGCTCTATTTTATTATTTCTGTTACATGTATCAGAATCACCGTATTATTCTACATCACTAACAAAAAATAAATCAAGTACGTGGATATTTATGAAAAATGTAATTACATATTATAAATGCGTTCATTAATTAAAAACTCTACCAACGAAATGTCGTCCAATACCGTAAACTATACATCTTTTAGGCCAAGATCTAGTAAACGAAAAGTGCCTACAGGTTAATTGAATTGAATAAGATATAGTATTTAACAATGCTGCTTGATAACAATAGTTTTGTTTCATTGGGTGTATCGGGGTAACAAATCACGTATTTTGATCTTTTTTCAGTAATGAAATCTATTTGGAATGCATTCAGTCTCTCCATAATGGCATTATACAAGCTCTATATTTCCTTTTCAAAATTTTATCAAATTGAATAAAAGATTACTTTTGCCACGATTTAGTAAAAAAAATATCAGGGTATTGCTCCTTTTTCAATTCAATTACCATAAAGACATTACCTACGAAAAGAAACATTAATTATACCGTCATAATGAATCTAGCACCAATAAGACTCTCTGTAATCATCTACTATATCGTGATCTTAAAATTGTTGGAATAATCTGCTTTGTCAATTTATATCTAACTCTGTAGAAGTTTTATGTTTTGTTGGTAAATTTAAAAAATCTTGAAAAAATAACGTGTAGAATTCACTTTTCATGCTACATAACATAGTTACGTAATTTGACATATGAACAGAAAAAAATATGAACCAGTTAGTTTTTTCCCTTACAAAAAAAAATCTTGTCAGTAGTTTTGACCTAATACCTGTCCTGTATTTACCCCAAGAAGCCTCATAATAAATAATTGTCAAAAAATCTTACTCAGAAAGAAATTAAGATGCATAAATAAAATTTTAACAAGAGACCCAATGGGTCACATCGCTCACCTGAGCAACACTGGCTTTATATGGCCATTCAAAGGATATTGTGTCATATGGCCCCTTGGTAGATTAACCAAAAATGAATATTCGAATTTTACTCTTATTTATGCATATACTTAATCTTTGACATATTTACCTTTAGGGAATACCATTTTTACCGAAAATAAGATCATATGCAATATGAATAACTAAATTTTCAGTTGGTGTTCACGGTTAACTTCCCGTTCCCTTTATTTTAGCCCCCCCCCCCCCCCAAAAAAAATCACTTTATAAAACGACTAAAATACATGAGAGCATGAAGGTACATTTTCTCCCTCCACTACTTACTAGCTATTGTATTTTATTTTAAAAAATCCTATATGTGAAAGAAGAAAAGTGTACCTCAATGCACCAGAATGAATGCGCTCAATTCCTCAATTAAAACATTGAAAAATTATAAACGATTGTCGTTTACCAGGCATGAATTATTTTCGTATGACGTTGCATATCTTTACTCACTTACCTTAACTGAATTCGAAAAATGTTGTCACATATGTTAAAGAGCTATAACTCAAATCAATGTATTGGCAGGCATGTCGCTCTATTATACCAAGGCCCACCCATTATTTTCATCTTTATTAAAAACAACAAATGTCTACAAACAAAGATGATATTCCGTTGCAATAATTTTTTAAGAAAGCGAGAATACTTTTATCCTCATAATAATGTGTCAGGACTATGGAAACTGTATTAAAGACGTCGTTTTTATTTGTGTTCGAAAAACTATCAAAAAATTGTGTAGATTTTATGCAATTCATCGTTTAAGAAGGTGCACCAGAAATTAGTTACAGCACATCATCCTTTTAGCAAGACATATCTATTGATCAACCAAAAAGGCGTCATCATTTTGGCGAGCTCTTGCATTCGCTCTGCTGAACACGCGTATGGTGGGAAAATAGGATAGAACGGGGTAACCAAGAACGCGGGTTGACAGGACAAGTTTGTCATGCATCGCAGACAGATACCTGTACTTTGGATCAACAGTCTATGGTTAATTTAATAAAACTTAATCATTAAAATGGATTTATTTGATGCAATTTCCATTTTATGATAGTTTTGATGGCAAGAACTTTCCAGAACGCAGTTAGACTAACTAACGTCATAGCGGAAAGTGAAGGATGAGTTAACCAATTGGATAAATACTAAATATAGCTGACAACTTTGCTTTAAGGAAGTAGTCTTCTCATTATCAGACATACTTTTTACATTAAGAAATTCGTGAAATTTTGATCCAGTCAAACATATCATATAACCAAATGATTCTATCAGTTTAATCAAATTTGGCCTTCTTGTTTTCGCTTCAAGGTCACGTCAAGGTCACTACCTTTTTCCTCAACTTAAAGGATGATTAAACTAGTCTAATAGTTATCTGCAGTTATGTAGATATCTGTTTAAGATATGAAGTTTCAATTTTTTACTGATCTATCAGCTTAGACAAATAAATTGCAATATTGAAACTAAAACTGATATTGCCTAGCCCGCATTTCCTCTAATTTTCTTAAATTTTGAAGATATTTTGATATTTTTTTATGCTTTCATTATTGAAATAGTTCTGATTTTTACTAATCATGAGGATCTTATATAAAAATATAACAGAAAATATATGACAGAAAAGCTAATATTTTTACCATTTAGAAAGAGAGAAAATCCAATTTTAGGGTTTTTTTCCACACAAATCTATATATAGAATGAGCGCTTAATAAAACTATTGAAAATGTAATTAGATCGGCAAATGATATTTTAAAAAAAATATTCTAAAACCCAGGTATCTTATCACTTGTTCACATTAGTTGAGAAACTCCAACATTAATGTTCTTGTTAAAAAATGCTTATTAAACTCATGAATCTACAGCATTTCTGAATTGCTAAAACATGTGATATTTTCCTACGCCAATGTTCCGCCAAAAATATAATCCTTGTTAGATTCTAAACTTTGATTAATATTTCCATGCCAAGTTGTGTGGTAGTAAAAAAGGAAAGAAAAATATGATATTTTAATTTCCTTTTATCTTGATTTAATAACAATTTAATCAAACTTACTTTTGACAAGACGAAAACCAGAAAAAACTCCTTCCTTAAAATTTGCAAATAAATATGCATACACTAGCGTTTAATTCTAAATTACATAATGTTTTAAAACGATAGATTAATAGTATCATTATGAAATAATTTGTAAACAATGAACAGATTGTAATCTACGTCTATATCAATAAATGATATGTATTTATAGAACGGGGAAGTTGAATGGTGGAGGACCCCCAGGTACTTTTTCAAAACCGCCTTTTATCTAAAAATCTTATTTGGAGCAGGGATAAAAATTACAGTGAAATTCGATTTAATGAACAATTTAGGGATATGACTCCACTAAAAACCCTCTCACTGATTTAAAATAAAATAAAAACTTTTTAATTTTTTTCCCAAACAGCTGCTAAGGCCACGCACATCACCCGTTTCAGTTTAGAGTTTTAATCCCTGCCCGATAATCCAAATATCTAGCCATGCAGTTAATTTTTATTTCAGTTAAAGATATGTTAAGAAAGCAATTAAGAAAAAATAGGACACAGTATGTACAAAAATTATCAAAAAATATGGTTCTATATATTAAGCATTGTATCATTTTAATATATTAAGTGTTAATTCCCGCGCTTGCGCGGGATATCATTAAGTTATTAATATGTCAGTTTTTAACATTCATTTTAGGCATAAACCTAGGATTTTCTTTTCAGCATTCAAAATGTAAACATAAATTTAAGCTGATTTTTTCATACAAATCAAAGAACTGTGAGCTCTGTATCTGCCTCTAACTCGAATACTGATACTCAAATTTTGATTATGTTTAGAAATACCTTACTGAAAGCATTGTAAATATAAAAAGAAAATGAATTTTGACCCAAATCGTGACTGTGCCCCTTTAAATAGTTTTCTATGTAAAGCTGGATAAGCTAAGAAAATCCCTGGCTGTTTACATTGATTTTCTTTTTAAAAAAAACCAATTACTGACCTAAATTAGCCATTTTACTATCACTATCAAAAATGAATATTGAAACATTTAACTGAATTAATGAGCCAACTATATCAATTCAATATTTTAATTTATTTAAACCTGACCCCCGTAATATTATTAAATACAAACCACAACCACCATTGCTAGTCCATGATATTTCTTCCTGGTCTGGTTACCAGGGACAACATAACATACTGTTAAAATATTCATGGCGTGACGTCAGACAACGTGAATTGAAAATGAGATCTATTTGAAGTGCTTCCACGTAAATAAGTTACCTTGTGTTATTTCATGCATTATACTTTGAGGTAAGTGTATATAACATATTTCTCAAGATCTCGCCGCTGCAGTGTCTTTCTTCATCATAACTGTTCTAAAATCTAAAGGTACACAAAATTACACAATCTTAGATCTAAAATTAGCATCTGCTAAATTCCTGTCACAGCAAGAAATTGCTATGCACTGATGGGTTTTAGGGTAAGGAACCATATTAAAAGAAACCAGGATTGATAACTTGAGCTTAGTCTTCCACATATGTGATCAATATTTCATCCTTTCAATTCGAAAACTACCGATATATTTTTCTTCAGTGTTGAAACTATGCACAAGGTGTAACCGAATATAACATTATACAATTACTTGCATTGGCTGCATGAGTCCAAAGCAACAGCTGTTTGATTTCGCCCAGGAATGAATCTGCTGTTCAAAGATCTATTCTGTAACTGCTTTGCTTTACAAATTTAATACATGTAGTGTTACACTATGCAGGATCCCTGAAGTAGTCAATGTATCCGCCAGAACGTCCGATATTGTGGAGTAAACCTTCCATCTCTTTTACCTAACATTGGCATACCTCAATTGAAGAGTGGTTTAAGGGTATGCAGTGAACTTGGACAAAATATCTATTTTCAAGATCAAGAGAGCAACAGATCTCTGGATTGAATCATTGTATTTGCGTACAGCTGTAATATTTCCCTTAATCCTATCGGGCTCATGCTTTACCTAAAGACTGCTCATGGGTAAAGGGTTTGCAGCGAAAATGAACCATATTCAAGGTTCAAGACGAAGCAATGCAATTGAAATGTCTAGAGGTTTGACACTTTGAGATGGTCACCATTTCAATGATGCCTAAAGTTTTAAAAGTTAATAGGTATATCACAGTCATTCAACAGATCAGGAGTAACTGAATTTTTTTTATGTACCTTGTTGTTTAAAACAAAGTCACTATACAAAGACGTCATTTATTACACATGCGTGGTAGTTAAAGTGCTGTAGACATCGACGAATAGAATTGATTTTTTTTCTTTTTTACGTTTCACTTTATTTGCAGGGATAAGATTTCAATGACAGAATTTTAAAAAACTTGTATGCAGGTATACTGTATACATGGATGAAACTGTATAATGTATGATCCGGTCGATGCAATCTGTCCAAACACAATTTTCATTATTACCTAGACATGATTTCACATGAGAATTTGGGACATTTTTTTCTTAAGTGTATATATATATATATATATATATATATATATATATATATATATATATATATATATATATATATATATATATATATATATATATATATATATATATATATATATATTTCCTTCCCCTCTTGGCTCCTCGCAAAATGCACATACAGCAATGGCCAGAAAGCGATCAAGCATAAACAAGGTAAAAATACCCAAGTGCTAAGACATCGGAGGAAAACTATTTTGCATGCTTATAACTAGTATTTACATGCTAGTGCTAGTCGACTTTCTGTTTCGAAATGTGTCGACAAATTATATAATGCCGCCATTTCTTATGTCTACAGGACTATTAGAGTACATGGTTAGGAAAAAGAGAATTTTTTTCGTCAAAGACGAAGGTAAGAAGGCCAAGGCCAGCCTTAATGTTATATTTTATATTAATACAAGAAGTAGTGTTTTCGATATTCAAAGCTTTTGAACCTTTTGAAATGTGTTTAAATATCATGCGTTTAAATGTTCTGCTCGATAATAAAGAATTGAGAGAATGACGCAAATCTCCTATTTTTGAAAACTAAGAGGAGAAGATTTACCAACGCAGAGATAAACTATTATTACGCCTCTTTTTCGGAACCGTTTTATTATATTTGTTGATGTAATTGTATTTGAATAGGATTGAAATATGGCTACTGGCTATGGAACTCCACAATTCCATCTAAATTGTGACCAATGTGAAGAACGATGTGGCTTCCACTGTAACATATGCGGTCTTAAACTATGTGATTCCTGCAAGGACAAACACAGCGTGGACCCAGTAACATCACACCACAAGGTCATTCAATTTTCAGACCAGGAAATTTTTAAATTCCTCAATGAGAAGTGTCAATTACACACTGACGAAAACCTATGTAAATTGTGTTCGAACTGTGAGACTCTTGTCTGTACGAAGTGCACTGTAAAGCCTATTCACAAGGACCATTTATTCCTTGACATGAGAGATTTGTATAAATGTTATTCTGAAACACGTAGAAGTGAAATATCGAAAATTCGGGAACGTCTAATACCAACGTCTAACAATATTGTTCGTGATGTCGTACAAGATGTTACAAATATAAAAGACATGTTTAAAATCATTAGGAGTGGTTTAATATCCGAAGCTGCTGTTCTTAAAACTTTTTTCGATGATGTAGTTTCTGATAAAATTGACAAACTTGGAAAAATCGAAAAAGATATTATCGAAAATCTTAATAATGAAGGAGATACTTTAACAGACTATATATCATATTTAACTAATCTCAGACAAACATACGAAGCGAAACTTCTGAATACAGATAAAAATGACATCATAGTCAGTCAAAGGGAAAATACGACAATAAAAATAATCCCTATTCCTGAAACTCACACTCCTGATACTTACGAGTACAAACCAAGAGGAGCCCCTCTTGAGGAAGTGACCAAATTGTTCGGTAGGGTCAGGCTTAAAGCAAATGGAGCAAAAAGGTTTGTGGATATTGATGATACATTGATATTAGATACAAAGCAGAAGATACCAGATAAAACAAAAATAAAACCAGAAATGGTTTTAAGAAGGTCAGTAGTGGCAGAAAAGTTGAGGGAAATAAATGTAAACGGAGTCCATGATGGGTGCCATCTTTCATTTGACATCGACAGATTATGGGTAAGCGACACTAGGTGCGTTATCCTCCAAGCCGATTTACATGGTAAACTCTTACAGAAGATCAATGCTGCTGGGGGTGAAGGATACCATTCAACAAACAAGGCTAGAGATCTGCTTTTCGCAGACAAAGAAAAAAGGGTCATCTGTAAAATGACGATTGAAAAAGAAGTGACAGACTTCATAAGTACAGAAGATTGGGTTCCGAAATGTGTGTTCTGTTCTTTGATAACTAAGGACATTCTCGTGGGTATGGTCAAAGAGACACAAGGGTCTAAAATTAGGAGTAAAATTAAAAGATACGATAACGATGGATTAATGATACGGGAATACAATAAGAATATGACAAAGCAACGTCTGTATGAATTCCCATCGTACATTTGCGAAAACAAGAACGAAGATGTTTGCACTTCTGACCACAGAAAGAAAGCTGTCGTAGTTGTATCAAAATCAGGAAGACATAAATTTTCCTATCAAGGGTCGAGTCAAAGAACATTTTCTCCAAATGGAATCTGCACTGATGACTTAGGACACCTTCTAATATGTGACGGGGCATCCAATACTGTTCACATTGTCGATGAGAATGGAAGTTTTATTGCCTTATTAATAAACGAGGAATTTGGTCTAAAGAATCCATGTGGACTTTGTCTAGATGAAGAAAATAACCTCTTAGTGGGACAATGGGACAAGAAAACAATATCCGTCTTTAAGTATTTGGATTACTGTTCTCAATAGAATGTGGTACATCTTTTGCAAATCCGTGAACTAATGTGGTGATGCCTTCTTATATAAGTATCCTTAATTCTTATTTTCATAATGATATAAACAATGTATGTTTTTACTTCTTTTCAAATGGCTCTTGCAAACCGTGTATTTAATCAAAAATAAACATAAGTTGTCGGAAGAAGAACCTACGATAGAGTTTCGTAAATGTTTCCATTATAGTCATTCACGAATATCGCATCTTCAATCCCTGTATTCATGTTAATTTTGAAATTTAAATCTACCGGCGTGTTGTACTAAGTATTGAGCCCCTTTTATAACAGGATGATTTTGTAGCTATATCATATATTAAGCGTTGCAGTTCTCAAGAATATCTTAAACAATTGTTCATTAATATATAAACTTACATCAGACTTTAAACACATGTGGGACCCAATATTTGTTTAGGGTCCACAGCCTAAACAATTTTGAATCAACAATGTCAAAGTCTGCATGTAAGTAATACTATATATTATAACACTTTTTGAAAATAATTTACTTTATCCCAATGAAAATTTTACCCCCACCAATGTAGCCCCATCAAATCCCAAGGGATCATAAATTGAACAACCTTCAATTCAATTTCAAACACTTCCTAAGGATGTTTCCACACAAGTTACAGCTTTTTTGAATTTTGTTTTTGAGAAAAGGATTTTAAAAGATTTTTCTCTTTACATTCTTATGTAAATAGTCGACCTCCTCCTCTTTGTTGCCCAATCCTATCCTTGGCTATCATGGCTTGAACAAACTTCAATATCTATCCTATCTGTAAATGTAATTCCTGAGAAAATGCACATCATTTCACTTGCAGGCGTTCAAAATACGAACGGTCCTTTATAACCATTGCAAACTGATTTTGATTATTCAAAGCAATTTGGTTTTTTACTTGATTTCGGAGCAATGTTTTTCTTTTATGTTGGAATGTAATAGTCTTATCTTAGACTAATTTTAGTCTAACACTTTCCTGATGTTGCCCTTTATTCTTTATAGGGCACCATAATAAAGTATATCTTATTTTGCTGTTTCTGTTTGCATTCTTTTTATGCCCTCCTTCGAAGAAGGGAAGACATATTGCTTCGCTGCTGTCTCTCCGTCGATCGGTCCACCAACAGTTTCCGTTCATTTTCTTTGCACAGGATGCACCTATTGAAATGGAATTTGGTATACAGAATCATCATAATAATATCAAACTTTGGGTATGATCGAGCAATTTTCGACAGAGTTATGCACCTTGAACGTGGAAAAATACCAATTATTTGCAGTTTCCTTACATTTTCTTGGCAGAGGATGCACATATTAAAATGAAATTTAATAAAAAGGTTTGTCATAATAATATCTAGGCCAAGTTTAATTTTGGGTACGCTCGTATTTTGACAGAGTTATGTGCCTTGGACTTGAAAAAATTCCATCTATTTGTAGTTTCCGTTTATTTTCTTCGCAGATGGAGGGGCATTAGTTTTTAAACAAAAATTACTCTTGTTTTTATTTATGTCCAATACCCTTGTAGTGTTTATTTCATTTAGTGTTCAATTTAGTGTTCATTTCACGTATTTAGTGTTCATTCATTACTTATTTTTCCACGTTTTAGATTTTGCTTTGAGCACCTTGGTCTTCATTGTGCTGATCTTGGGACTCTTCATTGATGGTCTGATGATCTGTCAATTTAATGTCTGTGTTGGTCACTCAGGTGTGACAGTGGAGAGAAAGTTTAAATACCCCATTCTTATTTCTGTCGATAACGTTAAACGCCTTTTGTATTTTGTATTTTTCGTCTCCTTTTAAACGTGTTTTTCTACTGTGGAGATATTTTTTGTGTAAAATGAATTAAATATGTTGGCCGGAAGTGAGTTCCCGGAAGTGGATTCCATATTGGTTTAAACTTTGTTTACATGTTACCATGCATATGTATTTTAATCATTATAGACAGCTATAAGATATTATATACTATAGTAATATAATAATGTTGCCTATGGCTGTTGCCTACATGGATTTATATACTGTACGTTTTGATACAGTTGATTCATTAGTGTTGACTTTGTAGCGTTGTGACAGTGGTCGATGAGCATGATGACGTTTGGATCCATAGGACTGTCTCACTACCACAACACACCACAACCAGCTCTAGGACTACAGCCCCAGAAATTGTGATGAGGGTGGACATGTGATTGTGTATATTGAACCATCAGCGCAGACGTTCGTATATCGATGGTTGAGATAAGTGAAACCCTATAGCGATAGGACTAGTGGACAAGAAGTGTTCTTGTGAACGTTTGGCAACATATAGAATAGAATATAATATACAATATAATTGTGTTTGCAAACTGAACATTATGAATAAGATCATTTAGCTGTCTATTATTTATTATATATATTAGTAATTGTCAAGAAGAGAATTTAATTTTGGGGGTTTAGATTTAAGCATTTAGTTTTTGAACGAGAGTGCGTGTGTGAGTGAGGGTGAAAGTGAGTGAGAATTTGTAAATATTTCTATTGATTTATTTTCTTGTAAATAAATTCATTAATTGAAACTGTCTTGAGTGTTATTTGGAGATCGCCTGGCTCAACCACGTTACATTTGGTGGCAGCGGTCGTTGAAAACCTGTCGTTCTCTAAATCAGTCAAGATTGTTTTAATTGTGAAGGTTTGCCAAACTTAAATACAACAGTCAAACGATAGATATAATTTAAATTCAAAGAATCAGTGAGTTGTTAGTCCCAGGTTGTGTGGTGATGATAGTATACCTAGAGGTAAGTTAAAGTATGGTTCACCGTTAAATTGTTAGGAGGTGAGTATACTAGATAAAAGTAAAAAGTTTAGTCATTAGACATTAGATGCTGATCGTCTTAAGGTATACTGGTTCACTTTAGTATTTATTACCATGTCTACCATCGCGGAAATGGAGAAACTCTTGGAGATGGGAGCCAAGATGGGACTAAAAGATGTGGAACTTAAACAATTTGTGCGTGATGAACAATCTCGTATGCGTGATGAACGTGAAAAAGATAGATCTGAAAGACAAGCAAGAGAAGAGAGAGAATTCAAGCTACAAATGGAAAAAGAATACAGTGATCGCGCTCGAGAAGAACGACAACATCAACTTGAAATGGAAGCCAGAAAAGAAGAGTTCGCCGCATCCGAGCATCAAAGAAAAATACAAGAACTTGAAGCTGACCAACAGTTTCAAGCAACAGAGAAAATGCAGAATCATCCATGGAATCAACTCACGTCATTCAAACTCAACAACCACTTAAAGGCCCTAAATTACCTCCTTTTGATGAAGCAAAAGACAATATTGATGCATATATTCAGCGGTTCGAAAGATATGCTACTGCGCAGAACTGGATTCGTATCAACTGGGGATCACATCTTAGTGCACCTAAAAAAAAGCTTGGAAAAGACTGGAAAAGCTTTGGATGTTTTCGCTAGATTACCACCGTTCTCTTGATTATGATGAACTTAAGAACGCACTTTACAAACGATTCGAAATGACAGAAGATGGTTTCCGTAAAAAATTTCGAACATCAAAACCTGATGGAAGTGAGACGTTTTGACAGTTCTCTTCGAGACTAGACAGTTATTTAGAACGCTGGATTGAACTATCAGAATCTACCAAAACGTATGAAGAACTGAAGGATCTCATTTTAAGGGAACAATTCCTATTGTGTTGTAATAAGGAACTTTCACTGTTTCTTAAGGAGAGATGTCCATCGAATATCCAGGAAATGGCACAGTTCGCTGATCAATTTGCGGAAGTCAGAACTACTACTTCGTCTTTCCTCACACAGAAGCCATTTGGATTCGAAAGAAACCAACAAAATAATAGACAAAACAATGATCGTCAATTTCAATCCAAAGACAATGGGCAAGCTACATCAACAAATCAAAGAGGTTGTTTTATTTGTGGAAAATTTGGACACAAAGCTAATGAATGTGATTCACGTAGACCAGTTAGAAATCAAAGTGACAGATTTAGTGATGGCGGTCGTGGCACCGAAAAATTCGGTAACAACAATAATACACGATACAGAAATCAGAATCAAAGTACAGCTAGACAGCAATCTAACAACAGAAATTTTGAAAATTTCCAAGGAAATCACGGTTGTGGAAATTATCGACAAGGCCAAGGATCGTCAGTTATCGACAAACAAATACACTTACCACATGTTAGTGAAACTGTGACATTTATTGAGACGAACATGCCAATCGTGAAAGGATGCATCGGTGACAGAATCATCAACGTTCTCAGGGACACTGGTTGCAGTCGTGCTGTGATTAGAAGAGATCTAGTTAATCCGGATCAAATGACAGGACAAAATCAAAAGTGTATTCTAGCAGATGGAAGAGTTGTCGAAGCAGATCTAGCTGAAGTTGAAATAAATACTCCTCACTACACCGGTACAGTGACTGCTTGGTGTTTTGACAATCCGTCATATGACTTGATCCTCGGAAATTTCAATGGTGTAAGAAACCCAGATGATACTCATACGTCATGGATTCGATCGACTGGAACATCAGCAGCAGTACAGACTCGTGCACAAGCAAAGAAAAGAAGTCCGACCTATAAACCATGAAGAGTTTCTGATGCAGTCTCGGAAGTTACACCAAAAGAGATCGCGCATGAACAACAAACAGATCAAACATTAGAAAAGTTAAGATCTTTAGCCAAAGACAATTCAGAAAAATCATATAAAGATGGAGGAAAAACCAAGATTTATGAACGGAACAATATTATGTACAGAGATTTCACAAATTCAAAATGTTCAAACGGCAAGGTTTTTCAACAACTTATTGTGCCAAAGAAATACAGAAACGCAGTGATGAAGTTGGCGCATGAAACAATAATGGCAGGTCACCTTGGAGTCAAGAAAACTACTGATAGATTAACATCAGAATTCTACTGGCCTGGTGTTCATGCAGATATCAGAAGATACTGTCAGTCCTGCGATATTTGCCAAAGAACAATCCCGAAAGGAAGAACCAAACCAGTACCACTTGGAAGGATGCCAATAATTACCACACCGTTTAAGCGTGTAGCAGTTGACCTCGTTGGACCACTTGATCCTCGAACCACCAAAGGAAACAAATACATACTTACCTTGGTTGACTACGCAACTCGATATCCAGAGGCTGTACCATTACCAGGAATAGAAACAGAACGTGTGGCAGAAGCTTTGGTCGATATATTCAGCCGCGTAGGGATACCAAGAGAGCTGTTATCTGATCAAGGATCACAGTTCACTTCAGACCTTATGAAAGAAGTCAGTCGATTATTATCTTTAAAGAGGATCACAACTTCTCCTTACCACCCATTCTGTAATGGATTAGTAGAGAAATTTAATGGTACTCTGAAACAAATGTTGAAAAGAATGTGTGCAGAAAAACCAAAGGATTGGGACAAATACATCAATGCGTTGCTTTTTGCTTATCGAGAAGTACCTCAAGAGAGTTTAGGCTTTGCACCATTTGAACTTTTGTATGGCCACACAGTACGAGGTCCTATGCAGATACTCAAAGAACTGTGGACGGAAGAAATTCCGGATGATGACGTCAAGACTACCTACCAGTATATATGTCATAGACTTAAGAGAGAAATTAGAGGAAACATGCAAAATTGCCCACGAACAGCTAGAGAAGGCGCAACAGAAACAGAGAAAATACTACAACAAGAAGACAAAAGTTAGGAAAATGAAAGTAGGCGACAAAGTCTTAATACTTCTTCCTACAGAAGCAAACAAACTACTTATGCAATGGAGGGGTCCATTTGACATAGTTGAAAGATTAGGAGACATGGATTACAGAGTCAATATTGATGGAAAGATTAAGACAATCCATGCAAACTTACTCAAACAGTACATCGAAAGAGAAGATGAATGCTGTGGTGCATTTTCAGCATGTGGTGTGTCATTGATAGACTTTGATGGTGACGATGACGAAACAGATGACAACGAAGAACATATTCTTCTACCACCTGCCATACAAACAGAAACTTACAATGATGTCAATATTTCAGAAAATGTCACATCAGAGCAACGTAATGCATTACAGAAATTATGCAAGTCGTTTGCAGATGTTCTTACTGATTTAACTGGAGTCACAAATTTGGTGGAACACAGAATAGAATTGATGACAAATGAACCTGTGCGAATTAAACAGTATCCACTTCCTTTTCATACGGAAAATACCATTAAAGAAGAAGTCGAAAAAATGCTTCAACTGAAAGTTATTGAACCTTCTTCGTCGCCATATTGCGCGCCAATAGTGATTGCCCGAAAGAAAGACGGAACAAATAGATTCTGCGTGGACTTTCGGAAGCTGAACAACATTACAGTGTTCGATTCAGAACCTATGCCAAATCCTGAAAGCATTTTCCCAAAGATGTCTGGAAAAAATTTTGTATCAAAAATTGACCTCAGTAAAGGATACTGGCAAGTGCCCATGGATCACCAAAGCAAACATCTCACAGCATTTTCTACACCATGTGGACTATTCCAATTCACAACTATGCCGTTTGGGCTAGTGAATGCACCAGCGACATTTAACAGGCTGATGAGAAAATTGTTGCATGGTATGAACGAGGTTGACAACTTCATAGATGATATACTGATTTCGACTGATACATGGGAAGATCATCTGGAGGTGCTGACAGAATTGTTTGTTCGCTTACAAAACGCTGGATTGACCGCCAGACCGTCAAAGTGTTTCTTTGCATTCTCCGAACTAGAATGTCTCGGACATATCATTGGTCAGCAGAGACTACGACCTGAGGAGGATAAGATTGAATCATTGAAGAATGCACCTATCCCTGAAACAAAGAAACAAGTTCGATCTTTTTTGGGACTAGCGGGGTTTTATAGGAAGTTTATCCCAAACTTTTCAGTGATCGCAATTCCTTTAACAAATCTGACGAAGAAAGGTCAGCCAAACAAAGTAAAATAGACAGAGAGTACTCAGCAAGCATTCGATACTTTGAAGGATTTGTTATGTAAGAGACCTATCCTTAAACTGCCAGATTTTGATCGCACATTTATCTTACGTACAGATGCTTCAGAAGATGGAATTGGAGCCGTACTCCTTCAGCTGGAAAATGATGAGAAACTTCCTGTGGCATATGCGAGCAGAAAATTGCAAGATAGGGAACAATCCTATGCAGTTATCCAAAAGGAGTGTCTTGCAGTTGTATGGGGAGTACAGAAATTTCACCAATATTTATACGGTCATGAGTTTTTATTAGAAACCGACCATCAACCACTTACGTACCTAGACAAGTCAAAGACTGAGAATTCTCGTTTGATGAGATGGGCATTACTTCTCCAACAATATCGTTTCCGAATTGTAACAATCAAGGGCAGCGACAATGTCGGAGCAGATTACTTGAGCCGTCAGTAGTGAGTATACAAATTTCAGAGGTACGTATTAGGTACATTTTGTAAATACGTTCAGAATATCTTCTTAACTTGTGTCTTGAATATATGTGATTGTTTTATTGAGAAAAATTGTAGACAATTTTCTTGGAAAGGTGGGAGGTATGTAACAATCACATATATCAGGTTAGCTTTACGGCCCTGTATTTTAAACCCGGCTGGGTATTACCCACAATTCTAAGGTGTGACGTAGGAGAATTTAGCCTTTTTCTCAGGTGTGCGGTCGTGTTGCAAGAGGGGCGCACGATTTTTTCTACTTGCAAGTCTATGCATACAGCTGCATGAATCACTGCATAACACGGGCACGGAAAACAGACTGTGGTGAGTACTGTACAGTGCATTCGATATGTTTTCTCGTTATTTGTTTGCATATAAAGTAGCTAGTCCACCTAAAATTTAAAAATAAAATTTTCTTCAGTAAACTTGCAAAACCTTGTTTCTTTGTCCATACCTTGACTAGAAGTAAACAGCTTTTCATTGGTTGATGGTTAATAAATATGCAAATCATCTATATATGTTGGTCAAATTAAATTGGCCTTGTGACCAAAGGGTCATAACTCCTACTCTTTATAATAGTGAAATTACCTATGAAAGACAACTCCTCTTTTTATAGTCTTTTTCAAATGTAGGAATGATCCAATCTAGTTGCTGCGTCTAAAATAAATGAAATACCGGTTATGTGTTTTATTATAAATAAAATGTAATAATATTTAATATAACCCAATAGATACAATTAACATTATACTACCTTTAAAGAATAAATTTCCGTCCTCAATGTCTTTGTTTATTTCTTGTTCTGTCAGCTGTCTGTCTTTTCTTTATCGTTCCAATACAAAACCTGAAATATTTAAATAATTGTAATGTCTGTCCTTATGAAATGATATTATGAATATTAAAATCAAAAATTTAATTATAAAATTCTTTTTTTTTTTTTTTTTAATATGACTATGAACACATACACAAACATTTATTCACAAACACTGACGTAGACAAACAAAAACATGAAACATTGAACAGTTTACTCAATTTTAAATATCTTTTGGATTCAGTGTTAAACATTATTACTCTTTTATTATTACTTTATTAAGTTTATATAAAATTTAGTAACAAATGAAATTGATATATATCAAAACACATTAAGTAAGTAAAATGCTCACCATTGTATCATTCATGATTAATGAATTATATATCTGAGTAAATATGCTATAACTTTTAATGACGTTTTACATAAAGTAATAGTAATTATTTGTATTGGTTAGGGGAGTAGGATGCCATTTACACCATTTTTGTAAGAATCATGCAGTGCAATTTTGTGACTAAATTACTTTAAAAACTCCATTAGCATGGCTTAATATTTTTTCCTCCCACTGAACATCCTCGCCATCTTCGGACCAGGTATGTATAATCTCTCTACTGAGCAGGTCCATGGGAGAAAAGGAGGTTTCGCAGACAGGTGTTTCAGTATTTTCTTTTCGTAAATTCATTAACATTAGCAGATTGTTTCTTAGTGTTCCTTCGTCAAATAGTTTTCCTTTTTTGCTAAAATTTAATAAATGTTTATGTTGTTTACTAATTTGAAATACTTTCTTATGGATGTTAATTTGTTTTTTCAAGGATGACAATCTGTCTTTTTTGGTTTTAATTTTTTGGAGTTCACTATCAATTTTACTTTCAGTGTCCCACAGTCCTTCTTCTCTGATGTGGTCTATGACTTTGTCAAGTTCGTCTTCTTTTTTCTTCTTCTTTCTTTTTATGTCCTCTTGTTTTTCTTTTAAGTTTGTGAGGTGTTTCCTTAATAAAGTCTGTTTTCTGTGTTTCTCTAAGGTCATAAATGTTCTGTTTTTTTTCATGGTTTGTACAGTGATTTTTTTTTCTCTTCCTTACTTTTGTTATTGAACCATTCTGAAGTTTTGTTGTTAACATATAATAGTTTACTTTCCACGGTATTATTTGATGACATTGAGGATGATTGTACATGATAATCAACCTGTCCCATCAACTGTTCTACACAAATATTGCTTGTGGGACAGGATGAACACTTAAAATCTAAATTCTTTTGTACATTAAAATATTTACCATCTTTTAAAAAATCAGCAAATAGTTTTTCTACTTTGGTTTTCAAAACAACACATAAACGTTTGATAAAAACACATGTTAAGTCATCATTAATAGGATATGTAAATAAAAATTCAGAAACACTATCTTCTAATTCTGGTCCTTCAAATAGTCTAATTTTCTGTCTTAAAGCCAATATAGGTTCTTTTGCACATAAATCTAAAACATGTAAAAATCTTTTAAAAACTGACCCCATTGATAAAATATTGTTCACCTCCATTGTTTTTAACCAATATGGTCCTGTTAATAATTTACATAAAATACCAAGTGCTCTTAAAATTGTTAAAATACATTTGTTTTGTAATGATAAAACAATAACATTCTGGACAAAATTAAAAGAACTCTTTGATGATAAAATGTATTGAAGTAAAAGTTTGTGTATAAAAAAAGTACCAGCAGCATTATAAAAACAAACATTAAAACGATTTCCTCTTATATTCATTACAGGAATTCTATCAATGCCCTGGCTTTTAAAATATAAATGAGAAATGTTTGGATCGCCAGTGCCATCTTTAAAAAAAAATTTGGATACACACCTTAAAATAAACATGATAAATGGCTCTTTAGTAGAGCTGGTGTGTCCATCAAAATTAATATTTAGCTCCTTTTCAATATGAAAAATTTCTTCCAAACAAACCTCAGAAAATTGAAGAAGGGGATGTACTGAACATTTAAAAGATTGAACATCATGGGATATATCTTCACATAAAATATTGTTAACCTTCTGTTCTGTAGAACTCCTATCTGTCATAAAACATGAAACAGAATTAAAAATTTGATCTTTCTCCCTCTCATTATTGACAATATCATTAAAAATCTCATTGGTAGCACTCACATACGTCTCTCCCTTCCCATCACTCACTTCTCTCACACCTGCTGTCAAAACTTTCTCCCCAGTACTAATTTGAACTGCATTAAAATGATGTCTTTTTTTGTAGTTGCATCTCTATGCATTGTAATGTTACTACTGTTTAAAAGTTCTTTATTCAAATGACATCTACTTAAAACACTCATTTCACTCGTTAAAACAGACGCAGTGCTCTTACTTGGTAATTTGTTTACACTTATATTAAAAATATCTAAAACAGCTTCTAAAACAGGACCAATATGGTGAACACCAATATTTCTACTTCTAAAAAAATAATATAGATTTCTTAATTTATAATTATATGGACAACCTTTACCATTTTCTTTAAAATCTAAAACTTTCTTTACATGTACATAATCATCTTCATCTGCTACAATGTCATCTTTTTCAGCGATCAGATTGTCGATTTCACATTTGAGTTCTTCAATATAAGTATTTAGAGTGTTGCACTGAACTCCTTTGTCAACTTTATTATCTTTTTCTTGTTGTTCCTTCCTCTGACATACATTTACTTTTTCTTCAGTTTCCTCACCTTTTCTTTGGTTCGTTTCATTTTCTGGTTAATTTCTTTAATTCTATAGCCTCGGATTTTTTCTTTAAGTTTAATATTTTCCTTCTTGAGCTGGGATATGATAATGTCTTGTTCAGTTCTTGTTGTTATTTTTTCAGTGTCTGTTTCTGACGGTACACATGTGCTTGCTGGTTCTTTATTGGATTTTGATGGACATTTGAATTCTTTCCTCTTATATTGCTCATATATCGATTTCTTATAGATTTATTGAGTCTTTCAAATTCTTTGATAATTTTTTTAATTTTCCAATGTTAGCTGCTTTTATTTATTTGACACGAATCGATGTGCAGAGTTTGGCAGATTTCTTTATGGACACCATTCATGGAACCATTATGTTTTTTATATATTTGAACAACCTTTTCATTGGTCAAAGACATTGTGATAACGTGTGATGTTATAGAAAAAGAATTTTACCACATATACGCTGTTTGAAGTTAATAAAAGCATAACTAATTTGTGATGTGATGTACACAAATACACATAGACATAGACAATGTACAAATACGTAGACACACAACATAAAACACATATATCTATATCTGTAAAATTACATGTTGTAGGAATTTTGTTAATCCATCAAAAATTGTTTAATATTTCTGTAATGAATAGTGTACTTTTATGAAACATATAGAAGTTTAGCTTCAAAACATATGCATATGAATGTTCAGTTGTACGTGTACATTTATGAAAATGCTTCATACTACATGTATCATACAAATATTACAAGATATTAAATAAATTGACTTACATTATATGGAAAATTCTATTCTTGAAATGGAAACTGTCATTGACAAGCCTAAAAGAACATACAAATATTAAAAACAGACTATAACAAGGGGGAGGTAATAAAATGCAATTATTGATATAGAGAAACGTTTAAACTGTTATCGCAGAAAAGCGCAGCATTTAAAAAAAAAATCTTTCGCACGGATACGTAGGTATATATTAGTAGAAGTTCATATGATATCCAACTAATTCCAATCTATGCGCAAATAACTATAAACTTTAAAAAATACATCACTGGTAACGAAAACAATAATTGTATTTTACTGTCACACATTGAGTTATCCAAATTTATTTCACTTTAAAAGTATACAAACAAAGTAAACATTAGTCTTTATCTATTCAACTCATTAAATCCAGTTGTCATTGTTCTAATTTATACTTACAGATAAAAATTTTGATATCGCCTATCGTGGTCGTCTCTGACCATCAAATATGGCCGTCAGGTCACAAGTAAGAGTTACCGTTCTTACAATAAAATGGCGTTAGCTGGACTAGCTATATAAAGTAAAACTTTGTCGTTTAACTTATTTCTAAATATAGCTTGGCTAGCATTCACAAAACTTACCTGTGTTGTTCACTCAGGTGTGACAGTGGAGAGAAAGTTTAAATACCCCATTCTTATTTCTATCGATAACGTTAAACGCCTTTTGTATTTGTATTTTTCGTCTCCTTTTAAAGTAAATCCACCCTCCTGTGACGTCATACATTTTACATAAACCATGAATTCATTAAAATTCTTGCAAGTAGATTTGTAATTTCTAAGTTATTATAGGTGCATATCAAAAACTCAAATCATTGTTTACTTGGAGATATTTAATAAGCGTTTTTCATCCTTATATTCGACATAATTCAATAATAACAAAGGGAAATAACTCTTTTCTATTTTTCTCTAAGTGATATATCTAAATGCTGTAATTTTTCTAATGTAAACAATTTTTTCTTTTTTTTTTTTTTAATTAATTTTAGTTTTCTGACATAGTAAGCAATAAAACTTATATAGATAAACAAGTATCCATCCACTTTTATTTAATTTTTAAACAAGAAAAAGTGTGATTTTCAGATATTTATTTCAGCCTTTGGTTTTTATTACCTTACATCTTAAATAATATGGATACATATATATTTTATTTATTTTTTGATGAAATTCAAATCCAATAAGTTAAAAAAAGTTAAGTTTTTTAACTTTGAACCCATAATTTTATAGGTACGGAGCTACCTTAAACGTATTTTTCTACTGTGGAGATATTTTTTGTGTAAAATGAATTAAATATGTTGGGCGGAAGTGAGTTCCCGGAAGTGGAATCCATATTGGTTTAAACTTTGTTTACATGTTACCATGCATATGTATTTTAATCATTATAGACAGCTATAAGATATTATATACTATAGTAATATAATAATGTTGCCTATGGTTGTTGCCTACATGGATTTATATACTGTACGTTTTGATACAGTTGATTTATTAGTGTTGACTTTGTAGCGTTGTGACAGTGGTCGATGAGCAAGATGACGATGTAGCACACGTTTGGATCCATAGGACTGTCTCACTACCACAACACACAACAACCAGCTCTAGGACTACAGCCCCAGAAATTGTGATGAGGATGGACATGTGATTGTGTATATTGAACCATCAGCGCAGACGTTCGTATATCGATGGTTGAGATAAGTGAAACCCTATAGCGATAGGACTAGTGGACAAGAAGTGTTCTTGTGAACGTTTGGCAACATATACATGTAGAATAGAATATAATATACAATATAATTGTGTTTGCAAACTGAACATTATGAATAAGATCATTTAGCTGTCTATTATTTATTATTTATATTAGTAATTGTCAAGAAGAGAATTTAAGTTTTGGGGTTTAGATTTAAGCATTTAGTTTTTGAACGAGAGTGCGTGTGTGAGTGAGGGTGAAAGTGAGTGAGAATTTGTATATATTTCTGTTGATTTATTTTCTTGTAAATAAATTCATTAATTGAAACTGTCTTCAGTGTTATTTGGAGATCGCCTGGCTCAACCACGTTACACAATGTCCGTTGATTTTTAAAATAATATTGACTGAATTATGTTTTGACCATTTATAGTGGTTTAGTTTAAGATCTTACTAACTGCAAACAGATGCAGCAAAAGGCAAAGAGATCATTTCTGTAAAGTTGTCAAAAAGTTTTATTTCCTTTTTCATCACGTATTACGTGACTCTGCATTCAATAATGTCACCTATATTTCAATATGAGAATTTTATATAATGTTTTCTTTTTTTATTTGTCTGAAGTGAGACAGAAACAGTGTGCATCCCTAACTATAGTTGATACAAATAAAATGAAGTGAATAGAAAATGAGATCTACTTGAGGTTCTTCCACATAAAGAAGTTACTTTGCGTAATTTACATTGTGGTAAGTGAGTACAACATATTTCTCAAGATCTCGCCGCTGCGACGTCTATCTTCATACATGTAACTGTTCTAAAATCTGAAGGTGCACAAAATTACACAAATACAGATCTATATTTAATATCTGCTAAAATCCAATCCCAGTTCCTGTCACAACAAGAAATTGCTATACACTGCTGGGTTTAAGGGCAAGGGGACATATTAAAAGAATCCAGGGTTTATAACTTGAACTGAGTATTCTAAACGTGTATTCAATATTTCATCCGCCCATATATATATATATATATATTGGTATTTCCTTCCCCTTTTGGCTCCTCACATAATGCACATACAGCAATGGCTAGAAAGCGATCAAGCATAAACAATAAACAAGGTAAAAATAACCAAGTGCCAGGACATCGATAGGAAAACTATTTTGCATACTTATAACTAGCATTTACATACTAGTACTAGTCGACTTTCAGTTTCGAAATGTGTCGACAAATTATAAAATGCCGTCGTTTCTTCTGTTTACAGGACTATTAGAGTGCATCATTTAGAAAACGAGAGTTTTTTTCGTCAAAGACGAGGTAAGAAGGCCAGCCTTAATGTTATATTTTATATCGATTCAAGAAGTAGAGTTTTCGATATTGAACTAAGCTTTTGAATCTGTTGAAATGTGTTTAAATGGCATGCGTTTAAATTTTCTGCTCGATAATAAAAGAATGGAAAGAATGACACAAATCTTCTATGTTTTGAAAACCAAAAGGAGAAGACTTACTAACGCAGAGATAAAATATTATTAATGTCTTCCGTTTCCGGAAGACCTTATAGTTTTCGTACTGTTTCTTATTATTTTTTTCTCCAAATTTTGTGCACGAGATTTCTCGAAAACTGTTCAACCGATTTCAACTATTTTTTCACAGAATCGAAGATGGGACTTGATGTAAACTTAATACATTTTTGAGATTTTTCCTGTCGTCACTTCCGGTACCGATTTATCGGCCATTTTGTACATTTTTACGACCAACTTTGTGCAGAGCTGATCTCAGAAACTGTCAGAGATATGACTATGAAATTTTCAGGATAGGTAGTCTATAGTTTGAAGTTGTGCACTATTATGTTGTTTTACGCCAGTGGCGCCATTTCTTGGAGCTCGCCTGTGCACGAAAATTGAGTGCGAATGTTTATTCAATATTTTCATACGTTTTGATCTGTATCTTTTTATCAGTTGATATTTTGTTAAGACATATATGACAAAAGTAGTAGATAATCAAAGGTTCTTTCCAACAAAATCAAGAAAAAAGGGCTGGTCCCTTTTTTAGGGGCCAAGACACTTGTAAACTCTATTACAAATAACTTAAAAATGATAAAAATGTTGTAATGCATTATAGAAGCAAAGTTGTTGATCGTAACTATATCTATCAGGTAAAATCATTGCCACGCCCATTTATTACGTAACTAGGGATTTTAAGGGGCCAAAGTACTAAAACTTTGACGCAATATATTTAGAAAAGGAGACATACATTGTTAAGCATTGTAGAAGAGAAAATGTTTGCATTTATAATTCTAATCGATTCCATTTATCAAAGCATCAAAGTCTGTCCCCATTAAGGATCTAAAGGACTGGCCCGTAAACTATTTAATCATTTGTATCTCAAAAATGAACAACAATTCTAGATAAGTGTAAGAACAAAAAATGTTAGTATTCGTGAGACCTTTCGAATGAACTCAAGAAAAAAGGGGCTATCCTCTTAAATTAGGGGCCAAGACACTCGTAAAGTCTATTACACATACCTTAAAAAGATAAAGATTTTGTAATGCATTATAGAAGCAAAGTTGTTGATCGTCACAATATCTATCAGGTAAAATCATTGCAACGCCCATTTATTACGTAATTAGGAATTTTTAGGGGCCAAAGTACTAAAACTTTGACGCAATATATTTAGAAAAGGAGACATACTTTGTTAAGCATTGTAGAAGAGAAAATGTTCGCATTAATAATTCTAATCGATTCAATTTATCAAAGCACCAAAGTCTGTCCCCATTAAGGATCTACAGGGCTGGCCCGTAAACTATTCAATCATTTGTATCTCAAAAATGAACAACAATTCTAGATAAGTGTAAGAACAAAAAATGTAAGTATCCGTGAGATGTTTCGAATGAACTCAAGAAAAAAGGGGTTGGCCTCTTAAATTAGGGGCCAAGACACTCGTAAAATCTATTACACATACCTTAAAAACGATCAAGATTTTGTAATGCATTACAGAAACAAAGTTGTTGGTCGTAGCAATATCAGTTTGTAAAACTCATTGCCAAACCAATTGATGACGTAACTAGGGATCATAGGGGACTAAAATCTTCAATCTTTAATGTGATGTATGTAAAAAAGCAAAACTCTTTGTTAAACATTTCAAGGGATATTGACAATCGTATGCATTATCTAAAAGGGAGTGGTTGAGGGGGAATTCTGAAATTTCATTGACATCTTATTCGTATCGTTTAAAAATTGAACGGAAGACCTACTCGTTACTAGTAACGAGATCGTATCTTGTTACACCTCTTTTCGGAACCATTTTATTGTATTTTTTATGTGTTTGTATTTAAATAGGTTTGAAATATGGCTACTGGCTTTGGAATTTCACAATTCCATCTAAATTGTGACCAATGTGAAGAACGCTGTGACTTCCACTGTAACATCTGCGGTCTTAAACTATGTGATTCCTGCAAGGACAAACACAGTGTGGACCAAGTGACATCACACCACAAGGTCACCCAATTTTCAGACCAGGAAATTTTTAAATTCCTAAATGAGAAGTGTCAATTACACACTGACGAAAACCTGTGTAAATTATGTTCGAACTGCGAGACTTTTGTCTGTAAGAAATGCACTGTAAAGCCATTTCACAAGGACCATTTATTCCTTGATATGAGAGAATTGTATGAATGTTATTCTGAAACACGTAGAAGCGAAATATCGAAAATTCGGGAACATTTAATACCAACGTCTAACAATATTGTTCGTAATGTCGGAGAAGATGTTACAAATATAAAAGATATGTTTAAAAACATTAGAAGGGGTTTGAAATCCAAAGCTGATTCTCTTAAAACTTTTGTCGATGATGTAGTTTCTGGTGAAATTGACAAACTTGGAAAAATCGAAAAAGATATTATCGAAAATCTTAACAATGAAGAAGATACTTTAACAGATTTTATATCATATCTAACTAATCTCAGACAAACATATGAATCGAAACTTCTGAATACAGATAAAAATGACATCATAGTCAGTCAAAGGGAAAATACGACAATAAAAACCATTCCTATTCCTGAAACTCACACTCCTGATACTTATGAGTACGAACCAAGAAGAGCCACTATTGATGAAGTGTCCAAATTGTTCGGTAGTGTCAGGCTTAAAGCAAACGGTGCAAAACGGATTGTGGATATTGATGATAAATTGACATTAGATACAAGGCAGAAGATACCAGATAAAACAAAAATAAAACCAGAAATGGTTTTAAGAAGGTCAGCAGCCGTTAAAAAGTTGAAGGAAATAAATGTAAACGGAGTCCATGATGGGTGCCACATTTCATTTGACATCGACAGATTATGGGTGAGTGACACTAGATGCGTTATCGTCCAAGCCGAATTACATGGTAAACTCTTACAGAAGATCAATGCTGCTGGGGGTGAAGGATATCATTCGACAAACAAGGCTAGAGATCTGCTTTTCGCGGACAAAGAAAGGAGGGTCATCAGTAAAATTACGATTGAAAAAGAAGTGACAGAGTTCATTAGTACAGAAGATTGGGTTCCGAAATGTGTGTTCTGCTCTAAGATAACTAAGGACATTTTCGTGGGTACGGTCAAAGAGACACAAGGGTCTAAAATTAAGAGTAAAATTAAAAGATACGACAATGATGGATTAATGATACGGGAATACAATAAGAATATGACCAAGAAACGTCTGTATGAATTCCCAACGTACATTTGCGAAAACAAGAACGAAGATGTTTGCACTTCTGACCACAGAAAGAAAGCTGTCGTAGTTGTATCGAAATCAGGAAGACACAAATTTTCCTATCAAGGGTCGAGTCAAAGGACATTTTCTCCAAATGGAATCTGCACTGATGACTTAGGACACCTTCTAATATGTGACGGGGCATCCAATACTGTTCACATTGTCGATGAGAATGGAAGTTTTATTGCCTTATTAATAAACGAGGAATTTGGTCTAAAGAATCCATGTGGACTTTGTCTAGATGAAGAAAATAACCTCTTAGTCGGACAATGGGACAAAAAAACAATATCCGTCTTTAAGTATTTGGATTACTGTTCTCAATAGAATGTGGTACATATTTTGCAAATCCGTGAACTAATGTGGTGATGCCTTATATAAGTATCCTTAATTCTTATTGTCATAATGATATAAACAATGAATGTTTTTACTTCTTTTCAAATGGCTCTTGCAAACCGTGTATTTAATCAAAAATAAACATAAGTTGTCAGAAAAAGAACCTGCGATAGAGTTTCGTAAATGTTTCCATTATAGTCATTCACGAATATCGCATCTTCAATCCCTGTATTCATGTTAATTTTGAAATTTAAATCTACCGGCGTGTTGAACTAAGTATTGAGCCCCTTTTATAACAGGATGATTTTGTAGCTATGTCATATATTAAGCGTTGCAGTTCTCAAGAATATCTTAAACAATTGTTCATTAATATATAAACTTACATCAGACTTTAAACACATGTGGGACCCAATATTTGTTTAGGGTCCACAGCCTAAACAATTTTGAATCAACAATGTCAAAGCCTGCATGTAAGTAATACTATATATTATAACACTTTTTGAAAATAATTTACTTTATCCTGATGAAAATTTTACCCCCACCAATGTAGCCCCATCAAATCCCAAGGAATCATAAATTGAACAACCTTCAATTCAATTTCAAACACTTCCTAAGGATGTTTCCACACAAGTTACAGCTTTTTTGATTTTTGTTTTTGAGAAAAGGACTTTAAAAGATTTTTCTCTTTACATTCTTATGTAAATAATCGACCCCCTCCCCTTTGTTGCCCAATCCTATCCTTGGCGATCATGGCTTGAACAAACTTCAATATCTATCCAATCTGAAAATGTAATTCCTGAGAAAATGCACATCATTTCACTTGCAGGCGTTCAAAATACGAACGGTCCTTTATAACCATTGCAAACTGATTTTGATTATTCAAAGCAATTTGGTTTTTTACTTGATTTCGGAGCAATGTTTTTTTTTATGTTGGAATGTAATAGTCTTATCTTAGACTAATTTAGTCTAACACTTTCCTGATGTTGCCCTTTATTCTTTACAGGGCACCATAATAAAGTATATCTTATTTTGCTGTTTCTTTTTGCATTCTTTTTATGCCCTCCTTCGAAGAAGGGAAGACATATTGCTTCTCTGCTGTCTCTCGGTCGATCGGTCCACCAACAGTTTCCGTTCATTTTCTTTGCATAGGATGAACCTATTGAAATGGAATTTGGTATACAGAATCATCATAATAATATCAAACTTTGGGTATGATCGAGCAATTTTCGACAGAGTTATGCACCTTGAACGTGGAAAAATACCAATTATTTGCAGTTTCCTTTCATTTTCTTGGCAGAGGATGCACATATTAAAATGAAATTTAATAAAAAGGTTTGTCATAATAATATCTAGACCAAGTTTAATTTTGGGTACGCTCGTATTTTGACAGAGTTATGTGCCTTGGACTTTAAAAAATTCCATTTATTTGTAGTTTCCGTTTATTTTCTTCGCAGATGGAGGGGCATTAGTTTTTAAACAAAAATTTCTCTTGTTTTTATTTATGTCCAATACCCTTGTAGTGTTTATTTCATTTAGTGTTCTATTTAGTGTTCATTTCACGTATTTAGTGTTCATTTCATTACTTATTTTTCCACGTTTTAGATTTTGCTTTGAGCACCTTGGTCTTCATTGTGCTGATCTTGGGACTCTTCATTGATGGTCTGATGATCTGTCAATTTAATGTCTTAGCAATGTCCGTTGATTGTTAAAATAATATTGACTGAATTATGTTTTGACCATTTATAGTGGTTTAGTTAAAGATCTTACTACATGTAACTGCAAACAGATGCAGCAAAAGGCAAAGAGATCAATTTATGTAAAGTTGTCAAAAAGTTTTATTTCCTTTTTCATCACGTATTACGTGACTCTGCATTCAATAATGTCACATATAATTATTTCAATATGAGAATTTTATATAATGTTTTCTTTTTTTATTTGTCTGAAGTGAGACAGAAACAGTGTGCATCCCTAACTATAGTTGATACAAATAAAATGAAGTGAATAGAAAATGAGATCTACTTTAGGTTCTTCCACGTAAAGAAGTTACTTTGCGTAATTTACTTTGTGGTAAGTGAGTACAACATATTTCTCAAGATCTCGCCGCTGCGACGTCTATCTTCATACATGTACATGTAACTGTTCTAAAATCTGAAGGTGCACAAAATTACACAAATACAGATCTATATTTAACATCTGCTAAAATCCAATCCCAGTTCCTGTCACAACAAGAAATTGCAATGCACTGCTGGGTTTAAGGGCAAGGGGACATATTAAAAGAATCCAGGGTTTATAACTTGAACTTAGTATTCTACACGTGTGATCAATATTTCATCCGCCCATATATATATTTATTGGTATTTCCTTCCCCTTTTGGCTCCTCACATAATGCACATACAGCAATGGCTAGAAAGCGATCAAGCATAAACAATAAACAAGGTAAAAATAACCAAGTGCCAGGACATCGTAGATAGGAAAACTATTTTGCATACTTATAACTAGTATTTACATACTAGTACTAGTCGACTTTCAGTTTCGAAATGTGTCGACAAATTATAAAATGCCGTCGTTTCTTCTGTTTACAGGACTATTAGAGTGCATCATTTAGAAAACGAGAGTTTTTTCGCCAAAGACGAGGTAAGAAGGCCAGCCTTAATGTTATATTTTATATCGATTCAAGAAGTAGAGTTTTCGATATTGAACTAAGCTTTTGAATCTGTTGAAATGTGTTTAAATGGCATGCGTTTAAATTTTCTGCTCGATAATAAAAGAATGAAAAGAATGACACAAATCTTCTATGTTTTGAAAACCATCAGGAGAATACTTACTAACGCAGAGATAAAATATTAATAAGGATTTCCGTTTCCGGAAGACCTTATAGTTTTCGTACTGTTTCTTCTTATTTTTTTTTTCCAAATTTTGTGCACGAGATTTCTCAAAAACTGTTCAACCGATTTCAACTATTTTTTCACAGAATCGAAGATGGGACTTGATGTAAACTTAATACATTTTTGAGATTTTTCCTGTCGTCACTTCCGGTACCGATTTATCGGCCATTTTGTATATTTTTACGACCTACTTTGTGCAGAGCTGATCTCAGAAACTGTCAGAGATATGACTATGAAATTTTCAGGATAGGTAGTCTATAGTTTGAAGTTGTGCACTATTATGTTGTTTTACGCCAGTGGGGCCATTTCTTGGAGCTCGCCTGTGCACGAAAATTGAGTACGAATTTTTATTCAAAATTTTCATACGTTTTGATCTGTATCTTTTTATCAGTTGATATTTTGTTAAGACATATATTACAAAAGTAGTAGATAATCAAAGGTTCTTTCCAACAAAATCAAGAAAAAGGGGCTGGTCCCTTGTTTTAGGGGCCAAGACACTTGTAAACTCTATTACAAATAACTTAAAAATGATAAAAATGTTGTAATGCATTATAGAAGCAAAGTTGTTGATCGTAACAATATCTATCAGAAAAAAATCATTGCCACGCCCATTTATTACGTAACTAGGGATTTTAAGGGGCCAAAGTACTAAAACTTTGACGCAATATATTTAGAAAAGGAGACATACTTTGTTAAGCATTATAGAAGAGAAAATGTTTGCATTGATAATTCTAATCGATTCCATTTATCAAAGCACCAAAGTCTGTCCCCATTTAGGATCTAGAGGACTGGCCCGTAAACTATTTAATCATTTGTATCTCAAAAATGAACAACAATTCTAGATAAGTGTAAGAACAAAAAATGTTAGTATTTGTGAGATGTTTCGAATGAACTCAAGAAAAAAGGGGCTGGCCTCTTAAATTAGGGGCCAAGACACTCGTAAAGTCTATTACACATACCTTAAAAAGATAAAGATTTTGTAATGCATTATAGAAGCAAAGTTGTTGATCGTAACAATATCTATCAGGTAAAATCATTGCCACGCCCATTTATTACGTAATTGGGGATTTTTAGGGGCCAAAGTACTAAAACTTTGACGCAATATATTTAGAAAAGGAGACATACTTTGTTAAGCATTGTAGAAGAGAAAATGTTTGCATTAATAACTCTAATCGATTCCATTTATCATAGCACCAAAGTCTGTCCCCATTAAGGATCTACAGGGCTGGCCCATAAACTATGTAATCATTTGTATCTCAAAAATGAACAACAATTCTAGATAAGTGTAAGAACAAAAAATGTTAGTATTCGTGAGATGTTTTGAATGAACTCAAGAAAAAAGGGGCTGGCCTCTTAAATTGGGGGCCAAGACACTCGTAAAATCTATTACACATACCTTAAAAACGATCAAGATTTTGTAATGCATTACAGAAACAAAGTTGTTAGTCGTAGCAATATCAGTTTGTAAAACTCATTGCCAAACCAATTGATGACGTATCTAGGGATCATAGGGAACTAAAATCTTAAATCTTTAATGTGCTGTATGTGAAAAAGCAAAACTCTTTGTTAAACATTTCAAGGGATATTGACAATCGTATGCATTATCTAAAAGGGAGTGGTTGAGGGGGAATTCTGAAATTTCATTGATATCTTAATCGTATCGTTTAAAAATTGAACGGAAGACCTACTCGTTACTCGTAACGAGATCGTATCTAGTTACACCTCTTTTCGGAACCATTTTATTGTATTTTTTATGTGTTTGTATTTAAATAGGTTTGAAATATGGCTACTGGCTTTGGAATTTCACAATTCCATCTAAATTGTGACCAATGTGAAGAACGTTGTGACTTCCACTGTAACATCTGCGGTCTTAAATTATGTGATTCCTGCAAGGACAAACACAGTGTGGACCAAGTGACATCACACCACAAGGTCACCCAATTTTCAGACCAGGAAATTTTTAAATTCCTCAATGAGAAGTGTCAATTACACATTGACGAAAACCTGTGTAAATTATGTTCGAACTGCGAGACTTTTGTCTGTAAGAAATGCACTGTAAAGCCATTTCACAAGGACCATTTATTCCTTGATATGAGAGAATTGTATGAATGTTATTCTGAAACACGTAGAAGCGAAATATCGAAAATTCGGGAACATTTAATACCAACGTCTGACAATATTGTTCGTAATGTCGGAAAAGATGTTACAAATATAAAAGATATGTTTAAAAACATTAGAAGGGGTTTGAAATCCAAAGCTGATTCTCTTAAAACTTTTGTCGATGATGTAGTTTCTGGTGAAATTGACAAACTTGGAAAAATAGAAAAAGATATTATCGAAAATCTTAACAATGAAGAAGATACTTTAACAGATTTTATATCATATCTAACTAATCTCAGAAAAAAATATGAATCGAAACTTCTGAATACAGATAAAAATGACATCATAGTCAGTCAAAGGGAAAATACGACAATAAAAACCATTCCTATTCCTGAAACTCACACTCCTGATACTTATGAGTACGAACCAAGAAGAGCCACTATTGAGGAAGTGTCCAAATTGTTCGGTAGTGTCAGGATTAAAGCAAACGGTGCAAAACGGATTGTGGATATTGATGATAAATTGACATTAGATACAAAGCAGAAGATACCAGATAAAACAAAAATAAAACCAGAAATGGTTTTAAGAAGGTCAGCAGCCGTTAAAAAGTTGAAGGAAATAAATGTAAACGGAGTCCATGATGGGTGCCACATTTCATTTGACATCGACAGATTATGGGTAAGTGACACTAGATGCGTTATCGTCCAAGCCGAATTACATGGTAAACTCTTACAGAAGATCAATGCTGCTGGGGGTGAAGGATATCATTCGACAAACAAGGCTAGAGATCTGCTTTTCGCGGACAAAGAAAGGAGGGTCATCAGTAAAATTACGATTGAAAAAGAAGTGACAGAGTTCATAAGTACAGAAGATTGGGTTCCGAAATGTGTGTTCTGTTCTAAGATAACTAAGGACATTTTCGTGGGTACGGTCAAAGAGACACAGGGGTCTAAAATTAAGAGTAAAATTAAAAGATACGACAATGATGGATTAATGATACGGGAATACAATAAGAATATGACCAAGAAACGTCTGTATGAATTCCCAACGTACATTTGCGAAAACAAGAACGAAGATGTTTGCACTTCTGACCACAGAAAGAAAGCTGTCGTAGTTGTATCGAAATCAGGAAGACACAAATTTTCCTATCAAGGGTCGAGTCAAAAGACATTTTCTCCAAATGGAATCTGCACTGATGACTTAGGACACCTTCTAATATGTGACGGGGCATCCAATACTGTTCACATTGTCGATGAGAATGGAAGTTTTATTGCCTTATTAATAAACGAGGAATTTGGTCTAAAGAATCCATGTGGACTTTGTCTAGATGAAGAAAATAACCTCTTAGTCGGACAATGGGACAAAAAAACAATATCCGTCTTTAAGTATTTGGATTACTGTTCTCAATAGAATGTGGTACATCTTTTGCAAATCCGTGAACTAATGTGGTATTGCCTTTTTATATAAGTATCCTTAATTCTTATTGTCATTATGATATAAACAATGAATGTTTTTACTTCTTTTCAAATGGCTCTTGCAAACCGTGTATTTAATCAAAAATAAACATAAGTTGTCAGAAGAAGAACCTACGATAGAGTTTCGTAAATGTTTCCATTATAGTCATTCACGAATATCGCATCTTCAATCCCTGTATTCATGTTAATTTTGAAATTTAAATCTACCGGCGTGTTGTACTAAGTATTGAGCCCCTTTTATAACAGGATGATTTTGTAGCTATGTCATATATTAAGCGTTGCAGTTCTCAAGAATATCTTAAACAATTGTTCATTAATAAATAAACTTACATCAGACTTTAAACACATGTGGGACCCAATATTTGTTTAGGGTCCACAGCCTAAACAATTTTGAATCAACAATGTCAAAGCCTGCATGTAAGTAATACTATATATTATAACACTTTTTGAAAATAATTTACTTTATCCCGATGAAAATTTTACCCCCACCAATGTAGCCCCATGAAATCCCAAGGGATCATAAATTGAACAACCTTCAATTCAATTTCAAACACTTCCTAAGGATGTTTCCACACAAGTTACAGCTTTTTTGATTTTTGTTTTTGAGAAAAGGACTTTTCTTGAGAAAGATCAATCCTATCCTTGGCGATCATGGCTTGAACAAACTTCAATATCTATCCTATCTGTAAATGTAATTCCTGAGAAAATGCACATCATTTCACTTGCAGGCGTTCAAAATACGAACGGTCCTTTATAACCATTGCAAACTGATTTTGATTATTCAAAGCAATTTGGTTTTTTACTTGATTTCGGAGCAGTGTTTTTTTTATGTTGGAATGTAATAGTCTTATCTTAGACTAATTTTAGTCTAACACTTTCCTGATGTTGCCCTTTATTCTTTACAGGGCACCATAATAAAGTATATCTTATTTTGCTGTTTCTTTTTGCATTCTTTTTATGCCCTCCTTCGAAGAAGGGAAGACATATTGCTTCGCTGCTGTCTCTCGGTCGATCGGTCCACCAACAGTTTCCGTTCATTTTCTTTGCATAGGATGCACCTATTGAAATGGAATTTGGTATACAGAATCATCATAATAATATCAAACTTTGGGTATGATCGAGCAATTTTCGACAGAGTTATGCACCTTGAACGTGGAAAAATACCAATTATTTGCAGTTTCCTTTCATTTTCTTGGCAGAGGATGCACATATTAAAATGAAATTTAATAAAAAGGTTTGTCATAATAATATCTAGACCAAGTTTAATTTTGGGTACGCTCGTATTTTGACAGAGTTATGTGCCTTGGACTTAAAAAAATTCCATTTATTTGTAGTTTCCGTTTATTTTCTTCGCAGATGGAGGAGGCATTAGTTTTTAAACAAAAATTTCTCTTGTTTTTATTTATGTCCAATACCCTTGTAGTGTTTATTTCATTTAGTGTTCAATTTAGTGTTCATTTCACGTATTTAGTGTTCATTTCATTACTTATTTTTCCACGTTTTAGATTTTGCTTTGAGCACCTTGGTCTTCATTGTGCTGATCTTGGGACTCTTCATTGATGGTCTGATGATCTGTCAATTTAATGTCTTAGCAATGTCCGTTGATTGTTAAAATAATATTGACTGAATTATGCTTTGACCATTTATAGTGATTTAGTTAAAGATCTTACTAACTGCAAACAGATGCAGCAAAAGGCAAAGAGATCATTTATGTAAAGTTGTCAAAAAGTTTTATTTCCTTTTTCATCACGTATTACGTGACTCTGCATTCAATAATGTCACCTATATTTCAATATGAGAATTTTTTATGTTTTCTTTTTTCATTTGTCTGAAGTGAGACAAAAACATTGTGCATCTTTAACTATAGTTGATACAAATAAAATTCTTGGGGGTAGTTTTACGGGGTTACCCTTTTTTCAATGTGGTGATACTTCCTTTTTCTTCGAGATCGAACCCAAGAATTCATAGAACATTCGGTAAAACGTATCTATCTGTGCTTTTAATTTGCGCCTTCTACAGAGATGTTTGGTTCTGGGGCCTTAATAGTTTTTTTTTAAAATGTATATTTATTTCTGCGCATTTTTGTTTTTGAAGGACGCTGGTATTTGGATCTAAGAGATCTTCAGAAGGAGTTTTCCCCCCTTTTCTTATATACTTGTTGGTTGTCCTTTGATTTGGAAACAATCTTTTATTTTATGCATTTACTCAATGATCTCTGGAAATGCCCTTTGTGTTAGGGACTGGTCGAATCATTTTCTAGTGTTTTCAAGTGAGAAACCGGATGATAGCGTACAGGACTTTAATGTTGTCTTGCCTTGATGTTTCTTGTTCACTTACATAATGACGCTTTTTATTCTCTATGCCTCCTGCCTCATGTTTGTACATTTATTGTAGGCCATTATATTTCCGTTTCGTTTTTGGCTGCTTTTTTTTCTTGTTTTGCTGATTGTTTCAAGTCTCGTTTTGAAAATTTCCTTCCATTAGATTTTTTCCAGTGTCTGGGAATATGTAATTTTTTAAAACTTAACAAAAAATGACTTATGTACAATACATGTATAAGACATGTGTACATTTATTTACTGTACAATGCAATCAAATGTCAAGAGATTGAACTGGCTACCTTGTTTGTTTTGCATGATTTCCGACATCAGAGTCATTGCATAGACATGTGCAATATCTGTGAACTTCCTCGTATATTCCGTGATGAACCTTAGGCCTGAACCAAATCGTGCGGATTGATTTATACATCCGAGTTATATTTGCAAGTCAATCGGTATTCGTGATATTCCATTTGAATAAATTAAATATGGAAACAGGAAACATAAATGGACAAAGACTGTCGCTTCTATAAATAAAGTCAATGTCTCCCATATCAAAATTCTATAACTAATCTTAATTGAATAAAAACTTGATCAATATACATGTATATGTCAATTTAATCAATCATTTGGTACTTCCTGTTCATATGCTATCAAATATTACTTACATTTATTTTTTTTAAAAATGTAAAAGAGCATTAAAAAGATTTCCATTCTGCTGTTTAAATTCTATACTCATACCAAAATATCAACTAGGATATTTTATAACCATAGTTATACAAAATATCCTACTTGTACACGCATGTTTAATCAAATAAGCATGGGTAAGTTAATTCCCATTGCGTTTCCTGTGAGAAGCAAAGCGACACATGGAGAAATAATTTTTTATTGTGTTGACAAATATCCAGATTTACAGACATATTCAGTCAGGTGGGGGTCTCACCTGTACAGAAACAAACTCAGGTGTCCCCGTCTTTCACAGGTAACACAGGTGTGTTACTATTACATAACATTATTGCACATGTAAAACATACAAAGGACATTTCGTGTACAAGGACCTACACGTGTGTTTGTTTCAACTATATTTTTGTTGAAAATGGTGTGCATACAAAAAAAAACAACAAAACTTTAATTTTACATTATTATATATCACTTATTTCATTATTTAGTTAATCATTAAATAAGACACAATGAATTAAGTTTTTTTTAACTCTACTTTCAAATACTTGAATGTGAAAAATGGCATTTTCACAGCTTCTATGATATCTAGAATTTCATATAAACGCATATACATTTATTTTCTTTTTTGGGACATTTTTTTCAAAATAATTCACAAAGCTGAATAATGAAATACTAAAGCAAACATGGCAAACAGTTAAACATGATAAATGCCCACATAGTTCCTTTGTAATTTCATCTGTAACATGCCCTTCAATAAGATCTAATATGACTCTTTACAAATAACTAGTGAATTTTAAAATGTTCATGATTCATGACAATTGAAACATTAAAAACTATCGACTACACATACATCATGTTTATAAGGTCATATCTGAAAGACTGAATGGACTCGTCTTTTACAAAGACCATGATAAGTTGGGGCTTAAATCATTTCGTGAGTTAAATGACTAACTCATACATATACCTTTGATATAATACAACGATAATGTTTAGTGTCATACACATGATAATAATGCCGGAAGTCTTTTGTAAAGACTTGTCAACCAAGAGGGCGGGTTTTTTGACCGCCAATCATTCAATTGAAATGCATACAATGTGTGAATTGCAAAGGCAATATGTCATGTTTAATTTATTTTTCTAATAACCTGTATATTCTCTTGATAATTGTGGGTATATCATGTCTGCATAAACCTGATATCATGTCTGCATGAACCAGATATCATGTCTGTATGAACCATATATCATGTCTGCATGAACCATATATCATGTCTGCATAAACCAGATATCATGTCTGCATGAACTAAATATCATGCCTGCATGATCATGATATCATGTCTGCATAAACCAGATATCATGTATGTGTGAACCAGATATCATGTCTGTGTAAACCAGTATCATGTCTGTGTGAACCAGATATCATGTCTGCGTGAACCAGATATAACGTCTGTGTGAACCAGATATCATGTTTGCATAAACCTGATATCATCATATCTGAACTTTTTATCATCAAACAGTAAGGTTATGATATCTTGATCAAGTTTTATGCTTTCCATCATCAGTTCCAAATATCATGTTTGACCCAGGTGAAAATAGTATTTTGCTGATCAGTTTAACACTGATGAAGTTTTTACATGACAGCACTGGTTATGGGAGAGGGGGTTTACAGGAGTAACATTTCCCCACCACATCATGATATCATATAATCAAATCTTAACAATATATTTAAAAGGGATAATTCATCAAAACAAATTAAAACAGAAATTTTAAGAAAATATGGTTCAAGTGTGTTCATCTGAATTTCTAAAAACTTATTATAAGAAAACATCAAATTTTCAAAGAAATATGAAATGAAAAGAGCGCAGAGTTTTAAGTTTCTGTTCTCATAACAATATAAGCTCTTCTACATGCACAATGTAATAAACAATTTCTCTTGTATATTAACAGAACTTGATTGAATTTACATGACATATAGGGAAACATAACAACAACACAAGCACAAGTATATTTAGAAGGAAAAAAAGGATTTATATTCTGGGTAGCGGGTACTGTCAGATTTATTAACCTAATCCATGTACCGGTACATGAACCATATCTGATGTAAGCACTTTCATTTAAATTTTAAAAAAAATAACGGCAAAACTTTGACTCGCTGCGCTCTTCTTTGATTTGTGACCAACTATACAACAAGTAAATAATTTAATCTCAGAACTATATACTAAATGCATACTTTCATAAACAGGTACCGGTTTGTAACCATGCAACCTTTTCCAATCAAATATTTTCAATTTGCTATAAATCACACATTCATTTCAATAAAAATATCATCAAACCTAACAATACCAGCAAAAGAATTCATAACATTTAAAACCCTGCTGGCTTTTAATTTCTTAATAAACAAAAATATGCCCCTGAAATATCAACGAACATGTAAAATATTTTCTCAACGAAGTCTTATTCACGAACAAGATTAACAAAACATGTGTTACCATGGCAACCATTAACTTATTTTGTTCACTTAAAGGATTGATCTCCCTTTTTCCCGAGAGAACATTACTGAGTAAATTAAACATAATACAAAGCATAAAAAAGTCTTGATATAAAAAGTACAAACTAAATTCTTTAAAAAAAACACAAACAGAAAGACTTCAATCAGGTTGTTTTGTCGCCAATTTCAGGTGACACTATCACCTGAACCACGTAGCTCTTTGGAATCTTTGCGTCCTCCACCCTCAGTTTATCTCCTAGCAGACGTCCAGCGAAAAACCAGCGTTGCCGTTGCGGTTCAATGCCCATTTCATCACAGATTCGTTTTTTGAGTTTCAACACAGTGTCCGTGGTCCTGACGTACAGTTTAAGGTCTTTGTTGGAGGAGGAAATTCGGAACTTGATGGGAATCTCTAATCCTGGGGACTGGTTCTCAGAATCTCCGCCGGCCTCACTTTCACTAATGTCCTCAATTAAGTTTGTGGGAGCACTAAGGACATAGACAGGGAGTTGATAGCGATTTCCTAACTCATCGTAACTATCCATCAAGGTCCCTGTAATTCAGTGTGAAAAAAAATTATTATTTGTAATAAATAAATGAAATTTTTTTTTGGTTCATAACTTAAATGTCTTGCAATGGGCATTTGGAATACTGTCCATAGGTACATGTTATAACCTAAAGGTTCTAATTTCACAAAATAAGATAACTACCTACTAAGAATTCTACTACTTAGAACTCAGTAGTTAAAGACAGCTAATTAGCTTTCATTTTGTTTTGTTTCAAACTTTCAAAACCTTGTGACCAAATTTTTGCTGAAAATCACCCAATTTTCAGTGAACACAAATTTGCATGATCTTTCAAGTCATAAAAGAATACAATAGCTTAAACCTGAAACAAACAAATGTACATCACAAAGAAAATCAAAACTCAAATTTCATGAAATTGTTTACAATATAATTTTATAACATAATCAAAGAATCACTGACTTACAAATAAAAGGAAATATGAGCAACAATGAAGATAAAATAAATATCAAGATACCATGTGGGAGTGATATGTTGGCCCCGTCTATAATGGCCTGTGCTAGGGAATGGTCCCCTGTCTCCAGGGCATACGCTGCGGCTTTGAGTGCATCCCAGATCTCTTTCCTCCCCTCAAAGGCGGGGGCTGTGTCCCAGAACTCATCACGTTTGGACCGTAGCTGACCATCTGTCAGTGGAACCTCGCTCTTCCATTTCGGTTTTTCTGGTTTCAAAGGTTGGTTCCGCCCTATAGAAACTAAGTGAACATATACCAGGATAATTTGCTGTGTACGTAACGTACCACTTTTAACCTATTCCTTATACTGGCGGTAAATGTTCATTCCACACCAAACTTTATCAAACCCACGTAGAAATAAAATTGAATGATGTTAATCCAAGTAATAATGCTTGCTGATCATTGACCAATCAATATGTTACTATTAAAAGAAACTGTGAGGTTGTTTTAAAGTGATTCAGCCTAGCTAGTTCAAGTACCGGTATATTTCTTTCAATCTTTGAATACAAAATATAAAATCTTCCCTTTATATAATGTATGTGATGTTCATACCGGGTATTAAACAGTGATATCCTTAGAAATCAAGAAAGATTTATAATGAGTTTTAAGAGAGCATAATTAAATGTGTATGTGATAAAGTACTACTGTATTTATAAAATTAACCAAATACTGTTTATACAAGTACAATTACATTTTTACTAGCACTAACTATACAGGTATGTACCCAGGAAGTTATGTGTTTAACCAATGTTCTCAGTAAGCAATTTGTTCATTTTAAAATTCAGCGAATCAATCAAATTATTGTAACAAAGACAAAATTGCCTTTGCTGGGATTTGAACCTATGTCTTCTAGCATGCACATCCAGCACTACCGATCGAGATAAAGAGTTAACCTACTAGCCAGAACTAGTAGAATTGCCATTTATATAAAAGCTGACTCTATCACATTGTTCCTCTCCAAGGAAAGAGTCGCCAACACCTATGGGACAAAGAACTGGAGACAATCTTTCTCTCACCCACCAGAGAATACCCAGGCCCATTGTTAGTTGCCAGATGTACAGGATGAGGGAAATAATGACCAACCAGACCAGGATTTGAAAATGTGGACCCCTGAGTCTCTAATCAAGTATACTCTATCAAATGAGCTGTCTGGTCACATTCTTTAAGTATCTGGAGAATTTGAATCTGTCTGATTGTCACATTCTGCCCCATAAATGATCTCTACGTTCTTTCCCCTGGCAGGGGGCTAACCTTTCAGTTCCAGGGGTTGGCATAGCACCACATTCATCATTGGGTGCCAAATGTTAACACTAACAGAGTCAAATACTGCCTTTGCTGGGGTTTGAACCCCAGTCCTCTGGCATGAAAATCCAGCATTCTACCGGTCTAGCTAAGAGTTAACCAAGTAAACCAGCTAAAGAGAGCTCTAGTAGGAATGCCATATACCAGACTCTACCACACTATGGCCATTTTATTTGAGACAGCAATGCCAATTTTGTAACATACAAATTAGCATTTTGCTTGCAGTATGAGTTTTGTAAATAATCATCAACGTAATTTGTTAAAGTAACAAGAGCTGTAGACTAGAATAGGTCTATTCTTTCAATAGCAGGGTTTAAATTAGAATCCATATTAATCTTTATTAAGTCTGCCTGGATGATGAACTATTCACTTCAGTACAGTGTCAAAATCACTGCGTGGTACATATAAAACTCAAAATAAACACACTGAAAACTATGAATTCATATCAGACTTTTGTAAGAAATGAGGTTGGCGCATCAGCTGATATACTTAAAGAGTTCAAGTTAAAGTGAAAGGGGCAGAATCAACAGCTGGGGAAAACAACGATACCTGCCGCTTCCGACGACTCCCCCGAGGACGGACCGTTTTCCCGATTCGACCCAATACATCCCCCCATTTCAAACAGGAGGCGTATTGAGTGTATATGGTGAATTCGTTACAGCCGAAGTGGGTTTGACGCAGTCTATTTTCCCTTATTTTTTTGACGTCCAGTCCAAAATATTGATGTGCCGGAGATCGTGAAAGCTGGATTTTGATTGGTCAAAAATAAAAATATAAATATTATTACCAAAACAAAGATACATGTTAATGTGGTATCATACTTTATTAAATCGAATCAAATTCGGTTTTCAGGATCCTTAAAGTGCTAAAAACAAAGGAAATTTAACATATTTATAAACAATATGGAAAACATAAAAAACCTACATTCATAAAGGATTTTTTTCCGAAAAGAAATCATAAATTTTTTTGTAAGATTTAAAGTTATCATTACAAATTTAAGTGAAAACTGTTTTAGTAAACACATGTCATAAAAAGTATTATCATGCAAATTATCTGAAGTGAATATGCATGGTATTATGCATTTAAAACTAATTCGGAATTGTTATTTCTGTACAATAAATGTTCACCGAATATATATCCATTTAAAGATGTCTGCGCCCATGTGGAAGAGTGAAGTTGAAAAATATATCAAACTTTTGGAAAATTCTGCAGTTGAAGTCCTTAGTAATGGTGTGTTAAACTATGAATAGTTATATTTATATATGTTCTGTGGAATTTTGAACAAATTTTATATTTCAAATAAACCTTTTAATAAAGTTATTGAGTCAACACTGTACCAAATCTACATAATTATGAAATCGTGTAAATTGAATAGAAAAGGATGACAGTGACTGATTTTAACCTTTATGAGTTTTAGGGCTTCAAGGAAAATCTGTTTCTCTTCTTGAACTCGTGGAAAGCATTGGGTAAGTTTGTTTGTTTGTGATTAATCATGCAGTGAAAAAAGTCTAAGCTATCTTGCATATCATTATTTGTAAACAGTGTAACTGTTAGATCAAGTGGGATTTTTTGGAGTTTTAACAGTGCAATTTGATTTTTGTGAAAGAGAAAATAAACTGTGTAAAATGCACATATAAAATGCATGTTACCATTAAGCCTTGCTTTGTGACACAGGCTTTGCCTCCTCTTGCTTCACTTGATGAAAACACATTCAGCAATTTGAAACCCATTTCATATTTAGAGTCGAAAATGTATTTGCTGTTCACTGTGCAGCTAAGCTTAATTATAAGCATACATGTACTTAAACATCAAATGTTTATTCTGAAATCTGTATTTACCAGGGAGCATTTGACCAGTGAGGACCATGAGATCAGGGGACGTGTGATCAAGTTACTGTCCGAGGTTCTTGGCAAGCTTCCAAACACTGTCCTTTCACCAATGGAAGGTATTTTGATATTAAAAAAATTATGATCTTTGAGATTTCAGCTTGCAAAAAAAAGTTATACAGATACATGTTTATATGTAACAGGTAAATAAATGCATGGTCTCAATGAAAAAAACCTGCTGAAGAATTATCATTGTGATTTTTTTTTTCTTCAGTGAAGACAATGGTGACTTACCTTTGTGAGAGACTTCAGGATCACCACTCCATTCAGCCTCAGGCCCTCAAAGGCATTCTGACTCTGGTAGGGCAATAACAATTTCATTTTGACTGCATGCTAGTTTATCTGTTATCTAGAACTTCAACCATTTTAATGTGACCTGTAGAAATTCTTATGCTACTTGAAAAAATATTCCCTGTTTAATGTATATTGTGTTACCTCCTGGTAATAAACTAAGTATATTAATGGATATATTCTAGATTGGTTCAAATATTCAAGAAAAAATCTATACATTCTCTCTCCTTGTTGTTTAGATCTTTTATTAAAAAGCTACAAGCTTTCAAAAGTATTATTTCATCCTTTCATGATGGTCATTCTTTCAAAGGTAAAGGAAATACAACTTTCAGAAATTTACATACAAATATATGCTTTGTCTTGCAGATATAATATTTCAAGCTAAGGCCTAAAAAAAAAAGTTGTGTGTTTAGGGTAACCCGACCTAACCTACAAAAATGCCCCAATCCTACCATTTTTAGATGTCAGTTTTTATCCGATTGTGAATTTTATATTAAAAAATCTGTTTTTAAATATGAAACAAACAAACATTCTTAGGATTCATGCAGAAAAAAAATATGATAAAATAAAAAAGAATCCCTACCTACCTAACCTACCGGTAATTTTTTCATCAGTGTTACCCTAAACACACAATTTTTTTTGAAGGCCTAAGTGATAACATGTATACCGGTATATCATGATTTTTCATGTTTGTGTTGTCAAGGTGACAGGGAGTGGATCAAATCTCCCTGACGGGTGTGCCGATATGATATGCCGCTCAATATTCAAAGAGGTTCAGGTTCAAACCCTATCACAGACAGACAGGTGTGCAGTGTACAACATTTATTCCACATTACTCAGCCATAAACTCCCAGGTAAAATCCAAATCCAGAAAATGTTTCCACAGATACTGATACTAATTTCAGAATTGTCTGCAAGACTCTCTTTTTTTAAAGTATTGAGTTGTTTTAAAAATTAAAACAGATCTTCAAAAGAAGGGCATTGACTTTGCGTTTGTATTGCAGAACTACAGAAGATGGGAAATGATTTTGTGTTTGGCTTTATTCAGTCCATGGATACAGAGAAAGACCCTCGCAATCTCTTATTGGCATTCCACTGTGCTAGAACCATCATTCTGAATTTCTCTTTAGGTAAGCAGTATCTATATTTTGTCAGTAATTTAGCAGTAATCACATTTTTGCTTCTCTTGTGCAGTATCGGGATCACTACATTAAATACAAGCTAATTTATACCTGTACCATATTTCTAAAAAATATACTTATAATCCTTGTTCTGTGAAAAGCAAATTTGTGTACCACGGTATATGCTAGGTAATCAGATGTTTGAGAAGTTTGCTCAAAATTTTCAGTGTATATATGCATTCATTTATGTATGTGCCACACAACCTATCCTGTCATTGCCATTGTTTTCCAGGTCCCTTTGTGGAGGAGATGTTTGAGGTCACTTCTTGTTATTTCCCCATAGATTTCACTCCGGTAAGACTATGGCTCCAACATCTGTAGTGTCTTGTTTTTTAGCTTCTCAGTTACCCCAAAGATTGTTCACTGTTTTTAAAAAGAAGTTGTAAGCATCTTCTACAGGAATAGATGACAAATAAAATGCACAGTCATATATTTGTATAAAAAAGATCATTGTGTAATGAACTCCTGATATTTGTTATTTCTCTTGCACATGGAACCAACTTGCGCCTGATATGCAAGATTTCAAACTGTAATATCATATTTTTCAGCCACCCAACGATGAGTTCCGAATCACTCGGGAGGACCTGATCTCCGGATTACGTGGATGTCTGTCAGCCTGCCTGGAGTTCGGACCTTTGGGTGTTCCCTTACTTCTTGACAAAATGCAGTCGGATGTTCAAAGCGCCATATTGGATTCCCTGCTTACACTGGTATATATGTCTTTTTGCATGAAGAGCAATAATTATTGAAGACATATTAAAATGTTATAAGCTAGTAATCTGCTATAGCTTAAAGCTATAGCAGATACTTTTTGGCAATTGTAAATGTATGGTAGACTGCTAACACATCAACCTTCTAGGATTCAATATTATTGACATGTTTACTGCCTTGAGAGTGTCTTCTTCCCTACCCATAATATATGAAACAAATTTTGGATGAAATCTAACATCACCTAAATACACACTCCCAAAAGAACAATTTAAACTTATGATTGTGTGACGATCAATGCTGTATGCAGGGAAATATTCGCCCCCGTTTTATTTTCGACCCCTTTCGCCTTCGTTGTCAGCTGTCAATTTTTAGACTGAGCAAATACCTGTACTTATGTCTCAGTTTATCTCTCTTAAATCACAAATGTATCTGAGCGAATTGAAGACAGAACAAAACTGTTGGAAAGTGTAGAAGGGCGAAAATTACATGGGGCGAAATTAAACTGCATACAGTACATGTATAGTCTGATAAACTGAACAATTATTGCCAAAACCAGCTTGAGATTTATAGTTACTGTACATGTACATGGATTTACTTTATATATGACCGTAATTGTAATTGCAGGCTGAGAGTGCTGTTGTGTATGGATCAAAGTGTATAAAGGAGTTCCAGGCTCCTCTCTACAGGTGTATCAAACAGGAGGTGAGCACTGACCAATCAAAATGCTTATAATTATGTAGGGGTCAGTGAGACATAAATGAAGGGGAGAATGGACTTTGAAAACTAACAATTCATTATCTGCAGTACATGGAATGCATGTATGTACATTTGTTTCTTATTATTATATATCTGTGGGCATAAATTTTCATCAAATTTAATGATTTAATGAAATTGACAGTTTCAAGGATGAGTAAATTTTGTGGCCTATGATTCGATTTATACAATGTGTTAACTTGTTAGATGTTCCACTTCAATGACAATTCATTTCATGGGTCAACTCAACAACAGATTCAATGAAAGTTGGCATTGAACGAATATGAATGAAACTTGAAACTACAGTACTGTGATATCATCATTGTTCTTGGGGGACCAGTGTTTGTGGCTTTCCTGGGTAGCCCTTGTTCATCCCCAAGAATGTATATGCAAGCATATGTTTAATATTTATTTACAAAATGGAACCTGCTGCCAACGAAATTATGTCCCCACAAAAAAAAAAAAATTTGGCTACCCACAAACATTGACCACCACGAATAAATAAGATTTTACAGTATATGATGTACATGTATGCATTGTGTTTCAGATATTTAGTCCTAGGACACCAGAGCTGGCGTCAGCTGCAGAGACTGCCCTCACTGCTATGTCAGCCACCTTGTCCCCACAGGTATCTCAATGTCCTAGTTCTAAATCAAAAGCTGCCCAGCTAATTGAAACCTTGATAACCCATCTTTCCTTTTCACCCATTAGTCTATCTCTCTCTCTCTTTCTCCCTCTCTCTCTCAATTAAACCCAAACATATAGTCATTCATAATTCATATTAGGTGTATAATTTTGAATTCATAATTAAGATATAATTTGATATAGCTGTCATTGTTATCTGTTGTAGCCTGGTCTTTCTACAGAAGATTCAGATGTAGATGTTTTTATCAAAGAAGTCATGCAAGGTTGGTTTGAGATAAGCTAACATTTTTTTAATGCCAGATTTCAAAGATTGTGCTACATGACATATATTACTTTTTGTGTGCCTTTTTGTTATTCCACTTACAACTTTAGCCTGTCGTAACTGATTTATGAACGGATGAGACAAGAATTCATGTAAATCTTCTTGTATGTGCTAGGTTTCAAGAATAGATTTTCTGTTTTCAGGCAGTGCTTTATGTGATGCTAAGTATAGAAGTTTTGTTTTTCAGACAGTAAACGTCACTTCCTGGACGAGGACCTACGACTGTTTGTCCCCTCCTGTCGCCTGCTCCTTGCCCTGGCCCTGGGGTCAGACCATGCCTGCTGTGCTGTGGTCGGTCAGACAGTGCCCCTCCTGGAAGATTTATACAACAAATTTACCGGGGTGAGTGCCAATCAAACTGTAAAATAATAAATGCATTTTCATCTATTTTCATGAATCAGAGTTATTGCCCTTTTGTAATGTACACTGTTAGAGACACTGCTTGCTGTAAATGACAAAAACAGTGTAATTATAAGAATCATTAAATATACTGTTATTTTAAAAATTTAAATGCACGATTATATTACCTAAAATCTGATTTGTGCCCAATTATTTAATGCACCAACTCACAAAATCCATTGTTTTGTTTTTTTAAAAAGGCTTCTTATAAAAAAATCATACAGCTTTGCTAAAACTGCGTAACTTTAGTAGTTAGACTGCAAAAATGTCCCATTGAAATACAGATGATTTTATGAACAATTTTATTGCTTTTATTTTTGTAGGCAACCCAAAGAAAACAGATAATAGAAATGCTAGTCAAGTTTTTATGCTGCTGCAAGACCTTTGCTGGAGGAAAGGGTAGGTAATACTTGAGGTTATGTGTGAGTGTAAAAGAGTACAAGTTTTGTCATTTGTTGCGTTCTAGCTAATGTACGGCATGTGTGAAAGATGTAACCCCTAAAAAAGTTTCTTTAATATTTGTTTCACCAGGCCCTTCCATCAGCAACTGTCCTCAAGTCATTACTCAGCCTCAAGTCTGATTATTGACCTCAAATTTATATATTTATTTTAAGGATTTGAGGAAATAACTGAGTTGAGTGATTTGAAAGCAGAGCTGGATCTTTAAATCATCAAATGATGATTTAAAACTCTAAAATAAAATATGCAAGTGGTATTCTATTTGTCAAAATCACCACTTAGGTTTTACTTTAAGTTAACTAGTTACTGTCACCTTTGAAACAATGTACCGGTATTTAATTTCATTATTATACTGCTAATATAAGTGCATTTGAAAATACACATAATATAGAAAGCAAGATATATAAGAAACGATTTTTATTGGCAGCTCCCAAAGTTGTATCAGAAAAGATATCATCTTCTCTCAAGATTCTGATGTCGTCAACATCACAGTTGAATGGAACCTTGACCTCAGCTGCAATTCAAGGTCTAGGTCAAGTTTTGACCTTGCCTGGTGTTCTCACATCGGAGGATATGAAAACGTCCTGTTGGTGCATTCTAGAGCAAGTTTTGAACTCTGAAGATAAACTTGTAAGGTAAGGGGAACCAGTTTAGTAGTTAAAAAAAAACCAATGTATATACTAGATAGAAAGTATAAACCTGAGAATGAATGGAGGAGATATCCATTAGCTCTTAACAAAAAAATCCTTGTGACAAAAGAATAAATCCAACATACATGTAAAACATTGGAAACTTGACGCAATGTATTGCCCGTAGCAATACATTTACTTAATATGTATGTTTCAACACAAAGTTGCATCAGTGTGCATTGATCATATGAGAACATAAACAGTACCATTACAGGGTTATTTTCACCCTGTGTTATTTTCGCCCTTTATTTGCAAATGGTTTGTCCCATCTTGAATTCGCCCAGACAAAGTTGTGAATAAAGAAAAATACTTTAAGACGTAGGAATTCACCCAGTCTTAAATTTGTCTGCTGATGACGAGGGCAAAAGGTGCGAAAATTAAACAAGGGAAATATATGTATTTCCCGGCATACAGTAGTTGGTCAGAATGCATGTACCTGAGTGTTTATTTTTTGCATGACATTCATTCATATTTTTCTTTCATTATTTGATTGGTTTTCTATCAATCAGGAGTTCTTGTGTGGAACCTTGTAAGGAGATGATGAAAGTTTACCCGGAAATTTCAACAGAAATTCTACCAAAGCTTATAGAGAAAATTAATCCAGGTAATTTAATTTTCTTTCTTCTTACATTTATTTTCTATGCAGTGCATCTGCATATGAAATAACAAACACAATATATATGGTGCACAATGTATCAATTTTTACATAAACATTTCATATACTAGATGCATGATAGTTTCTTCATTCTCTTTAACAGAAGAAGGAGAGGCCATTTTGCCATTTGTTGCCATTTTTTCTGTCCACAAGAGTGTGATATCAAAGACAACTGAACAATTGGTGTCCAAACTACAGCAAGAATCTCAAGGTACTGTGTAATATGGGAACATCTTTTAAGATAGAAGATGAGCCTTACTCTAATTTTATGACATCTTTTTTAAAACCAACAGAAAGCATTTTTCGTACCGCACATTCCCCGAATACACCAATATCAATTTAAATTAAATTATACAAGGTCATGCATAAAAGGGCAATTTTTAGTACCTGAGCATGTTTATTGTTAGTCCAAGGCAATGAATGTCCAGTTTTCTTAATACCGTTGGTTCTGATGTGTTCCTGGCAAGTAAAATATCAAAATCGTTAAAAATTTACCTTAGCATGTTTACGGTGTGAATTACTAATAAATGTATTTAACATTTGGTTGTGTATTCTGTTTTGTGTTTTTGGCGGAAAATGGGGCCTGCTTAATCAAGTACATCGTCAAATGTAAAATTTATAAGTAAATAAATAGGTACATTCAGAAATGCGCTAAAACAAATCCACGCTAACTGGTTGAAAAATCGTATTTTGCCAAATATCATACATGCTAAATATAGTATGTTAACAGTATGTTACATTGATAAAACATAGCAGATTGCATTAGATTTGAAATGAATTTAAAATAAATTAAATAATTATTTGTAATTTTACTTTCAGCCATGAGTGAGTCAGCCCTACAGACTTGCCTGTGGATTACATCGTGTTTAGTAGACATTTCTGTGTATGCCAGAGGAAATTCGGACTGTGTATCTGTGTTGTCTTTGGAGACTGTGCCCGCTGTATACAGAATATGTGCGTCTAATGCTGTGTCTGATAATTACAGTGACGTCTTGTCTAGTCCCCAAGTACTTCAGACACTGTCTGTGTTCATCAAAAATGTCACCACCTTGTTAGATTCAGGGTAAGGTGGTTTATGCATCCCCAAAAAATTTTTGAAGTCAGGAGGAAACAGCAATGTTAACAAAAATTTCGATTTGATTTTGAAAACAAATTTTTTAAAAATAGTTTTAAAAATGTTTATACCGGTATATAAAAGTAATCCACTGTGTGTCATGTTTGTAGAACGTATGCCAGACTGTATACTTTGGTCACAAAGCTTTATTGTGAGGATTCTAACAGTGATACTACACAACAGAAGTCTTTCAGGCCTTTACAGGTACAGTTAATGTTTAAAAAAGTGCCAAAAACTTGTCTCATTGACAAGTAGAATTGTTTATTATTCAATGTTAACATATTCCATGTCTTCCTATCCCAATTTGATAGTAATGAAGGATAAAACTAACATTAGCAGATGGTTTAATGAAACAGTTCTCAAATGTTGAGAAAATCTAAAAACAAAAGAGTTTTGATGTGCTTTATAGATGACATCTATTTTGTAAAAAAAAAAGATTTAAACTTTTGAAACTTTATATTCTCCCAGTATCTACCTGCAGATTTCCTCCATATCATTATCTATTTGATACATTTATTAATTGTTTATCTTTATCTATCATGATTTAGGTGGATTCACCATCAGAACAGACTTGCCTGGTGACTCTCCTTACACCCACTCTCTGCTCCAGTCCTAAACAGGTCAGTGATTGTTTGCTTCTAGTTCCATTTGTCATAATTGAATTGGTGTGCAATATTTGAGAGAACAGATATGAGGAAAATATATATATATTGTATATATCATTGATATGTAAACCTTATAAATATTTTCATTTTAAACATGAATTTTATGGACACGCACACAAGTAAAGCTACCCCTAGAACACTTCAATTATTATGTTATTAAATGTATTTAAAGATGAGTGTGTATGTCCTAAATATTGAAGTATACATGTAAATGTTCAGTCTCTCTCTGTTCTTATGTCTGTAAATCTGTCTTGAATACCCATAATTTTTCTTCTTTTAGTAGGTTACATACATTAAAGGTTTTACACCTGTAACACCAAAAAAAATGAATTCATCTACACCTAGTACATGTATGTGTATTAATGTGAATAGTGTTTAACTTCTAGTTCACGATGCCTGACATCCAGAAATATCGAGAACTACTGACTGATCTGTCACTCAGAAGTAACCAAGACTACACCAGATCTGAATCAGCCAAATGTTTGGCAGGAATCTTAAATAAAGCTCCAGATGGTATGTTAATTTTTTTTTTTTTTTTTACTAATTTTGTATCGAACATTTTTAAAGCCCATGTACATGTACTTTTAATTTGAATGGTACATGCATATTAATTTTTTTTTCAGATCTATTACTTAGAATTTTTTCTAAACTTAAAAAAAATTGTGAAATCATTATTTTTATGTGATGCGATTTTTGCATTTGATAGATGAAGAGATGGCAGTGTATTTACAACAAAGACGAGACTTTTATGTACAGACCTTGACCTCTACAAGCACGGACACTTCCTGTCTGCAGCAGTGTGTCTGGGTCACAAAAGCTCTTGTCATGCGTGGCCATAAGGAGGCCAACAAGTTTGTAAACATTGTAAGTATTCTTTAAAGCCATCAAATGATAACAACAAATAAAATAGTGAAAATGGATAGCTAAGATAAGTTATCGAGACTTCGTTGGTAGGACATTGAGCTGTATAAGTATTGGTTGCAAAAAAGTGCTGATAAACTCTATACATTGTTCATTTATGTGCCACTTTATGTACTGTTACAGGTTTTTACTTGAACATGGTTTGATTTTCCAAACTTTTGAAGCTAATGAAAAATCACTGATTTCTATCAAAAATTTGTGCAGACTTTAACTGTAATTGACTAAGATCTCGGACAAATATTATAAGCAGACCAGTAGTATAAGTTGTGAAATAACACTTAGTACGTTTATAGTTGATGCATGTCAGCTTGAAACAAAACCCTGTACTCATTCATAGCAATGACAAATCTGAAGATGTTATGAAATCAATTTTTAAACTTTTGTTTTACCCAATGTATTGCATTATTTATTGCCATATTCCATCAAGTATTGCAATATGATTTTTCTGGTAATATCCACTTCTATTGTAAAATTAAATTACCTCTATTTTACCTGATTGAAGCTTCTTGGTTTGCTGGACAGTGAGTTCCTTGGTGACGGGGCGGCGGAGGGGGTGGGGGTCATACTCACAGTGTATGAGGATGTCCTGAATCCGTCCATGCATGCCAACATCCGCATGCTCTACAAACAGAGATTCTTCACCGAAAATTCTAGCCGCCTCACAGAGGGATTTCAAAATGCATCAGCAGGTAAGTTTATATTGCAACTGACAATGTTATATCCAATTTTATGGTTTTGGAGATTTTACCAAAAAAGATAAGTTTTTGAAATTAGCAGTGTTTGGATTGTTGCTCAATTGTGAAATGCATGTGTATGATATTGAAAAATGAGCAAAAGTATTGATAAGCATATTAACAAATGTTTTTTAAATGATAGAGCAAAGGTGCAGGAATTAATAGATAAAGGTATTGACCAAAAAAGCAAGGAAATCAATAATGCATTTAAATAAAATAACTGAAACAAGTGTATCACATATAACAAACAACTGGTTGTTTTTCCAGGGACAAAGAAGAACTATCTGATAGCCCTGTCCCACTGTCTGCAGTCTCTACCCAAGTCTGTCCTTGTGAGAGAACTGCCTCAGGTAATCATAGACTGTAAATTTTGGATGGCCAAGAAAAAAACTCTTTTTCACTTACAAAGAACTTTATGTACAAGTGTATATCAATAATCTCCTTTGTATTTTCAATTGTAAAAGACCATTTCCTGTTCTCCATTTTGGCCCAAGAGATATTTATGTAATTTACCCATTATAGATGAGCCCACATGCAATATATTAAAATATCTATTAGGCAAACAAGCCAATCAGAATATTTGAATATTATGATGTCTTTTGATTGTTCCTCTTGTCTATTCTACATGTGCCGTATTTTTTTTTGTCAGTTGTTCCCCTTGCTGGTCCAGTCCTTGCTGTGTGATAACGTTCAGTTACAACAGTCCACTATGGACGCGCTGTGTACAATGATCACTGATGCCCCCGACTTCCTGGTCAAACATGTAGACTCGGTGATCCCCCAGCTCCTGAAACTGACCACCTACAAACCAGCGATGGTAAGCTTGAGAGGTTGATGTCAGTAACGATAATATAACAATATAGTTTCATGAACAAAAAGTATGCGTTTTAAAATTAATAAAGTCAGTTTTATAAACACTGATTTAAAATTTCATTTTTTGACTAAGATAAAAAAATAATGACTGTGCTGTTTTTCTGGCTAAAAACTTCACAATTTATTAAGCATTGTATTTCCTCTTTAGTTTTAATGCTTGATTTGAGAATGGGAATATCTCAGTTTTCTTTATGTTATGAACCAGAGAGGTTCTAGTATACAGAAAGTAACTGACTGGCTCGTATTTACAGAGGGTGCGGACTTCGGCCCTGCGATGTTTGCTGGAGCTTGTTTCCCTGCCCGCCCCTGTGATCTTACCCTACAAACCCCAGGTAGTCAGGTCACTGGAGGGCGTGCTGGACGACAAGAAACGACTGGTCAGGCTGGAGGCTGTGAAAGCCAGGAACGAGTGGTAGGTTCAAAGGTCATCTTGATTTGGTTCAAAGGTCATATGATAAGGTTCATAGGTCATCTGATTAAAAATTTGATGGTGTCACATGTCTTGGGCAAAATCTTTCTTTTTTTTTTTTTTGTTCAAAGTTTGTTGTAATTAAAGATATGGCATTTATTGCAAGAAAATCAAGCAAAAAGGTTTTGCATAATGACACTTTTATGTTCTGTAAATATTAAAACAGTTACTGTAAATTTACCAAAACAGAATGTGGGATTTATTGAAGGAAAGCAAACTTTTTTTTATCTAGGGAGGTTATTGTGTGATATTGAAACTTCAAATTTCAACTACTTTTGAAGAAGTAAAATGTACTAATATATAGCTATATAATTCGAGCAATTTTATTTTAATGGTTTTAAAAAAAAATGTTTATAAATATCATTAATACGTAACATTATTATCATGACAAGTACTTTTCAAACCTAAGATGGATTTTACATCTCATTTTGTAACAAGTTTTGACTCTTGAAATGTTCTATTTCAGGTGTCTATTGGGAGAACCTGGTGGAAAAAAGTGACATGAAAGATAAATAGATCTAAATGAATAAATAAAAATAGTTTCTGTATATTAAATGTAAATAAACTTGTACAGATGTATCTCACCTAGCATCGCTGATTTAGCTGTCTAATGTTAATATTGTGGTATATGCTGTGGTATAAATGTACCTGTATTTGGCAGAGGCCACATATTTGCGAGATTTGCTTATAATAAATATGTACTGTAAAACTCTTGTGTGCAGTTTTTTTTATGCATTCCTATATTAATATAGGACCATTTGCTAAAAAGATGGGACCAATTGCAATAGCTTAACAACGTGTTTGGGGAAACCCCCACGCTAGTATCGCGCTATCATGCATGGAACATAATTTGCATGCATATCGGCTTTAAAACAAGGTTTCCTGAAAGTTATGGATAAGTGGATTTTCTAAAACTTTTCAGATAGACAACAGAGGTCTACTTATAAAGCAACACAGTCACTTAGAAAAAGTGCCTTATTTTACGAGTTTAATGAACTGGCGTACCCCTCGGGTGAATGTTAACCGCCCTATTAGTTAAATATTATTACCCGTTCGTAGAGCTTTCTCAAGTTACGTCTCATTATATAGAGAGGATAGAGTAAAGGGGTGGGTATTTCTCTGGGGTTTTTTTTATCTGTAATGCAACATTTGAACATTAAACGACAATTTCTTGTTAAATGTGTTAAAAATCCATTAGAATGTATTTTACTTTATCTTCCGACTTTTACGTATAAATATTTACATTTTCCAGTGTATTTGTTTGTGATACACTACGAATCGTTTTTGTACTATACATTCCAATAAATTCGAATGAAAGATACTTTTATCGTGTTAAATTGTAGAAATTATTTTTATTATTATATATAAAAAATAAAACAAAACAAAACCTAAAACGCACAAAGTTTGACAACAGATATAAATGTACAAAGAAATTGACACAAAATTGCTCTAGAAATAATATAACCAAATCAGAAACTGGAATTTGTTATTGATAAGATGCTTTTTAATGTTAAGGATGCTTTAAGAAAAATAACAAGAGGCAAAAACAATATGGTTTTTAGAAGAAGATTTTTAAAGAATACCAACGAAGGACTCTATGATATGGAAATAAATTGGCCCCCTAATGAACATAATCATTTTCTGTAATTCTTTCTTTTCTTTGTACACAAATACATCCAAAACTAATAAGGGACACACATATTTTCCTTGTTCAAGGTGTCGCTCTATATTTCCAATCCGAAAAAAAATACGAAAATTATCAATTTTTGAATGATTTTGATTAAATCATAAAATTGCGTAACTTCTGACGTAATAAACTGCCGATGGATGCAAACAATTAAATAAATACCGGTAGATAAAAAAAAATATGTTTTATCAATGTTTCTAAAATATAACGTAACAATTTAATGTACCCGAAACACTTAAAGAAATGGCGAATTATGGGGGCCATATATGACCTATATGATATACATGTATAGTTCTTTTCAATAATTTTTAATCATATCACATTTAAAAAGAGTGTTGCCCTTCATTTTAACAAATTTGAATCCCCTTCATCTTATGTTTTTTGGCCAAGTTTGGTTGAAATCGGCCCAGTGGTTCTGAAGAGGAAGTCGAAAATGTAAAAAAGTTTACAGACAAACGAACAGACGAACTCAGACGAAAGCTATACCATACAATTGAAAATTGAATTATATTACTTTGAATGTATATAGATACGACCTAGATTCTTGAAATTGCATTTACCACGAAAAGAGAAATTTCAAGTCACATGTACAACAAGAATGAAACGACTTTAATAAATAAAAAAAAAATATGAAAACCAATCTTTTTATATATTTTGATATATTGCTACAGAAAACAGCTACATTTAAAAAATAAATTCGTGATTTTAATTGTGGATATATCTACAGTTATGTTGGATACAAAGTATGACAAACTTCAGATGCTAAAAGTCAATGAACATTTATTTGGCTTGAGCAAACAATTAGTTTATTTTAAAGAAAATTCATTCATTTTTAATATCACACGACAAATATAAAGAGGAGATAACTCGTACCCTCTTTCTGTAGTTCACAAGCTATATATTTTATTAATTTCTACCACTTTTATTAAAAATCGAATAACGTGTTTTAATTTATACATTCAACTAACAAATTTTAACATTTCTGTTATTTTCTATTGATAAACTTAACCTTTTTATATTTAATTTAAGAGATAAGATTATAAAGAAATTATCATAAACATCATCATATAACTGTAGACGTCTGTTATAAATCGTAGACATTTTGTAGGTACCTTATGTACACGTTACTACTGAATGTAATAGACGGTATTCTTTTCAAATATCTCTAGAAGGCGACTGCAAAGTTGCCTAAAATAAAAAAGATAGGACAATCACACTCATTATTACATAATACAATCACACCTATATAACATTAATATACTGGTATTTAAAGGTGGTTATTAATATTCCATACAGAAATACCTCACAATATCATATTCTTTTAAAGGAATAACGATTTATAATCTGAGAGTATTATGATGTGAAAATTTTGGTCAGTGCGTGATCAAATCCAATAAAGCCCGGGGGGCCCTATGATGGATTTGATGACTTCATTTGGATTGAGAAATTGCGAACCAAGATCGTAATGTGCTTACTACGGCCCTTTTTGCATGCTTCTGTAATCCTTGTAGAAAGTCTATAGATGATTGTAATTCTCCTGAACAGGAATCAAATATTGACCTAAGAACATTTGTATGCTTCTATTAAGTTTACATTTTTCGGCAGAATATTATCACACTTGATTTAGCTGCGATAAATAAGGAATAAGGAATCACTCTTAAAGCTGAACACCGCTCGTAAATAGGCACTGTCCGCCATATTTCTCTTTAATCACTGCTGTCCCTACAGCTGTACAGGACAGACCTCTAAACAGTTCAAAGTACTTCGCTGTACAGGTCTCACCTGTGTGGACGTACATTTTGCGTCGCCGTGTTACCCGGTCGCGATGAAATTATCAAATTTTACACACTTTTTGAAGCCAGGAGAATACTTACATCAAATAAATAGGTCAATGCATTATTTACGAACAGAAAATGAACATAAGATAAGAAAAAAATGCATAGAATCTAAAGACCACGAAAGGAATACTACATGTCGGCCACGAGGTGTGCAATCGGTATAACGAAATCGAAGGGTTTATATACCTGAGGCGTGTTCAACAGAGCGAGCGCTCGCGATCGCTCGCCAAAATTTGTGTTGCGGGTATAGGGAATTTTGGCGAGCGCTCGCGAGCGCTTGCTCTGTTGAACTCGCCTCAGGTATCTGTGTGACGGTGCCTATTTACGAGCGGTGTTCAGCTTTAAGTATTATGAGCTCTAGGTGATAATTTTGGTCGGGGTGTGATCAAATCCAATGTAGCCCAAGGGGCTTTACATATAGATTTGATCACGCCCCGACCGAAATTATCATCTCTTAACATTCAAAGAATGATTCCTTATTATTTATATTTATATAATCTAGTGGCGTCGGAACCAAATTGAAAGGGGGGGGGCTAGACTAATCCTCAGATATCTTGACAAGCAAAAAAAAAACAACCATAATTCCCAAAATTCAGAAAATCCGTATCGGGGGGGGGGGGGGGGGGGGCTTGTATATCTATAATATATGGCTCTCAATATTTCTGTCTTCTCAAGGTAAATTTTGGAACAAACCCCGCTGGCGCCTCGATTTGGCGTCATTTGAAGTTTTCGGTTCCATTTGTTTGAATACTAGTACATATATGCAGTGTTTAAAAGTGACTTGAGATGGAGATAGATTAATACAATATGTTATATTCTCCCTCACTACGTTCGTCCGAATATAAAACAATAAAATGCTACATGCATAAAATCAACAAGTACTACATATAGGTACATGAACGCTGCTCGCTAGCGTTATTTTATTTACACAAAAACACATACATGTAACAACCATCTGTCAGCCCAAAAGCAGCGCATTCGGTATCTAGCGAGCAAGCTCAGAGTGCCACGCCACAGCATGGTCCTACTATTTATATTACCCGATCACGTGACCCGAAACCTATTCGAGTGCGAATGAAAACCCACCATGCACATAATTTAAATATATCGCCTGCTAAGGCGGGGTAACTACTAGTACTTTGAACATTCAACACACCAGTATTTTACTATAAATTTATTTTAAAGATCATCTATATTTAATACAAGATACAAAAATGAGGATAATACACCTCCTTGTCGAACATTTTGATTATAGTATGTCCCAAGATATTTTTGCCGCATATTTTCTTGAATTATTCAATATTTTATAAATACCTCTTGATTCAGACGATGTTCATTCAATAGTTTGAAAAAATCCGAAGATTCTACAGGGATTTTGCAATGAAATTCACAATTTAGGTAGAGAAGTTAGTGGACATTATAACCATTTATTCAGTTTTTTGCCCACATGTGTGGGAGTGAAGAAGATTTTTAAAGATTTATTTCATTTTTACTAAATGGCCATATTGGCCCCACCCTAGAGCCTGAACCCCTAACACAGGGGTCATGAATTTCACAATTTTGGTACAGGGCTTCATGGACATTATAACCATGTACTCAGTTTTTAACAAATACATGTATATATGGGGATAGAGAAGAGGATTTTCTAAGATTTAATACATTTTAACTAAATGGCCATATTGACCCCACCCCTGAGCCTGAACCCCGGACCCAGGGGCCATGAATTTCACAACGTTGGTAGAGGGCTTCATGGACATCATAACCATGTATTCAGTTTTTAACAAATACATGTATCGGAGTAGAGAAAAAGATTTTCTAAGATAAAACACATGTTACTATATTGCCATATTAGCCCCACCCTAGAGCCTGAACCCCTGACCCAGGGCCAATAATTTCACAATTTTTGTGGAGGGCTTCATGGACATCATAATTATGCATTTAGGTTTTAACAAATATATATGAAAGTAGAGAAGAAGATTTTTTAAGGTTTAATACATTTTAACTATATGGCCATATTGGCCCCACCCTAGAGTCTGAACCCCTGACACAGGGGTCACGAATTTCACAATTTTGGCAGTGGGCTGCATGGACATTATAACCATGTATTCGATTTTTAACAAATATATATGGGAGTAGAGAAGAAGATTTTCTAAGATTTAACACATTTTTACTATATGGCAATATTGGCCCTTACTCTAGAGCCTGAACCCCTGACCCAGGGGCCATGAATTTCACAATTTTGGTAGATGCTTAATGGACAACATAATTATGCATTTAGTTTTTAACAAATATATATGAAAGTAGAGAAGAAGATTTTCTAATATTTAATTCATGTTAAGTATATGGCCATATTGACCCCACCCTATAGCCTGAACCCCTGACACAGGGGTCAAGAATTTCACAATTTTGGTAGATGCTTCATGGTTGAAACCATTGCCTTTGTTCATATATTGGGTTATTGTTGATTTGATATCAGAAATTCAAATTCGAGGGACATAATAATTTATTCGAAAATTTTAAATAGACTAGGCAGTAAGACAACTGGTCTAAAAACTGTCATACTTGTATAAGGCGTATAAGGTAACAATCAATCCTTGTTTCCATTGAAGAGGAATTTTACCATAGGACACTACTGAATTGTACATTTTCACGAGGCAGGTTACTATAGTGACTCCCTCCGTGTATGATATGCTCGTTTGTGACAGCTAGAGTCATGACCGGGAGCCTTACGGCGCTTTAGACATATGATTACAGCGCTGAGTTCCTTTGTTGCGATACTTTGTCCAGGTAAGTCTTGAATATCACTTTCACATATTTCGGTTAAACGAAGAATTTCGAGCTCTATTTCAGATTTAAAGTCTTGGTTAAATATAATTATATGACATACTTCATTAATGATAATGAAAAAGAAATCATCAATTGTGTGTTATAGACCTTTCATGGTAGTGTTATTTTTGGCCATTGAATATTTTTTGAAATTTTAAGAGAAGTCCCTAAAAGTTAACACTATGATTGATATTTTCTTATTTGTGAAAATAATAAAATTTCTTAACAATTTTAAAATGAAATACAGTTTATGAATGGCAGTGACAGTAAAAAGATACAAAGCATTGAATTTTGATTCACAATTTCTATAAATATTCTAGTCCGAATTTCCTATAACAGTGTCTCAAATCCCTATTCATGTTTTATTCAATTTCACAAAAACTGAATGATGATAATGCTAAAACATTTATAATATTAAACTAAGTATATTGACTTTACTCTGCTGGCATAAAATGTCAATGATCAAAATTTTAAGATATGGTGTCTTTTATCTTGTTCAACAAGTTTCATATTTTTCCCCAAACGTAACGAAAAAAAAGTGTGACAAAACTGAAGTACGCCAGACGGACAGACAGAGGGACGGACAGATGGACGCCGGACAAAAGTGATCAGACGAGTTCACTTAAGTTTTCAGCTCAGGCGAGCTAAAATGAAATCTTATAAAGCATTGTTGAAACCTTTTGAGGGATTCCCGATCGATGTTAAAATAAGGCTTTATACCAGAGATTGTCTTGGTAAATGCTTACGTGTCCAGGAATGCTGAAAATTGAAAATTGCCACCAAAAAAGACCTACAAAATTAATTACCATGCTTCTTTCTGGAGGAAATTCAATACAGATACACGTACATCGTTTAGGAACCCTGTCGGCGTCAACTACTGCAGTGAGAAAATCTGGCTATTTATATATGCGATGTTTACCCATTCGGAAGATGGTCAACTGCTGGAAAAGCCACAATTCCTTGTACAAAGTGCAAATCAATATGCTCTAAACGTCTGCTGCAACACGCTTATTAAGCTTCTTTTTTTGACATTATGCATTGATACGAAATGTTCATGAACTACAAAAAATGAGTAGATATTGTGCCTTATATTTGAGAATATTTTTACTCATCCTAATTAAGTAGCCATCAAGAATGAGACCACAAAAAATTCACAGTGTTCAATGCTGTAATTAGTTCTAAAATGTATATCTAGACAGACAAAATTAATTTACTTTCTCATGACGGTGAATAATAACGTAAACTTCATTACAATTTGTTCATACATGTATATTTATGTACATGATTTTGAAATTATTTACAAGAAAAAAATTAAAGCCAATCAATAACTATAACATAAATGCGTTTTATAAAACAACAGTTTTTATACTGCTTTACAGGGACATTTTTGAAACAAATCTGGTTCCTGGCTTGCGAAAAACAATTTAGGAGAGTTTACTTACTATACATTTTTAAGCTACCGTATACATAGAATGTTTTCGTTCTCAGTTGTTATTTTCACATGCAATGGCATTTTTTTCTCAATGCTCCTTCAACTTCGATTTCAGAACATTCCAAGAAGTCCATCATAAGTGTATGATAGATAGATCTCTCCGTCGTCCAATACTACCAGCAAGTTTTCATCTTTCAAAGTGAAGACAACGATGTTTGTTATCAAGTCCTACTCTGTTGGGGTGTCAATAGCCTATGAAATCCAACAATAAACGATTGTTAAATGAAACATAATTTTAAAAATTCAGAAGTTTCATTATACTAGGTTGAATTACTTTCGAGGAACATTTAGACTAGTCTATTCAATTTCTACGATTAATTTTAGCAAAGAAATGTATATTAACCTCTATTTGTGTTCGGCTTGTTGTTGACAATGATTTGTCATTGTTGTATGACTGTACAACAACATCGGTGATCCTGACATGTTGTCCCACAGAAACAGGTGTACATGATAGGTCTCGCCACAAAAAAACTTTACATTTGGCCGACTTATCCTTCAGAACAAGGGCTTTAATTTTTACATCCCTTCCCCGTACTAGTACTTTTCTTGTCATTTCCTCCTGTAAAAAATTAATATATGTTAAAATGTAACAGTAAGTAAGTTTAGTTTAAAGCAGGTTATATCTACATGTATATTACATTTTACAGTGTCATTCATACAAAAACAAAATATACGGCAATTGAACAATTATGTACGAAAATTAATAAAATTGTTACTAACTGCAACCACCTGTCCTCTGGTAGACATCATGGTTTTCACATGTGATTTCTCCACATCGATAAGTGGAGACCCTGGGGATGTGGGTGGGACTGCCAATTCCAGTGCTGTCCTGTCATGTTCAGCTGACACGCTGACAGGACCAGTCTTACACACTCTTGACTTGCTAGTTATGGTGATGGAATTGTTTGGCTTGACAATTATGTTCATGAACATAATAGTACTCCCAACTTCCATGTTTCTTAGCTTTTCTTGATCGTAGACAGGGCACTTGACAGCCATGGTGCTGTCAGCCACACCAACATACACACGTCTCCTTTCCTCGCGACTTTGGTTCACATTACTGCTTCTCAGCAGAAACGCAACTTGTGGCAGATAGGGTTTATCTTTTTTCATTTTAAAAAGATTCTCCGATGTTGGCATCTGAAATCACAATTGTGAGAATTCTGAAATTTATTAACACAAAAATTCCAAAAAGTTCACTAATAAAAGCTACTGTATCATGTATCCCTCTACAGTACTGAAAGCAATCTAGCTAACTTATACAGTTAAATTAATTTCAAAACTTTTTTATTCAATTAATGCAGAACTATGTATACTGGCTTGTGGTCATAATAATACGATTCTTAAGTGCCAATCATCGAAATATTTTCATTGTTAATATTTGTGTACATTTGATCTTATATAGTTCCATGATTTGGAGTAGGTTTATCAATCGTCTTAATTGGTAACTCTCTTTCACATATTCAACTAAACTTGTGCTTTCTACTAAATTAATTTAAAATCTCCCATTTTGATAGCGGGCTTCTGAAAACCATCACTTTTGCCTTACAATTTTTCAAAGACCTTTTTGTATGAATGAAAAGCAGCCTTTTTTGGAGGACAATACACAAAACACAAGAATATATCTATATATACGATTTTCAAATTGTCTACTACAATTTCCATCCCAAAATAGTTCATATTTTCGAAACATGTTGCTGACGTATGATACACTGCAATGCCAGGATATGGTCTGTTATCTGTATGATAATTTCATCACATCTAAACAAGTTATACCCATTTAAGTTGTAATTTATTGAGAGATCTGTTATTTGTCATTAGACGGATTTCTGAAAAAGCAAGCATGTCTACAGCCTTCGTTACAATCAACTTTAAAGAAAGTGGGCGCTTAAGATGTAGATTCGGCAGGAATCTGGGCGCACAAGAAGAGTGAAAATTTCATTGATTAATTTTGGACATTTTTCGAATTACAACCGTTATTTGGTTTCTGTTGGACGTAGAATGGGCAGAAAAATGTTTGAAATGCAAAGTGTTTTGTCATAATATGGGCCTAAATATAGCAACACGGCGGAATTGATGCAAAATCGTACTTATTTACAGCTGTTTTTAAATGATTCTGATGTCTCTGGGTCTTCTCTCCACAAATTTGAAACTTGTAAAGATGACTTAATTCAACATTAAAAACGTCGATTTTTAAAAAAAGATGGAGAGATGACCCAGAGATGACTAATTATATACTTTTTTCAAAATATTTTTGGAGGATAATAAAACAAAGTCCAGAGATATGACAATATTGTCCCCAACATTACTTTATACCGCAATTTCAAAGTCTTGCATGGCTCACTGGTTTCGTTCTGGATTTTAAAGTCATTAACGAAGTGTTTTGGGTTCAAATCCTGCTCGAGACTCAAAATACCTTTCTTTTTTTTTTTTACTTTTTTTTAAAATGTATGTTGATATAACATTATGTTGAATTATACTAGAATACCGGTATATTTTAATTAGTCGTTATTGATTTCTGCCGTATGAACACTATTTTCTGTTCTTATTACTAGTTTATTTATACAGTATAATTGAATTAAAATATATATGCATGTGTATTAAAATTTCCAATATAAAGTTTTATCGGTTTACCCCTCATTTCCCTTTTCAGAAAGCTTGTGAGTTTTATTCAATAGCCAGAATAGACTTGTACTTAATCTCTCAACACAATCAATTTTTTTGTTCAAACCTGTACATAGCATTTCGAGGATATAGACATTTAAACCCAAATTGGTTCGTGTCGATGGTTCCTGCAAACTCACTATCTTGTGCGCCCAGTTTCTTTGGAAATTCCAAGATTAAAGTTGGAAATTCCAACTTTAAAGTTAGAAAAATACTTCAAAGTTGGAAATTCCAACTGTTAAGTTGGAAATTCCAAGATTAAAGTTGGAAATTCCAACTTTAAAGTTGGAATTCAAAAAATATATACATTTGTATATAGAGTGGCACTAATACGCTTCCGTAGTATTGTTATACCGTTAATCGTTTAAAATTGCCCCTGAAATTAATTATCAATTATAGTACGTATATATTTTTTCACAAATAATAATTGTGCATTGGTGTGCACTAATTCACTAAATATAAAATGATTCTACTAAGTAACGATTTCGTACTAATGTGATTTATTTCAAAATGTTAAGACACTCCCACCCCAAAACAAACACAAAATCACCAGACAGGCACACAAATCACGCTTCGACGACAGTTTAGATATTCTAATTTATGATTTCATCGTTATTTGCTAAGAATCTCATTCTTTCCTTAAACATGCAAAGAAATATCTTGAGACGCCCTCAGATACGACTCTGAAAAATTCAAAAGCATAAATTATGGCTGCTGGTTTGTAGTTTCAAATAAAGGTATTACGCAACCCTACCTTACACTTTGTTTTTTTGTCCATTATAAATCGATACAACGACTTGCACGTGTTATTAATTTATTACAATCGATTCACAAGAATCTTTAAGTCAGTTGCCACCTGGAATTGCCAGATCAACTACGAATGTGCAACAGGTAATATATACAAAGTCATGTAAGGTTTCAATTAAATGTAAATGTTATAATTGTATTTTAAACTTTATGTATTACCCCCAGGATGAATATATAACTTTAAGTTACTACCGAAAAATATGTATAAATACTAGTATATAACAGTTTCCTTTTCATCCTTTTATTGATATTCTTCTGCAATGGTACTTTTAATTACTCACGTACTTACTGTCCCGTGACACCTTTGGCATATAGGGCGTTTTGGAGTGTGCCCTAGCTTCTCCTTTGTTCTTTCATTTCGGCTTCCACTGTCTACCGCCAAGTGACTTTGGGCCTTCCTCTCTTCCGTTTCCCTCTGGGGTCCAGAGGAGAGCTGTCTTTATAATGCCATCCGAGTCTAAGTACATGGCCAAGCCAATTCCAACGTCTTCTGAAGATGATTGTGGCCATCTCCTCTTGCTGACACCTGTCGAGACGGTCCTAAATTGAGATGGTCCTAAATTGAGATGGTATTGGACCAAAAAAGTCTTAAGATCCTTCTCAGGAAAGTTGACAGTTTGCTTAGATCTCTCTCTGTCATTCGCCAGCACTCTGGTTCGTACAAAAGGATAGGTAGGAAGCAGCTTTTGTATAGCTTTAGTTTTGTTCTAGTAGTGCACTGACTAGATCTCCAAACAGTTTGTAGGTTGTAATTTAGATGCTGTTCTTGCGTTGGATAGTCTCTGTTCGATATCAGTCTCTTCTCCATGGCCACCATCTGTTGTTACTTTGCTATCCAAGTACGTAAAGGTGCTTGTATGTGGGAGGATGTGATCGTCCACTTTGACAGCTGTTGGGTTGTTAACATTTAGGGTCATGACCTCTGATTTTTTGGTGCTTATCTTTAGCCCAATGCTTCCTGCGTACTTGTGGAGTCTGTTGGTCTTGTCTTGAATGTGCTGGTCGGAGTGGAAGAATATGTCTATGTAATCTGCAAAGTCCATGTCTTCTAGTGTCGTGAATGTACCCCATCTGATGCCTCTCGGGATGTCAGATGTTGTATTCTTCATGATCCAGTCAATGATTATGATAAAGAGTGTTGATGACATTACACATCCTTGACGGACTCCTGTTTTAACATCAAACTCGCTGCTGGTGCTTCCAACTCTGCATCTGAAGTTGACATAAAAACTCTTGATAATATAGTCAGATAATTTTTCAGAGAGTGTCCCTATGAATGCTGTCGAAGGCTTTTTTTCAAAATCAATAAAATTAATATATAATTGTCGTTGCCATTCTGTACACTGTTCTATGGTGTTTCTGTGTGTAAATATTTGATCAATACATCCTCGCCTTGGTCTGAATCCAGCTTGTGTTTTACGCAGTTTGACATCCAAAGCTATGGATATTCTGATGATTTTGGGCATTATCTTTCTGGGGTTGGAAAGAAGTGTTATTCCTCGCCAAGTGTTGCAGTCATTCAGGTTGCCTTTCTTTGATATGTTAATGATGACTCCATGGTTCCATTCATTTTGTATGGTGTTTCTTTCCAAGATGTCATGAAAAATTGGCTAAGAAATTGTGGCTGTAAGTAAAGGATCTGTTTTGAATAATTCTGCATTTAAGTTGTCATATCCAGGGCTTTTCCATTTTTTAGGGATTGTATTGCAGAGACAATCTCTGGAATTTGTAGTGATTCAATGTTGATGTATAGGTAATTTGCTGGATCACTGATATCTCAGGTTCACGAGTTGGAAGTGGCCTGTTCAGTTTTACCTCAAAATGCTCGGTCCATGCAACTGTCTTCCATCTCTTTCTCTCTTGACAGCAACTTTCCTTTTTGTGCTTGACAGGTAGGTTTGGAGATGGTCTATTCCTGCCACTCACTGCTTTTGTTATTTTGTAAAATTTCCCTGCTCTCCTCTATTAGCTATCTATTCTGCTTTTGTTGCAAGGGCATCTAGTGTGCTCTCTTATCTGTGCGCAGAGCCTTCTTCACTGTGTAACAGGTAATATATTAGGTTTCGATGAAATGTAAATGTTATTGTACTTTGATTGTAATGTATGACCCCCAGGATGAATATACAAGTTTAATTTACTATCGCTGATTGTAAACCTGGTATAAATACTATATAGCAGTTTCCTTTTTATCTTCTTATTGATATTCTTCTAAAATGGGTTTTTTAAAATAGTTTTGTATATATATATGTGCTACCAATAAAAGGCATATTGGTGGTATTTGTAAAAAAAATAATCAAATTGATTATTCTGTTTGCAGCAATTTCACAAATAACAAAGACGCATAACAATGGACACCGATTTCCGTCTCCAGGACGTTATACGATGTTATGTATGTGAGTCCCCTACCCCTCTTATGTATTGTGACATTTGTCGCATTGGTTTATGCAAGGCTTGTGTTGCGGAACATCTCTCAGATGAATCGAAGGAGCACCGTGTGGTTTTGTTCAAAAAGCGTGGATCAACTGCTAATCATCTGACTTGCATCGAACACCCTACAAAGAATTGCGAACTTTTCTATGAACAATGTGACGTTCCTATTTGTGTGCATTGTGTTGCATCGCAGATGCACAAAGGTCATGATTTTCTACAACATTTTGAAACTAATATGAGCAAAGTTAAAGTCATACAGAAAGATTTGGGAGAGTTGGAAAAAATGATTTATCCGAAATATCAAGAGATTGCAGCTGACATTCAGTATCAGAAAACTGAACTCTATAACAACGCCCAAAGATTGACAACTGATATAGAAAAACTGGAACTAGATTGGCACAGAAAAATAGAGAACCTTTCCAAGACACTGAAATCTGATATCGATGAAATGTTTTGTAAAGATTTCTTAGTTTTGGATAGACAGGAAAACGAAATCTCGAGGAGTATTTCTGAAATCTTTCATAGAATTCTAGATTTAAAAAGAATGCTATATTCCAGCGATTCAACCCTAGTTGATGCTTATGTATCCAGAAATTTTAAATTCAGAAAACTGCCACTAATTCAGATCACGAAATCGTTACCGTGCTTTTCTGCAAAAGAAATAGATATGGAGGAACTTGCTCATCGTTTTGGAACTCTGTCCGCATCATCTACTGTGGTGGAAGGATATGGGTATGTCGTGTTGAACCATTCAGAAGAGAGCACATTGGCGATGCTTGAAGAGCCAGAAGTTACCGCAAAAATTGATTCTGGGTTTGGGAATGGATTGCATAACGTAGTTGCTCAGAACGATGAGGAGATCTGGACTAGTGGTTGGGACAAGATCTCAAAACTCTACAACCTTAATGGGGAACCGATAAAGTCAAAAGTTCAAACAAAGTCAGGAAACGCGCCTCAAGATATGACAATCACCGGCAATGATGATCTAGTTTACACTGATGACAAAGATGGAACTGTGAACATTTTGAAAAACACAAATATTGAAGAGATGGTTTGGCTACCGGGGTGGAAACCTCAAGGTGTATGCTCTGCATTCTCCGACCACCTCCTCGTTATAATGGTCAATGATGATTTTGATCAAACAAAAGTTGTACGTTACTTTGGCTCCACAGAGACACAAACTATTCAATTTGATGACAAGGGTCGAGGTCTCTATTCATCAAGTAGACTCACCCATCCAAAATACATTACCGAGAACGGGAACCGGGATATCTGTGTGTCTGATTGTTGGGCTGGTGCCGTAGTTGTGGTCAGTGAGGGTGGGGCACTACGCTTTAAATACACGGGTGATCCTTCTACCTCTAAGGGGCCGTTTGATCCATACGGGATCGCAGCAGACAGCCAGAGTCGGATTTTTTTTTTATATCAGACTCCAGCAGTAACCGCATCCATATTCTAGATCAGGACGGACAGTTCTTACGTTACATCGAAAACTGCAATTTGCGATCTCCAAGGGGAATATGTGTCAACACCAAAGATGAACTCTTTGTGGCAGAGTCTGGAGATGATGGTACATATGGAGGGTAATCGTGTTCAAAAATCCAGACATCCGAATATGCAATCGTGTTGATGTGTAAGCCTGAGCATGAATATGTGTAATTCTGATCGTGTAACCTATAAAACTCGGGCATAAACACGTGTAAGATTTGACTCAGCTCCTTCGCATGATGCACATTTTGCAACTTTATTGTTTACATTAGTTAATTAAACCTTCAACTCTGCACACTTTCAATCCGTAGTTTCTGCATTTGTAACTTCAGGCTCGGCAATAGCACATCTGACATGATACAAATTGACAAATGTAAAGTCTACAAGTTTGTCGAATTTTGACATGACCTTATATGGAAACAGTGACGTCACTGATAGAAAAAGGCTAACTGCAGGTAAAGGCATGCCGTAATCGCCGGAATAGGGACGGAATACATAAAAAAAAAATATTAGGTAAGCCTATAATCATATTATCTCTGGATAACAAAATTTCATAGAGTATTATTTTTCGGAAAATTAAATTATGAGATTGGTGTACATTTTATCAAGAGAATGTATAAAAGATGCGAGTAAAGAATTCGATCGGCTTCAGATATCCTCTTAGAACTGAAAAAAATTACATTAAATGACTTTGTTTCAATACACGTGTATAAAGATATATACGCATTTTTATTCATAGGCGTCTGAACCGGGGGGGGGGGGGGCTAGGGGGGGACTTAGCCCCCCCCCCCACTTTTTTGCCAAGTTAGACCTAACCATTAGGAACATAGCAACAGGGAGGATTCAAACCCCCCCCCCCCTACTTTTTCCTCGCAACAAACAAAATTGTTCCCTAAAAGTGCATAAAGAGAATGAAATATTAATAGTGATATTGAAAATTAGAGTCATAGTAGGTATACTAGCAACACCCCCCCCCACCACCACCACCACGGATTAGGAATTTCATGATTTGGGGGGGGGGGGGGATTGGGCAGGTAAGATTGGAGTTATTGGTATACCCTCCCCCACGGATTAGAATTTTCATGATTATGGGAATTCTTGTCAATATTTTCCATGATTAGTTTAGCCCCCCCCCCTTTCAATTTGCCTCCGACGCCACTGTTATTAGAGTACATGCAGCAAATTGTTAAAGTATGGGCCTCGGCTGAATAAAGAAAATATCTCCAAATGCAGCCTTATCGCTACCACAAAGTTGTGACAAGACCCCCCCCCCCCGCGAAAAATTACACGGGGTCCGTCAGCTGAGTTGCAAAGTTATCGATAAGAAAAACAAACTATTTAAAGACATTGGTTTTGAGATTGTGATTACCCGGTAATATGAGACATAAGAAGCGACGCCCTCTTTAAAAAAAATGAATAAAAATTCCAAAGATAAGGTTAACTGTCGTGAAATTAAAATGTGTATAAATTATTTTAAGAAATGTTTCTTTGTATTGTCGGCAATATATAGGAAAAAAAGCCTATCATGCAGGTAAAAATTGACATTTTTTAAAAATTATTTTAAGCAATTATTACGGGATTGAGTATGACGTCCTGAATGTCGGTTCAATACAGACTCACTTTGTGAAGTTGTCTGATAAATTTTCTGGAGAGCTAGTATAATACAGCTTTACAGTCACTTGTGAACTAGCTGCAGGTCTGTAGCTCCCTGTCTAAAAATACAGATGGACGATCTTTGAGCTACAGTGCCTCCCATAGAAAACTTCAATTTACGGCGCACAAAAAATATGCGCTATTTTTATTATTATTGAAGATTGTGTTATTATTTATCTTTCACTTACACAACAACAAAAAGTATAAATACATGTAAAGTAACATAAATTTTTCCGCGAAAAATTACCAAATCCTTGCAGGTCGTTTATTCTAACTAATTCAGAAAAATAACAAGAGTAAAAATGGGGTACTCTATATGCAATGTTTTTGCCCAAAAATGACGAAGTTCAACAGCTGATATTTTTATATATTATCAGAAATCAAAATCCTAGCAATTTGAAATTTCTGATATATATGTATAAATGATCTGCAAAAGAACAACTTCCTATCTTGAAAACTGTTCGAGGAGTTATCGGTACAATAAGGGTACCTTTTTGACAGCCACTCTCAAAATTCTTAGAATTCAGAAGCAATGGAGTTACATGGGACCTCACGGCGGTCTTCGAACCCCATGCCGCTCAAAATATATTTACCCCCTTAGGAAATTTCTTGATCCGTCTCATTTCTAGAAAAGAGTACGCATTTCAAAAATTAGCGCATTCGTCACATCGGCAACGATTTTTTTTTCTACATGAACCTCTTCCTGTTTGGTCCAGTTTCAATCATACCTCAATTTTTTTTTCTAAAAATAATACTTGTGTTTTCGATAGAAAGGGTGTCGTTCATTAAAAGCTTATTGCAACAGTTTAGCTGAATATTATGTTTATTTTTCGTTCATCCCGGTCCGGCGGTTACGGCATGCCTTTTCCGCAGCAAGGCAGTTGCCATATAAGGTCATGTTAAAATTCGACAAACTTGTAGACTTTACATTTGTCAATCTGTATCATGTCAGATGTGCTATTGCCGAGCCTGAAGTTACAAACGCAGAAACTACGGATTGAAAGTGTGCAAAGTTGAAGGTTTAATTAACTAATGTAAACAATAAAGTTGCAAAATGCGCATCATGCGAAGGAGCTGAGTCAAATCTTACACGTGTTTATGCCCGAGTTTTATATGTTACACGATCAGAATTACACATATTAATGCTCAGGCTCACACATCAACACGATTGCATATTCGGATTTACAAGTCTACATGTCTGGATTTTTGAACACGATTACCCTCCATAGGTACAGTCAAGAAAATAAAATATACCAATTGAAACAAAATTTATACTAGAATTAAAGGTGCGCTGAAGTTTCATTTTTGACATTATATTGTTGCATTAAATACGTAAAAAAACAGTTGGAGATAATGAATTATAGTAACATAATCATGCTTTTTAAGAATATTTTGATCGATTTTAAAAAGCCGTCGTCAGCTAGAACCAGTACATGGGATGCGTTCTATTCGTTCAGTGTATCTTACATGGCCATCAAATAGTCAATTTAGACAAGCTTGTTATGGACTTACTGTAGCATTTGATAAACCTGGTGTAATATGGAGGCTATAAGACTAGCTCGATTAGAATTCTACAAAATTATAATGTTTGTCGCTCTTATGTTGGGAACTTGATGAACACACGGAGAGGAAAATACAGAGGTCAAACTGACCTTACATGTTTTAAAATAACTGATGAGTAAATAAATGTTCAACACTTTACGCGTAGATTCCATCGTCGCATTAACAGTTGGCAAGTGTCTGGCTACGAAACGACAATGTATACAATTACATGTACCTCTACATGCTGAAACTTTCAAAATGTTTCTGAACAATAATTAAGGTCTGTATTGTAATACCCGGTAACAATTTAATCATGAATGTACGCGCAGTTCATTCTTGATGCTTATAGTAAATAATTTTTGTACTTCAATGTGTGCCAATTAAATAATTTTCAACAAAATTCTTTTAAAAATCTTTTTTTGAAGGAGAGAGAAAGAATGCGATGCGTAATGAACCTGCTTTATTCATTTCAGTTTGATTTATTATACTAAGTGTTTGCATACTGATGTATGCGTTTCCTCTTATCGAAAACAAATTGACTATATACCTTTATTTGCGGAGGAGGCAAACCCTTTAGTTTACAATCAATTTCCATTTATTTTAGCCTCGCCCTGTTCAAATGAAAACAAAGGCTTTAAAATATTCCAGTGCAGTTACGGTGTATATGCAATTAAGTACAACCTTTGTGGTTGGTATTTAGATCTGGAATATCTCCGTAAGTCGAGTATATCGTAGGTTTGTGAGTAGCGGAGCGGACTTGAGTTGGAGAGATGGATCCTGTAAGCGCCTGGTTTACACACTAAAACATCCTGACCCATACATATATCCTATAGTAATATACATATCATACATTTCTCTCATTTTGACTAAACATTGGGATTGGTTTTTCTCTTCTTGATTTTTCACAACTAATATCGTTTACCTCTTATATGAGTATACACGTGTAAATATATGTAGTATGGGGATGGACTATACATGCATCGGATGATGATACCAATAAAGGCATGTATATTTCACTCTTAATTTTTATTTCTAAAATTACATCTGACCATATAGTCATATATTTCTTCGTAATAAATTCAGATGGTGTTGCAAACTATATATGTTGTTTTGTGTGACGCGATCTTTTTTTTTTTTCTTTTTTTTTCATATGTTTCGTTTAGTTGTGTTTGGGTCTGATGACATAATTTTTCACTGTTTAACATCACTCGCGTGTACATATGCAAATAGACATCTTTACTCAGTTTGTAAAACTTGTCTACTTGAAAACTCCACTGAGCAATCAAAGAAAATTAATAATATATTTTGCAATTGTTTAAACTTGCATTGTGTTATGATTAAAGGGAGAGGACGAATCAAGTTTTTTATAACTTGTGCTCAATTCCATTGAAATACAATATATATAATGCAATAAAGTATGTTCAAATCAAATCAATTAAAGATTAGGTTATAATACCGTGTCCTCCTCGCGATCGTCAATTTCAATATATTCAACGAATTTTGATAATGGCACAAATGTCAGTGGTAATCTTTAAAGAATGAAAGAGTTTATTTTATCTTTCATATTTCCCTTTCTTTCATTAATCAATCTAAACAATTGAAATCCCACTCATTTTGCACCTTCTATGTAGGCCTATATCGGGAATTCACGAATTTCATATTCCGAGTCTAATATTACAATCTCCAAGTACTTGACATGGTTTCGTATAAATATGAGCAAACATATTCAGTCGTAATTGATCTAAGGTATTTCAAAAATACTATATTTAAAAAAAACATGAAAATTGATGAACAGTTCCGACATCTTATTAGAAATTCACATTCGTAAACAATGGCGCCATGGCAGCATCATAAACTTCCGGTTCACGTACACGCACTGAAACATGGCGAAAGATAATTCTTTTGCAGGGCCATAAAAAAAATCCTCATTGACAATGTGATTGAATGACGTATAGCAACGTTAAGTACACGTTAATTCGTTGTTAGCTGTGGTGGTAAGTGAATTGTAAATTATACCTTGTTATAGCCCTGCGTGCTTGAACTTCTATTCATATGTTCATCATGTTCATAATCCATTCATTGACAATGTTGACATTGCATTGTTGAGCAAAATGAATTAAAACCTTAATTTTTGTCGAAATTTGATTAAGTTAGAATGTATACTTTGAAATTTTAATGCAAGGTTACTGGTCCAAATCAAACTCTTGTTAAAATTGATGACCCTTTCCCGACGTACACGCAGACAAAAGGGAATAATTTGCATTGATTAAAAACAATCAGATTTAAACATGTATGACAACTTATTCAATTTAGGTACTCTTCTCACCAATTAAATACATTAGGTTGATTCATATGTAAATAAAGAAAAAAAAATACTGTCTTGATTTATTTAAGTTTTAAAAAAGTTATTTTTATCTGCAAGGAACTTGTAAAAATTGTTTTTATTTTATTTTCATTTATTAAGTAGGCAAGTGTTATTGATCCAAAATTCAGACAATAAAAAAAATGGCAGGTGTTGGAATGGACACAAAGATATACCCCTCAGAGAAATATGACAGGGTTCGATTTTCTTCGGACCAAGGGGGAGCTGGTCCATCGGCCATGAATTTGAAAGAAAGAAAAATCCAACAGGATCGGTTTTATGAGGTGCAATCAGCTTTGACACTTGAGGAGGCGCGATACTCAGAAATGCGTAAAAAGATCCCTGGACTTGGTCGCATTCCTAAAGATCGCATTAATACACAGAGCCAGGATTTGGAATTTCAGAAGGTTCATGAGATAATGATGATACAGATGTTTGAATTTTGTTGTCTTTATATACAAGCAGCTAATATTTGAATTTGAAGTTAATAATAAATTGATGACATGAATATTATTTTGTAAACATATATTTTTATTATCAATATTTTATAATTATTAAATATTTCGAAGGAATAGAATACATTGTGCATCTACTTTTAGTGCAGAAAATTGATAATATACAAGAACATGTATATTGCTTTAATTTTGTCAGAGAAGAGAAATCATTTGTGCTCTCTCAGTTAGCTGAATAATGTGTATTTACTTTTTTAGAGGAAACAAGACCATGTGGTATTTGTGAAGCAAAATTTTCGACAAATTGAGTGTAGCAAGTTTGTGCCAGACCCTAAAAAGCTTGGAGTGAAGAAGATCAGGGACTTAAAGTAAGATTAACTTAAATGAAATAAAATTTTTATTGCTAATCTCACTGAAATAAAATTTGTGAATAAAACATGTAAAAGTTAAAATGAAAATCTTACTGCAAATTGATATGAATAACCTAATAACATGAATAACAGTCAAAATGAATGCATATTTAAATGTTTAAATTTGAAGAAATAATAAAAATGAAACAATCTTTGTAATAGTACTTTTAAATTCAATATTTAATACTGTTTATCTAATTTTCTGTCAGATGCCACTGTGGAGAAATTTTGACAGAGCATGCTGGACTTTCCAGTGCTCAACCAATGAACAATGTTCAAAGGGACATTGTGGAGGCATATCTTATTCCAGAGAGTAAGTTTCCCTATCATTTAAACATTTTGATGAAATGGGAAATAAAAATAAATATATTTACCAAACATTTTAAACACAAATTTTTACTCAGTCAGACAGGTATAATGAAATTTTTGTGAAATTTGTGAAGATTTGAAGAATAATTGTAAAAAGTGAAACTTTTATAACAAGACAATTCATTACGCTGAGATCTTTAAATTTCAAACTTTTCATCTGTTGCAGAGTTGAGAAGCCACATAAATCGGGAGACCCTCTTCAAAGCTCCTCCAGAAAATTTAGCCTCACTTTTACACTCAGTTCCCTGGAGTAAAGAGGATGCGTTCCGGGAAAACATCTGTACAACATTCGGCAAAATCAGTTTTGTGAACAATGACAACTCCAAACCTGCCAAGGTACACAGATTTAACTTTATTCAGTGCATGCATCTCTTAGAATATACCCGTACTTAATGAATGCTACTGTAATATAATAAACTTGAAAAATCTATAGAGTATAAATCTTCAATTTTTTATATATATAAAGTCTGAATGTTAATGAAATTGATGTCACAATTATTTCTATTTTCCGTCATTAGTATCATTGTCAATGACCCTTATGCAATAACATTAGGAAAAAAGAAGGTATTGAAAATAAATGAAGTACAGGTTCAGGTGAAGTTAAAAATGAGCCACTGTAGATTTCTATTTGATGTGTGATTGTTTTAGTACAAATTAAGCTGATATGGCATGTTTTTGCCTCAAATTGTATTGTGAATTTTACTGATCAGTGATGAAAATGTTCTTTCAGTATGTGCGACTAAGTCACAATGACTCCGTAGACAGATGCTTGGAACTTATGGAGAAACACTGGAAAATAATGGAACCCAAACGTCCCAGCTTGTGTATATCTGTGATAGGAGGGGCAAAGAGCTTCAAGCTGGACAACAAGATGAGAGAAACTTTCAACACTGGTCTCATTAAGGTATATTGTTTGCTAGAATCTTCTTCTTGCTCATCCAATTCTTGTTCTTTTGATCTTCTTACCTGGTATGCATAATACATTTTTTTTTGGGGGGGGGGGGGGGGAGGCAAATAGTTATATAGCCAACTTTTTTAGAGGGGGGGGGGGGGGGTTGGCTGTTCGAGTTGGTCAAATTTTCCTAGTTATAAAAAAAAGGCCATTTTCAAATGAACCAGTTTTATGTTTCATGCCAGATATTAATATTATCACCAACTTTTTAAAAAAGTAATGAAACCTTAAAGAATTAACCTTCTCAACAATAAAATCAATCGTTTATCAAATAAGGATTATGAAGAAGTTCATACTTTTAAATCAAATGATTTCAAAAACAGGTTTGTAAACCAATAAGATTCTCAATGGTCTCTTTAGCGGGTACTGTCTGGAATTCTTACTCTTTGCCACCATTTATAATGTTGAGTAAATTTTCTTTTCAGGCAGCAAAGACAACAAACGCTTGGCTGATCACAACTGGGTCAAATGTCGGGGTGATGAAGGCGGTCGGGAATGCGGTCAGTGAGGGACAGTCCTTCCTGTGGGACGACGACCGCATCACCCACACCCTGCGTCTGATCGGTATTGGGCCCTGGGGATATGTCAAAGACAGGAAATACCTGGAGAGTGATGGAGATGTAAGTGCATTTAACATATTATGGTTCATTTTAAAAAACATTTTGTTACGAACTCTGCACAGTTGTATTGCTTTGGACACATCTTAGGCATTCTGTTAAACTTTTAAATAAGGTGGAATTCTTGTTTTAGATTTTCAAAGATGCATAAATATCATGCATTTGTGAATGAAAGTGGTCAGTATATATTAATTAGGTTTTATAAGGGTTATTTCACCTTAGTCCAGCTATGTGGACTATTTTTTGATTGTCATTGTCTGTATGTAGTGAAGTGCTAAATAAGCTGACATAATATTCTGTATTTCTCATCAAGCTGTTCTATACTTTTTTTTATATACAATAATTCTAAAAGTTCTTTTCTAATCAGCTTATATTTGAACATGAATACTCAATATGGGAAACGGAGGTCTTTAAGAAACATCGTTACATGTGTAACCATTACTAGACTTTGTCTATTTGTTCAATCCATAATAATCACTCGGATACATTCCAAGGATTCACCATCTGTAATTATTTTTAAATTTAGGGCTGCTTTCCAGTTCATTTCAAAACCAGCAACATTATTCAACATGGTAAGCCAGTACCATTAAATCCGAATCACACACACTTTGTGTTTGTCGACGATGGATACAGGAACAATTATAAAGGAGCGTCGGAGTTTCGTGCATCATTTGAGCAGAAAGTCTCCAAACCTACAGAGGGTAGGAAAAGAATTTTGTTTATATAAATTTTTCCTTGTTTTAATTTTATGAAAATCATTTTATATGTTTTTCCTCTTTTTAGTATTTTGACTATTTTGTTCCATATGAACAAATTCAAAGAAAGCCTTAAAAATTTATGTGTTAGAGGTACTTTTATATTCTTACAACTAATACTAAAATTCAAGGTGATTGTGATTAAAATTGCCAGCATGTAATTTTCTTGATGTTGTACTAAGTTTTGTATTATTTTCTTAGCTGGTGGGTTAGGGATACCAGTTGTGTTGGTGATCTTAGAGGGCGGGACTGACGCTATCAGTGACGCCATGGTGTCTCTCAATCACCATATTCCCGTTGTCGTCTGCTCAGGAACAGGCCGGGCGGCAGACATCCTGGCCTATGCTTATTCTCACACACGCAGCAAGTAAGAGTTATTGCCCTTGATGGTACTTAAATCTTAGACATTCTTGTAGCACTAATTTTGATCTTGTGTGATATACTTTATTTTGAGAATGTTTTGCTATCGTGACATTTAAGTCTTGATTCTTTGCCTGTTATACAAATAATAAATTTTTAAAAAATTAACTAATGGTATACAAATCCCAGAATTCAAAATACATGTTCATGTGTAGCTAATAAATGTTTTAGATATATCTAGTTCATTATATACAAAATGTACATATGTTTTGAATATAACTGCAAATCAGAAATACCTATAAGTACTAAGGTTTAGTGAACATTCAACAATTTTTTCTCAAATCTCGGATAAATGCAATATATATGTATTATCTAAATTGCTCTTGCCAATAAAATTTGGTATCTTTAAATTGTGATAAACTTGTTATATGGCCAATCCAATTTTGTGTTGCAATAGAAATAAAAAAAACAATTTCAGTATTATTCATAATGATGTAACATATACTATATCTGATGGGTGACTTTCTGTATATACTTAGACATCATGATTCTAAAACTCCCAGAAATCGGTAACTACGGCTTAGAATTTCTTCTTGCAGTGCTAGAGTGTGATTTACTTGTACCATCTGCCAATCATAATTTCATGTATTACATCCAGCTTGGAGTGTCAGTTTTTAATGTTAAACAACTGAAGCTGTTTACTCTTTAATCCAACTTTTCTGTCACATACACTGAAAGCCTGCTTGAAAATATAATTAAAGCATTTTGTTGCTCTTCACTTATCTTTGGTAAGATCAGTTGATATGAGAATGAAATCCACATGATTGTACACTTTGATGATAAATTTTTTATACAGATGACGACGATGATGAAATATCTGAGATTCACTGTGTTGTGTTATCAATGATCAATATGTGCATTTATTGATATCCAAATTCTTTACATTTTTAAAAGTCAATTTAAGACATGTTTTATATAATCTTAATCTGATGAAAGTTCACCTCTTTGACAGACAATTGCTGCTAGTAAGCATATGTGAGACTGGGAATAGATTTTCAGTGATGAACTTATTATTAAGTTGAAGATATCATTTAATATATTGTGACTGTTAGTTTAGAATATATGATAACTATGAAGCACTGACCAAAAAAATATTTTGAATTACCAGTCAATTTCATTTTGAATATAAAATTTAGCGATGAAGGCATTTCATATTTATTTTAAGTATAAAGAAAGATGGCACAATTAAATATTAAAAAAAAATAATTCCATTAACCTCTTTTTACATTATAAGTAAAGGGGAGTTGAAGCCAAAACATGAAGACAAACTGATAGAGAAGATATTTGATGCTTATGGAGAAAGATGGAAAGAAAAGGAAATAGAAGAAAATATCAGATTACATTTGACCAACGTCAAGAAATGTATGGAGCACCGGGATTTGGTATGTACCTGGTTTATGATTTATGCATTTTTAAACCAAACAGAAACTAGCCATTGTATGCCATCCTAATGGTTCAGCATTGTGTAAACATCAGTATTGTGGATTTAATGGGAGCAAATCAAGGGTCCCGTTGAAAACGGCTAGTTGCTCTTGATAACCATAATCGATAGTGCATGACTCTGGAAGAATAACAAAACAAATTCTTAAGCTGTGATAAAAATATTTTTACCGAAATCTTCAAATTGTGCATTTACAACAATGCAAGGTAAATAATTTCATTTCAAACTATTACATCCAGATTATATCTTTTCATTGATAAATTATGTCTTGAACCAAGTTATATTTTATTCTATACCAAAATCCTGGACCACAGAAATGCTGAATCTGTTAATCTAATAATCAGTTAATCTGATAATTTTTGTCGGACTAATTGACTATCAGATTAAGCGGAACCCTCTGTACTGGAATGATATATCGTTCTTATGGTATTTGTATTACTGTAGGGTTTGAAAGTATACAATATTATCAATAAAGTAAGAATTAAAATTGTTTCTATGAATTTAGCAATGAAAATGAGAATTTTTTTAATGAAAATTTTGAATATACATGTAATCAACTTCTTGAACATTGTGTTGACTCAAATTTTCAATGATTTTTATCAGATGTTGTAACTGGTTTTGTTTTATCTTCATTTCTTCAGATCAACATCTTCCCAATGAACAAACATGAAGACCTAGATATTGCTATTCTTACAGCCTTACTGAATTGTGAGTTCTTTTATTGTACCTTGTCTTATTACTGTTTAATTTTTAAACTTGGACGAATCTATTGTGGACATGTCATGGTCAAAGTTTTTTTTGGCCTGTGTTTTGAGTTCTGCAGTTTGACGAAAATCAAATATCTTATAGGAATATATGTGTAATTATCTTTATTTAGTTTCACGTTATTTTTAAATTTTCAGCCAAGGCCGGAGAGACGTCTGATGAAATCCGACAGAACCAGCTGAAGCTAGCTTTGACCTGGGACAGGGCTGATATCGCTCAGGAGGAGATCTTCAGGGAAGATGTGTTGTGGCCGACAGGTATGGAAGATCGGATTAAATATGCATGTTTTTTGAACTTCATATTTTGAACACCATCATTAATCCAAAAATATGCTTTCAAAGAAATAGTAGAAAATTTTTCCTTTCCATATCTTAAGGATCATATTTTGACCAAAAAACTCTTGATATTTGTAATTATATGTATATCAGCACACACAATGTTATGTTATATATGCAAATTATTTCTGTGTTTTTAGGAAGTTTGGATGATGTTCTGATGGAAGCCATCATGGAAGAGAGAGTGGAATTCGTTGCGCTGATTTTAACTCAAAACGTGGTGATGAAGGAGTTCCTAACCACACAGAAATTACAAGAGCTTTACGACAAGGTTAGTGTAATATAGTTATTGTAATCAATCTGAAAAATAAGAAAATGTAGTAAAAAAGAATCTGCGTACTGTTACATGTAATTCCTAATTAAACGCGAAGGAATAAATATCCGCGTAAAATCGAAGCATCCTTCGCGGATTTTAAAATCTCGCCATTATTTTCTGAGAGTTGAAAACTATAAGAAAAAAGGAGAAAAGTTCAACGTTCGCGATTTTATATTCTCGCGATTTGATACAATTCAGCGGGATGGCAGAACTAAGTACTCGCGTAATATAAGGAATTTACAGTATTAAAGTATTTGAGGACACATTTTTTGCATCTGATTCTGTGATTTCTTCAATATTTCTGATGAACCAATTTTCATGGATTTTGTTATTGAGTTGATCCATGCATGAAATCAAATGTCATTGAAGTGCATGGTCTGATAAGAAATTGTATTGAAAGAATCATTGTCAATTGATTTTTTATAACAATCCAACTGATTTCACTAAATCCACAAAAGTTGAAGAATATGCTTGATATAAATGAAAATCTTTATTCCTTTATCTAACACACTGAAAAATAGGTAGTGAAACAGTAGGTTGTACATTTTGTATACACTGATCTTTGCAGTCATTAAGTCGTATGGACTCTCACCATTTGAAGAAATTGATGCGTCGTACGATTAATAGTGAAGAGTTCTCATATGACAACTTGGCTCGCCTCATGGAGTCTCTGATGGATAAATACGACCACAATTTTGACGAAAGCAGTATTGTTGACACAGGGCCGGGGAAGAAGTTTTCCCCAGTGTTGACCAATGCTCAGCAGCATTTCAAATTCCCTTTCAAACAGCTGATGATTTGGTCCATTCTAATGTTAAGGTAGCCTTTATTTATTAAAAACTTTTTTTTTCAACTTTCTAACCTTTACATTCATACATAAATACATACATGAATATATGGGAGGGCTCATCTTATTTGAATTTTGATGCAAGAATTATGCGACATATATGCGCAATTGTACATAACATAAATGTGAAATAACTTACATTTTTCTTTAGGCAAAAGATGGCGATGTTCGCCTGGCAGATGGGGAATGAGCCAGTCACCAGTGCCGTCGCCGCCTCTAGAATTTATGGCAGCATGGCGGAGCACATCCATCGAAACGAATCCGCATTGAAAGAAAAAGTGCTGACTTACAAAGAGTGAGTCTTTATATGGCCACTGAAATAGTAATACATATTTTCAAAATGTTAATAACTGTTAGAGCTGATACATTATTGCACTGTGGCAAGGATTTTCTCACTGTAATGCCACAGTTAATAATACTACAGCCCAACAGTGATTACAGAACTATACCGACAATGTGATTTCATTGCATGGAAAGTCGCCAATGGTAACAATGATGTATATGTACTATCACAGTTGTTATATAACTATAATCCCTATCCTCATCTGGTAATATTCAGCCCCTGTGACAGTGGTTAAATTACTGTAAAGTTTTAGTAGTATTGTAACTGAAGTGTTACAGTGGTCACATAGCTGTAGTACCCATGCAGTCATTACATAACTAATTCTTAAAACACCAAAGAGTTAATATTACATAGTTGCAGAAGCCTCCATATTTCCTTTTTGACAGTGAGTTTGAGCACCTGGCCAGGAGCGTGTTGGACGAGTGTCACATCAAGCACCAGGAGAAGGCGATGATGCTGGCGGAGAGGAAGTCTCCGTCCTGGAGTTCAATGACCAGTCTACAGATCGCAGCCTCCGCCGGTAACAGGGTGAGTTCTGGCAAACGTACACTACAACCTTCTCAGTACTGGAGCAAATAATTTGGGCAATCAACTTTTTGAAAATGTCAGAAGTCTTGATAAGAAAATATTATGGAAGGACATGATGCTGATTTATGGTGTGCTATGGTGTGTTTTTTGGTACACATTTTCCATACTTAAGAATCTCAGGATTCTGGGTGAATATTACTCTATATGAGTGATTGTGGCATCATAATGGAATCTAAAATTTAAAGTAATTCACTGCTTACCTTTTTTTGCTCATTAAATTTTGATGATCTGTCAACTCAACAAAGCCAAGATTTTTATTGTAACAAAGTGTCAGAGGTTTGCATTATATGGTATGATAATTGCTCCTTATTTTAAAGGCGTACTTGTCCTCAGTGTCGTGTAAGAACTCCATTGATACCTCCTGGAATCGAGGAATTCAATCGTCCCCTTCCAAGGTAAACAAAATGTCCATTTTTATTTGACGAGTAATGTTGTATTTCTTGTGTCTTTAAAGGTATATCTTTCCTCTGTGGCTTGTCGAAATTCAATCGACGCCACATGGCGCCGTGGGATTTACTCTCGATGGAAGGTAACCCAAACACCCGCGTGAATCGTAGTCACCTTGTCTAACTATAGTCAACTTGTCTAATTAATCAATGTGTTCTGTCACCAAACTCATCTTTTTTCTCTTTTATCCCCTCTGGCATCTTGTTGTGGAGGGGATATAGCATTGCTAACTCTGTTCGAGAGCGTGTTGTGCATTTGTGTGTAAGTGTGTATTGTGGGCAAGATTGAAAGAAAACCTTAGCACTTTAAGTATATAATTCTAAACTTTGCATGTACATTTAACTTATAAGCATTATAATAAGTCAGTCATTCCTATTCATTTACACAATTATTGGTGATTTTTTCTCTAAGTACATGATATTATAGAGTATTAGACTGAGTATTAAATTATACTCGATATACTGTGGTTTCATCAATATTCGTTGAATACCAATTTTCGTGGATTTCGTTTTTAAGTTAACCCATGAAATTAAATGTTCATTGAAATGCAATTTCTATTAACATTTTGTATTGATAGGGTCATTGGCCACGAATTTACATATCATTTTTACTTTATCCACGAAAATTGATACCCTTGAATATTAATGAAACCACAGTAATTATATCATTTTCATACATGTAGTATTTATGTAGTATAATATAATATATGTCTAAATTGAGAAATTTGTATAAGTGTTAATCAACACTCTTTAATTATTTATTTGATGTTTCAAATAACTGCACAATTTAACCTGTATGTTGTATGACTATATTTTGTGTGTGTGCAAAAAACGAAAGGTGAAGGGCCAGGATACATTTTTGCTAGAATCTTCTACTTTGGAGAGAGGTTTGCATAGGCTTTGCCTGTTACCAAATCCATTTGAACTTTCAATATAATATTTTCTAATTAAAACTAAGATCTTTTACTTAATAAATTCATAATTTTAAGTTGAAGTTAAGTCTCTTAAGCCAGACCACATAAATGGGTATGATTCTTGAAATTTTGTAAAGATCATAACATTAAGTATCTTAAAGGAACTTTGAATTTCTTACTCAAAGGATTATATAATTATCAGAGATTTACACTGCATGATAAAACTCCTCACATTCAAAGCACGTACTTCTCCTTTATTATCTTCTTGAAGCATATGTCAACTTCCATTGTCTTCATGAGTGTATTATTTACATTTATAAATACAGAGGGTTCCACTTAATCTGATAGCGGTTAAGGTTCCCCTATCCTCGGCCTCAACATGTTTTTGTCATGATCGTAAAAAAAGTTATTTATCCTTCAAACTTTATGAATGAAAAAAAATAACAGAAAGAAATTCTTTGATGGTATCCATGCATTTTAGAAAGTTATTTCAATTTTGGCCACTTTGAATATGATTGAAAAAATACACAAGTTGAGATCAAATTAGAGGAAAATAGAGTTGTACTTGTGTACCTGTGGCTGGAACCCCTTTAAGCTTACCTTATTTGTGGGACTCCATGTAACCACTAAGCCAAGCAGTTCTGAAGAGTGGGTTGAGATATAAACACTATGGGACCAAAAAATTTTTTTTCTATAAATGGTAGATCTATGGTACAAATGAAAAAATTCCAGATAATTTAGACATACATGTATCGAAGATTGCTTAGGATCAGAGATTGTTAAACTGCAGATATTTCGGTTATTCAAGTATAATATTTGTGTGATATGACTGTTAAATCATCCTGTTACAAAGAGGCTCAACGATAAACATAAGAATATGCAGAGGAATTTTTTTTTATACATGTTTAACTGATTGCTTCATTGTTTCATCAATTTGATAGAGCTAGAGATTCAATTTTGGTTGTAAAATCAACCAGACGAGTGATGTTTAAAAAAGAACTGGTATTTAGATATTGGATGTAACACAGTCAAAGTGTTCTGTTGTTGTGTTAATAAAAATATGAATTGTGTTTACAAAACTAGTAAGTTAAAGTGAGGGAGATGGAACGATGTCTTTAAAAATTCTAATTTCAGCATTCTTTTGTTTACTGGTTACATGCAATCAGGGTAAAATTTTTAATAAATGGTATATACATGTAATCTTATATATGAAAGAGATTCCTATTTTTATTTTTGATTCAATCATGTTTTAATTACATATTGGAAGATTAACTGCATAAATTTGTATAGTCTTAATCATGATGAATTTTATCATTATAATTTACATTGAATTCCTTTCTCCTTTAGGTGCTGGTGACTGTATTTTTACCTTTCTTGCTGTTCACACCCTTTCTAGAAGTCAACGCAATGGGGGAGAAGAAAGCCAAGACTTTCCAGAAAATCCTTACGTTTTACACTGCTCCCATTACAAAGTTCACTCACCATTCGGTAAGTTATACACTGTTATATTTTAAGATGAAGCTAGTCTATGAATGTTTTTTTTTTTTTTTTTTTCTCTCATTTATGTTTGTAAATGTATAATTGCTATATTTACATTTAACTTTAGTATTCAGAATTGTTTTATTTTTACAGTTTGTATACATGTTCTTGGTGATCTTGATGAATTATTCAGTGTGCACATACAGTTCTTTTACATTTTTTGAGGCTCCGTTGACTAAAATTTGTTTACAGATCCTGTACATGTTCTTTGTGACTCGGTTTACAGTTTTATGCGTTCTTTACAGATCCTATACATGTCCTTTATGACTCTGTTTACAGTATTATTCATTGTTTACAGATCCTGTACATTTTCTATATGACTCTGTTTACAGTATTATTCATTGTTTAAAGATCCTGTACATTTTCTTTATGACTCTGTTTACAGTATTATTCATTGTTTACAGATTTTTTTACATTTTCTTTGTGATTCTGTTTGCAGTATTATTCATTGTTTAAAGATCCTGTACATTTTCTTTATGACTCTGTTTACAGTATTATTCAATGTTTACAGATTTTTTTTACATTTTCTTTGTGACTTGGTTTACAGTATTATTCATTGTTTAAAGATCCTGTACATTTTCTTTATGACTGTTTACAGTATTATTTATTGTTTACAGATCCTGTACATGTTCTTTATGACTGTTTACAGTATTATTTATTGTTTACAGATCCTGTACATGTTCTTTGTGACTCTGTTTACAGTATTATTCATTGTTTACAGATCCTGTACATGTTCTTTGTGACTCTGTTTACAGTATCATTTATTTTTTACAGATCCTGTATGTTTTCTTTGTGACTCCCTTAACAGTAATATTAATTTTGTTTTTCACAGATCCTGTACATTTTCTTTGTGGCCCTGTTTACATACTTTTTGTTAGTGGACTACCAGTTCTATGAAATCACGACCATAGAGATTGTTTGTATTGTGTGGATTTTCACATTCATTGTGGATGAACTTTACACAGTAAGTTTACATACTTTTACTGTAAGATATAGTCACTGAAAGGTACTAGCTGTAAAAGTGGTTTTTAAGCTGGTGGTTGAGAACGCATTTTCTATGGTCAAACAATACACGTGGGTATTAAATACATGGATGCATGATTAATCACTCTTAAGTTTTGAGTTTTTCACCACAATGGTATTTAACACAATTTTCAGCTTTTCATGTACCTAGACTAGTTTAAATTTTCTGTACATGTAAATTTCCATTTTTACAGTACTACTCAAATGCATTCAAACAAAAAAGATATTTCTATGAGTTGGGTACATGGACTAGCTTGTACGCACAGTCTTTTAAATAATATAATATTTATATCATTCTTCTTCAAAGAAATATGTTTAAACAAATAAAATTTTGTTGTAGTTGCTGACTTTTCCATCTCCAACTTTCCATGGAAAGATAAGAGACTGGTATGGAATGTTAAAGTGTGTGGACATGCTGAATCTACTGTTAGCACTCGTAGCATTCTTGGTCCGGATCATCGACATGGAGAAACATGCTGAAGAAGCCAAGATCATTTTCTCAATTAACTGTATCATCTTCTATATACGTATCATGAAGCTCTACACGGCTAACAGCAGTCTTGGACCCAAGCTTGAGATGATCAAAATGATGGTGAGTTGGAATTTGGAAATCCTGGAGGACCTTTTACAAATGTTGCAGAATTATAAAAATGTGCTGTTGTGAATGCCGGCAACCTTGCTTTAAATTTGATTCTGTATTTTCATCATAAAAAGCATTCTTTTGAATATTACTGTATGCACTATTGTAAAAATTATTACCTCCACCTTCATCTTAACCTCCTTCCCTTGGCTGTTGATGTACAGTTATATGTGAATTTAAGGGTATTGTAAGTCATTTGTTGACTGGGAATTGGGCAGAATACTTTTTTTGAGACCTTGACTTCTTGTGTCTAGTTTTGGCCCCATTTGCAGCTAATGATAATTAGATTTATGACAAAATGAATGTACAGATACATGTACAGTGTATATACACACTATTGATCAAGATGTGCTCTTGTTTTTGACAGTTTGATGAGCTGCGGATGTTTCTCCTTGTGGTAATCGTCTTTCTCCTGGCTTATGGAGTGGCCAGCCAATCGCTACTGTTTCGACAGAGAGATGCATCTTGGGATATCCTGAGAGACATTGTGTTTTATCCCTACTGGCAGCTGTATGGAGAACTGGACTTTGAAAATGCAGTGCATAGTAAGTTAAATGTATTTGTCAATGCATTGTAAGTTATTTGTCAATGCATTTTAAGTTATAAATCAGTGCATTGTAAGTTATTAATCAGTGCATTGAAAGTTATTTGTCAGTGCATTGTAAGTTATTTGTCAGTGCATTGTAAGTTATTTAGAAATAAAGTACGAGTTTTCGTGAATGTTGCAGAATAACCTTCGAGGTCAAGAAATGTTGTTTTGAAATATAAAAGCCGAGGCGTTAGCGGAATAATGTCCACGGCATCTCTTTGATCTCAGCAATAACTGTAGTAGAATAATCAGTGCATTGTAAGTTATTTGTCAGTCACTGCATAGTAAGTTAGTTTTATATTTTCGTTTCTCAGCGGACCAAGAATGTTTCGAGTCGCTGGGGAATTTCAGCAGCTCATCCATGACAAGGATGGCGTACAATGTGGCCAAGATGAAATGCAAGAAGGAATACTGGCTGGTCTACATCCTGTGTGCAGGTTACCTCATTATGGGCAACATCCTGCTCTTTAACCTTCTGATTGCCATATTCAAGTGAGTCCCTCATTGATTGATATATCATGTATATTTGAAAATGATATGGACCTTCTTAATCTTATTGAACAGTATATTAATAAGTACTGTGTTGTAATCATATTGCAAATGAACTAAAATTGCATCATATTCTGTTGCCTTTGATAGTCAAGATTAAAAGATTTTATGATATTATCTGATAGTTTGAAAATAGCTGCCAAAATTTTTTCTTAAATTTGAATATATTATTTTGGCATTCCCACCGAAGATGCTCATTTCTTTTAAAATGCTGATGATAACATGTACTTTTTTTTTCTTCATGTTTCCATCTGTAAATTTGCATTTTGATTTTGTAAAAATTTTCTTTTCTCTCTAGTCACATTTTCACTAAAGTGGAAGAGAAATCCAACGAGATCTGGAAGTTCCAGATGTACTTCTTAACCATGGAGTTTGACAACAAGACTGCCTTGGTTCCTCCATTGAGTATAATCCCCCATCTCTACCTGTTTTTCAAATGGATAGCAAGAAAAACTTGCTGCAAAAAGAGGTCGAAAGGTAATTAGCGAGTTTTTAAAAAACACTTCTATTTTATTTCTAAAAATTTTTTTTATTATATTTATGATTTATTTTTCATTGTTATTACATTTTAGGGGTACAATTTACTCAGCGTCACCTGGAATTTTTGCAACTTTTTGAGAAAGAGGAAATGGCCAACTATCTGCGGCATAAGAAATCGGAACAGAAGGACTCAGCTGAGTCTAAACTTCAGAAAAGGTAACATTAAAGTTCTAATTACATTGTGCAGATCCACAGAGCTATTGGATCAAAACTGCAGGCTACATTATAGACCAACAGCAACAAATTGAATACGCATAAAGATTTATCTTGACCCTTGGGCAATGAATTTCACATTTTCATAATGTTGATGGAAGAAGCTACCCGAAATTCATGACCCTTAGATTAGTACCCGTCCGGTAGTCCTGATGTGGGAAAAGATGGGGTTTAAATGATTTTAAACATTTTGAATGGAATTGTATAACTTGTTTTTATTCTTTGTCCCGGCCCATCAACTTATTATCTACAAACTGCGGCAGCTCTGTACAATTCAATCAAAACAAAAGGCCTATGGGCCACATTATTTACCTGAGATGTACGTACTACTGATGTGATACTGGTATATGGCTATGACAAATATTGCTCAATTTTCATATTTGAAAAAAAACACCTTTTAGAGTTGAGGAACTCTTCAAATTGGTGGAGGAGGAATTAACCGCAGACCAAGGTGGCAGCTCTTTCAACCACACTCTCATTGCCACACAAACCACCAAACTACCACGAGAGACCACATTCGAATCTTGTCCACTGGAGCCTAATGGCTGGCCCAAAACAGAGGCTGTCATTGAATTTGCCAAGAAGTTGGAAGAAAAAGAGCAGAAGGAAGTCATAGAGGAGGAGGTGGCAGAGGTCAGTAGGGGTCATTGTCATGGAGATTGTCATGGTATTAATTCAGCCAATCATAGTGTGATGAAATTGATGTTATCAAATATGATATCATAATTTCATCATCAAATTGTGACAAGGTCTTGGTGAACTGATACGGTAAATTCCCTATTTAACATTAGTACGTAATTCCGCAATTCCACTGCTTTGCATCAAATCTTGAGAGTCATAAATACATATAGCTCAAAACTCTCTGAAAAATAAATTAAACAAGATTTTAAAATCCACAAGGACTGCTTCTCATTATTTTGCGCAGATATTAATTACCCATGTTTAATAAGGAATTTACAATATATGAATCAATACAATGGTACATCCAAAAAATGTTGATGACTGCATGTCGTTACATTTAGGTATTTGATTTGTATCCACACCGCATTCCCAAATGGCGAAAATGAAAGGAGACTTCAGATTTATGAAATCTGAGATATACATTCTTTCAATGATGCTTCATAAAATAGCTTGGTTTAAATTTGTATCTGACCTTTATTTTTATATATTAAATGGAATGAAAAAACATGTTTCAGATTTTTATTTCAATGATCTATGAAGAAAATTAGGTATGAATCAAATTTGATTTCAGTGCTTTACGAATAAAATATATCCTGAATGCGTACACTCTCAAAAAACGATATTCAATATGTCTTTACCTCTTGTTTAAAATGACTCTAAGTTTTAAATAAAAAGTCGAAGCTTAAAATAATGGAAAAAAGATATATCAAATCAATTATGAAGTCATAATTCATCTAGCGCTATAATTTTTTTCACTTATTCTTTTCTTGCCTTGCCCTTGATGCGATATTTATGTTCATGTGTATGATTGATGGCGTATTGTATTGTTTATTACCAAGGATAGGCTATTTTGGGATATATTTTGACAATAATTTCAGACATTAGATTGAGAAGATTTTACAATACTCTTTGATATAACTAATTACATATTTGCGTGGTTAAGTATTTGGGTTTACATCGTATTTGGCTATTCCGATGATAAATTGTGCTAATTGATTGTCTGTATATTTAAAGATGGCTATTAATTAGTTACTACTCTGCCTGTTAATACAAGTTTTAAAAAATATGAATGAAAAGTTATTATAGTTTTAAACCCTGAAGGTGAAAGCTAGGTGCAGCAAGCAGAACAGCTGTCCATTTTAGATTCAAAGCAAGATCATTTGAGACAGATGATGATATATTAGTATCTGTTTGATTTATCTTATTCAGGCGTTGATGGATGAGGAGCAAGCCAAGAAAGAGAAGAAGAAAAAGAAGAAAAAGAAACACAAGAAGCACAAGAAAGAAACACAAGAGGAAGAGAAAATAAACAACATGGACGTACAAAATAACGCAAAACCTGAAAGTGAGGCACAGAAAAACATTCCCGACAACGCATGGGCATCGCCATTGCCTCCGACCACAACCAGGAATCTGTCTCCGCGGTTGGCGAGTCAGGAGTCGCCATACAAAAGTCCTTACTTACAGCGGCGCCTCACACCGCTCAAAGTGCAAAACGATTCATCTGAAGATTCAGACGACGTGGAAGACAATGCCCAAGTAAAAACTCCGGAACCATATAACATTCTCAGCACTCCAAGAAGATCCAGATCAAAATTACCAGCGAGCGATTCCGACTCGGATGTTCCGAGGAAATCCAGGAAAAAGAAATCACTAACCAGGGTCGAGAGTAGCACAGAAGATGAGCGACGATCAAAATCTAAATTTTTCAAGCGATTTAGAAGTCGACAACTATCTGACACAGATTAAGGCATTTATTTACTAAGTTGTCGCAGAAAATGTATGTATCAAATTGACTTGAAGCCAGTTTTTGTGAGTGCACTTATTTTAGGACAGCAGGGCAATTTAAATAAGAACTTATTTTAAACATGGTTATTAATTTTATTGATGTGGAACTTTTTGATTTGAAACTCTCTGATTTGATATTTTGGCCAGTGAAAAAAAATTTGCTGTAGATATTAAGCTACTTAAAGAATCTTCATTTGTTGGATTTTTTTTTTTTATCAGCAAATATTTTTTTTTTAATAGTGGCACAAGGGTACAAATGTATTAGATCAAATGAGCTCATAAATAAGGTTTTTCTTCTTTTTTTTTGTCATGGAACCAATTGCTGCAAATTTAGCACATGTTATATGCTTTCCTTTATAAAGATGGAATGAAATGAAAGTAGAAATGTTGCAAGTGTGCTATTTTTTAATTTATTTGCAATGAATGTCAGCGTTTTTCAGTATGGTTCTTTATTTGCCATATGATCTGGTCACAAATAGTTCAAGTTTAGTTTTTGTTGGGAGTCTTAAAGTACATAGACTATTAAAATATTCTTTATATTGTAAAGCATTTGCTGACTACACCAACTTCAACTTATCTTAAAGTTTGAAATTTCATCAAAACCCTTTTAATATGTATCAAATGTTAAAAATTTTATTACCAAAATGGCACTGCATTGCTAAATTGAAATATTAAAAAGTTTGTTAACTTTTAAATGGGTTGCTTTGAATCTTATCAAGCTTCATATGAAGATTTCTCTCCCTTTGATCATCATGTTTTATCAGTGAGTGTTGGCTATCAGACGTGTCTAGATTCACTGTGATTTTGACCCAAAATCAGGACCAAGCTCTCTGTGATATAATGATTTGAATTATGTTGTTGTAGAGTATGTATAATAACACTGTATATGATTATGATTCGAAACCTTTTTTAGTTTCATTTACACTATTTATTAACTTTTTGTCAAACTACTAGTCATGGAGTCAATTTTTAGTCTTGCATATGACACCAATAGAATCAACTTTGTGAATTTGTTGTCCATATTGCCCAATACTTTGACTTACTGCAATTGTTTTCTTTAGTTTCACCTTATCTTTTGCTTGAATGATGTCATGAGATTATAATAATCATGCGTACAGCAAATCTGAATTCTAGAAGTAAATAATGCCCATGATATTGGCAACTGAAGGATGTAAATGCTGTTTAAAGCCTGTTTTTTTTTTCATGTAATGTGAATTTTGACCTTTTGTACTTGTTAAAAATATGTAGTGATAATGACTTAATGAACAAATAGCATGATCAGTTATTGACTTCATTCCATCAAAATTTTCCACATCTGTTTCTATGTTACATTCCTCAAAGCTCCAATCTCTTGATGCATGTTATTTTTATGAACACTGTATTTATATTATTTTATGTTTATGAAATGGTTTTTTTAGCTTTTCTTTTTTTTTTTTAATTTTATTCTGCCTTTGTTTTATTCAAATTTAATCTCGGTCTTTAATACTTTTTTTTAATTTCAGATTTTCACACCAATGTAGTTTTTTTTTTTTTTATAAGAAATGAAATTTGAAAATCAATACTTTTTTTCAGTTTAACACCAAAAACCTTAACATTCCAACTATCAGTATACACATACAGGTCTTTTAGAATAAAGCAAGTTCCATTGATTCTGTTCAATACTGGTTCGTAATTTTTACTTTTTTAAATTTCCGTCCAATTTGATACAATGTCTCATCTGACATTATCTGCATACTATTTTTATTCTCAAGACATTTCACTCTCATAGAGCAATGAATCCTCATTGACACAGTGTCTTCTGTGACATCATGTATGATATATTTCTTGTTTTATGAAGTCTGACCTTTCTTATTTTTTATTTTTGTATCAAGGAAAAATATGCCTTTACATGTTGCTCATTTTATATTCCGCCCCAAACCTCATTTTTACTATTTTGATTTATATTCTTATTTATTTATTTGCATGTGTTAACACAATTTTTTTTATTTTCCTAATTTTCTAATTTATTGATCCCTTTTAATATTTTTTTTTGTTAATCCGTGTTAATGGATTTCAAAGCCAAATTACAAACAGTAACTTACTGAAATAGATATATATGTATTGAATATATGTAATTGATTGTGTATTGGTCAAGCAAAGATACTTATGAGACACCTTGAGATTTTACACATGTAATTTGGATGGAAGAATTACATCATAACCAAATTAAAGTAGGATAACCTTTTTTTCAAAACTGTTCAACAATTCACAATGCATTATTTTGAAAATAGAAATGACAATGAAAAAAAATGTTAAAGCCTCGGAGATTTCAAACTCATGAGTTGCAAATTTAAATGAATAGAAGACTTAAACCTTTGTAATATACCATATAAAACATCTAGATGGTATACAAAACTTAAAGATAAATAAATTGTTTCCTTTAGTTTGAAAGAAAGCTGTCTCAATATGAAGGTGTCCCACACCTTTAAATTCATATTAATTTTTCTTTATAACCAAGAAATTAGTCTGCCTAAAAATATTTAATAATTATTACAGATGGGTCTTACAAGTAGGGAGATAATGTAGTGTTTTGAAAGAAAACCTTAAGTTAATGTCCTTCTTGGTGAAGATGTTAGTCAATTATTTATAAATGTTCACTTTTTTTAGTAATGTAGTGCACATGTACTTATATGATGTTAATTAACTGATGTTCCCTGTATTTGTCTGTAGAAATATGATATCTACATTTTTTTAAATTTATATGATTTATTGTTGAGTATCTTATATCTACAGGGAATAAGACTTACATGTATCATATCAAATGCAAATCATATCATGATGCTATGTATGATGGTATTGTTTAATTAGTATTGATGGTTTCTGCTGATCCTATGACTTTGTTAACATCAAAATATTTGAATTAAGAATAAAATTAAAACAAAATCTATAACCTATCAGTTCCTTGGTATCAGGAAATGCAAGGAAAACACACAAACAGAGAGAGAGAGAGAGAGAGAGAGAGAGGAGAGAGAGAGAGAGAGAGAAGAGAGAGAGAGAGAGATTCCCAGGCTAATGCTGGAGCCCCAAGAGGGATTTAAAGATTAACATTATATAAATAGTGCTTGTTTGGGAGGGTAACAGTTGAAATTGACACCCTTAGGAAACCATTGTCAACCGACGCGAGGCACTATTTATTTTATAACACTGAATGTCTTAATTTTAGGGATTTTTTTACTGCTTTTTATAGAAATGACGTGAATTCTACGGCGAACCGTACGAGCATAATTTACGCGCATGTAATCTTTAGAAGTGTGTCATACGCCCTTAAAGTCCTCACTATTTAAGGGCCAATAAGCCTTTCCAGCCTTTTGGACTGAAACTCAGTTTTATGTTCCATATGACTACTGTGATTTAAATTGAAAAACAAATCCCTGTATTGGCTAAAATAGTAAAAAAAAGTAATAATTCAGTAGACTTGTAGAAGAGAAGTGCGCCTCGTGGATATTCTGTAGCCGAGAGGTTTCTCGTAGTTGTACGTACTAAATTTGGTTACCTGTATGTGTTGTTTGCAAGTAGTTTAAACACGCTTCTTTCGTAGGGTAATATCTTCCTTTTACAGCTTGCAGTCCAAGTTCAACCTGTATGATATATGAATGCGAAAATTACTTCAACAAATATTAATAAATGTACATATGCGTTGATATTAAACATTTAACAGGATACTGTACTCTTGAAGATTACATGTTTTTCGATAATAAACTTTAATTATATCTTACATAGAAACTAAAATGTTAGTACTTTAAAAATGCAAAAAGATAATGACACCAGGAAATAAGAAACCCTTTTTTTTTACAGTCACAATACATATCTTGTTACTTCAATTTTTTTTAAAAAGGAAGCTGATTTGCATCTATTAAGCAGACATTTTAAATCTGGTATTTGTCGTATTCTGTATACTTTCTGTAGTTTGTTTCAACCATTTACTTGAGCACAAACGTCACGGTCTATTTTAATTTATTGTCGGCCATTTGGTCATTGGCTGATTGTAATTAATAATTTTCCTACTCCATGCTAAATCAGCATATCTCGTATATTACACAAAATCAATTTCTATTTTGATGAGTTGCCACGATGCATGCAAATGCATGCAACACGGATAGGTGTACAGGCATTTTTTGTAACAGCATGTCAGTTCGCTTGATGAAGCGACTTAGAATAGTACCGACACTAAAGACCAATCCGCACTTTACGAAAGTTATGTCCTTTGGCCGCCATCTTTGGGGAAAAACCCATAGGTTTCTCAAAATAGCCTTTGAAGTTTAGAGGTTTGTAACCTTGTCATTTGACAATAAAATTCCTTTTCCGTTGTGTATTTTGATTGCCCCATTATATGGGACAACCCATACATCGAATGAATAAATTAAAGTCAGCGAGATTTTATCACAGGACGCCCAAATATTTGGGAGCATAAAGAAGGAAAAAGTTTGTTCTTTTTCCTTTTGACCTTTGGGTTGACCCCGCAAAGGGAAACAACTTTTGCAAAGTGCCATGCATGTGGATTGGACTAAGTATACTGACTAATTGCAATGTTTGCAGCGGGTTTGATTTAACACGTGTTGCTACAATTTTCTACGAATGTCGTTGTATTCGTAAACAACGTATTTTTTGTATTTGTGTTTCAATTGTCTCTGAATTTGTGCACTTCTATGAACTGTACTTTCAATGAGGAACATTAGTCACAATCCATATACGTTTCTCCCAAAATCAAAAAGGTTTAACAAATCATATGGGGTTTTCCTTTCGACAAACCACTTAAGTGATTAAGTGAGTAGATTTTTTGTTTTATTAGCTACCTTCTTGTACCATTCACAATTTGTGAATGAAAAAAACCATACCGTGGATTTGTAAGAACTCTTGATATCCTTTCGTAGAAAAATATTTAAATTTATTCAAATAAAAGACATAACCATGAACTGATTTGTATTTTCCTCGTTGCGTGAGTAATATGATATATATGGTACACATTAAACAAATAATACTCAAAACGTAATTCAACATAATATCTATGGTCACATTGCGGCTATTTCGTCGTCGTCTAAATCAAATTATTAAATGCTAGGATATAAGTATATATTTTATTGACACTGACTGAATTCATTTATCTTTATTTCATCACAGAAAAATGGAATACTTGAAGAAAAAGTGGTCAGTTTGGTTCCAAACATTAGGTGGTGACCACGACGGCGTAATATCCACGAAGGACATGGACATCTCCACCAAGAAGTTTGCGGAAATTAAGAAGGAATTAGAAAGCAGGGACAACTTAGGAGACAAGGGACCAGAGAGTGGGGAGTTTGACATCAAAAAATGGTGGAACGACTACATTTTCCGTAAGGGTCCCGAGGTGAAGATGACGAACAATAAATTCATGAATTCTCTCGCGGAGGCCTACCAAAAAGACAATGCTGCTTTCCGTAAGGAAATGGAGCGATGTTTCGAGGACATTGCAAACTTTCTCACACCCGACATGAAGCGAGATATTACCGAAAAGGAGTTTGCCGGTGGGTTCAAGGCTTTTAAGTTCGGCCAGGTAGACGAGGGAAAGATTAAGAAGGCATACAAGCTGTTCATGGCCGCCCATGAAAAGATCACCGTACAGTTGTTAGTTGACGCTTGGGTCCAGTTCACAGCAGATGTCGATCAAAGCAAACAGGATATCGTCATGGAAATTTATGGAAACTAACCGTTTGCTTTTGAACATTGAAATTGTACGATATATTTTAGTATTTTCACAATATAGTTAAAATGATAAAATGGCAAATGAATTATGAAAGGCACTACCCTGATCAAAGTATGGCTTTTGAGCACGAAAAAAAAGCAATTTCGATACATTTTGAAGTTTATGCTCTGTTGAAATAAGCTGAATGTGGCAAAACAAAACAACAATACAGTAAAACACGCTTATAACGAAGTTCCTGGGACGGGCAATTTAACTTCGTTATAAGCGTAATTCGTTATAACCGTCAAGTTTACAACATGAAATAGAGACTTGGGGAATAAAATTCACTTCGCTGTAAGCGTCAATTCATTATAAGCGTGTTCGCTATCACCGTGTTTTACTGTAAATCGTTTAAAGAATTCTTGAATCGGTGTCAGCTTTTCAGTTTAAGATTGATTTGAAGATGATATAATGAAATATCTTGAACTGATCATTATTATACTGCACACACTTCATTTTAAACTTATACATGTGAAATTTTATTTTTGCATATATAATATCATAATTGTACATTTTATTTCTCTTATGGATAAAAAAATGACAATAACAAACTGTTCACCATCTCAAAAATCCATACAATGAAATACAAATTCAAGGCAGAGCAACACGGACCTCTAAAAAGATAGAGGTAGGATCAGGTGCGTAGGAGGAGTAAGCATTCTCTGCCTACCGGTCACACCCACTGTGTGCTCTTTGTCGTAATCGGGAAAAATGGAAAAGTCCTTAGACAATTAGGCGATTAATTATGGTCTAACAATTAGTATGAAAAATGTCAGTTAGCATGCAACCCAGTGGAAGATTGTATTTGCTGATAAGGTCGATGTATCGACCATAGAACTTACGAAAAGATTACTTCAAACAAGAGTGTTTTATCAACTTGTTTGTCAGAAGCTTTCCTCGCCTTAAAAACTGTTCATAGGAAGAGCATGCCTAAATGTATCGAATTAACTGAGAGACAAAAACACAATATGCAGGTGATTAAGGTATATTGCTACATATGTGAGGAAAGTTGACAATAGAGAATTTGAAGTTACCGCGTTTATTATTCTACATTGGCAATTTCGCCACATATGATTCTCATATGTAATTGCCTTTCATATGAGAATCATATGATAATCATATGTGTATCATATGCATATTGAATCATATGAGTATAATATGTGGCAGATCATAAGAGAATCATCTGAACACTCATATGTGGATCATGTGAAGCAATATACATATGATTCACATATGAAAATTCCTTCATATGATGATCATATATATAACACAAGTGTATTTATATGAGAATCATGTGAAAGAAATTTGTAAATAATTTCATGATATTTTTTAGTGTTTATAAAAATATTTCTTTATTTGTTATTTATTAATTTTTTTTATTTTTTTTTAATTTTTTAATTTTATTTTGCATATTATTAATATAATCAAATTTGAACAACATTATTTAATGTTTACATATCCTGTTACGTTGTATAAGCCGTACTTAGGTTTAATGTACAATAATGACACAGCTACATGTAAGCATGTAGTACATATGTGTTGGCAGACATGCGTCTTAAAAGAATTAATTTTAAAGTATATGTTACATATGTACGTATCCACATTTATCCTTCTTAGAACGAATAAGTAACTCTGAGAAAAAAAATAATTCATCCAAAAAAATAAAAAAATTAAATGGTCACTTACATACATGTGGACAGGATCAGGTGGTAAACTTAGCCAAAAGTATGTTTTTATAATTTTTCCTGCTCTAACTGACCTGTTTTCTACAAGAGGCAATTTAACTTATTTATTTATTTGATCAACATATTAAAGGGGCATGGTCACGATTTTGGTCAAATTTTATTTTTCGATTTCTATTGCTTATAATGCTTCAGTCAGCATTTCTAATAATCAAATAAAATTTGATAGTTATTCGCAGAGTTAAAAGCAAGATAAAGGGCTCACAATTCTTTGTCATGTAAACAAGGCTCGTGCCCTGTTTTTGTTTACATAGATTCAATATATCAGTAACAAATCTTTTTCCAGCTTATTTTTCTATCTTTTTATTTATTTTAGGCAAGGATAAACAATTCCTAACGTTTAATACATTCGTTTTAAGTTTAAAACTGAAATTTTTATTTCAGCGTTCATAATGTAAAACAAACGCTTTGTTTACATAGCGAAGAATTTCAAGCTCTGTAACTCGCTTATAACTCAACAAATGACACTCAAATTTAGGGTGCCTATTAAAAATGCCTTTCTGAAGCATTGTGAATATTAAAATCGGAAAATAATTTTTGACCCAAATCATGACCATGCCCCTTTAAGCTGGAAGCACTCAGTTATAGTAAGTTCTATTTTTTGGTATTCTTGAACATTAATAAATAATTTAATAGATAATAATAATATTTTCTGTTAATTGGTACATTTGGCTAATTCTACTTTTTGAGGTTATAATACTTTATTTATGAAAGAATGGACGTATTTTATAAATTATCCCAGTAATTCATACTTTTGATATCTAAGCTATAGTATCTCATTTATAATATATGTGAAAGGTTAGTTATTGTTACCATATTTAATACTTGTAGTTAGAGAGTACTACCATGATCAGATTAATCAGGATTGTGAAACCTTGTTCCATAAACAGGTGATCGTTGCAAACTTATATTTTCATATTTATTATATGTACCTTGATATAATGTAATCTACAAATGAGCTACATTGAAAGTTTGTTTAATTAAATATTGATAATGATATAGAGCATATTTCTATATTTTTGTAAATTGTGTTCAAGGGCAGTAACTCTTCTTGACCCTGAAATTATGATGCATTATAATCAGAATTTCATGAATATGTAATTGAATATGATTGTATATTTTTATGCTGAACCTTATTGTAAACATTGATCCTTTTTATGCTGATATCTATTAATTATATTACAGGGTTTAATCCTTTAAATCCATGTATCTGAATAAATGAAGAACTATTAAGTGGACTTGCTTATATTTGGGACAACCCAATATCACACTTATTGTTAGGATTATTGAAAAGTTTATTTTTTATGGTTTTTGATTGCTGAGTGCTCACCAGAAAGCATGTTTCAACTAAGCAAAACTGCACACAAAGATATATACACAAATTCTGGGTTTAAAAGGATTTCAAAGGTAGCATATTTGTCAACTTTCTGATAACTGTAAATTGCATTACAAGTTCATAACATTTCATTCATGGTAATTTAAAGCACTACTTGTATTTTAAAGAACCAGTAACATTGTATTATTTTTAATGTGAATCAGGCTTTGGGCGAATTACATTGTAAAGTAATGCATTACATTACCATTACTTCATGAATTTGGGCATTAAATTACCATTACTTGATTTTCTTGAAGTAATGCATTACATTACCATTACATGAGTAAAGTAATGCATTACCATTACCATTACTTTGTTTTAAAAAAGCAAAGCTAATAAAGAGTTTTCGCAAATGTTTCAAATATAAAACACTCTTTAACATATCTACAGGTTCATGCTCAATATCAGGTTCAAATTCAATGACTATACAAGAGTCATTCTTTATTTTCTCAATATATAATCATCTTGTGGCATTATGAACAACATACGTATTACATAAGTAAAATGATATTTATAGACATTTGGCATGATACAATGTAGGATACGAAATAGAGACACAGAATAACATGCATAACAAAAAACAATTTATGAAATAATGTTGCGGTTATTGAAAGCTAAATTGAGATATTTATATATAAATAGAGATTACACAAATCTTTATAATTTTGGACACTTAATTGTAATAATTCATAAACAGATGGTTTTTCCCAGTTATATTTCTTAAGATACGATGTTTTAATCGTATTTCTTTCTACTGAGGGCACTTTAAGACAAAAGATTGCTTTTGCACTTTATGATCGAAGTTTAAAAGGGTTCATCTTTTAACTGCATCTTGTTAGTTTGAAAATCTTCCCAGCTATACTAAATAATTTTTTTACAGGAGCAGTCGAAGCTTGGACTGAAAAGTACTGTTTGAAGATCTTTATCTTAGGATATATTAAGTGCAATAATAGCAAAAATACATGAAACTTGTATTTTCTATCAGTCCAAACTAATGTACAGTGTACTTAATATTAGAGAGAGAGAGAGAGAGAGAGAGAGAGAGAGAGAGAGAGAGAGAGAGAGAGAGAGAGAGAGAGAGAGAGAGAGAGAAATAAGTAAGTACATGTATAATTATTTTCAAATGGGTTATAATATTGGAAGTGATAGTTATTTTCATTATGGATGGACAGTGTATTCATTTTGCTTTTAAAGGTGCATGCCTGTCTCCTATTCTATTGGGACATAGCGAAGGTAAGGGAATTGGGGTGTTTAGCACTTCTTATAACAATAGAATGTTTTGATACTTAGATTATCCTGGGGGGCATAGTGTGTTGTTGACACATGTCTTATTGAAATGCAAACTAATTGAAGTAAATTGTTTAAATGATTAAAAACTCTTAATAACAACACTCTTAAAAATGTTATGAAATTGTGCTGTTATATTTAGTAATATCAACAATTCAAAAATGTATTTTGAAAAATCTTTTTTAATAATACAATCAAAACATTTTTATCTCAAGAATTCTTTCTTTCTTCTTTAAAAATAAATTTAATCAAATTCAATTTCAACTATTCATTTATTCATCACATTTTTAAAAGTGAACATGCATAAATAAGCATAGTAATGCAAAGTAATGCCATGTAATTCCAGCATTACACTAGATTTTGGAAAGTAATTAATTACATTACCATTACTTGTAATGCTAATTTTGTGGCATTACACATTACTAGCATTACTTTGAAAACATGTAATGCATGCAATGCATGCAATGCATTACCATTACATTTAGCATTACCCCAAGCCTGATGTGAATACTTTGAGATGTTTTGATAATATCTTGTGTGTTGATTTTTTAAATTTTTTTTTAACGAAGAATAGTTATGTACCACTATGTTCAGTAATTGTTCAATTATTTATTTTAGTAAATTGTTAAAAAAGGATCATGTGCACTACAATCTTAAGCTTTAAAGTGACTTAATTATTCTGAGGGATTCATTAGTCCAGACTTTTGCTTAAGGTAAGTATTATATAGCTGCTATCAAAAAAATTGTTTTTTTCATTCAGTTCCAAATAAATTCAAGAGTTATTGAGAGATTCAAGATCATGAGCATATGCAAAAGTCATTAAAAATAAACTAATGAAGTCTACTATGTTTTAGGTGAGTTGCTTTATTCTCATTTATAATAAGTTGATTTAAAGATGTTTGGAATATTGTACATTACAAATTACACTGAGTCTAGTTTTTAAAATATTTTTTCATCATTTTGAAGGGACCATATATTCTAAAGAAAATTTAGTCTGCAACCAAGGAGATACTGAAGAATTATAAAGAGATACTTATTCTAAGAATATTCTGGCCATTATTCTATTTCATGACCATGGACAGCAAGCAGATAAACAAGAGAACAGAATTAAAACATGAAATTCAGAGATTTCTAAACAAGCGCTGGACATTGCTTTTACTCAATTTTTAGCTTTGATGATGACTTTAATGATTTTTGGTATATGTACTCATGATATGACCTCATTGGTATACATGACAGTACTTATACATTTATGAAATCAATTGTCCAATAATTTGTATTCTTAAGTAGAATATATGTATCGACAAATGCTTATAACTTTTTTTTTCTATTTTCTTTGAATAATTTCATTATGTGTACTGTGTAAAATAAGCTATTTCTTTGTATGGAAAACAAGACATTTTAGGGATAAATCTGTAGAATAATATGCTTGTGCCTACAAACTTTAGAAATATATTGATAAATTTTATCTAAAGCAGAAATACCTTATTTTCTGTGTGCACAAGTGTATATTTTCCTTTTGATAAATATGAAAAAAAACCACATATGCATGTTTCATATGATTTGCATATGATGCCCCTTTCATATGATTCCCATATAAAAATAACTTCCAACACACATAAAAGTTTCATATGTTAATCATTTGAAAGGGCTATCATATGTAAATCATATGTAAATCATATGTGAATCATATGTGGATCATATGATTTGTCACCTATGATTAACATATGATCCACATATGATTCACATATGTGAATCATATGTGGCGAAGTTGCCTGTGTATATCAATTATTAATTAAATCAATTTCAATCTCTCTGCTATGATTTTATTTAAAAAAAAACCTGCATTTTTGGGCATTTTAATGGACTTGGTATTGCCAATTTTTCAGGTTTGGTTAAAGTTTTTCATAGTAGTACTCAAGTTAAAAAATGATCTTCTCATCTTCCAAAACATAGCCTAGTCTCTAATGTCGACAGATACCACTTCTTTCCCATTTCCTGCGCTGTCATAAAATGATGATTTTCAGCAATGATATAGAAGTGATATAATTTAACGTCTTTACTTGGGCTAATCAATTAGGATCATTTTTTTTGTTAATCTGTGTTAATGGATTTCAAGGCCAAACTACAATTAGTAATTCTAAATTAGTGATTTACCAAAATAGATACATATGTATTAAATATATGTAAATGATTGTGTATTGGTCAAGCTATGATACTTATGGGACACCATGAGATTATACACATGTAATTTGGATGGAGGTATTACATCATAACCAAATTAACGTATAATAATTTTTTTTTCAAAATTGTTCAACAATTCACGAATCATTATTTTGGAAAAAGAAATGACAAGGAAGAAAATGTTAAAGCCTCGGAGATTTCAAACTCATGAGGTGCAAATTTAAATGAATAGAAACACTTATTTTTTTGTATTCTACTACAGTTATTGCCGAGATCAAAGAGATGCCGCGGACATTATTCTCCAATATACCACGAACGTCATCAGTAAATTATCAGATCAGAAATACCTATTTGTCTCGCACTGACTATGAAAGTACAACTTCAAACCGTAAAAAGTTTTAAAACCATGTCAGTTTCACGTGTTAGTTCCAGTCAAAACGATGTGTATTGCCTCAAATGTTTATTTTTAAGAGATCAATGCGGCTGTTCCTAGCACCTCCCTAGCATTTTTTTACTGCATGTTTTTACATAAAATATGTATCGTGTAGTAGTAATAATCGTATTAAATTGCCTTTATAATATTAGGAACATGATTCAAAGATATTTTATAAATAAGATAAGAGTATTAAAAAACCAAAGAAATTTCTGTCGTCTGCATGTGATTCCTTTGATCGATACACATGTAAACATTACCAACAAAACCATTAGGGTTACACGGAACAGCCGTCAAAATGACCTAGATCGTCTCTCTATAGGAGAAACGATCCGTAGAAATACTGGGCTGTTAGTAGAATAGAAATAAAGTTCTTGTTATCGTGAATGTTGCAGGATAACCTCCTCGGTCTCGAAATGTTGTTTGAAATATAAAAGCCTCGGCTAACGCCTCGGCTTTTATATTCTGCAACATTCACGAAAACTCGTACTTTATTTCTTAATTACAGGTGGGTCTTACAAGTAGAGAGATAATGTAATGTTTGAAAGAAAACCTTCATGTCCTTCTTGGTGAAGTTGTTAGTCAATTATTAATAAATGTTCACTATTTTAGTAATGCAGTGCATATGTACTTATATGATGTTAATTAACTGATGTCCTCTGTATATATCTCTAGAAATATGATATTTGCATTTTATTTTAAAATTAATTTATATGATTTATTGTTGAGTATCTTATATCTACAGGGTATGAGACTTACATGTATCATATTAAATGCAAGTCATATCATGATGCTTATATGATAGTATTGTTTAATTAGTATTGATGTTTTCTGCTGATCCTATGACTTTGTATACATCTTGATTCCTTGAAAATATTTGTATTAGGAATAAAATTAAAAAAAACAAAATCTATTACCTATCAATGGTTTTAGGAAATGTAAGGACACAGCAGAGAGAGAGAGAGAGAGAGAGAGAGAGAGAGAGAGAGAGAGAGAGAGAGAGAGAGATATTCCCAGACTAATGCTGGAATCCCAAAAGGGGTTTAAAGATTAACATAGAAATATGTTATTATGAAAATGTTAAAAAATTTGTACATTGCTACATTTTGTGAGATAACTATGCAACTACCATCAAATAATGTAGATTCTAAATTATTAAAATCGTAACCCGGACTAATATTGGGGCCCCCTAGAGGGGTTCGAAGTTTAACGAAGAAAGATATAGGGAAAATGACTTAAAAGCTATAATAAAATGTTCAGGTGAGCGATGTGGCCCATGCACGGGTCTCTTATTCTCCCCTGGCACCTACCGACTTTTTAACCGATAAATTTAGATATTCCTATATATACAAGACTTAGTGTTGGTATAATGATAATATAAAAAAATTGTCGTGGTGAGAGGGGCGGAACAAACTTTACTCTTGATGGTTTTGCCGTCAAAGCACGTGTGCAGGAGATCATGACCGGGCAGAGCGATGTCCGTATTATTAAGAAAGAGTCGTATTGTAAGAACATAGGCGTCAGAACTGGGAGGTGGGGGTGGGAGCTAGGGGAACGTTGCCCCCCCCCCAACCTTTTTTTTGCAAATTATTAGGAATTTCATGATTTTGGGAAAACACTTTTTGGCAGGTAAGAGTTCTAGGTATACTAACCCCCCCCCCCCCCGGCTTAGGATTATCATGATTTAGGGAATTAGTTTTTTAGCTCACCTGAGCTGGAAGCTCAAGTTAGCTTTTCTGATCAAAATTTGTCCGTTGTCTGTCGGCGTTGGTATTGGCGTTAGCGTTGTTGTAAACTTTTCATATTTTCATCTTCTCAAGAACCATATTTCAACCAAACTTGGCACACTAGGTGAAGAGGATTCAAGTTTGTGGAAATAAAGGGCAACATCTTCTTTCAAGGGCAGATAATTTAGATATATTGAAAATTTGTTGGTATTTTTCAAAAATCTTCTCAAAAACTATAAGGCCAGAATAGTGTAACTTGTACTGAAGCATCCTCAGGTAGTGTAGATTCAAGTTTGTTCAAATTATGGTCCCCGGGGGTAGGATGGGGCCACAATGGGGGATGGATTTTGATATAAGAGTGTATGGAGAAAATCTTTAAAAATCTTCTTCTCATAAGTTTTTTTGACATGAAAGCTTCAACTTGTGTGGAGGCATCCTTAGGTAATGTAGATTTAAGTTTCTTCAAACCATGGTCCCTGTGGGTAGGGTGGGGCCACAATGAGGGGTCAAATTTTTGCATAGGAATATATAGAAAAAAGCTTAAAAAGTCTTTTTAAAAACTATTTGGCCACAAAAGCTCAAATTGGAGTTGAAGCATCTTCAGATAGTGCAGATTCAAGTTAATTCAAATCATGGTCCTTGGGGGTAGGGTGGGGCCACAATGGGGGGGGGGGGGAGGGTCAAATATAGTATAGATTCAAGTTTGTTCAAATCATGGTCACCGGGGGTAGGATGGGCCACAACAGGGGGATGAACTTTTGCATAGGAATATTTAATGTAGTGAAATTCTTTTAAAATCTTCTTCTTACAAACTTTTAGGCAAGAAAGGCTCAAACTTTTGTGGAGGCATCCTCAAATAGTGTAGATTCAAGTATGTTTAAATCATTGTCCCCAGGGGTAGGGCGGGGTAAAAAGGGGGGGGGGGTGAATTTTTACATAGGAATATATAGAGAAAATCTTTAGAAATATTCTGGGAAAGTTTTTAGTCCAAAAAGCAGTAACTTGTGTGAAAGTACGGGTTGTGAAGATTAAACTTTGATCAAGACATGATTCCCTAGAGAATAGTGGAGCCCCAATGGAGGGGGGGGGGTGTATAGAAATAGAAGAAAATCTTCTTACGGGTACAACAACAAAAGAGGCTTGATATTTACCATTTTAATATGTTGAAAAAAATCGGTAGATCTAAAAAAATATGAGTAAGGTCTACTTTACTAAGTTGTCGAGATATTTTGATTTTGATACTGTAATGCTTATTTAATCAGAGTTACGGATATTGTTGCTCAGGTGAGCAATGTGGCCCCTGGGCCTCTTGTTTTTGCCTGTCAAGATTTTTAATGATTAGTTCAAACCCCCCCCCCCCCCACTTTCAATTTACTTCCGACGCCACTGAATAACGATAAATTTACTAGAGCAAAATTTCAAATAAGTGTAGAGAAAGCTCATTCATTGTTAACAAGGGGAAACACACACTCCAATTTGATAATGCTGATACATGCATTGGCGGAAATCGAAAAACCCACTATGTTTCTAGAAAAAGATTTCGAATTTCCATTAGATAATTGACACAAACCACATTTACATAGTATGGTGACATATTTTTGCCCCGACATGCAAGATGAATTATGTCAACATGCAAGATAATTATGTCAACATGCAAGATAATTATGTGTATATGCAAATAACTGAAATCTTTAAAGAGAACCTGATTTTTATTTAGGTAAATCACTTAATTACTTACGCCCGTATCTGACATAATTATTTTGCAAGTCAACATAAATAAGTCGCATGTTGTGATGAATATTGTGCATTTTTCATCTAATATAATGTATGATACGGCATAAGTAAATGATTTTACCCATTTAAAAATTAAATTACTCAAAAGGATGTGTAACTTGCATGTCAACATAATCATTTTGCACGTCGACATAATTATCTTGCATGTTGACATTATTTTTCTGTATGTTGACATAATTTATCTTGCATGTAGAAGGCAGAAATATGCCTCCATTGTTCCCGATTAAAACACAAACCACTTCCTTTTTGTGCAGAGAAGGTTTCTTGTGCTGATACGGCTGAGCTAGAATATAAAGTAGGTTTTTTTAAATAGTATTTTTCCTATAAATTTCAATGAATGTACCATCATGGATATTTTTCTTATTGTAAATAAATGCTACATATACTTTGATTTAACACATGTTGCTACTATTTTCTACGAATGTCGTAGTATTCGTTAACAACTATTCTTTTGCATTCGTGTTCTTAAAGGTAATATGAAACGATTTTTAACACTATGATTTTCTTTCATAAATATAAAGCTTGGTATAAACAAATGTTAAAATACGTGATGTAAGATGTTTTTGCCTTTGCATTACTGAGAAATAACCGTAAAAACTGAGCGCCTGAAAAAATTCTTCCCCGCTTATCGTTCTTGATTTTGTGGATTTATGGCGTCACACAGACCCACCGATGTAAACAATGCATCAAAACTAGTCTAATTTTACAGTAGTTTTTCGATTAAATTTTAGTAATTTTTGCATATATGAACGTGTCTTTCTTTTCAAATGAGATCATTTGATTTCGTAGTACAGATGACTTAGTTTTAATTGGTCGTTATAATGAATAAATCTAATATCAGCTTCACACCAGAGTAAAATCATGATGAAGATCCCGTACTGCATTGGAAATTTAACGAAGGAAATGCTTCAATTTTAACACCTTATCCTTTTAAAATAGAAACATCATTTTTTTTTTCGGTACGTATAATGATTAAGCTACATTTAAAGGGAATTAAAGCATTTTAATTGATTTGATTTATTTTGTCACATCAAAAAGTATAAGGCAGGCCAATGAAAATGTTTGAGGCATTGTGTACATTGTTTGTATTTAAGAGCTGCTGTAAAATGCCGCAAAATTATTCCAAATTTTTTTTTTGAAATGATATGACTTTCTGACTTATTGATATATACATGTAGCAATATCTTTGGAAAATACTTTGTGTACACGTGTATTAACGATTTCTTAAATTAGTTCGCGGAAATATGGCATTAAAGGATTTAGAAATGTATCGGTAAAATAAATCGGTTGTTTGATAAATATAGTTGTGAACGAATGCGAAGATAATCAAGAGATTTTTATTAAGAACAAGCATCAATAATGATAAAAAAAAAGAAAGAAAAAATGCGGAAGAAAGTGAGATAGAAGGGATCTGTGAGTAAACACCGCATATACACGTTGTAAAATCAAAACACCGCACATACAAGTACACGTTTCAAAATCAAAACATTTGAAGAAATTTTTCTTAGACTAAAAATAATTAAATGGTAACATATTTGTAAATTTGAAAACGAAACAAACAATTTAATCGTGAAGCGAATGAAGCACCACGAGGCCTATAAGTTGTTTAGAAAAAAAAATCTTAATGAATTGCATGAACGTGCAAATGGGAAAAAACGATCAGTTATTTTTGAATTTATCAATTTCATTAAAAAGATCAAAATAAAACACATATACATGCATATATTAAAATCATATTATACTTGCATGTTGATCTATGAAGAAAATCATTCATTCTCCGTGCAGTCTCGAAACTGAATATGTATACACGCTAATAAATATAAACGCACACGATTTCATTTCTTGAGAGAAAAAATACTGACGTGGTTGTTATTGTATAATTATACAAGTTTTTATATAACATAGTATTTTTTTCTTTTAAAATGCTGCAAAATGACATGGATATTTGTATTCGCAACATAGCTTTATAAGGCTATTGGGTCTTACTGACGTCATAAGCAAGGGAGGTAAGCCGCGTAAGTCAATGTTCCTTTTCCCAATTAAGTGATCGACCGACTGTGGCGCTCAATCCAAAAAACAATGTCAGTCGTATTAAATAGGCACTTATGAACTCATTCCCGTATATAACTCAATATGGTCAGGATATCGTTTCATATGACCTTTAAATGTCTCTGAATTTGTGCACTTCTATTACTTTCAATGAGGAACATTAGTCACACTCCAGATACTTTTCTCCCATTTAAAAATCAAATTCCTCTAAAAGGATGTGTAACTTGCATGTCAACATAATTATCTTACATGTCAGCATAATTATCTTGCATGTTGACATAATTTATCTTGCATGTAGGGACAGAAATATGCCACCATAGTTACCGAATAAAACAGAAACCACTTGTTTTTCGTGCAGAGAGGGTTTATTGTGTTGATATGGCAAAGCGAGAATCTAAGGTAGTTTTTTTTTAAATAGTTTATTTTGACTATAAATTTCTATGAATGTACCAGCATGGTTTTTTTTTTCTAATTGTGAATCAATGCTACCTATTCTTTGCAGGTAGTAACAATTATCAAGAATGTATTTAAGTCCCTTGTAACAACCGTTAATAATGATACAACGCCGTTTAATGCTATAAGGAGCAATACGCGTTGTAATTGCAACACCTAATGCTAAATAGTATTTCATTTATTATACAAGTGAATTATTTCTGAACAACAGTCCTTGTATCTCTTTTGAAATTTATTTTTAAATTTAAGAATAGATAAAAGCTATGAATAAAATGAAGCCTAATATTTTTTGGACATAATTCTTAATATGATGCATCATTCAGAGATGCATCAACTGACTAATCCTAATATCTTTGGTCTCAACGAATCAGAAATAAAAATAAATGGAAAATTAACTACTACCAAATATTCACAAAAAATAAGGTATCACTGTAACCTTGCTATGATAATATGAATATGTGAGGGTGCTTACATAATGATATACTAAACATAGCATTGTATCGGTTAACTCATAGGCAGCTGCCCGCCCAAAATTTTTATAACCGAATTTTTACTACGGAAACCCAGTTTAAAAGTATAACAAGTCCACTTGACTTTCAAGTGTTTACATGTCTTGTATCTGAACATTTAAATCGTTCAGAGATTAAAACTTAGCCAGTAAAGTTTGTTTTACAAAAACCCCACAATATGCACTGAAATATTAATTTTTTTGTTTGACTTAGGCACTATACTAGTCATTACTTTTCTGCAGCCCGGTGAACAGAGTGTTTATCAGAGTGTCTATCTATCTATCTATCTATCTATCTATCTATCTATCTATCTATCTATCTATCTATCTATCTATCTATCTATCTATCTATCTATCTATCTATCTATCTATCTATCTATCTATCTATCTATCTATCCTTTATGAAGATTTATCATTAATGCAGAACTTGAAAATACAGTACGGGTACATGTTATATTAAAATAACCCATTACTAATGGGAAATCAAACGGTGTTATTTGATTGAAGACTGCTTTCAATTTTACAATTTCGTATCATTAAAGGCTCGACACCTAATGATAACAAGCGGTTGACTGAGAGTGTAGATATTTGCTTGTTTCAATAAGCGTTACGGCTGCTGTGCATTTGTGACGCTGAATGATACAATTCCATCATTAAGCGGCAATATATCATAAGCCATTGGCGATGTCAACTTTTATGCAATATTTCAAAGCATGATAGGCGTTGCGATTGCACCGCTTCATGATATTTATATCATTAAGCGGTGTCAATGTATCATTAACAGTTTGATTAACATCATGATCAATGAAATCTTTAGAAGTGTGTCATACACCCCTACAATCTTCACTATTTAAGGTTCCTTAAGCCTTTCAAGCCTGTTGGACTGAAACTCAGTTTTATGTTCTATATAACTACTGTGATTTAAATTGAAAAACAAATCCCTGTATTGGCTAAAATAGTAAACAAAAATTAATAATTTAGAAGACTTGTAGAAGAGAAGTGCGCCTCGTGGATATTCTGAAGCTGAGAGGTTGCTTGTAGTTGTACGTACTAAATTTTGTTACTTGTATGTGTTGTTTGCAAGTAGTTTAAACACGCTTCTTTCGTAGGGTAATATCTTCCTTTTACAGCTTGCAGTTCAAGTTCAACCTGTATGATATATGAATGCGAAAATTACTTCAACAAATGTTAATAAATGTACATATGCGTTGATATTAAACATTTAACAGGAAACTGTACTCTTGAAGATTACATGTTTTTCGATAATAAACTTTAATTATATCTTACATAGAAACTAAAATGTTAGTACTAAAAAAATGCAAAAAGATAATGACACCAGGAAATAGGAAACCCTTTTCTTTTTACAGTCACAATACATAATTTGTTACTTCAATTTTTTTAAAAAGGAAGCTGATATGACCTATTTAGCAGGCATTTTAAATCTAGTATTTTTCGTATTCTGTATACTTTCTGTAGTTTGTGTCAACCATTGACCTGAGCACAAACTATTTAAATAAATTGTCGGCTATTTGGTCATCGGCTGATTGTAATTATCCTACTTTATACTAATTTTATACTCCAGGCTAAATCAGTATAACCTGTATATTACACAAAATCAATTTCAACTTATTTTGATGAGTTGCCAAGATGCATGTAAATTCATGCAAAGCATACGTGTACAGGCATTTTTGTAATAGCATGTCAGTTCGCTTGATGATACGACTTAAAATAGCACCGACACTAAAGACAATCCACACTTTACAAAAGTTATATCCTTTGGCCGCCATCTTTGGGATAAAAGCCATATGTTTCTCACAGTAGTCTTTGAAGTTAAGAAGTTTGTAACTTTGTCATTTGACAATAAAATCCTGTTTCCGTTGAGTATTTTGATTGCCCCATGATGGGGCTACCCACACATCGAATGAATAAATAAAAGTCAACGAGATTTTTACACAGGACGCACAAATATGTGGTAGCATAAAGAAGGAAACAATTATTTTTCCTTCTGACCTTTTAGTTGGCCCCGCAAAGGGAAACAATTTTTTTGCAAAGTGTGGACTGGACTAAGTATACTGACTAATTGCAATGTTTACAGCAGGTTTGATTTAACACGTGTTGCTACTATTTTCTACGAATGTCATAGTATTCGCTAACAATTATTCATTGTATTTGTGTTTCAAATGTCTCTGAATTTGTGCACTTCTATGAACTGTACTTTCAATGAGGAACATTAGTCACAATCCATAAACGTTTCTTCCAAAATCAAAAAGGTTAAACAAATCATTGTGTTTTCCTTTCAACAAACCACTTAAGTGATTAATTGAGTAGTTTTTTTTTTTAATTATCTATCCTCTTGTACCATTCACACTTTTGTAAGACGCAAATCATTGTCCTCAAACTATAAAAAAAAGTTTATACATAGCGAATTTTATTTTTTAAAGCCTAAATGAGTGGCATGCTAAATAAACATAAACTTTAGAAATGACAATTACTCAAGTTTTAAGTTGGCAAAAAAAAGTTTTGCACTTAAATTTTTGTATCCATATTACGAACATAACACTAACATTTTTTAAATGTTTATTAATTTAATAATTTTGTTTTATTTTGGAGAAGAAAATATCAACACCTAATTCAATAAATCAGTACATTTATTGTAAAACAGAAGATAATCTGAGAAAAGTGTTCCTTTATTTTTCTATATAAAAAATTGAAGCAATACATGGACTGCATGATCTAAAATGATTTGAAACACAAATTGAAAAGCGAAAATATGATTGCCACCCGGAGGATCAGAGAACTCTATCCACAAGCTTAGGGTTTAAATAACCAATAAAGTAATAAAGATAAGAGCTAGAGATGACGGTAAATCAAATGAATAATTCGATGTCATGGTAATTTAAATAAGCATCATTCTTTCAAATTCAGGCTGCTTCTAGAGATAAGAATGAAATATATTTGTGAATGAAAAATCAATTCTTCATAGTGAGGTATTCAATGAACGAGCGTAATTCTGTTTAACAATTTATTGGAAGGACAAACCACTCACATTTGCAGGATGTTTTCTTGCCCTTAGGAACAAGTTTTATCATCTCCGTTTGGAGGAAAAAGCGATTCGTTTTACCTTCCCTTTAAAATACTTGGTCCCAAATTGGGCACTTGTATGATTCTTGCAATAAACAAAGAAAACTTTTTATTGAAGGAGGTGGTAAAAAGGCCAGTTCCTTCAAACCAGGACTAGTATATATGGTTATGTTTTTTATTTGAATGAGTTTGAATATTTTTCTACGAAAGTACGATCACGATTTCTGACAAATCCACTGTATATTTCTGGTGTATATTTTTCATTATGTTGTTTTTTTTGTTACATGTTACAAATTAGAGCAGGCCTCGGGATCATGAAGCTTTTTATATATAAGGCCAAATTTCAATCATTCATAAAATGAATATTTATCATTAAATATACTCTACGTTTGTCAGTATTAACATAACATAGAGACTCATTTTAAAAGCATTTCATTTGTTCAGAGTTTTCAATCACAATACAATGTTTAAGTTTTCACTTTTGTCTTGGACTGCTTCATTATCGTGGGACTCGGTATCGTTACAGACGTCATCGATGGAAAAAGGAAACTGTGCTTCATTCAAAGAGATGTCACAGAGCACGTAAGTTTTATCAGTGAGAAAGTTTCCAATAAACCTCCATGAAGACTTCATCCCGACTAAGCCTCGAGAAATATATATATATCATCTGATTTGTATTTTTATCGTAGCGTGAGTAATATGGTACATATGATACACATGATACAAATAATACTCAAAACACAGAACAGTGCGTAATTTAATATCTATGGTCACATCGCGGCTGTTTCTTCGTCGTATAAATCAAATCATTAAATGCTATGATATTAGTATCTATCTTATTGACACTGACTGAATTCATTTATCTTTATTTCATCACAGAGAAATGGAATACTTGAAGAAAAAGTGGTCAGTTTGGTTCCAAACATTAGATGGTGACCACGACGGCGTAATATCCACTAAGGACAGGGACATCTCCACCAAGAAGTTTGCGGAAATTAGGAAGAAATTAGAAAGCGGGGACAAATCAGGAGACAAGAGACCAGAGAATGTAAAGTTTGACATCGAAAAATGGTGGAACGACTACATCTTCCGTAAGCTTAAGGGTCCCGAGGTGAAGATGACGAACGATGAATTCGTGAATTCTCTCGCAGAGGCCTACCAAAAAGACAATGCTGCTTTCCGTGAGGAAATGGAGCGATGTTTCGAGGACATTGCAAACTTTCTCACACCTGACATGCAGCGAAATATTACCGAAAATGAGTTTGCCGATGGGTTCAAGGCTTTTAAGTTCGGCCAGGTAGACGAGGAAAAGATTAATGACGCATACAAGCTGTTCAAGGCCGCCCATGAACAGCTCACCGTACAGTTGTTAGTTGACGCTTGGGTCCAGTTCACAGCAGATGTCGATCAAAGCAAACAGGATATCATCATGGAAATTTATGGAAACTAACCGTTTGCTTTTGAACATTGAAATTGTAATATATTTTAGTATTTTCACAATATAGTTAAAATGATAAAATGGCAAATGAATTATGAAAGGCACTACCCTTATCAAAGTATGGCTTTTGAGCACTTAAAAAAGCATTTTCGATACATTTTGAAGTTTATGCTCTGTTGAAATAAGCTGATTGTTTCAAATCAAAACAACAATAAATCGTTTAAAGAATTCTTGAGTCGGTGTCAGCTTTTCAGTTTAAGATTGATTTGAAAATAATATGATGAAATATCTACCACAAGCACTAAAAACTTATACATGTGAATTGTTATTTTCGCAAATATGATATCATAATTGTATATTTTATTTCTCTTATGGATGAAAAATGACAATAACAAACTGTCAACCATCTCAAAAATCCATACAAAGAAATACAAATTCAAGGCAGAGGAACAGGGACCTCTAAAAAGATAGAGGTAGGATCAGGTGCGTAGGAGGAGTAAGCATCATCTGCCTACCGGTCACACCCGCTGTGTGCTCTTTGTCGTAATCGAGAAAACCGGGAAAGTCCATAGACAATTAGGCGATTAATTATGGTCTAACAATTAGTATGAAAACTTTCAGTCAACATGCGACCCAGTGGAAGATTGTATTTGCTGATAATATCGATGTATCGACCATAGAACTTACGAAAAGATTACTTCAAACGAGAGTGTTGATAATCGTGTTTTATCAACTTGTTTGTCAGTAGCCTGCCTCGCCTTTAAACTGTTCATAGAAAGAGCATGCATTTGTGTATCTAATTAACTGAGAGACAAAAACACCATGGTGATTAAGGTATACTGCTACATAAGTAAGGAAAGTTGACAATAGAAAAATTGAAAAAATCAATTATTAATTAAATCAATTTCAATCTCTCTGCTCTGCCCTAATTAAAAAAAACACTAAACCTATTTTTGGGCATTTTAATGGACCTGGTGTTACCAATTTTTCAGGGTTGGTTAAAGTTTTTCATAGTAGTACTCAAGTTAAAAAATGATCATCTCATCTTCCTAAACATAGTCTAGTCTCCAATACCGACAGATACCTCTTCTTTCCCATTTCCTGTGCTGTCATAAAATGATGGTGTTCAGCAATGATATGGAAGTGATAAAATTTAACGTCTATACATGGGCTTATCAATTAGCTGCAGAAAAAGGCATACCGTAATATCCGGAATGAGGACGGAATAAAAAAAATCAGGTCTCTTCATATTATCTATGGATAACAACATTTTTAAGGAACTATGATTTTTGGAAAAATAATATTATGAGCTCGATGTACATTAAATCAAGAAAATAGATACAAAAAAATGCGAGTAAAGAATTCGATCCGCATCGGATATATCTTCTTAGATCTATAAAATTTTACATATTATGACTTTGTTTACAGATTTAACTATACATATACACGTAGTTTTATTATTGTAGTGTAAATGAAACAAATTGTTAAAGCAGTAAAGAGCTCGACTGATTAAAGAAAATATCCACAAAAGCATATCGCTAAACCATGAGTTTGATATAAGACCCCCCCCCCCCCCGAAAAAAGAATTAAACGGGGTCTGCCGGTCGGTGAATTAAATAATTGAGTTACACGTTATCATATAAGAAAAACACGTATTTTTATTATCTTAGTGTATGAAACAAAATGTTAAAGCAGTATAGAGCTCGGCTGAATAAAGAAAATATCCACAAAAGCATCATTATCGCTAAACAATGAGGTTGATACAAGACCCCCCCCCCCCCGAAAAAAGAAAAATTCAACGGGGTCTGCCGGTCGGTCAATTAAATAATTGAGTTACATATTATCAATGCGAAAACAAACTATTTAAAGACACTTGTTTTATGATTTCGATTTAGACATGAGTGTCGACATCCCTTTTTTCAAAAATAAAAATTCCAAAGATAAGGTTCAAATTAAAATGTGTATAAATTAATTTTTAAAAATGATTCATTTTGAAGGTAACATATAGAAATTAAAGTACTGAAAGTATTGACACGAGCTGATGCTTCAGAAATCAAACATTTATTGCCCCTTTTCTGCTCTCAATAAGCAGAAATTGAAATAAATAAAGTATATAAGTATCTTATTATACTAGGCCACAACATATCAAAGATAAAAAATCATGAATCGTGAAAGATCATTTATTAAAATTATATAGAGGAGCATATCTAAATATTCTTTAAATTGACTTCGACAGATCATTTTAAATTTCATTTTTCCTTTTTCTTTATGTTCAGAATGGATAATTTAAAAATTAAACGATACTTACAAAGTAGAAGTTTGATTGTAATTCTCCGAAGTATGCGTCAGTATTAGAGATCAGGTGAGATTGCAAAGCTATTCCCAGAATTCAATCTTAAAAGGTGCTGAGGCCACAAACAGAGACTCTCAATACAGGGTGGGTGCGGTGTGGCACCTGATCTCTAATACTGACGCATACTTCGGAGAATTACAATCAAACTTCTACTTTGTAAGTATCGTTTAATTTTTAAATTCTCCATCAGTATGCGTCAGCATCGAGATCACGTGAGAGATTTAAAGTGTGGTCACAGCACTAAATATGACAAATGGACTTAGCAATAATGTCCTAATTTCTACTGAAAGCATTAACAAATTTTTTAGTTTACCAAATTTATTAAAACAAACATTTTCAACCTATTGGGTTGAATTGTCACTTGTGGAATATTTGGATAAAACTGACAGTCCAAAATTATCACTATTTACAGTTCTGTGGTAAAACTTATGAAATGTTCCTGAGTTAGACCATCCTGCAGCATTCATGATACCGGTGAGCGACATTCCCACAGACTTTGCAGCACTAGTGGCAGCGGAGCGTGTGCTATGTGCACTAAAAATGTTCGTGTCTATGCCAGCGTCTGTCATCACTTTTTTGATCCAGCGAGCTACCGTTTGACTAGTTACAGCATTATGTGGTTTTCTAATCATCAACAATAACTTAGTTGTATCTCCTCTAATATCTGCTGTTGTTTTTAAGTACAGTTTCAACAGTGAATATACACACAGAGGTGGACTATCTGAAAACTTTCTTAACACTAAAGGCGCAACTTGAAAAGATGGTCTTGTTTGCTTGAGTAACACATTAAACTTAAATACTATACAATCATCCTCTATATACATATCTCTTATATCTAAACAAGCTAAGGACTGACAACGTTGTCCTGAAACTAAAGCTAATAACATAGTCAACTTAAAGGTCATATCTGGTAAAGACAAACTCTCATTTTCTAACAAACTAAGGTATTCTAACACTATATTTACATCCCAAGTAGTACCATATCTAGGCAAACAAGGTTTAATATTGAATACACCTCTCAAGAATCTTTTCACTAAAGGATGTTGGCCTACAGGGAGATTATCTACAATAATGAAACCTAAAAGTGCTGATCTGGCTGTGTTTATAGCACTATAACCACAACCCTCTGTCATAAGTGATGCTAAAAAATCTAACACATTAGAAATAGTAGGTACACAACTGTTACACTGAACTTGACTTGAATATTGAAACCACTTCTTAATGTACACATTGTATTGTTTACATGTGGAGCCTCTCCATGATTTCATAAGAACTGAAATTGATCTTTCCGATAAATCAAGTTTCTTGAAATTTTCCCTGAAACATGGCACACCATCAAATGAAGTTTTCGGGCCAGAGGAAGCACTTGTGTAGGACTGTTTTTCAACTGCAGCATTGTTTTGGATGACTTCAGAGCAAGTGGAGGTTTCACACACATTCTCAAGATGATTGGGTACCAGTTCTGTGTGTCCCATAGAGGTGTAACTAAGAGGCCTTCTGCTTTGTCCATCCGGATTTTTTGACATACTCGGTCGATAATGCTAAACGGAGGAAAAGCATAAAAAGACAAATTAGTCCAAGAAATAGTGAATGCATCAACAAAAGATGCTCCAGGTTCATTTTTCCAACTTACAAAACATTCTAACTGTTTGTTAAGTCGAGATGCAAATAAATCAATATGTGGTTTAAAATATACACTAGTTATAGTTTTAAAAAGTTTTTCGTTCAACATCCATTCTGTTTCATCTCGAATCATTCTACTCTCCCTGTCTGCCACTACATTATCAACACCTGGTAAATGTACAGCTGTTAACCACATATTATTTCTTTGCACAAAAATCCATATTTCTCTAGCTTTATAATTACATGCTGTTGATTTTGTACCACCCATATTGTTAATATATGCCACTGTTGTGGAATTGTCACAATAAATTTTTACATGTTTATTACACAACTCAGCATGAAAACTTTGTAGTCCAAGAAAAACTGCATGTAATTTTAAATAGTTAATGTTGGGCAAGTACTGTTTTTCTTCAATGGACCAATGTCCCCCTGTAGAGACACCATTGTATTCTGCCCCCCAACCTATTCCTGATGCATCAGTGGTTAGTGTCGCTTGGATACTTTTCTGTCGAATTGGAGCCTTGATGCCACTATTTATTTGTATTGACCACCATTTTAAGTCTTGAAGCGCCTCTGCTGAGAGTGTCATTTTTGAATCAAAGTTTCCCTTGTTACATTTAAGAGCTATGGCTTTTTCTTTTTCAAGTAGTTTGGTATGTAACAATCCTAAAGGAATTGCTACTGAAGATGAAATAAGGACTCCCACTAGTTCTGCCACTTGTCTAATCGAGTGTGATTTATTTGAACAAAAATTGTGATAAAGATTATTGAATTTCTTTATCTTTTCCGGAGTAAGACTGGTTGTCATTGATTTAGAATTCAAAACAAATCCTAAAAATACAATTTCATGTGTAGGTACCACCACTGACTTTTCTTTATTGATTTTAAATCCCAATTGTTCAAATAGGTCTATTGTGTCTTGTATGTTTTTTAAACACTGTTCATAAGTTTCTCCTTGTAAATAGGAATCATCAGTGTATGCAACAGACACATGTCCTTTAGATCTAAGTGAAGCATATACTGGTTTTAGGAGCTTAGTGATAAGTCTGGGTGCACTTGACAGACCATTTGGTAAACATGTGTACTGATAAAGAGTTCCTTTCCAAATGAATCTTAAATATTTTCTGTCAGGATAGGCTACATTCACAGTATAATATGCATCACTTAGATCCACAGAACCCATATAACATCCCGGTTGAATCAATCTTAAAGCTGTACACAGTGTTTCCATTTTAAAATGAGCATACTCAATGTTTTCATTCAGTTGTTTTAAATTCAAGATAACACGATAGCTGCCATCCTTTTTAGGACGTAAAAACACAGTTGATATATATTCATCATCAGAGTGTGAAGCTTTCTCCACTACCCCTTTCGCCATTAACTTTAATAACTCTCTGTCTAGAGCCACAGCCTCTGCAGAGTTGAGTTTAGTTTCTCTCACTGAATATTGAAGAGGTACTGAAGTAAATTCTAATGAATATCCTTTAACAGCATTAAGGATGTATCTGTCATGTGTGATAGTTTTCCACACTGATAGAAATTGACTAATCCGTCCGGCATGTTGAATGTCACCTACCTTCTCTACTTTTGGTGGGACACGGGTTTCTTGTTGTAGTTCTTCTTTGTTTCGTGATTGCTGTGGTGGTAGTTCCGGTTGTAATGCCCCAGCTGGTAATGCTGGGGTCCTCTCCCTAAAAAATTGGGTTTGGATCTTTCTCTGAACTTCAGACGAGGATTGAACTTCATTCTAGTTTTGGAAGTTTTGTCATCATAAGCTACCTTGTTAGCCATTTTGTTGTGTTCCGTGATGTTTTTCATTTTTTCCACCACGTCATCACCAAACAAGTATGCCGTTATTTCAGTCTGACTAGTGCACAGTTTTTTGTATTCTGGTTTCATGTTATTTTTTATACATGCTTTTCTGTGCAAAGAAAGTTCAGTGTTACCAGAGGCCAACAAGGCCACACCATCGAGCAGATCTTTGGCTGCTTTGTTTTTGTCAAATTCATTGTTAGGTTTCAGCAAGCTATCCACCACCTTGATTACGGGACCAAGTCCTTTCAATAGGGTTTTCTGGATCTTATGAACTTTACGTCCGTCGACCTCGTAGTTTCGTTCATACAATAGTTCCAAACGAAATCATTCACTCGAGGAAATTCCAACTTGCAGTTTTCTGGCCGTAAATGTTTATCAAACAAGTCATTTTTCTTCGAGTCTTCTAATTTGTTGACTAACAGCTTATTTACTAAGTCTGCCAATTTTGTTGTCACGGCATCGGAAGTTTTTTCCTCAACAATGTAGTTGGAAACAGCGAAGAAATCTTCGTCATGTTTATCCGAGCCGCCATTTTTGTTTACCTCTACGTCATGTCCGCCCAAGTCTGAAGGCCCCGTCTCCTTTTGACTGACAGCGGGTAATTTTCCATGCGCGGTCGACTCGCAGCTTATCTTGGCCTTTTTTGCCGCGTTATTAGAAACGTTGTCGGCCTTTCTTTTAGTTGTACTATGTTTTCCAACCGATTCAGAATCACTATCATCAGCCGATTCTGCTTGCACATAAATTAAATTATTTATTGCATCCAAAGATTTCTTCATGGCCATCATAGCCGAATTTTGATCTACCATGAATCTTTTGAACATCGATTCGGTAACAAATTCGGTGTCTTGTTCCCTGCACATTTTATCTTGTGTAGTTACGTAATCTTCTTCTTTAGATCTTGGTCTCGAAGAATCATCGTCCACCCACTTATGGGCATTTGGTGACGAATTATGTTCAAGCGCATCTCGCTTACGAGAATGCTTTGCACTTGTATGCGCATCTTGATCATGATGCGTTTCCGACTGTTCAATGACTTGGGTTAGAAAATCCCCCAAAATGGCGTCGGAGCCTGAGGGACGCTCCTCGTCCATCATGTCCATATCCATATCGTAAAAACGTACGATAAAACAGTTTACATCTAAAAACTCCTTTCAAATTTACCGCAAATGTTCTGCACCAATTCACTATCCAACGAGAAACGCTAAATGTACTAAAAAACGGTCACAAAACAAAATTAAATTACAGAGCATAAAATTCCACGACTGATCAAATCTGGGTCAAACTTCGCATTGAATTCTGGGAATAGCTTTGCAATCTCACGTGATCTCGATGCTGACGCATACTGATGGAGAATTTGGGTATTTTAAATGTCTTGCCAAAATTCAAAAGTCATATATTGAGTTAGAAGCACGATAAAGAGTTTTTATTTCTTTGTTTTGTAAACAAAACCCGAGTCTTGTTATTGTTTACATAATTATGTGTTTTGTTAGTATGAATTTCCATCAAATGTTGCTATCTTAAAAAAGCTTCTGTTGATAATCGTAATATTATATAGAGGGATGTTCGGCCATCTTGTACATTTGAGGGTCAAAATGTAAACATATATTGAACTGGTTTGTTTTTGCCCAAAAACTGACTAAAACAGTTGTCATAACATAAAAAGGCAATAAATATGAGTTTTTACTTATTGTTTAGTCTGCAAATTACGCATACAAAAACAAGAAAACAGTACAACACCTTTTTTAAAGCTGCATGATCCGATTTTATATCAAATTTTGTGTACGCTTTTAAACGATGGTTATGCAAAGTATGTGTATAATAACAGACATTGCGGTAGTTTTCCCGGTCAATTAAGCCATATTTCAATGAAAAAAATTATAGGTTTTTTAACAAAACAAACGTCATAAAAAGGGTATCGCGTTACTTCGCCTCATATTTAAATTCGCCCCTGAAGTCGAGGTGGGGATGATTGTATTATGACTTTGACATCGCGTGTTAATGTGAGTTGTGGCAAAACAAAAATAAGATAATTGGTTTGTATGGATAATAATTAGACCATGCAGCTTTAAACAGGTGGTTTGTATTGTTATGTCGATCAACACAAATAATGTTAAGTTCATTCATTCGGCCACATTTTACTAATGTTATATACATGTATATTTTTCTCAAAATTAAATTTATATAGTTACCTTCTATACCGGTACCTTAGGTAGAGGGTTGCTATATATTTTTTATTATGAAAAAAATGTATAATGTATGTGCCTGTGATTTATCGTATTTACTTCAATGAAAGCAAACCGTCAATATGATCAAATGATGGTCTCTTTTTCTGTCATTCCTTAAATTATTATACTTCTTTTCAGAACCTTGTTCCATTTTTACAAAACTACATGGACACAAGATTTTAAAGGGTTTCATAAATCACATGCACGTGACGTTTTAAACTTTTCTCTTTAAAATTCTTTTTTTTTCATTTAGAAAAAAAAGTTTTTAAAAACGTCAGGTGCCTGTGTTATATCTAAACAATAAAATGCTTTCTTTGGTGATTCATGGGGGATATGAAGGTGGCGACATAGCAGAAATAATACATTATCCGCGTTAGCGGGTTATGTAAATTTTTTTTGCAATGTTCGCTACCTTCATAACCCACATGAATCATCAAAGATGCATTTTACTGTTTTTATTTACATCTTTTCAACAAATTAATAAATTGATTGTAAAAAGTAAGTTAAATTCACAAAATTACTGTTAATGTACATCAGTACGTTAGCTAAAAGAAACACCAAAATCCTCTCCATGATTATATTCCGTGCAGTCCGGGATTTTTCTTAGGTTGTTTTTGACCAATCGATAAACGGGGCTTGTAGATTTCCGTCTTGTTGTTTTTATTATATAGCATTTAAAGTTATTCTACATTGATATATAAATATAATATACCAATATAAATTTCAAATCAGTACACCAAAAAGCAAAAAAAAAAAAAAAAAAAACAAAATGACAAAATTCTACTCATGTCCAAAATGCACACCATTAACTACAAACTACCATTCTTTAGACTGGGTAAAATAGTTTGCCTCTGTTTATCAAACCGATTTGTAAAAACAAATCATGTTTATGATACTATTTCTTAATCAACGCTGCTCAAAACTATATATCGCCACACAGTAACTACCACGCTAATCTATTTATAATCTATGATGTATATAAACAGGCGCGCAGTTCCCGATGTGCATGTTGCAGGGCCACACTGGCCTTCAACTCGACGAAAGATCAAACCACATAGACCCCCAGCTCTTGATTATTTTCAACTCTTGTGCTTCAACTTTTTGTTTTGTCACACTAAAATCATTTCACGTTTCATAAAGCGTAAGTAATAAAACGCATTCATGATCTTGAATTTCAACTCTTGTGAGGGGAAAACGTTAAACGTCCACCACTGAGCTGAGCTCATCTGCTTAAAAGCGATTACAGCGCGCGCGAGTATCACTGAAGTTTCATGTACATGCATATACGTCAAATTTAATTATAGCGACATTTTTTTCAGTCAATTAAAATGTTCTTAGTTATGAAGAAACATACTTGATATGTTTTATACAATTTATTGATGGCAACAATAATGTATTCTTAGTATATGAAATGTGTCAGAAGATTTTCCTTGAACCTATATTCTTGTGCGGATTGATATCAATTAACAAAAAGAAAATCATGATTTTTTGTTGATTAAAATACGATGATAACAAATTTTACCTCCGATAACAGAAGCCATTCTTTCATGATTCATATCATTGCATTTTGATAATTGATGTATTAGTCTGACCATCAATACGAAAATGTGATTTAACCCAGTGATGGGAAATCCCTTTGCAGTGACTATACTTGATATACATCAACTCGTAAAAAAGCCTAAGGTAAAGATTGACGTGTTGATTTTAAGCAATTAATACGGGGCATAACTATGGCGTTCTAAATGCCGGTTCAATACACACTCACTTATTAAAGATGGTTAATCAAAATTTTTTAGAGGCTGGGCTGTTATAATACAGCTTTACAGCCATTTGTGAACATGTACTGTTTACTATAAAGCAGCTTCTTGAAAAATTACTGTCAATAAAGTATATAGTATTTTAAAAGATTTTATAATTAAAATTCTACCAGTTGATATACGATAAAATTTGTCTGACGTCTGATGCAAATCAATGAGGTTGATACAAAACCCCCCACCCCCCAGAAAAAAGAAAAATTCAACGGGGTCTGCCGGTCGGTCAATTAAATAATTAAAACTCTACCAGTTGATATACGATAAAATTTGTCTAACCTCCAAGGAATCGACCAGAGACCAAAGTCTAAGCAATCTTAAAGAAACAACTGGCTGATTAGTTTCTGGGAAGAAGATTGTTTCAGATTTACTCTATTGATTCCTATGTAAAAAGTCGACCCTCATTGTGGCCCCATGGGACCCCCCCCCCCCCTCGGGAGATCATGATTATCACAACTGAATGAATGAATCTACACTACATGATAATGCTTCCACACAAGTTTCAAATTTCCTGGTTGATTAGTTTCTGAGAAGAAGATTTTAAAAGATTTATTCTATATATTCAAATGTAAAATTTTGACCCGAAGAACTACTCCAAGGGGTATGAGTTTCGCAGCTTTGATTCTACATTACCTGAGAATGCTTCCACACAAGTTTTAGCGTTTCTGGCCAAATGGTTCCTGAGAAGATTTTTGAATATTTCTAAACACAATTTTAATTATTCTTAATTATCTTCCGGTTGAAAAGGGCATGATCCTTAATTTTCACAACTTTGAATTCCTTTCTCCTAAGGGTGTTTTGTGCCAAGTTTGGTTAAAATTTGGCCAGTAGTTTTTGAGAAGATGTTGAAAATGTGAAAAGTTCACGGTCAGACAGACAGAAAGACGGACTGACGGACAGACATGCGGACGACGGACAAAATTTGATCAGAAAAGCTGAAAGCTTAGATGAGGTAAAAATATATATAGCTACGTGAACATACATTTTTCCGCTTATATATCCAGTTTGAATTACATGTCAAATTATTTTAGAGATATAAGATATTAACATTTCGTTTTGTAGAAAAAGTTAACCCCTTTTTGTATAATACCATGGGAATTTTATTACAGAAATTAGCGCATTCGTCACACCGTCAACGATCTGTACACACATGCACCTTTTTTTTGTTCGGTCCAGTTTTTCAATCATACCTCAATAATTTTACAAAAAATATCATTTTCGATCGAAAATTGTGTTGTTCTATAAAAGTTAATTGTAACAGTTTAACTGAATATTATGTTTATTTTGGTCCATTTCGGACATTTGCCATAAAAAGTCATTAAAATTCGAAAAACTTGTAGGCTTTAGATTTTGTCAATTTGTATCATGTCAGATGTGCTTATTTCCGAGCATGAAGATGCAAATGCAAAATGTACGGACTGAAATTGTGCAAAGTTGAAGGTTAAATTAACCAACAAAAACAATCAAACTGCAAAATGTGCATCATACAAGGGAACTGAGTCAAATCGTAATATTGTTATGCCCAAGTTTCATTGGTTACGTGGTCAGAATTATATACATTCATACTCAGGTTCACATACTATCACGATTGCATATTCGGATTTACAAGACTACATGACAAATATAAGAATTATAAACGTTAAAAGAATTGTGAAATTGTGACTATATATGTTTAACATGATCATTGATATCTTTATATCATATGAAAATGTGTCATACACCTTTAAAATCTTCACTGTTTAGATGTCAAACATTTCAAGCCTTTTGGACTGAAACTCACTTTTATGTTCCATATAACTACAGTGATTCAAATTGAAAAACAAATTCCTGTATTGGCCAAAAAAGTAAATATAAAGAAAACAAAACAAAAACAATTCAGTAGACTTGTAGAGGAGAAGTGCGCCTCTTGGATATTCTGAAGCCGAAAGGTCGCTCGTAGTTGTACGTACATGTACTAAATTTGGTTACTTGTATTTGCTGTTTGCAAGTAGTTTAAATACGCTTCTTTCGTGGGGGTAATATCTTCCTTTTACAGCTTGCTCTTCAAGTTCAACCTTTATAATATATGAATGCGAAAATTACTTACACAAATATTAATGAATGTACGTACGCATGCGTTAATTTGAGACATTTAACAGGAAACGCTTGATAAGAGTTTGTGTTTTACGAAAATAGAATGGAAGTAGATCTTACAACTAAAGTGTTAGTGCTTAAAAATAAATTCTAAAGATAATGACACCAAGAAATAAGAAACCCTTTTCTTTTCACAGCCGCAATACATCTACTGGTACTTCAAACATTTTTTTTTTTAAAAAGAGGAAGCTGATTTGATTTATTTGTCACCTGATAAAGAAGACATTTGAAATCTGGTATTAGTCGCATTCTGTGTAATTTCTATAGTTTGTGTCAACTGTTGACGTGAGCACAAACGTCTATTTTAATTTATTGTCGGTCACTAGGTCATTGGCTGATTGTAATCAACAATTTTCCTACTCCAATTTAAATCAGTATAACCCGTATATTATACAAAATCAATTTCAACTTATTTTGATGAGTTGCCACAACAATGCATGCAAATGCATGCAATGGAGATACGCTTGATAAGCAGATGTCATTTTTGTAACAGCATGTCAGTTCGCTTGATGAGGCGAAGAGAGTATCACCGACACTATGACTAATCAACACTTTACAAAAGTTATGTCCCTTGGCCGCTATCTTTAGGGAAAAAACCAAAGGTTTCTCACAGTAGCCTTTGTAGTTTAAAAGTTTGTAACTACGTCATTTGAAAATAAAATTCCGTTTCCCTATTGTAGGATGGGGCAACCCACACATCGAAGGAATTAAATAAATTCAAAGAGATTTTATCACATGACTCCCAAATATTTGGTAGCAGGAAAAAAGAAGGAAAAGTTTGGTTTTTCCCTGTTGATCTTCGAGTTAATACGAATGTCGTAGTATTCGTTAACATTATTTTTTTGTATTTGTGTTTCAAATGTCTCTGAGTTTGTGTACTTCTATGAACTGTACTATCAATGGGGAATATTAGTCACAATCCAGATACATTTTTCTCAGAATCAAAAAACTAAACAAATCATAAGGGTTTTTCCTTTCGACAAACAACCTAACCTAAACGTAGTTTTTTGTTTTATTAGCTATCCTCTTGTTCCATTCACACTTTTGTAACATGCTAATCATCGTCCTTAAACTATAAAAAAATTCAAAATCTAGCATCAGATATTGACTCCCCAATTCCTCTGATGAATTTTATTTTTTAAAGCCTACAATGAATGGCATGCTAAATATACATTTACTTTAAGAAAGACTATTTCTCAAGTTTAAAGATGGCAAAAATGAGTTTTGCATTTAAATTTTTGTATTCATATCACGAATACAACTATTACAGTTTTTTTAACAGTTCATTTTGTTTTTTGTTTTTTGGAGAAAAAATATCAACAGCAAATTCAGTAAATCAATAAATTTGTAGAAGAAAATTGGACAAAATTATTTTTTTTTCCTTTTTTTATATTAAAAATTATGGTAGCAATATATTGACTGATTTAAAATGACTAGAAACACAAAGGAGGACCAGAGAACTATCGAAAAGGGTTTAAATTATCGATAAAGTGGTAAAGATAAAAGTTAAGGATGAAGGTAAATCAAATTAATGAATCTAAATCACGGTAATTAAGAAAAGTATTATTCTTTCAAATTCAGGCTGCTTCTAGATATAGAATAAAATATATGTGTGAATGAAAATTCAATTCTTCATAGTAGCTTTTCAATGAACGAGTGTAATTCTGTTTAACAATTAGGGTATTTCGATTGTTCCATGACGTCATCGTGAGAATTCCGAATATTGTACTGTTATCGGTTATATTCTTAGTGTTATGTTATGCATGGTTTTGCCAATATTTTTTTTATGTATTCTTGTGTTTAACACATTAAAGCAATGTTAATCTATTGAAATGACACTAATGTTTAACAATTTAAAGAGAGTAGTTTGAGTTCAAATCGCTCAATTCAATGAAAAACTGATAAACCCGTACATCGGCAAACGTGATAGAGACTACAATTATAATTTTTAAACTGGCAAGGGAAAAGTTTCTTTAAAAATTTCGATAGGATATATAATGAATTACAAATGTACAATTTTTCAGTGAGTTTGAACCATTATTTCAAAATTTATAGACGTTTATGTTACTAAACTGTACTTATTCATTGTTGAAAAATTGTATCATAGTGCACTGTAAGTGTGCTTTTATACTGGCAAGTTTAAATGGACTTAATATGTAAAAAGACATTAAATAAAGAAATCAGTAGAAAAAATATGTTTGTTTGCTTGGAAAGCAGTCGTCGCTATAATTGCCCTGATAGTGTACCAGTGTTAGCTCCAACAGCATGAACAAAATATTCGCAACATACCAATATTTAAGTTCAATTTAAATATTTACATAATGATCTTTAAATTTAAATAACAAATACAGGGATTTAATCATAAAATCATCAAGGGTGGAACAACCTTAATCGAAAATACAAACCACTCACCTTTGCAGGATGTTCTCTCCCCTTAGTAACAAGTTGTATCATCTTCGTTCGGAGAAAAAAAGCGATTAGTTTTACCTTTTCTTTGATACACTGGTTCGCCAATTGGGCACTTGTGTGGTTCTTACAACAAAGAAAGAAAACTTCTTATTGAAGGAGGTGGTAAAAAGTCCAGTTTCCTAAAACCAGGACTAGTATATTTCTTGTGTTGTGATTAAACACACTGAACAAATGAACAACTATTTAAATGTGTCTTTATGTTATTTTGATACTTTCAAACTTCAAGTATAATTAAATGATAGATATTTTTTATGAATGATTGAAATTTGACTCTTTTTTTTTTTATAAATAAAAGCTTCATAATACCGAGGCCTGCATGGTAGTATGTAATAAAAAAAAATTATACTATGAAAAACCACCAGAAATATACCATGGATATGTCATAACTCGCAATCTTTCTTTCGTAGAAAAATATTTGAATTCATTACGATGCAAATAATAATCAAAACGCAAAACAGTGCGTCATTTAACATCTATGTTCAAATTACGGCTGTTTCGACGACGTCCAAATCAAATCAGTAAATGCTATAAAATTAGAACCTATCCTATTGACACTACTGAATTCATTTATCTTAATATCATTACAGAAAAATGAAATACTTGAAGTCAAAGTGGTCAGTCTGGTTTCACACATAAGATGCTAGCCACGACAGCAAAATATCCTCCGAAGACGTGGACGAGTCGGCCGAGAAGTTTGCAATAATTCGAAACCAACTAAGAGAGAAGGCATCTTCAAATTGGGGAGTTTTAAGAACACTTGGGAGGCAAGGGACCAGAAAGTAGGGAGTTGAAATCAAAAAAATGGTGGAACGACTACATCTTCCGTAAGGGTCCCGAGGTGACGATGACGGAAGATGAATTCGTGAAATCCCTTGAAGAGGCGTACCAAAAACACAAAGCTGCTTTCCCTAAGAAAATGGAGCGATGTTTCGAGGACATTGCAAAATTTGCAGTCATAAAACAGATTGTCACCAAAGATGAGTTCGCCTATTGGTTCAAGGTTTTTAAGTTCGGTCAGGTAGACGAGGTAAAGATTGAGAAGGCATACGAGCTATTCACGGCCGCCCATGGAAAGCCCACTGTACAGCTATAAGTTGATGCCTGGGTTCAGTTCAAGGCAGATAACGATCAATGCAAACATGGTATCATCATGGAAATATATGGAAACTTACCGTTTGATTTTGAACGTTGAAATTGTACAAAATATTTTAGTATTTTTACAAAAAGTTATAATGAAAAAATAGTAAATGAATTATGAACGGCACTTATCCGATCAAAGCATGGTTTTTGACATCTAAACAAGTATTTTCGATATGAAAGAGGGGTGCTTTGAAGTTTATGTTATGTTAAAAAAAGCTGAATATGACGAAACAAAACAACAAAAAATCGTTTAAAGAATTCTTAAATCGTTTTCAGTTTTACAGTTCAAGATGAATATGGAAATATTATAATAGTATTTCTTTTAAATATTTATTTTTATATCCCACTTCATTCAAAAATATCTGTAAAATTGTTATTTTTACAAATATACATGTAATTCAATGACTGTAATTCTTATTTATTTTGTGAATTTGATCTTTTTTCTCACCATCAGTTAAATCAGTTTTAATAAAGTCTATGCATATGGTGCCAATTTTTCAGGTTTGGTTAAATTTTGTCTTAGTAGTACTCACGTTAAATCAAAGTACTGACAGTACTGAAAGACGGAGTCTCGAATTGTAAGTGTCCACGTTTTCCTCGAATATGCTTCCAAAAATTAAGAGTTGAATTAGGTGTTTCAATCTATGTTAAAATTCAGCTTTTTGCTATTGCCTGAATCTTTTTCTGAAGAAGATGGGTGAATAAGGTGTGTAAAATGACTATACGAAGAGAGATACATGTAATGCACACAGTAAATTAAAAATTAAAAACATAACAACCATGCATTATCTCTGAATTCATAGGTCTAATATTGGTTTAAGATATTTACCGATTGGAGAAAGATCAGCTAAGTATCTGATGATAGACATTAAGATATTGATGAATGTGACTGGTTTTGTCCGTTACAAAGTATTGAAAAAAGAGTAAACTTATGTCTCATAACATTAACAAAAAGTTACGTTCTTCGATCGATAAGATTTTATATATTGTTTAATGTATTGGTCATCCAAAATGTTTAATCTATATAGATTTTGCTCACAAAGCATTGTTCAAAATTTAAATCCAGTTTAATTAACTAAAGAGTCAATGAACGAGAAGGCAAATTCAGATTTGTTTTTATTTTCTATGTACAAAATTCCATTAGAGATGAACAGCAGTTATACCGCAACTAGACTGGAAGCCAATGAAACACCTATTCAATACATATATATAAGACACTATGTATAACCCGTCCAGACTTCGGTTCGGGCATGAAGTTTGGTAGTATTCAGGTGATAGTTTGTTAAAAAATAAAATTCACATCTTTTCAAAAATGGCACATTGCGTTTGGGAAGCTCACTTTCGATTCGATCGACCTACAACCTTTTCTATTGTTTAATGGGCTCGTCCACCAGTTGAATCGGCAACGGCGTTATGCATTCAGTTACGTGACTCATTCCATGAATCGCTACAACTATTGGATCCGAGAAAGAATATTTTGATCAATAAACCTATTTGTTTATTTTCTTTATAGAATTTGGTTTATACATAGAGGACTTAAAACGATTTATTGCCTGTTTTTTAAATATATATTTACTGAGATGCATGAAAACATTCTGCTCTATTTTCTTACGCATAGACTCATTGTATGTGTTCTACGCGTGCCTTCCGGTTTGAGAATTCGGCTGACAGTAAACTAATAGACGGGGTCACATGACCCCGTTTAAAAATGATCATCTCATCTTTAAAAAAACCGACAGATGTCATTCTTTCCTGTTTCCTGTGTTGTCATAAAATGCCGATTTTTAGCAATGATATAGAAGTGATATAATTTTACGCTTACATGTAGTCTAAGTAAGGTTTTACTGATTAATTTACGAAGATAATAGATGGCAATGTTAATTTGCATTGGATTGAATATAAATAAATGCCATTAGTTTTATATATGAAATATAATATTCAACAACTAATTAACTAATTAACTAATTAAAGGTACGCTTTAATGTATGGTGTCCTTTCTATCATCGACGTCAAGAAATTGGTATATTTTGCAACAAATGTGTCCCAGATATTGCGTTACATGAAGATACCTAGAGGAAGTCAGACAAGTAGCGAAGGGGCCTTCCAGCACGGTCCGCTTATGAACATTTCCTTGTCCAACAGGAAGTGGGTTCAGTTTACAGCAGATGACGATAAAAACAAACAGGCAGGATGTTATGCTGTTTTACAGAAACTAACCGTTTGCTAATAACCAATGATGCTGTACAATAGATTTTTTAAGTCTTTAAGACAATATGATAATGAAATGGTTATATTATTTCCTAACGTAATCTCTGGAAGGGTTTGCTACATCTAGATAAACATTTGCAATATAAAAACAAATTAGAAAATATTTTAAACAATGTCTCCTCAAAAACCATGAATAGAAATACGCTAATTCTGTTTTACCTTTGCGTTTACCAGAAAGTGAATTACAAAACAAAGTGTCTTGTGGCAGAACTCTTTTTTTTACATAATATCTATGCCGATTTTTAATAAACATAGAGAATTTGCCTGATGAAAATGTTTTAGGTCTAAATGGTTGCTAGTGCAATCTGTTGAGAAGATATTATGAAGAATAAAGAAATGATAATTTACGTTAAAAAAAAGCATAACAAGAGGCTCATGGGCCACATCGCTCACTTGAGGAACAATAGGTATTATAAAATCAGCTTCATGAAGTCATAATACAAACTTTCTGGATAATGTACAACAATACATGTAGATCATGTATAAATAAAATCCATTTCCCCCCTGGATATTCTTATGTTTATAATCATCAGTCCCTTTTCTAACGGGATGATTTTATAGTCATATCACATGTTGAGTATTGCAGTTCTCAAAAAGATCCTTAACAAGTGTTTATATATGGGATATAAAGCTACTTCAAACTTTGAACCTTCTTGTGAGGCCGATGAATTGTCCTGGAGCAAAAGTCTTAACAATTATAAAGAATCATCTGGCTGATTAGTTTCTGAGAAGAAGATCTTTAAAGATTTACTCTATATATTCCTATGTAAAAGTTTAACACCCCTCATGTGGCCCCACCCTACCCCCAGGGATCATGATTTTCAAAAAATTGAATCTACACTACCTGAATATGCTTCTACACAAGTTTCAGCTTTCCTAGCTGATTAGTTTCTGGAAGAAGATTTTTAAAGATTTACTCTATATATTAGTATGTAAAACTTCGACCCCCATTGTGGCCCCACCCTACCCCTGGGGGTCATGATATTCACAACTTTGAATCTACACACTACCTGAGAATGCTTCCAAACAAGTTTCAGCTTTCCAGGCTTTATGGTTCTTTAGAAAAAGATTTTTGAAAATTTCTCAATTTTTTTCATTAATTTCTAATTATCTCCCCTTGAAAAAGGGTTTGGCCGTTTAACTTTCACAACTTTGAATTCCCTTTGCCTAAGGATGATTTGTGCAAAGGTTTGTTAAAAATGGTCCAGTAGTTCTTTAGAAGATGTTGAAAATGTGAAAAGTTTACGGACAGACGGACGACAGACAAATAGTGATCAGAAAAGCTCACTTGAGCTTTCAGCTCAGGTGAGCTTTAGAAAAACTTTAGAATTTTATTTATTAAACAAATATTCTAACCTCTTTCACCATTATATGTAAGTGAATAAAAGCAATGTAATTTGAATATTAGATTGTATATCATTGCGTATCCATACTTGAAAATAATTGATCGTAAGTAAAAGGATAAATAGCACAATGGTGTCTATATCAAATTAATTTTATGAATCAAAATCGTACTGTTGTGTTGTGTTGCTATAGATCTGTAGAATATATTTTAATGCATAACATTATTACGTACAAAATCTTACTTTTGCTTAATTATATGAACTTAAAATAAAAGTTTAAGTACTAATAATTCCAGTAATCTGTGATTGAAGTTGTATTTTCTCTTTTTTTCCCATCCCTTCATCAGCTTCAAGTAAAGTTACGAGTGTCATATGCCACTGCAATCAGTATTTGGTTTCAGAATATTTAATATAAAGATAAAAAACAAAAGGATTTTTTGTTCAGATATTGAAAGTGCTTTTTCATTATTTATTCAATTATTTGGAAAAATGAAGTGTTTTGAAAGATACAATTGATATACTTAGTTTAAAAAGTGTATCTTGCACAAATATAGATAACTCCAACTAATTTGATGTTGAACAACAATTTGATATGTGTTGTTTGCTTAATAAACTAAGTACATTGATACTTTCAAATTGTCATATCTAGTAAGTATTAATTGAGTACCACTAAACATATGATACAGCACTCATTGCTCTTTATCTGCTTACAAATTCAAAATATCAAAGTTCTAGCAACATTCAATAATATGAGCTAATCTATTTTTAGACAAGAGCGATTTAACATCGGTAGATTTAATTACTTCTCCAACAGATCAATAAAGTAGGCCAACCTTGGGAATTTTAAAAAAATCTTGTACAGTAAAACGAAGAAGTCTTTAAATTCTCTGCTGATTCCACCACTTCCGTTCACATGACAATCCGTAATGTTTTTTAAAGGAGCTTTTAAGAAGGATAATCTACTGGCACCAAATTATGATTCAGAAATGTATGAGGAACATAATTGATTTGAGGCATGATATTAGTTCCCCTACTTGTGATACCATAAGAGATGTAAGTAAATAAAATAAAATGGTCTACTTTCGTTTTGGACAGATACGGTATATACAGTCTAATTTCAAGTTTACATAAAAAATGAAATACAGCCTACGTAATAATTTGCAACTTTATAACTTCAATTGAATCTTGAAATTGTTGCCATAACAACATTCAATTCTAAGTGACGTGTTTCTCATATAAATTAATGTGAAAATGTTTTTAGAAAAATGTGTTTCGATTGATTAATAACATATCCGATACTAACTTCAAATTTTCAATCTTTCTAAGTGCAGTTTTTTTTGGTTCATTTATTAATTGGTTTATAGGTTCTAGGTTGGAATTTAGATATTTTTTCCATTTTCAAAATGAAGGAGAGTTTTTTGAAAATTAATTTTCTACTTTATAGATTCAGTACCTACAAGACACATCTAAACCTTCCCGGCTAATGTTGTTCCGTGCAAATGTTCAGTTTTTACCGCTACTTCCTATTTCATTTTTGAATATTTTACTGCCGATATATACTTGGCGAGTATTGATTTCAGCCAAAACTTAGAATAAGAGTTAAAATAGTTTATATATCAGAGATGTGCGGAAAAAAATTTCTGTATGAACATAATTGAAATGTCTGTGGCATGTATGGTAAACAAATTTTTTTTTAATTGCAGACGGAGTAAAATTGTAAAAAAAATAATACAACTATCCATAAATGTAAAATGTCATGTCAGTGTAGACCAAATGTAAATGATAGAAACCAAGTTATAGGAAGAAAAATTTCTGTATGCATATCTAAAGTCTGTGCGCTATTCTGCAGTAACTAAATTTCTTGTTGTAAAGTTTTGTAAAAGCGTGTGCGGGTAAAATCAAGTTCGAATTTCCTTTCAGAGCGCTAAAAAAATAACGAATTGAAAAAAATTGTAAAAGATTAAGAGATTAATATTTAAACATCTTTTATGGACTTAGACAATGGTGCCATGGTAGCAATATAAACTTCCTCGTACAAATGTTAAATAACAACCTTGGAGTACTTTAAGACCACAACTTGTTTTGATTATGAATAAGATAATTTGATATGTTTAAAGTTCTTATTTAGAATTTGTTTGGAAAAGTGGTTAGCATGAACAAATTTCTTTTAATTCATTTTCCTCCCATTCAATGAATGGTAAATAAAATGATTCGACTTTGGCTTTATCAAAATTTGAATTTGCCAAAACTGATTTAAAAATCCATAGTAACCTGATATCATTTGACCACAATTTACTGCATACGCCTATATAAATAAATATGTGTACTCATCTGTAAAAGAAATAATAACAAATATAACTAAACGATGTGTAGGGTTTAGCAACAACGTCAAGACTGGAATTTTTCGACGTCAAACATTGTTGTTAAAATTATTTCCAGATATAAATTAAGCACTGATTTGAATTTTCTAGCATTGTTTGCCAGAGGGTCATGGAACAACACATAGAAATGCCTTAGATGAGCAAAAATCATGCTAATGGGCAAATTAAACACATTTTTTTTAATGTAGACAAACCAATGGCATCAATTCTTGTTTAACGAATCACTGTCAATTCACTTGTAAAAACCAACTTTGTACACCAAATTATTATCAAACTCTATTTTCTTTTTTAAGATTTAATTTTTTTTTATGTATTTGATCCCTACCGAATAAGTTTGAGAAAGGTCTTTGTGGTCAATGTAGAATGGCAATGCTCATTATATATGCATCATACATCTAAACTAAACAAACATTAAATCGTAGGTTTCATTGATTGACATATTCCAATATAAATAAGAATTATAATAATGTTAAATACTGAAATTTGATTGGTTTAGACACAGTTTATAATCCGTTCTATTACCGTCAGCGTTTGCAGCACACTTGGCAACCAACGGGTAACACAAAAAATTGTTACATGCGCGTAAACTATTTGCGTTCGGTGTGCCGTAGAATTCATGTCAATTTATAAATAAGAGCAGTAAAGTTTTCTTTAAAATTATGACATTCAATATAATAAAATAAATAGTGAGCTTCGTGTCAGTTGACACTGGTTTTCTTGGGTTGTCAATTTCAACTGATACTCTCCCAAACAGGCACTATTAATGCATTGTCAATTTCATTATGGCATAGTAATGACATAGTTACGTATACATCACAATTAGTAAACAGTTTTACAGAAACTGAATGTGTAGCTTTATATCAATAACCATAAGATATGATACATTATTCATTAACAAATGCATCGAACAATTAGAACATTTATTTGCATCTTTCATTCAATAGCCATATCATAGGTTTTTCTTAAAACTGGTTTATAAGAGATGAAAATAACAAATTATAAGCATATCATTGAAATAAACCAAGTTTTGTTTTCATAAAGTACTCGTAAGTAGTATTGCTGTAATTCGCTGGCAACTTTATCTGTGTATATCACACATTGTCGATCCTAATTCAAATCATATATCATTAACTAGTATATTTTTATTTTTATCAGAAATTTAGCATGAAGTCAAAAACCAATTATTAACCAATTTTTAATAAATGTGCTGCTTTTCATACACTCAAAGTTGACATAATTTTTTTTCTAGAAAGAAACCAAGAGATAAAAGATAAAAAATGGCGGGTATTGTTATGGACACAAAGATACACCCCTCAGAGAAATATGACAGGGTTAAATTTCGTTCAGACCAAGGGGGAGCAGGACCGTCGACCTTGACCGAGAGAAAATACCAACAGGACCGATACTACGAGATACAGACAGATTTGACGTTAGAAGAGGCTCGATACTCAGAAATGCGCAAAAAGATTCCAGGACTTGGTCGCATTCCTAAAGATCGCATAGATAGACAGAGCAAAGAATCTGACTTCCATAAAGTATGTAAAAAAGTTGTATGTACGAGAACTTAAATAATATGCAGGATATGCTTGAACTATGTACATTTGTATCTTCAAAAACTTTCATTTTATAGATAGATATGTATGGCATTTATATACAAGATGGAATAAATGTAGTGGTTACACTAATGAAATTATACTATCGGTACAATTAAACAACTAGATTGATCATGACACAACAAACATCTTTGCGATAACTGAATCTGATATTGTCAATTTACTGTTTCAGAGAAATCAAGCACATCTATGTTTTGTGAAACAAAATTTTCACGAAATTGAGTGTAGCAAATTTGTACCAGATCCTGAAAAGATTGGGGTAAAAAAGATCAGGGATTTAAAGTAAGTTTTCAGGGATTTAAAGTAAGGTTAATCTTAGAACAAAGAAGGCATATTTTTCAAAAGAATTGTAGAAATGTTAATTTTCTATTTAATGTTAAATTAAAGATTAATTCACCTATTGAGTTTTTCAAATATTTGTTTTCTCAATTGTATACTTGCATAAGTTTAAATTATTAGACTAAGTGCACTTGGATATCTGATATTTAAATTTTAAAAGAGAAAACATGTAAGGTAATGTTTGATGGCAGATCATAATATTTTGAGTCAGTATTTATTTTATTTCTCTTTCTTTCCTTTAGGTGTCATTGTGGAGAAATTTTTACAGAGCATGTTGGGATTTCTAACGCCCGAAACTTTGCTGAAAGGGAACTTGTGGAAACATTTCTTGTTCCTGAAGGTGAGTATCTTCTTCAAATTAACACCTGGACAATTTGGGATGTCAATATTTAACCATGTCTTGTTCCATGGAATAATTGGCCATTCTAGACTTATATAATACATGTAAATGAACGAGTAGATTAAAATATTATTGACATTAATGGTTTGGAATGTCTCCCTTATTTAGATAGCGTTCTGATATTGTTCTTCATATATGACTTGTTTCAGTGATTTCTTGTTCATTTTTGTCAAATAAAATCAATGTCAATAATTGCTCATTATCTTTTGCATGACACTTATGTGACTAACGTAAACAATGGGGTTGATTTAATTTTAAAGGAATTTAATGTAAACATATTACAAAGTATTCGTTGGTAAAAGGGGTTCATTTTGTTCCATTCATTTGAAAACCCATTATTCCACATGAAGGAGATTATTTTATTTTATCAGAAATGAAATTATTTTTTGGTTTCAAGCAAAATTCTTATTTGAATGTATTTAATTTAGAGCACTTAATTATTACCTCCTCATGCAGACACCAAAAGTTTAAGGTTTGGTATATTATTTTATAATAATTCTTATATTATATGGAATAACGTTAGTCGAAACTACATGTACGTTCTCTCTCTTAATGGTTGATCACAAGAGGCATTTGGAGCTTATATTAGAATTAATAAAAGAGCATATCTCCTTATTGGTTTTCTACTCGAAACTATAAAACGGGGCATTTGAAGCTTATATTAGAATTAATAAAAGAGCATATCTCCTTATTGGTTTTCTACTCGAAACTACAAAACGACACGTTGCAAATTACGATCCATGCATTGTGTAATAGAGTACACTGTCTCGCTACCAGACAAAAATGCGACCCAAAGTAGTGTAAAGATCAAAGTAGAATACAAAGACATAGTTCTTCATCTCAAGAAGCATTACTTTAAATTTACACGTTGTGGTTTTCAAAAGGGGAAATCTTAATGTTTGTAATTTTAAAAAGATATTGGATTGAAATATCAGATACTCAATAATTATAAGGATTTTTAAAATGATTACCGGGCAAATGTGATAAAATCAATTATCTCAAGTGCCATAAATACTTTATTTTATACAAGTCATTACACGTACATATCCATGTATTTAGTTGATTTAATTGGAAAATTTGTCTAATTTGCCTCTGTAATTGTGTTTGTGTATTCATTTAGCGTTCTAATCCTAAACTTCCCAACACATAATGTCCATGCTTTAAAATATCAAGCACTTATAAATTAAAAAAATGTGAAATAAATGGATACTTGCTTTTAAATTGTCCATTAAGCCTCTAATTCTCAATACTATTTCAGAGTTGCGAAGCCACATAAATTATGGAAACCTCTTTAATGCTCCTCCAGAAAATTTAGCATCAATTCTATCCCAAGTTACATGGACTAAAGAGGATGCTTTCAGAAAAACGTCTTGTTCGACGTTTGGCAAAATCTGTTTCGTAAACTATGAAAACTCCAAACCTGCCAAGGTAGTTGTTTGTGTCATTTTCATAAGAGAATTACTTCAAATATGTGATTCTTTATGTTTAACGGTTAATATAATCTTTTGCGATTTGTGTGTGTCTAAATGTTACAAAAGAAGTTCTATACTATAACCATTTTCTATGTGCCTGCACTTTAGTTCCTATTCTATATGTAATCATTGGAGTCTAAAGGGTACCATGAACAAATATATTACATAGTACGTCGAACTGATGAAACTTTTATTTCAGTATATTCGACTAAGTCACAATGACTCGGTAGACAGATGCCTGGAACTAATGGATAAACACTGGAAAATAATGGAACCCAAACGTCCCAGCTTGTGTATATCTGTAATAGGAGGGGCAAAGAGCTTCAAGCTGGACAACAAGATGAGAGAAACCTTCAACACTGGTCTCATTAAGGTATATTACATCATCTTACATCTCTTCCCCCTATTTCTGATCCTGCTTCTCTTCCTAATCGTAGGCCTATTATATTGTTTCCTAAAATAATTACTTTCTGCCAGTTTACTTACATTTTTGGTAAATATCCTCCTAAGGCAGGAAAGTCAACAAACGCTTGGATGATTACGACTGGATCAAACGTTGGGGTGATGAAGGCTGTCGGAAATGCGGTCAGTGAGGGACAGTCCTTTCTATGGGATAACGACAGAATCACCCACACCCTGCGACTTATCGGAATAGGGCCATGGGGATATGTCAAAGACAGGAAAAACTTGGAGAGTGACGGAAATGTGAGTACAGTGACCAATTTTGTTTTTTATAGTAATTTGAGACTACATGTAACACAGTTTCATTTATTAATGCATGAAAGATATTGTTTTATTCTTTAAATGTTCAGTAGTAAATTAATAAGAGTGAACGTAAGGTAGGAATGATGGGATTTTAAAGTTCGTCCTAGATGGTTCTACTTTGTTTCTAGGATTTTCCTTAAAGTAGCTGCTTATAGAAATGATGAAATTGTCTTCTATTTTCCTCAATGCCCAACTTTTTTCTCGGTATAAGTGCAAACATTACTAATATAATGTTCATCAACAAATAAGTAACTCAATCAAAACGAATGATTAAATCATATTTCTGTATCGACTCAGTTCTTGTTTTTATTTTAGGGCTGTTTCCCGGTGCATTTTCAGACCAGCAACATTATTCAACATGGTAAGCCTGTACCCTTAAATCCAAATCACACACACTTCGTGTTTGTGGACGATGGATTCAGGAACAATTATAAAGGAGCATCGAAGTTTCGGGCTTTATTTGAGCAGAAAGTCTCTAAACCAACACAAGGTATAAATGAATGGAATGTTTTCAATGAATTCTTTATTTAGGGTGTTACAAAGATATTTAAATAAAAATCCAAAATTTGGCCAGACGAAATAAAAAAAAAAAAAAAAAAAAAAAAAAAAAAAAATATATATATATATATATATATATATATATATATATATATATATATATATATATATATATATATATATATATATATATATATATATATATATTAATTAGAGAGAATATATCGATTACCTCGTAATTTTGACAGCTGGTGGGTTAGGAATACCAGTTGTGTTGGTGATCTTAGAGGGCGGGACTGACGCTATCAATGACGCTATGGTGTCTCTCAATCACAATATTCCTGTTGTCGTCTGTTCAGGAACGGGCCGGGCGGCAGATATCCTGGCCTATGCTTATTCTCACACACGTAGCAGGTAAGCTATTACCCCTGAATAATGTTACAAGAAAATGTATAAAACAGTGTTAAAAATAAAAATAAAGAAACTATTTGGTATAAATACAAGTTTGATTAAAATTTTGTATAATGTTATTACTTTCAGTATTCACCATGTTAATACAGTCATTTCATGCATATCTTTTAGAAATGTTATGCTATGGTATGGGATTTTAATGATATTTTAAGAGATGTAGATGATATGCTACGAGATTTGTGTGCTATGCTACGATAAATTGAATCGAAAGGCCTAATGATATGGTATGCTATAGTATGCTTTGCTATGTGATGATATGAGATTTTAAGAAAAAAACGCCTCCACATACAGAGGAGATACAAACATTTCGAATTAAAATATTAAAAAAAAACACAGTTAACCACTTTTCTGCAATGTAAACATTTATTCTCTAATCAATCTTTACAAACTGAATTGAAATGATGTTGTATGCTATGCTATGGTATGATATGATATGCTATGAGAATCTAATTATATGCTATGAGATTCAATGTTATGGTATGAAAGGACTATGTGCGGTATGGTCAAATATCTGCCCCCGATTTCAACCAATTTTTAAATAGTATCGTATAAAAATGAAATCTTCAGAAATCATTGTAAAGAGGATGCCTATAACTTTAATCTTGATTTTAGTCATCATTGCTCACTCGCTGTTTATCTATGACGTCACCTAAATGACCTAATTCCCACAAATTTGCAAACAAATGAAGATATTCTCATTTTTGCTCTATATTTTGCATTCGGAAATATAGAGCGCAGGTCTGCTCAAGTGCGATTTTAAAATATGTTTTTCTTCAGATAGTTATACATATCATACTAAAAAATGCTACTTGAGCAAGCCTGCGCTCGATGTTTCCCAGTCGAAAAATCATCGGAAAACACCCATATTTTGCCACAAAACATTAATTTATCAAAATAATGCAATATTCATGACGTCATTTCTACATAATGACGTCACTGTGGTGATAACTTTTTACACCTTTATTTCCAATATGATTTTAACTATCTTTCACCTTATTTTAAAGCTCTTTCTAGAACTTTGATTTTGGGGGGCAAAAATTGCATAAAACCGCACTTAGTCCTTTCAATGTTATGCAATGGGATTTCAATGCTATGTTATGCTATGGTGAGTGTTGTAAAAGATATGTTTGAATCTACTGTAGATGACATGAAGGTGCTAATGGGTTAGTTATCTCTTTTCATTGTTAGCAAAGGGGTGCTGAAATCAAAACATGAAATCAAACTGAGAGACAAGATAAATGAAGCCTACGGGGGGAGATGGAAGGAGAACGAAATTGATAAGAATATAGAAATTCATTTTACCAATGTCATGAAATGCATGGAACACAGAAATTTGGTACATATTTAAGCTAAAATATATGGAATTCTTATTACTATAATACATATAAATGTCAAATACAGATTTACATCTAATGAATAATTTGCTGACCTCTCGGCCTCCTTAATTGACTTTCTGTAAATGTATAAATAATGTATTGAAAAATAAATTATCTGAAACAATTTTCGTAATTCATGGTTTATAAAAGGATTAAATCTATTAACTTTTTATTTTTTTTTTAACAGATTAATATCTTTCCAATGAACAAACATGAAGACCTCGATATTGCCATTCTTACGGCCTTGCTGAATTGTGAGTATAAACATTCTACCATATTTGCTATGATATGATAGGAATCATTGACAGATAATACTATCAGAGTAGAAACCTGTGTTGATGGTCCTAGTTGATATCCAAAATCGTTTGAAATTGCTTACTGATTTAGTAAAATTCTTATTCGTTGAATCAGATAAAACTGGTATTGTAAAAATGAAATGAAATATTTTATTGTAGTCTTCAAAGTTATAGTTTCCATTAATTGCATGCCTATTCAGAAAAGACATTTCAATTGACCTTGAGTGCAGCTCAAATGTATTTTCACTACACTTCAAATGGGGTTTTTGTGTCTTAAAGTTGGATTTTATTATTATTTATATTAAGTATTTCACAACCCAATTAGATATGAAATAATGATAAGTTAATGTTTTTTGGATTTTTTTTTATTCTGTTCATACTTGTATATTTGACCTTAACATTTTTATCTTGGGAAAGGTAATAGTTTTACATAATCTGATACTTTTTAAATTATGCACTGGTAAAATACTGATATCTCAGAGATCAGCAATTGTTTTGCAAAAATTTAAAATTTCATGCAAATTTCCACTGTTGATACATTTTGCAACCCTCTGTACCATGCTAAAATATTGTAGGAGGCCTTTCTTCTGTAATTAAATTAATTATGGTTTATTATTTTTTTAACACAATAAACAGATAATTTCTCTAGAATACAAAAGTTAATGATGTCAACGAGTATTCAAGTACACATTTACTACACTTTTGCTCTGACATGACGATCATCGAATAAAATTTTGTCAGTCGATTTACTGGTTAAAAGAAAAATAGAAACATTTCATTTTTCAACGCATTAACGTTTTGACTACTCGTACTCATTTAGTAAACAGTTTCCTCTTATATTTGTTATTGATTCATAAGTTAAAGTGCATTTCATCGGTGCCCCTGGTATATATCCTAAGCCTCTAATTCATTGATCTGATCAAAATATCATTTTGAATCAAGGAACAATTGAATGTTTCTTTTATTGTAAATTATCAATTCGATCAGTGCATAAATAAATAATTGATGTCAAAAATAATCGGAAGGCGTTTGTTTTTATAATGATAAACTCCAATAGCTGATTAGGAAGGGACAATCATGACTAAACATGAAACACGTTTGATTTGCGTTAAGTGACATGTAGCTCAAGTGTGTGCAAGCGTCACAAGGGAAAAAGAAAAACCAAAATTTGCTAATTGACATTCAGATGAAATAATTTTTTATTTAATTTCAAATTAAGTTTTTAAATGTTTTTGATTTAATGGGACGGTGTATATGACAGTAATATTATCATGTTTAAAGAACACACAGGTACAAATAAATGAACGATTACTCGACTATCGCTCGATTAAAGCCTGTTTAAAGATAGTATGAGCTGAAGATAAAACATTTTGGTGAAATTTTAACATCAATGAAAAAAATAAAACTTTATCAACATAAAATAAAACTTAAGTTTACCATGTGTAAAATCAAAATGTAGACCTGATGTTGTTTAATAGTCAACTCAGTCAAAGTAGGAGGCAGTAGAATGGCAGTTAGTGGCAAAGAGAGATAATTGGCTTACAGCAGTTTGAACAAAATATTTATTGCTGAAATATATTATTTTAGCTAAAGCTGCAGAGGACTCTTTTGAAATCCGGAAGAACCAACTGCAGTTGGCTTTGACCTGGAACAGAGCTGACATCGCCCAAGAAGAGATCTTCAGGGAAGATGTGTTGTGGCCACCAAGTATGGAATATCTCGATAATTTTTTTTAAATTTAATTTTTGCACAGTGCACATATCGTAATTTTATCCATCCTGATTGAACTCAATCTCTTTGTGGTTTAGGAAGTTTAGATGACATTCTAATGGAAGCAATCATCGAAGAAAAGGTAGAGTTTGTTGCATTGATTTTACAACAAAACGTAGGGATGAAGGAGTTTCTCTCGAAGGAGAGGTTACAACAACTTTACCAAAAGGTCAGTTATAGATCTCATGAATAAAAAAAGTAGTTTTCTTTAAGCATCTGGTAAAATAGTTTTGGATGTATTTTATATTGACTTTTCTTTGTGAATCAAATATTCATACACTTGATGCATCCTAAGATCATATGCATCATCTGAAAGAATTAAACAGTTAAGGTAATGGTCCATACCCAACTAGATAAATAAAATGCGTACAGAATTTTTTTCATATTTTTAAACGTGTATCTGAGGATAAGTTCATATCAAATTTTAACCTGTTGGCTGGTCCATCGGTATCATGAAAGCTAGGACCGTTGCTAAAAATAGAACCGATTGCGGAAAATGGCGCTTTTCTCATACATAAAGAAAATAAGCTTAAGTCTGAAATTTGACTTTCACAAAAACATTTTTTGACTTATATCCTATGTAAAATAAAGGAATTATTATTTCAAAACTATGTTACACTTGCTTATTTATCAAAAAATAGACAAAGCTGCATACAAATTATATAAAATGAATAAATTTTCAAAGAGCATTTAAGCTGTTATAATTTTAACGTACGTACAGCATTCTCTAAAATGTTGATATTATTTAAACCTTAACGCTCTTAATCAACTGGAAATAAAATTACCCAAGAGACCGGCCCTTTCAGGATCACAATTGGCATATTTTTGGTAAATTCATTAAAATATACATTTGAAAAAAGATCCGTATAAATAAAACAGTGCATAGGTTTTTTTTATTTCATAACTCTAAAAAATAGTTTTTAATTATTGTTAAATAGAAAACATGATTTAAACAAACTGTTGATTAATCTGTATTATTTAAATCGCAAAAGATGGTGTCTTTGGATATCGGTAAGTATTACTGATCAAGATCGGTATTTAGAAATTGCAGTCACATGCGTGGATAATGCTAACTACCTGATATATGCTTTCAAGACAAAACCTCTATTTAAACTTTTTTTACTAGTGTTAAAGTCTGTTCTTATAATGAAATAACTTCTCTTCAGCGCATGATTTTAATTCTAAAACATTTTTTTGGGAAAAATAATCTATGCTTGTTGCTAAGCGAATAGGATAAAGATGATGTAGGTCAAATTATTTCCCCTGGTGTTTTTATCTCCCTTATGCACTGGAATATAGATCTCGGTCAGGATTTCATTTTGGATGTTTATCGATCTTCAGGGATTAATGTTCAAATAATTGGATTAAATTCAACCTTATAATGGATTAATGTTTATGCAGGACAAAAGTAAGCGGTCTTTATTTTCAAAACGAGTACGCAATCGACACAGTCATGTTATTTCGCTGATTACTACCCCGGTAGGCCTAATTGATTGCAGTTGTCAGGATTTTTTATTCGATTTCTATGTCAGCTTGATTTCTCTGTTTTGAAATACACCTTTTAAAGTTAGGTCTCATAAACATGTAGATCGGACACGGATTAGACGTAATAACGCGTAAACTACGTCAGACGTTGTTTTGTGACGTATGGATAATTACCTTAAGGAGGGTTTTTTTTTACCTTTTTGTATATGTGTTATCTGTAATTAAGAGTTGTTTCATGCATTTACGTATTTTACGGTGTTAACACTTTTTAATAGGACTAAGATTAGAATAGTCTCCATGAGAAGAAAATACAGGAAGATATTGAATTGATTAATTAATATAAAACTTATGAGGATTTCTTTATTAAAATAATCTAAATTGGTTTAAAAAAAAATAACACCATTAGGATAGATCAAATGGGTAGTATTTGATAACCCAGCCTCCATTAATGATTGGTTTTAAATAATTTTCAGTTCTATGAACTTAAACTAAACGGGTCACTAGATTTACCTATCCATTGCTGATAGGAAGGGTTTATTATTGTTTATGCTAAAATCAAAGCTCTTAAAAATTTCCAACTTACTTTAATTGAACATCCGTGTTTCAATAAACAAATTAACGAATATTTAAAAACGACAATCTTTTACGGTACCATTAATATTACACTAACTACCCATTTTTAGCCGGGCTCTGCTGAAAGCAGAGTCCTGGCTGTAGGCAGGCAAATCGCTAATGTTACTATAAATACATGTAGCACCACACTTTAAAAACCGAACAGCGTCAAAGTAAAAACTTCCGCTATACCAAATAGTTACACAAAGAGCCACATTTTGTCAAAAGTGTTGGGTTTTTTTTTTTTGGTATTTTTTTAATTTCGAGAGAATTGTCTATCTTTTAAGTTTTCTTATTAATTACGTGTTTTAAAGACAAGACTGTGCATTTTGGACACATACAATGCGCATGAATTTCCATGAACTACTTTGCTGCGCATTGAAGAAATGAGGATTGAATTTATAACGCTTGCTGCAAAACTGTTGAATTTTTTTTCTACCAGACAGACATATTCTTGTTTGTCGCCGCTTACAAAATGTGGTCGCTCTCTGACGCTTTGCCGACATTACAAGCATGAGAGAGAGAGAAATATATAGAGAGAGATTGAGAGAGAGAGAGAGAGAGAGATTTAGTCTCTACTACACAATATGCATAAAGACACATCAAAAGAGCCCGGCTTTCAGTACTTCAGTACTTTGATTTAATAAAGTACATATATAAACTGATGACAATCGTTTGCATAACATTTTACAGAACTAGTAGAAGTTTTTTTTTACCGCTCACGTTCCTTAACTAAGATGTGTAGCTGAACACCACTCGTAAATAGGCACTGTCCGCCATATTTCTCTTTCATCACTGCTGTCCCTAAGACCCCTGTATAAGGCAAAGACCTCTAAACAGTTCAAAGTCCTTTGCTGTAGAGGTCTCACCTTGGTGGACGTACATATTGCCTCGCCGTGTTACTCGGTCGCGAATTATCAAGTTTTTCGCACTTTTTTCAAGCCTGTAAAATACTAACATCAAATAAATTTGTCAATGCATAATTTCCAAACAGACTATGCACATAGAATTAGACATAAATGCATAAAATCCAAAAAACACAAAAGACCGCTTCAGATGTGCAATCGGGTGTTACGAAATCTAAGGGTTTACATACCAGGTATTTGTGTGACGGTGCCTATTTACGAGCAGTGTTCAGCTTTCAGAATACTCCCGACGGTACTTTTAACAGTATGCTTTTTTCAGTCATTACTTCGAGCGGACGCAGATCATCTAAAGAAATTGATGAGTAGTAAAACTCGCCGCTCAACGTTTTCATACGACAATCTTAAACGCTTAATGGAGTCCCTGATGTACAAATACGACCACGATATAGAGGAAAGGAAAACTAATGACAATATAACAGGGAGAAAATACTCCTTAGACTTGAAACCCGAGAAGCCACAACTGCTGTTTAAACATCCATATAAACAGCTGATGGTTTGGTCCATTCTAATGTTAAGGTAGAGTTACCAAAAAAGTCAATGAGTAGTTTGAAGTTATTTATTATCATTCTGATACATGAACTGCGGTTGAGTTGTTTTGTGTTCTTTATCTAAATGGTATTATATCTTCATATGAGTTAATTTGAATTGATCTCCCAAGTTTCAATATACAAACTAGCAAATATTTTAAAAAGCAATATTTTACAGTATCATTAATTTTACATTCAAAAAGATTTTTCTGATTCTCATGTTTATATATCTTCGTAGAACGCGAAGATTGATCTTAAACGAGACCATTATAATATAAGGGAAAACTTTACAAACATATATTTATAATAGAAACAGATATTCTTAAAATTCTTCGATTTCGTATGAAGCCTTAAACGAATTCATAGTATTTACAATACATGCATTTGGGAATAAATAAATAGATAAATGAATGAATAAATAAATAAATAAATAAATAAAGAGCTTTAAATTGGTAAGTAATGATACTCATTTTCCTTTTCATGATAATTAAAAAAAAGAACCTAAATGAGAATACATATATGTATACGATTTTTGTCATTTTGATAATTATTAATCCAATATTTATCAGACAAAAGATGGCAAAGTTTGCCTGGCAGATGGGGAGTGAGCCAATCACCAGTGCAGTGGCTGCAGCAAGAATTTATGGCAGCATGGCTAAGAATGTTCATAGAAATGAATCCGCATTGAAAGAAAAAGTGTTGATTTTTAAAGAGTAAGTTTTAAATATACAATGGCTTATCTAGCAATCTGATTAAAATCAGATCCATGATCCGTTCCTTTTTTTATTGTTGCTATACGAGGTTCTGGAGAAACCCTGCTTGAGGTCATCTCCTTGTGAACATTGATTTACGGATATTCATGAATTACCTTAGACAATGAGAGAACGTGTTATGGTATTTTCGGGTTTCAAACAAAAATGGAGTTCAATTACGAAGCATTGGGACATGTTCTCGAATCTCTGGGTATCAGCGAGCTAGAGACGAAGCGAAAGTTGATATTAGACACCCTCAGAGAATACATAGGCATAACTTCCAAAACACATAACCGAGGAATGGAACTGACAATCTGATTTGTAAAAACAAAGTTCACCAGGAGGTGACCTTTTGTCAGATGCTCGTAAAGCGACATTAAAATTATTGAGATGATCTAGGATCTGATTTTAATCCGATTGACACATCTAGCACTGATGAAAATTATTCTATAAATTATATAAATGAGTATGATTCCAGCATGTAATACTTTCTGGCAGCGATGATTATTGTATTTGCCGCCGCATTGTTATACCACAGTGTACAAATAAATATATTATAATTGCATCAAATTCGATTGTTTATGTCTGGGACTAACAAAGACTGTTCATACAGACTTTCTTTCCATTGATTAAAACTTCACATTTTCAGTTCTCCACAATTCTAAGATTTTTTTTCTACCGTAGATTATGATATGTTTAAGGGCTTCCACTACTTAACGACTAAGGCTATTTAAGATATCTTATGTAGGGTTAAATTGCTTTCACTGCTTAACAGTTGAGATTTTTAAACCAGTATGAAAACTTGCAACACTAGAATTTGCATTTTCTAGGGTCTCGCTAAATTAAAATGTGAAACAATACCATTTAACCGAAGTTATTCTGATAAATATTAATTTTTCTCTAACAATAGAAACAATTATATAAATTGATGCAGAGTGGCATCAATATTTATTGCAATCCATATATTTGTTTGTAAAACCAAATAGCTTCTGTATCATTTCCTGTGGTTTCAATAATTTTGTGAACATCGCGTTTTGTCGAAATCGAGAAAACACAGTTTGGCAATGGTCTTTTTAATTTAATGTGTTATGAGGAAAAGGGCATTTCAATGTGCACTTAATTTCGTTGATTAACTGAAGAACGACATCTGCGAAAATTGGTTGCAACGAATATTGTTGAAAGCAGTGGCAGTAATATCTTTTGACAGTGAGTTTGAGCACTTAGCAAGAAGCGTGATTGACGAATGTCATGCAAAACAGAAGGAGAAGGCGATGATGCTGGCGGAAAGGAAGTCTCCTTCCTGGAGTGAAATGACCAGTCTACAGATCGCAGCCTCCGGAAAAAACATGGTGCGTTTCGTTTACTGTACAAAATTTTATGCTAAAAAACGAAGCTTTTAACTTTGATGCCAACACAAATAAAATGACAAGGTCAATTTGTAAGGACATGTGTTTTATTGACATATTTCAAAGTTTTGAAGCTGTACATGTAAATTTTGAAATGTGCAGTTTGTGGTCATTAATTGTGTACATTGTATTTAAAAAGAGACACTTTATTATACCACAAAATTCTTCTGAGGAATAAGTTGTTACTGCAATGCAGAATCTGATAATAATTGTTTACTCAAGGATGAGCAAATTATCAAACATGCAGCAGAAAGTGGGACAAAAATTATTATTTGAATTGACTGTTGATTTGAACATCTCTGATTATCATACTTCTCTTTTCTTTAAAGGTTTATCTCTCCTCTGTAGCTTGTCGAAATTCGATCGACGCCACATGGCGCCGGGGGATTTTATCTCGATGGCAGGTAATCTTAACACCTGTGTGAATCGTAGTCACATTGACTTATCTTAAAAAGGGTTTTTTTGGGTAATCTTTTGATGAATTTTAATATTTTTGTCATCAGATATGGCATGATGAATTCATCATAAATAGCATTTAATTATGAACCGTATAGAATCTTATAGAAATCTTAAGGTCAAACTTTGAAAAACAAAATGCTCATTGTTGGTAATGTTCGATGTGTATTATGTTCTTGTTTTTAGTAAGATAATCAATCTGTAACAAGTATGAACGTACATGTAATTGTTCATGCTTCATGCAACACACGTATATCAGCAACACACGTATATGGTTTATAGATCCTTTCTGATCTTTTTCTAACTTATATCACACCTTAAATGTATCAGCTAAAAATCTTGATATCTATTATTCCTGGTGAAACTGCTTAATGTGAAAACGATTTTGTTTTGAATAAATGAAGTAATACTTTCTATTGATAACAAAGAAGATAATGAAATAACGTTAAATTGTAGACATTTAAACATACTCTTAAGGGGATGTGTACATTTGAGAATAACAATGTTAACATTTCTTGAACTGGCTTGTATCTGCCAAAAACTGGCCAACACTGTTGTCAACAGATAAAAAGTAATAAAAACGATGTTTTACATGTTGTTATTCTGTGAAAAAGGCATACAAGAACAGAAAACTGTTTTTAATCACTTAGAACAACTGTGGAAGTGCAGACGTATTTTGAAAATTTAAAATCTGAAAAAATAAGAGTGTGGTTCATTGGCTTCCTTTCCACAACCATTTGTTGAAGAAAAGGTTGAATATTGCATATTCATGTAACTTTGCCTCAAAATAGGGAAAAGTTTTCTATCATTCAGCATGTGATCTGTTTTTAGAACAGGAAAATTCCAGTCAATATATAAAACTCTTGTGTCTTTAAAAGCACAATATGCCAATTTAAAACAATACGTGTTGAACGTGACAGAGTGAGGCATATTTATACCAGTTCCATTTTTTGAAACTAAGTTTAATAAGTATGAATTAAATTTTATTCGTTTGAGAAGTAGGGTAGGGTTCCAAAAAATTCATCGTCTTAAATAGAAAAATAAAATATACATATATTTTTCAAAGAAAATATAATTTCTGTGTACCTCCATAGCCACAGAAAAATATTTTGTGCGAATTGATGGTTTTTAAACACATTTTAAGAAGAAAAGTGCACTCTATGTGATGCAAAGCGATATTTTAGATAAGTAAGCTTTGACCTTTTTCTCAGCAATGCTTGTAGAGCCGACACAAATGACCGTCTTTGATATCTTTTTTCATTTTGACATTTTTAGTGATAAACAAAGGCATTTTTCTGGTCTTGTGTGCGGACATTGCATACAAAACAACATGCCGAACGTCATAATTATTGCTTTTTTATCTTTTGAAAACATTTCTTTAATTCACAAATGATTAAGATGGCCGCACACCCCATTAATAGAAATAGCAGTTGAGCATTGTTATTTCAAATCATTTCCATGCATTTAATCTGCTGGAATCTAATAAGTTTTAACAAATTTGATAATCTAATTGCACAAATAGCATGCCAGTGAATGGAGCGAAAATTGAACTTACTATGTATATACGGACAGGATAAAGCTTACCGGTTTCCTTTGGATTTTTTTTAAGGTCTTAGTGACTGTATTTTTCCCTTTCTTGCTGTTTACGCCCTTTTTGAATGTCGATGCGATGGGGGAGAAGAAAGTCAGGACTTTCCAGAAAATCCTAACGTTTTACACTGCTCCGATTACAAAGTTTACCCATTACTCGGTAATTCAAACACTGGAATCCTGCTAGTTGATTTTTTTTCAAACATTGTATTTCCCATATTATGGTAATAAAATTTTTTACAGTATTTGATTTTTTTTTACAGATCCTGTACATTTTCTTTGTGGCTCTATTTACCTACTTTCTATTAGTGGACTACCAACCAAACGAAATCACCACAATCGAGAGAATCTGCATATTTTGGATTTTTACATTCATTGTAGATGAAATTTACACAGTAAGTTTTCATCAAACTCCTGCAATATCGATATGTATGCAGATATTTGCAAATATTAGTTGCTAACAATTTATAATTATATACATTTAGTCATCATTTTTTCTTCAAATGTTTTTTTATGAATCTTAAGTTCGAATTCTATTGTTAGATTATTGAGTTAATTTTTTTTATAGCTACTGACTTTTCCATCCCCGACTTTTGGTGGAAAGATAAGAGACTGGTACGGAATGTTAAAATGTATAGACTTGTTCAATCTATTGTTCGCGTTATTAGCATTTGTGATTCAGGTCATTACAATGCATACGAACGAGAATGCGATTAATGTCAGGATTGTATTCTCAATCAACTGTATAATTTTCTACATACGAATAATGAAGCTGTACACAGCAAACAGCAGTCTTGGACCCAAGCTTGAGATGATCAAAATGATGGTGAGTCAGAGTTTGCAATGCTTTGATAAATTTTCAAAGTTTCCAAATAATAAGGCAGAATGGTTTTTTTTTCTTTCAGTTCCTATTTAAATATGTTATATTTTGTCTATATTTGTATTCATATTTTAAAATGATACATGTATACATTAGTAGACAAATGTTCCTTTTTTAAAAAAAAATCCAAAACCTAACTATTGTTGCCTCTCTTTTGTTTTTGAATAGTCGAATTATGATATATGCTGATTTGTACGCGATTGTGACATCCGATATACCATAAGACCATCGCCACTGTGGCCAAATTTTAAAATGATGTTCGATGACCCATGTAGGCCACCATGGGTTTATCTTGTAATTTTATGGCTTAACATTTGAAAAAAAATGTAAAGAACATATCCTTCAAAACAAGCCTAAAATAATATCAAACTTGTCTGCTTTTTCATAATAATAAATTATGCTGAAAAAACGTGACTATCTTAAAGTTTGACACAAATGCCTACTTTAAGAAACTATTCCAGAGAAGTGCTATTACAATAGCTTTCATTCTAACTATACACCATTAAAAATAGAATTACACTCTGAAGACTATACCTATTTCATGTTGCATTACTATCAATTACCTCCACGATATAAAGTTATTTTTTACAGTTACTGTCATGTCAAATGAAACCAATATGAACTTGCGACAAGTGAAATTGAGTCGATTAAAATATACAACACTGAATAATATGTTATGTATTTTTCCAGTTTGCCGAACTTACGACTTTTCTCTTAGTGGTAATTGTCTTTCTCGCGGCTTACGGAGTGTCCAGGCACTCGCTTCTCTATGGGCGAACAGAAGCATCATGGAAAATCTTCACAGACATTTTATTTCATCCCTACTGGCAGCTGTATGGAGAACTTGATTTTGATAATTCAATGAAAAGTAATGTATTTCAGTTAATGAAATTGCCAAAAAAAATATTTAAAACTAGATATTTATTTTTAAAAAGTTTATCATTTTAAACAAATGCATTTAAATGCAATTGTCAATAGTAAGAGTCTACAAGCACTTAATACTGAGCTAAAAACTTATGCACACAAAGGAATGAAACTTTATAATTCAAACATTTTATTTCATAATACAATTTCTAGATATAAAAATATTAAAACAAACATCATATGGTACTCTGCAACACATTTCCTATTACCCACCTGATCCTATTTATTAAATAAAAATAAAAACATACTTAACTGATCAATTAAAACCAAGATTTTATATGTAAAATCCGGCTTAATTTAACATATGCGTGAATGAACTTTAAATGGTGGATAAAACAGTACAAATGCTCTAAAATAATAATTAGAACATGTTCAGGTATGTTTTCTTTTTGTGTTTTTCTTATCATATATATTCAAATGTAGAATTCTATGATTGCAAAAATAATAACCATAATTCAGTACTAGAGTTGGCAAAATGTTTTAGTTTGACCTTTATTGTGCGTTGTTTCAAGTATTTTTACTTCAATGGTTTAATACTTAAACTTTATCCAATTATTAATTAAGATTAGTTTTTCCTTTTGTTCCTTAGCGGCGGACAACGCTGGAAGTCCAAATTTAACTCCGACGACTACTTCATCGATATCGGACACTAGGTGTCCTTGTTGGATTTCATCATTACAGATGAACTTGACGAATTCATCGCAATCGGAACAGGGCTGCCCTTGTTGGTATTCTTCAGTACAGAATAGGTTGACCAGTTCATCGCTATCGGACATCGGATGTCTTTGTTGGAATTCATCAATACAGATAAACTTCAACAATTTGTCGATATTTGACATTAACTGTCCGCGCTGGAATTCCTCAGTACGGATGAACTTGATCAATTCATCGATAACGGACATTGAATGTCTTTGTTGTAATGCCCTACCTCAGAATAACACAGCGATTCCGCAAATATTAAACGTGGAGAATCTAAATATCGTATTGGTATATATTCTGTGTGCAGGATATCTCATTATCGGCACTATCCTGTTGTTCAATCTTCTCATTGCCATATTCAAGTAAGGCGCGTTTACTTAGTCACTATATTTAAATTGTTATGCTTTCAATTTAAACACTGAAATCTGATTGGTTTAGACGCTGTTTATAATTTGTTCTATTATCATCAGCGTTAGCAAAACACTTTGCAACGGGTAACACAACAAATCATTATTGCGCGTAGATATGTGCATTCGTGTCATTATTAAAACTTTATGAAACAGATTCGTATCAACAAGAAAAACACATCCATTTGTTTTAATGAGAAACAATGTTTTTACAAGATTTTTTCTTATTAAAATCGTGTTTTTCACAACGATTCATAAGCAAGTTTATTATACCCGTATGGATGTTTCTCGTTGGTACGGATGTTTTACGTGATGTGGTCTTTAATGTGAAGGAAAATGTTAAATTTTTGATTTTTTTTTTCAAAACGTTCATTGGAAGTAAATGTAAACATAGCGGTAAAGAAGTTACTAATCCAGTAAGTGTATATACTAGGTCCTTTTACAACTCATTTCTTTGGAGATGATAATATCATTGGTGTAAGATATGCAAATTAAAAAAAAAAAATCAAATTAAAGTTGTGTCGATACTGATATGTATCCCTACAGCAGGAAAACAGGATCAGATTGAAAAATACCGTCAGTTATTCATTAAGAAAAATAACCCCTGCGCTGTTCACAGGTTCCTGACGTTATAAATGTTTATAGAATACAAATTTATCTATTATTGTATCAACTGCATGGCTTTTTACATTTAGCATTTATCTGTCAAGTACATTTGACAATTTTATTTTTTGTGGACTCAATAAAAAAGGATTATTCACAAAGAACTCTGAAAATATCATCGTCCCTCAATTGTTTGCTACATGTACGAACGTGAAATTATTTAAGCCTTTTTTGCTGCTGTTAATCTGTAAATCTTTAATTTGATTTCATTCAGCCACATCTTTACTAAAGTGGAAGAAAAATCCAACGAAATCTGGAAGTTCCAAATGTACTTCTTAACCATGGAGTTTGACAATAAGACTGCCTTGATTCCCCCATTGAGTATCATCCATCATTTGTACCTGTTTTTCAAACTGATAGCAAGAAAAACTTGCTGTGAGAAAAGTTCTAAAGGTAAATGTTGAAAAAGGTCATGTGAAATGGTCCTAAAGGTACATGTCGCTCAAAGTAAACCATGAGTAGACGCAAAGTTTTAAAAAGCAGACCCCGAGTAAACCCCAAGTAAAACCCGGAAGTAAATTTTGGGTTTACCTGGAATCTGCTCTAGTTTTAGGTTGCGTCTGACCGGTAAGTGTAGGTGAGCGACATGGTCCATTGCTATCTTGTCGCTTTTCTTTGCAGGAGTTCAGTTTACTGAGCGACATCTGGAATATTTACAACTTTTTGAGACGGAGGAAATGGCCAACTATCTGCGGCATAAAAAATCAGAACACAAGGATTCGGCTGAGTCCAAACTTCAGAAAAGGTAGCATTAAAGCTCGAATCACGTTGTGCAGAGGCCACATGGCTGTTTAGTAAAAACCATAGTTTGCATTTTATACGAAGTTATTGTTCAACATGTGATTTTGATTTCTCTAAAATGAAAATTAAAAACGCACAAAATACACAAGTATATCAACAAAAGATGACTAAAAAATTCTCAATGTTTAAAATGAACAGGGTTGAGGAACTCTTTAATCTTGTGGAGGAAGAGTTTACGGCTGATCAGGAAGATGCCCTCACACTTCTCAACACAAAGACAGCAAACTTAACGAGAGAGAACACATCTGAGCGTATAACGTTAAAGTCTAATAGATGGCCCAAACCAAAGGCTGTCATAGAGTTTGCCAAGAAGCTAGAAGAGAAGGAAGCCATGGAGGTGGCAACAGAGGTCTCAAGTTGTTCATTGTCTTAATTTTAACTGTTACATATTACAAGCAGTATTTATTAATTTGTGACGAAAAGTACCAATCATTCTAAAACGTAGATGTTGGTCATATATAACATAATCTATTGCCGAACTTGTGAAAAACGATGCATCATGTGAGAAATCTATCTTTTTACGATAAAATACTTCTTCTGCTTTAATTCAAAAACGCCATTGATTGGATTTATGTCTTACTTTCATATCGTAAAGTTTATGGAAGAAAATCATTGTTGCAGTATAGATGTGCTGAGAGAGAATATGTTTTGACATTGAATTAAGATTATCTCAAAATATTATTTAAACATATTTTTTTTTACAAACAATTATGCAGTTAACACACGCCCTGTTACTGTCTATGCTCGGATGTAAATATTAATCAAGTAAATCATACTTTAATCACATCTAAATGCAAGATAAGATAATTGCAAATCTAAATAAAATGATTCACATGAACATGTTGATAGCATTTACAAGCTTACACAGATCAAATGTTACAAATGTATAGGTTAACTTTATATGATGATTCAATTAAAAGCTTGTTCATTATATGATTTGTCTTGTTCATATAGACCCTGAAGGATGAAGAAAAAATTAAGAGAGCGGGGACAAAGAAGGACAGAAAATATAAGAGAAAATTGAAAGAAGTGAAAATTTATATAACAGACCAAGAAAATGAAGCAGAACCTATAATTGAACCAGACATCGAAGCTCGGATCCATCTTCCTGGGCCCACCGGGATAACTCCGCCTCTAAGACATTCAAGAAATCTGTCTCCATGGGCAATCAACCGCAAACCGGATAACAGAACTCTTTACACACATCGGCGTGTGTCATTACAACATCATTCGTCTGACAGTGAGGACAACGAACAAGTAAAATATCCGGTGCAGTATAAAACTCTGGGTATTCCAGAGGAAACCAGTTCAGAATCATCACCGTGTGGTTCCGATACAGGCGTTCCCAGGATAACGAGGAGACGGTTATCACTGAGGCGGACGGAGAGTAGTACGGAAGACGAGCTACGATCTAGAGCTAAACTTTTTCAAAGATTTCGTCGAAATCGACAGCTATCGGATTCAGATTAATTTTCAAATTAATAGCTAGATTACAACAGCAATTGACGAGTCATTTGAAAATTTAATCTATTTATCAAAGATTGAAAATAAAAAAAACATGTTGAGCAATTTGAATAAGAGCGAGAGCTTTAATTTCGTTGATTTAATAGTATGCTAATTGATAAACCAAAAGCTGAACAATTCATCAATAGTTCGTCCCATATTACCATTCCGTGACGTTTTGATTATTTTTTAGCAAAACTACACACACCTATTAAAGAATATTCAAAACAAAACTGGGGTTTTTTTCTTAAAGTAAAAATTATTGTTTCAACACTGATGTAATTTTCAAAATCGTCTATACAAACACAATGTACTGCATGATAATCTCTATACTGAGGAAAATAGCATTAGCCAGTGAAATAAATAATGTTTTCGATATAAATATTCATTCAAAATGTCCCATATGTTTTTCAGCATATTTTATAGTACGTTACTGACATTCTTACTACTTTCCCTCATCAGGTTCGACATGTATATATCTACAACATGTTTAAATCTACAAATTTTGGGGCTGTGTGTGTGTGGGGGGGGGGAGGCGATTGGTCCCTAAATCGATACAATGTTTTAAGAAAATTATACTCAATAATGTCTGCACTTAAATCATTTGTCAAGCTCACAGTTTTTAAAGTTACTTTCAACAGGATGACTTAACAATAGCTCTATTTTCTAGTCTTGACTTTTATTAAATGCATATATATAATTTTTTATCAGTTTTTACATTTTACAAGGTCTTTTACAATATTTATCTTTTGAATCCGCCCAATAAACATATGCTTTCATGTAACACATCCGAGACGATGTATTCTATAATATTATACAATAATGATTTCACACATACCCATATTAAACTCATGGCCTTGTTTTAGCTAGTCAGCACTGTCTTTTATAAAAGGTTTATTTAAGGTTCTATTTTGAAGTCTGGTTTTTTGTTTTATAACAAATGGTGCCTCTTCATATTGATCATTTTAAAGTCGGTCCAAAACCTCATATTTGCGCTTCATAATCATTTTCATCGATCGACGATTGTGAGCAAATTAAAATGAAAATTAAATTGCATACATGATTAAAAAAATTCAAATTTAATTTATAAATATAAGTAGATTTATAAAGTTGTTAGTTATTTTATGTTGATCTGTTATGTTATATGTCTGTTGTTATGTCTATTGTATGTGTTGTCACCAATTGTTTACTTTTTTGTTATCAAGAAAAAAATCATTTGGAATCGTGTAGTTTTTTTGTACTGCACAGAAATTGGTTATTTAGACAGGAAAAGTTTTACATTTGAGATATTGTTTTGTAATGATTATGAGAAAATTCCGTCCCGATTACTGATAACCGTTTATAAAGACATTTATCCTTAAGCGTATTTATTTTAGTATTAGTAACTTAGAGTTCATACACATGGACTCATATATGGTATATTTTGATATATTCATATGATGGCATATTTTGTTTCGATATACTAGTTTATCTTTTTCGAAATATGATATGTACATAAAAACTTCTGTTACAGCTATATATGCATTTATATTTGATTTTTGTATCAAAATGTAATGTCTGCAATTAGAATTCTGATATGCAAATATTTACATTCAGTGTATATTTCCTCTTACATGTATGTCTGCATTGAAAATGTGAAAAGGTCAATGTGCATTAACACTCGTATAAAACTGATCACGTTGTATAAGCACAATTAAACGTCATTGCTCGTTTGAATCGATTCATTGTTAGATTTTATGAAACGTTTACTTACCTAACGAATTTGATATATACTTTTGAAATATAATTGATTAGTCATATCTATCCTATCTGAAAAAAGAGATTTCTCGGTAAAGTTTCTGGAACTTTATATATATTTAGCAACAGAAGCCCGCTAAATGGCACGTATAATGGCTGTCCCGTTTATTATCCATATCCATGACAGAGAGCGTATATAATGGCTTTAGAGCGAAGATACAAAAATTTATCATACAAATAAACATATTAGCACCGAATGCTTAAATAACTATGCATATTGCGTATGTACACTTTCTTAATTTATCTTCATGTATCCATAGAAAATGTGTTAAAGTTAAAAGAAATTATTGTATTGTCAATAAGTGTGTTGAACAGAAAACATGCCAAATTATTCTATTGAAGGATCAACTATTTGAAGTCTGACATCAGTCTGCACAGGCGCAATAGTCTGTAATCTTATGGTAGTCAATGTTGCAAAGTTTCGAAGAATCGCGTATACGAAAAAACCACGCATAGTCAACCCATAAAGGATAAAATAAGACAATATACATACCACGTATTATAGAAATTTGAATTGAAATTTTACTTGATGAACTAAACAATGTTAAATAATGCGTTGAGGACAGTTTTTTAAATTATTTTTATAATCCAACATTCATACGTGGACTTCTTTTTTAGTCTTTTTAGACTTTTTCTCCCAGTCTTCTTGTCCAGTTTTGTCAGTGGCTGTATGAACAAAATCAGACTATTTATTAAGAAATGGAAAAGACAGTACTCAACATGTGTTTTTTCTTTTCATGTAGATTTTATAAAATGAAATTATATCTTGTATTAACAATAAAACTCTATTAAAACATTTCCTTGGGTGATTAATATATCAATGCATTCAAGAGAGAAAAGAGTGTGCAAGGAAGCAATTGACCCCTTACAAGATAGATAAAGTTTGAAAATAACCTATATCACAAATTGTTGTAACGGGTATTTATTACTTTTTACAATAATAAATTTGTCAAAGAAAGGAAGTTACACTCTTTCTATCCATTATATGTTCATTTTTATTATCTTCATGAATACTGTCTGTCGATCTAGTAAATAAATAAAATTGACAATAAAAAACCGTGAACCATCCCAAAAGTCCATAAAACGAAATACAAATTCAAAGTAGAGCAACACGGACCTCCAAATAGATAGAGGAGGTAGGATCAGGTGCCTAGGATGAGTGGGCATCCTCTGCTGACCGGTCACACCCGCCGTGTGCTCTATGTCGTAATCGGAAAAAACATGGAAAAAGTCCGTAGATAATTAGGTGATTAATTATGGTTCTGACAATTAGTATGAAAAACGTCAGTCAGCATGCGACCCAGTGGAAGATTGTATTTGCTGACAGGGTCTTTGTATCGACCATAGAACTTACGAAAAGATGACTTCAAACGAGACTGTTGATTGTCCTGTTTTATCAACTTGTTTGTCAGTGGCTTGCTTCGCCTTAGAAACTATTCATACGAAGAGCATGCCCTTGCGTATATCAACTAAGAGACAAAACACCATAAACAGGTGATGAATGTATATTGCTACAAGTAAGCTTGTACCAGTGATTTCTGAAAATTCAAGAATAGGGTTTCCATCCAATGCAAATATTAATCTACCATGCATTTATTTCAGTCACAAATACAGAGGTAATAGAATTGTTTTAATTTAAAAGTAACATTTGTTCTTGTCAGGGGTAATTTTTTGTATCATTTCTTATCATTTTACTAGTGATTTTTACAATTGTATTTCTTAATATTTTAATTACATTCAATTACTTATTTTGACTTTGTTTACTGTATAACATTTAAACCTTATGAGGTTTTTAATAGGCATAATCGGGTCAACCTTTTTTTCACGTTGTAATGATTTTAAATGATTTTTTTTCAACTGGCAAAAGGGTCATTATATTTTTTTCGACGAATAATGGCCCCGATCATTACTCCGGAGATTCTTTAATAATCTTCACAACGACACAACAATTCCAATCTTTTAAAACATGTTAAGAAAAAGACATCTTACAAAAGAATTTTATCTTTTGATTGACAATTTGGAACACTCGCTGAAAAAGTATACATTTTATTTGCATATGCTACACACGAATTTTAATGGCACTTACGATTCATTATGCATATATTATAATAATCCATATCAAATAATATAAAGAGTTTTACCAGTAGAACATTATTATTCCTTTATTTGAGAAATTTACATTAACAAAATTGTATCTTGCACGTAGATAAATCTAATGAATTGGATTATTAATTGTAACTTGATATGTGATGATTGTTAAATCAATCAAAATAAAGAGTATTTGATACTGAAATAATTATATTCAATAAATATTAATAAAGTATGAATTTAGTTTAACTTAAATCTATAAAATAAGTAATGGTCTCAATTGGTGTCGGTTACAAATTAAAAATATTAAACACCATTCAATAGTATATGCTAATCTATTTTTAGAGAAGAGCGCTTTAACAACTTTAAGTTTTCTTTCTCCTTTACCGAAAAAATTGAGGCCAACCTCGGTCTTTTAAAAAAATCGTGTGCAGTAAAAAGAATTGGTCTTTAGAATCTGCCGATTGTACTACTTCCGTTTAAATGACGATCAATGCTGGTTTTTAACAGTGTTATTATCTAGGATCTGGATAATCTAATGACACCAAAATACGACACACAGAACTGCATGAGGAAAACCAACGATTTCGTTCATCTACTTATGGTGCTATAACAATGTAAGTAAACAAAAACGCCAACTTTCGGTTTGAACGTTACCATACAGTTATTTTAATTTTGCATAACTATCAAGATGCAGCATACATTAGAAATTGTAATTTACTAGCTTTTAGGTATCTTCAATAGTGTTGCTTTGGCAACAACATTCCATTCTTACCAGGTTTGCATCATGAAAACTAAATGCAGTCTAAACATTTAAAAGAGTTTTCATTGATGAATAAGGCGATTCAAATTGATAATCTTTTATAAGTTTAGCTTTTTTAGTAATTTCTTAAACGTTATATTGGTTTATGATGTTAGGTTGTGGATTTTTTTGAAAGCATTTTTCTGTAACGCGATGTTTTTATATTGTGAAATTAAATCTGTCAATTAATTTGTTTATCTTTTTAAACTATTCAACGAACGAAAAGCTTGATAAACATCTTGTATGGGCTTTTGTAGTCATTTGCTCCGTGACAGTGTAATTATCTCCCTCGTTCACGTATGAAATAGCTAGCTTGAAATACTTTAAAGATAACAACTAGTGATCAGAAGCAAATAAGATCTTTGGTATATTTAAAGTTCTCATTACAAATCTATTGATTTAAAATTGTGGTTAGTATGATTTCTAATGTTTTGCAATTTCAAACCTTCATTGGGTATGAGATAAAGTATCAAAGAAGAAATCTTGCATTTTCGCCTTATATCGTTTTTGATTCTACGTCTCCGACAAGTACTTGTATGTGTATTTTCTTAAAACGGGAAAAATGAAGAAAAAATATCTTAGGACAAGATACATGCATGAATACAATATTAAAATCTGACAACAAAATAAGAAATTTGATTTTACCCACCGGTTTTAATGCGTAAAACGTCATGCTAAAAGGTAAAGAAAGCATTTTTTTTTTACTCTTCTAGACACTTGTAAATTGTGTGACATTTAAAACTAAAAATTTGAGCAAATGATTGAATTCAACCCCGTTTGTGCTGATAAAGTAGTGCTTTTCTGATATTATTAACAAATATACAACATGACTCTTTCTTTCATCAGAACGGACAGGAGTATTTTGTGAAAGACCCCCCCCCCCCCCACCCCCGCAAAAAAGGACAGAAAATGGCGGGTATTGTTATGGACACAAAAATACACCCTTCAGAGCAATATGACAGGGTTCGATTTCGTTCAGACCAAGGGGGAGCAGGTCCGTCGACCTTGACCGAGAGAAAAAACAAGGAAACCCTTTACTTCGAAATACAGACAGACTTGACGCTAAAGGAAGCGCAAAAATCAGAAATGCGCAAAAAGATCCCAGGACTTGGTCGCATTCCTAAAGATCGCATAGATCCACAAAAAAAGGAATCAGATTTTCAAAAAGTAGGTTACAAAGTTAAATATATACATGTATGTACAATACAGTGGATGTGTTTAAACCAACATTCTTTCAATCACTATTATTTCTGATAGAAATAAGATATATATGGCATTAATATAATAATATCAGATGTAATTATTGTAATGCAATTTGATACAAATGAAAGAATAGAAACTTTAGTTGATTGTTTAATGAAGTACAGTAAACCTCGGTCATAGTCTTAAGGATTTGTGGATATTATACAATTATTGCTGCTTTTTATGTCAGTAATATGATTAATTTTTCGAATGGTGCAATATTCACTGAGCCGTAGGCGAGGGGAATATTGAACTTTGAGGGTAGCTAAACAATCATATTGATTGTAATAAAAAACCCAGCATTAATTATTTTATTATGTGATACAGAGACGAATTGATACAGACAACTGGGATGAATATTTTATAACCTTTTAGTTTGAAACCATAGCCAAACAGGTATGGTCAAACATGTTATTTCATTGGACGAGAGAAATAATGATTACAAGTCGGAGTAATCCCGAAATTCCCCCGATCTTTTTGTCTAATGTAAATCAAATAAGAAATTATAATAATCTCCTAGGCCACGTGCAGGTGAATATGACTAAATTTTTGGATATCAGCCAATCAAAATGCTAGAAATGATTCAATCACGTTATAAACTTCAATATATCAGTTATTAACTACATTTGTATAACGAATTCGTAACAATCAGAATAGCGAATTCGCTACATATATATTTTCTTCCACACTGATATCGTTTTTAAGATTATAAATCAATTTGCAGTTAAAGTAGTAAGGTCGTTTTTTTTTCATTTCTATGGGCCTTAAATCAGTTCCCAATATCTGTAAATTCGTATAGCGGCCGTAAAAACTGTTTTAAGATTTGCTTTAAGAATCTTGCAGGGACTCAATAAAAGTTTGCTATATCAAAGATTTTGCTATATCCGTGTTCATCCAAACGAGTTCTGTTACAGATCGTTTTACTTACTTGATGTGCTATTGTCAGTGTACTATTTCAGAGGAAAGAAGAACTTCTTTGGTTTGTCAAACAAAATTTTAACCAAATTGAGTGTAGCAAATTTGTACCAGATCCTAAAAAGATTAATGTGGAAAAGATCGAGTATTTAAAGTAAGTTCAATTTTAAAAGGAAAGTAGTTAAAGCTGGCTGGTCCGTATTTTTGCATATCAAGGTATCAAATAATTTTCAATACAAACAAATTATCTGAAAAAGTTACAAACTTTCAACCCTTTAATCAGCAGATTCAATCTGTTTTCATTGTTAAATTCATTGGAAATTGTTTTTTAAAAAGCCTTCTTCATGTAAACACAGAAAAATGGCAAATGCATGATGGATGAGTTAAGAAAAAGAACCGTTTAGTTTCCTTCCCCAAACAATTGGGTTTTTCTAACTCACAAATTATGCATCAATTCTGAACACAACAAACAATTGAAAGTTAGTAAAAAATTAAACACAGGTTTAGTCTTAATTTACAAAACATTTTTAATGACTTATTTCCTTTATTTATAACAACTGTCAGAGTTGTATAACAAACATATCCGCCTCGACGTCGGGGACGAATCTGAGCAAAATATCGCGGTAACTTTGTGTGTAAACTTAGTTTTGAAAACAAATTTTCATATCATTTTTCAATAAGTGTATGGCTTAAATGACTGAGAAAACTACTGTCAAGCATATGATTTTACAACTCTAACTTTTATTATAATATACTCATATTGAACAAAGCCATCGTTTTAAAGCTTACATAAAATCCGATATAAAAATGAACCAAACAGCTTTAATTTTGGAGATGTTTTAAAGTCTTTTTGATATCAAATAGAAAGAATTAGTTTTCAATCAAGTTTTCAATGAATAAAATTTCTATAATATTTTGCATTTGAATAATTCCCTCAGTAAAACTAGCTTTAAATTGTTTTTACATGCAATCATTGACCTGTTTAAGCAAATATTTAATCCAGTTAGATAACCATTAACTTAAATTTGATAAAGATATTTAAGAGAAATGATTGGTGAAAAAAAAACACCAAGCAAATCATATTACTCTGTGTAAAGTTATTTTATATTATTTACCTGGTGTTTAGGTGTCATTGTGGGGAGATTCTTACAGAGCATGTGGTGATTTCTAACGCTCATAACAATACTGATTGTCTTGTTCCTGAAGGTAAGTGTTTTCTTCATTGGAATACTTTGTATAATTTGGGAGGTTTCTATTCAACTATTAAACAATGAAATACTTCTTCTATCCAGTCTAATATTATTATTTACATGATTTGTAGTTGACCTTATATGGCTTTTACGTGGTCAGCAATCCCAAATAGGGAGAGAGCGGAGTTTAAGCATTTATATGGAATTTAAACATATTACGTTTACTACAAACAATATACCGGCTATTTCTTGTCGACTGTCTTTTTATAAATACTGATTGTCATAAAGATATAATCACAAAAAGTTTAATGTTTTTTAACAGTGTAACCAGTTTTAATTTTGGTACAAAACCTATTGTCATAAGGTTTCAAGAATTCAGTACACTACAGGCTACAATCGCTTAATATGAAACTTTCTTCTATATGAGACACATGGTTTAAATTGTGATATTTCTATTCAATCATCTTTTTTTCTAGATAAAGATTTTATTTAAAGGCTACCCAATCAATTTGGGTATGAACTGGGTAAGGGCAGTTTGCGCATTCGTCACCTGAAAATTAAAATGTTCTTTATTATTTTATAAAATTTTAGGAGAGTGATGTCAAAATTTCAGAGATCAAATACTTTTAATGTTGGGGTTTTGAATTGCAAACTTTAGAAAAAATCAGTATTCTATTTTTCTGTTTTAAAGAATTGCATGATTTTTGTTCAAATCTACCCGGTAGTGTGTAAATCAAGAGATTGTAACATGGACATAGAACAGGTAGGTGGTAGTATGTAATTCAAAAGATTTAACAAGGACATGGTATATTTATATAGAGATCGAACATTACAAAGGGATAAAGATAACTAAATGTGTTGTAAGTTCTTACAAAATGCATTACCCATGTGACAACCAGTAAACAGTTTCATTGGTTAATTACGGGAGAGAGAACACTTTCTATTAATGCATTTGTATTGAATATAGATAATGTAAATATTGTTCTCTACACATGAAACAATTTCAAATATGACATCATAAGTAGATAGATCTCCTTGAGCCGATTCTTACAATATGCATATATACTTTTTCTGTAAATTTTGGCTCTTAGAACATTTTAATTATCAGGCGATGCATTGCAAACCGCGAAGTATGAACTGTTCCCATCAAGTATATATATATGAAACATTCTTTAAATAAAATATTTTTTCAGCCAATTTTTCAGCGCGTTACAATTAAATCTAATTTATTTCTGTAAATTTTTACTATAGCCCTTATATTTTTAATGTGCCCAAAGTTTAGATTAGAATGTAATGGGCATTGCTTTAAAAGAATATGATCAGATGCGTGAGATATCAAAGAAAAATTGCCATTTCTATATTCTTACGTATGGATAATAGCTTAAGTATATCATACATGTAATAGTGCAATATTTTATAAAGGACGATCTTTAAAAAATATTTCTTTAAGGACCTTTATGAATCACTAGAGGCTGATTATACATTATTTCAAGGAGTATATAGATTGTTTAAGCATTGATTAATTATTAGTCTAGATTTCTTTTACACAAGGAAGGAGAGCAGAAGGCAAAGTTCTATTATAGTAATTAGCATTTTAAAAATGCTCTTAAGCTTGATCCGATATGTTAAGATATCCAATACGTAAAATAAACAGGTTCAAAGGAATTAACTGTCACCTTTAGAACAACTTATATTTCAAATAACATTATTCAAGGAATCCACTGTAAGACAAATTAACAAAGTTAAATCCGCTCCACCTATAAAAATGTCATACTTTAATCGTTTGTGTGCATTTTGATCACATGGATGACTCGTTGTCTCAAAGTTGTTAAAATTATTTCTCCACAGATAATTCGACAAATTTGCATCAACGCATTATAATCTCAGACTCTAAGTTCTTGTATTGTTAAATACTTCTGATAGTTGCGTTTGTTTGAACAAAAAAACTAATCAGAATTCTATGTGCTTTGATCATATAAAAGAGACGGTAATATACAGAATGCTTTCTGTTATCTTTCTTTTTTTATTGAAATTTGTTTTTGAAAATATTGTGAAATTCGGGGTTTTTTGTAATAAACAATACTACTCTAATGATATTTTGCTTTTTAAAATTGAAATAAGATTTTAAAAAAAATCAAATTATGTATACATGTAAGTCCGCAGAAGATACGATTGTTTAAAACTTTTAAAATGTAGAAGCGACCGCTTCCTGGCATTTTGTTATAAAGTGAAATATTTAAAAGATATTGTGGCTTAATAACAAGAAAAGGTTACTGAAGTAAAAGGTAATATAATAATATCTGGAGAACACTTTAACTCAAATGAGTATGGGACCATTTTGATTCTAGTTATTCAAACTATTATGTTTCCTTTTTTCACTTTTGAGCTAAAACATCCAACATATTATTTCAATGTATTGACCGAAAAGGAACATACAGCAAAATATGAAATGAAATGATTATTGTATTAAATACGCATTACAAAAAAATATGCTACTGTGGTCACAATTTCGATTTTAACTTTTATTCCAGAGTTGCGAAGCGACATCAATTTTGCAAATATTGGAAAGTCTCCTCCAGAAAACTTAGCATCACTGCTATCAAATGTTACGTGGACTAAAGAAGATGCTTTCAGAAGAACACCTTGTACAACGTTTGGCAAAATATGTTTTGTAAACAATGAAAACTCCAAGCCTGCCAAGGTATTTGTTTGAATTATCATAACCAAGAAACTACTTAAATATGCCTTCAATGAAATGCAATCATCAGCAGTATTTGGGTGCTGATATACATCTCCTCCCTCCATTTGCTCGCACTAGAAGCAATGTGAACTTTAATTAAAAGAACTTACAACATACAACTATTAATAGTCTTTAAAAACTGAGAAGATTGTTGACGCGATTCGTTTACAGCATAACTTTATCAAATGACAAATACAAATATGCAAACTAAAAAAAAAAGAATCTTAACAATTAAGTTTACAGCCATTGCTATTTGTAAGAATGTTCATCAAGACTTAAAAGATAAAACATTGTGAGAAAAGACATCAGATAATATTGTTTTCCATACAGGCATACATGTAGTAAACCCATGTTTAATATTTGTTTTACTAGGGTCTGATGTAGGAAATTAACATATTCATTCTGGCAGATTTTAATTTTAGTAATAATTAAATATATTGGTATACAAGAACTTATTTTTTATAGTTGGATTTATAGTTGTTTTTTTTTGCATAAAGAGCAACTGCAGACATGTTATATAGAAATTGAAATCTTACAAAACCTTCTCCAGAGACTTCCCTCTCAGATTTATTTAACAACTAACAACAAGTCAGCAGCAGTTTCGATCCTTTTATTTTTATTTATGTATGCATGTTGAAAAGGAGGTCACAGTATATAGTTTTCTATATGTCGTTACTTAAGCTTTTTATTTTATGGGTACTGAATTTATTTTAAAAAACACATTTTTAGTTGAGTCTGATTCAGATTAATGTTTTAGTATATTCGACTGAGTCACAATGATTCGGTAGACAAATGCTTGAAGCTTATGGAGGACCACTGGAAAATTATGGAGCCAAAACGTCCCAGCTTATGTATATCTGTAATAGGAGGGGCAAAGAGCTTCAAGCTGGACAACAAGATGAGAGAAACCTTCAACGCTGGCCTCATTAAGGTATATTGCGTCATTCTTCATCTCTTCCTCCTGCACCATCTGCTGCCCCAATAAACTCAGCCCCCTCATGCCATTCTTCCTCCTCCAAGAAGAATAAAAACTGTTCATCCTTTGGGTTTTTAACTTTGAATTACACATACACATTAGAAAACCTATCCTTTATTTACTTTTTTTTAAACCTCATTATTTTAACAACACTGTCACATCCTTATTTATTCTTCAAAAGCAACACATATTCCTACCTTTTAAAGGAATGAGTAATATAATACATATCAAGAATATCAATAATCGCCAAAACATTCCCTCACATTTTCTAGTCGTTTAATCAACGAAAGTTGTTTTGAATGCCGAATTTTTTTTCTATCATTTTCAATTTTACAATTCAAGGATTATATACTTTGCATAAGGGAAGTACACAAACTCGTTTTTCAACTTTGTAACAATTTGCTACTCTTACCTGTTTGAATAATTTTCCTTATCAGGCGGCAAAAACAACAAACGCTTGGCTGATCACGACTGGATCAAACGTCGGGGTGATGAGGGCAGTCGGGAATGCGGTCAGTGAGGGACAGTCATTCCTGTGGGACGGCGACCGAATCACCCACACCCTGCGACTGATCGGTATAGGGCCCTGGGGATATGTCAAAAATAGGAAAAAACTTATTAGTAGGGGTGATGTGAGTACAATAAAAAAATAAGGTTACAATAACAGTAAGCATTGAATGCTTTATTTTATATGTTCGGTCCTACAACACACCAGGCTCTGAAGACAAATTGAATCATATATTTTTTTATGATAATATGTATGAATTTATTTACATTTTCTCTTTCAAGACAATTTATACGCTCTAATAGAGTGTTATAGAAAGGAAAAATATACAAATATTTCATATGGCGCTTCTGTAGCAAAACATGTAGTTTGTGTCAGCAATCTTTTTCAGGGCTTGTTTTTGGGAGGAAATATGGATATGATTAAACAGTTCTTTATGTAAAGTACATTGAAATTGGTTTAACAGTTTGAACGATTCAATGAATTTATTAATAATACACTTACTAAATTCGCGATGCTGACGTTTTAAATTATTTTATCCCCACGCCGTGATGAGGTTTGAAGTATGTAATTGAACATTGAACGACACAGATGCAAACATTAAGGGAAATAAACACTGAATGTAAATAAATTATAAGTTTGATTAATGAATTTTATCTTACATATGCGTCAATAAGATCAAATTGCATTTGCATTCTAATTTGATTTAGGAATAATTTGATTCTGTACTATGAATGCTTAAAAAATTAACAACATAATTGTCTTCCTGTTTTTTATACGTCATTTTAATTTGTTTTTATTTAGAATGCTTTCAAAATTAATTTATTGTTATTTTTGTGTAGGTATAAAAACTTTCCATTTTTCTTAATTTTAGGGATGTTTTCCAGTGCATTTTCAAACCAGCAACGTTATTCAACATGGTAAGCCTGTGCCCTTAAATCCAAATCACACACACTTTGTGTTTGTGGACGATGGATACAGGAACAATTATAAAGGAGCATCGGAGTTTCGGGCTTTATTTGAGCAGAAAGTCTCGAAACCAAGACAAGGTTAGAAAAAAAACACTTTATTTTATTAGTGTAAGTTGTTACAAAAATCTATAATTACATGAATATGTATGGAAAGAAACACACACAGAATTAATCAGACTAGAGACAGAAGATTGATTTTATTTTTTAAGAATTTTAAAATAACTATAATGAAGGCATAACACTAAAAGAGGTGTATATATTAAATTGTTTGTATTTTGAAAGCTGGTGGGTTAGGAATACCAGTTGTGTTGGTGATCTTAGAGGGTGGGACTGACGCTATCAATGACGCTATGGTGTCTCTCAATCACAATATTCCTGTTGTCGTCTGCTCAGGAACAGGCCGGGCAGCAGACATCCTGGCCTATGCATATTCTCACAGCAGGTAAAAAGTTCACCAATGATTTTTTTAATTGGTATTATCTTTTTTGTGTATGTTATCATTCTCTTGTGGAAAAACAAATATTTGTTTGGAAAATGTGTAATTTTTACCTAAGCCAAATATTTACAATTGCAAATAAGACCTATCTTTTATATTTTGTACACTATTTCATATGCAATTTATGTAAGATAAAGTCTTACATACTATTTTTTAAGGAACAATATTTCTTTATCTCTGACATATGTATCGATATCAATTGAAATTGAATCAGTTGACCATGATTTTTTTTTCTTAAAAATCGTAACGTTGTTCTTATTTTTTTTATATAAGTTTGAAATGCATTCAGAAATATTGCTTAACTCAAAATGTAAGTTTTAACCAAACTTAATCAGAGGCTCAAGTGCGCTCTTCTGATCAAAATTTTCTGTTTGGCGTCGTCGTCATTGTAAATTCTTTTTTCTTTTTTTTTTTTTAAATTTAATCGTCTTCTATAGAACCGCTTTGGCAATGGTCAATAACAAAATTTAAACAAAATGGAATTTCAGTTTGTACAAATGATGTACGCTCTTTCAAAGATAGATAATCTATAATAATATAAAATTTACTGTTTTTTAATATCTTTTCCTCAGACACAATTGGCTAAAAATACAGAAACGCATGTAAAAGCATTCTCAGATAATTAAGATTCAAGGTTTTTATATCTATATTATATTTCATAAAATTTTCAAACAAAAATTCCAGGGGAAAGGACAGGGTCACATTAAATGGAAATAAGTAGAGAAAAATGTTTACAATCTTTTTCTATAAAACTATAACTATAACTACAAAAGGGCTATGTTAAACTTTAGAATATGAAGAGAAAATCCATTAAGCAAGATTAGCTATATTGAATTATCCAGATATTTTTATGCCATAAGGCTGGTTAAACAAACGTAATTTCCATTGTTTCTCAGGTAAAGAATATAACCCCTTAACCTGATGTCTTAAGATGTCACAGGCAGGTGGTGAACCATATACAAATCACGACTGATTATAAATTCAATTCTCACATTTTAAATGCAATTTATTGATATTTCATATTGCTATGAAATTAATTACTAGACCCTTTCGCAAAAATTGATGTACCACCCTCTTGCAGGGCAAATTAATTTAATTGGCAATCGAAGTTTTAGTAGGTAGATTATTAATTGACGTAAGTAAACCAATTGAAGTTACGTCATATTTCACCAAAGTATATAATTTTGCCCTGCCAAAACCTCTCCTGTATTGACTCTGTGCACTACTGACCAGATGCATATATGGAAACCTTTCAACAAGTTTTGCATGCAACGCCAAATGACTCTAAGAGATAACTAATTTGGGTGAAAATAATTTAATTGTCTTTCGAAGTAAGAGAAGGTATCCTATTATTTATGCAATAGGTTATAATACAATTATCAAGAAAAAGAGTTTCTACAATGGAAAAAGAATACGGTATAAGGAAACTTTTTTTTATTTTAGCAATGATATTTTACAAAATGAAATGAAAAACACGGATCATTCGTCTACTCAATTTGTAACGCATTTGTTTTAGATGATTTTTCTTTGTTTTTATAAATAATTTGAAAAGAAAAATTCCTTTCTTCAACAAACTACTTAAGGGTTCATGATTCTCAGACATTTATACTTTCAATTATATCAGTGCACTAGCTAGATAAATTGTAGCCCGTTACCCATATTCGAGTGCGAGAATATCACAAACAATTGTGGAATCATAAGAATTCGTGGTGGCTTCATTTTCGTGGGATTCGTTGGTATCTCACATCCACGAATTAACACCATCCACGAATTAATAAATTATAATTATAAAAAACTCATATTTTCTTTTAAGATAAAAGATAAAACACCAAATTACACCTCGACGAACCTGTAGAATTGAAGCAATCCATGATAATTGCCCCCACAAATTTTGATTATTCCCAGAGATATAAATAACACAGATTGGAAACTGATCGAAATCTTGCGAGATCTCGCGGTTCTAATGTAAAGTATTCCGGATCCCAGTTTAAATCAGTATATCTTTCTAAGAAACAATTACATCAAAATATAAACAGCTAAAACCTATCACAAAGATTTTCAAAATGTTATTTTTTCATGAGTTAATTTCTTATAAACAATATCAAAAGAGGGGTTTTAGGAGGCAGTTGGCTACCCGTCGTTCGAGATTTCGCCAATGTTTTATAGCTGGCCAATATATTTTGTATTTATTTATCTTATTTTTCAATTTTTTGTTTCAAAAACGTCTAAAATTTATGCACATTTTTCATAAAAACAATATACTTTTGGTTTAAGATCATTTTCTCAGTTTGCTAATATGTAGTTCTCAAAGTAAGGTTGGTCCCGTAACATTTTCTCAACAACAAAACAGGCTAATGCCGGAGTTACCAATCTCTGTACCAATCTCTGTTATTTATGTCTCTTATTATTCCATAGTATTGATTTATTCTACCCCGGAGAATTAAAAAAATGAACTGTAAATATGTCATAATAAGTTTTAAAATCAAAGTTATCAAAGTATCAAACTATAGAATTTTGTTTCACTATAATGTGCATATCAGTCATTACAAAACCAGTCAACATTCGCCTCGTTATGTTTGTTCTTAAGACATCAATTTAGTTGTCCTAAATAAAGGGCATAACCTGAGAATCGCCCAGGTATCAAATATAGTAAAAGATTCTTATATAAGAACTTAGTCTAAAAATGCATTGGGATGTCGGCTACTCACACCTACGAAAGACTTGCGATGGATTTTCAGCGGGTAAATTTATATTAATGAAAAAAAATAGATATTGAAGACTCGATACATGTTTTATATTACTACAATACATCTATAACATTTAACCTTTTCTTATATATAAAACTTCAGTCTATAATAATTGTTAATGATTATGCATCTTCGGTGTAAGTACATGTTCCATTGTATAACCATATACAAAGCATAATGATATAAATTCTCAAGAAATGAATTATCATTGTGTATTTTATAAGCAACGGGGAGTTGAAACAAAAACGTGAAGACAAACTGAGAGACAAGATACGCGATGCCTACGGGGGAAGGTGGAACAAAGATGAGATTGAAATGAACATAGATAAACATCTTACCAATGTCATGGAATGCATGAAGTACAGAAACTTGGTACGTTTATTTCAATTTTGATGGACTAAACAGCAATAGTGATGTGAAATGTTATTTTCAAATGCAAGAATTCACTCAATGTTTGATCAATATATTATTGGTAATGTCATTGTTATTCCAGATTTTACAAAAAATATACTCTGTACATAATATTGAATAACGAATAACTTTCCTATAACCACTATCATGAAATGTAATAACAGTTTATCGTAATGTAATATATATATATATAACAATACTCATAATCCAAAATGAGTGAAAGGTGATATCACACAGTATAAATAATCAAAAAAGAAAAAGAAAATGAACAGTTCCAAAGTTTCTATTCACTAAGTTACGTCCTTGGAACAATCTGCGATCATTGACCCCACAGATAAAAGTTTGGAACTGTTCATTTTCTTTTTCTTTTTTGATTATATATATATATATATATATATATATATATATATATATATATATATATATATATATATATATATACAATACTCATTACCTGAAACAAAACGTTTGGGGAAAAAAAGTCTTCACAATATGTGCTATGTGCTATCTATCTTAAATCAATAAATCTATAGATAACTGATATTTTTTTATTCATTGACAGATAAATATCTTTCCAATGAACAAACATGAAGACCTAGATATTGCTATTCTTACAGCATTATTGAATTGTAAGTAACATCATTGTATTAACGTTGATTTGTTCTATGAAACTAGCATGTTTTGATTTTCCTGTCTCATTTATAAAATAGTCTCTTTAGTTCAAATTCTATCCATTAGATAAGAAACACCGCTGAATGGTACAAAAGTCATGTTTATGAAGTATCACTACAATTAAAATGACATTAATTAAACACACTGTTGTCTGAAGTCTTTATACTTTAGATTCTTTATGCCTTTCACGAGTTAGCGCAAACAGAAACAATGCAACTTAGCATGAGTGCAGTATGGTATATCGCTATAATGCTAAAGGTGTTAACATCATTTGAAAATTAGTTTTATATTTATAACTGTTTAGTATGTAATTCATAAACCAATGATTTCATATGATTTCCCAAGAATGCAAAATTAAAATACTATGAGCTGAAACGGTGAACTTATCATCAGTGCATATTAATTGATCAACTTAGCATAATCAAGATACATTCAAAATGGAGTTTATGTAGTCTGCCGTGTAAAAAATTATAAAATAGACCACATGTTGTCTAATTTTCAGATGAGTAGACTTAAAATCCAGTTAAATGACAAATAACGGCAGGCAGAAAGAAATATTGTGAAATCATAATTGTTGGTTGGGGACGAACATTCGTTGCTTTCGTGGGTAAAATATATACAAGCATTTCTTTAAGTTTTATTAAACAATGCAGAGATTGCTACCCTCAAAGTTACGTCCTTGGAACAATCTGCGATCATTGACCCCACAGATAAAAGTGATTCCACAGTATTGGCTTATAGCCGTTTGTACAATACATATTTTTGATATAATCATATCATTTAAGCTGAGGGCGCAGAGAATTCCGATGAAATCCGGAAAAACCAGCTGAAGCTAGCATTAACCTGGGACAGAGCCGATATAGCTCAGGAGGAGATTTTTAGGGAAGATGTGTTTTGGCCCAAAGGTAAAAAAGATCACAGGTTCTTCTTTATCAGAGTATAAAAATTATATCCCAATTAAATTTTGTCATTCTATTTTTTAGAAAGTCTGGAAGAAATTTTGATGGAAGCCATCATTGAAGAGAAAGTGGAGTTTGTTGCTATGATATTACAGCAAACTGTAGTGATGAAGGAGTTTCTTACAAGAAAAAGGTTACAAACACTTTACGAAAAGGTCAGTTAAAGATATATAAATCAGAAAAAAATATTTATTTTTTGGTTTAATAAAAAGAACTTGTATGGATTTCATATGAGTTTACCCCTGTGAATCAATATACATTTATACCTGATTCACATGTAATCCTTGAAGGAAAATAACATTTAAGGTCCCTCGACACACTAAAATTGTATTTTATTTGATGGGTCGATAAAGAATATTTTTGGGATTATGATTTTACCAAACAAAGACCAATAACGCTTTCAATTATTTTATATGAAATATAAATATATGAAATATTATGGTTCCTGTTAATTGTTTGAAAAAAAATATGATGATGTGACAATAAAAAAGAAATCTTATAGATTTGAATTCTTTTTATATCACCCGTAAGTGAATTCTTATTTTTAGTAATTCCAAATACCGTATATCAGGTTTTTCCGCGTCATGTTTTTTCCGCGGATCAGAGCCTAGAACGGTATATAGAATTTACACGAATCAAATTTTCACTATTTCAAAGTCACATTGTAAATATATGTGGAATTTACAATTGTTTAATCCTGTGAGGTAAGAGGGGAAAAGTATCTAAATTATCGCTCTTTGTAATGAAAATTTGGAAATGAAACCATTTACACGATTTCCTTAATGTGAAATAATAACCGGTAAATATTTTCAGAGACTCAAACAGTCATAAATTAATAGATCATGTATTGTTACATATACCAGTAGCTCAGGTCTAATTAGACATGGGTTTACCCAAGGAAAGCGACCGTTCAATTATAGCTTGTCAATGTATTATTTCATAAACAACGAGGCTTATACAAATCTATTATCTGGCGCTTGTCCTCCGATCCTGCAATTTGTACCTGTAACTAAACTAACTGAACATAGCTCATCGCACTTTTACTTACCTGGTTACTTTATCAGAAAGGAGAGAACTCTATTACAAGAACAAACTTTGTATCAAATTTACGCTGATTTATTTTCTGCGATTCGGAAATCGTCGCTAACAAAGCGGAAATTGGATACACGCGCAAAAAAACCTGATATACGGTATGACGAAAAATGACAGAATATGATAAATTTATATATTTAAGACCGATAATTAAGATACACAGAGTATCTGTTTGCCTTATTTCAAGATTTAACTCCAATAAGTACGTCTGGGTTTTTAATTTTTTCCAGTCATTGAGTCGAACGGATGCTGACCACCTGAAGGAATTAATGAAAGATAAGATTCACAGATCAACGTTTTCATACGACGATTTGAAACGCCTAATGGAGTATCTGATGTACAAATACGACCACAATTTTGAAGAAAGCAAAACTGCTGATAATGCAACAGGGAGAAAATACTCCTTAGACTTGAAACAGCAGTTGTTTAAGTATCCATACAAACAGCTGATGATTTGGTCCATCCTCATGTTAAGGTAGACAAATTTTTTTTATATATTTATTTTAATTTGTTGTCAAAATCCATTAAAAAACCAGAAGTGTGACGATCAATTACGCTGTCAATAAACTATTTAAATAATTCTGTCATGTGTGATAATAATTTTAAGACAATTACTATGGCAACTATTTTTTAACCATATAGCTCGGGTATACCTAAGACAAAATAACTATAGGATTGCTTTGAATTATGAGATATGCTTATTAATTGGTGGCCTTCGATCATTCTATCTGACCTGACCATGATGAGTTTTTTTTATAGTAGATAAGATTTCAAAAGGCAATCAACTTATTATTTCATAATGAGTTTGAAGTGAATATCAATTAAATTCAACGTGGGTAAGGTTATACATAAATAGGATTGTGGAATCTATTTGAATTCAAATTTCAAAAATCAGATTCTACTATACTGGTTTAAGAAATAAACTTGTAAATTATATAAATTCATTGTGGCTTATTTACGCAACATACAGATACACATAAATCTACTTATAATTTTAACTCACCCGAGGAAAATGCCAGAAGTAGCATCACAAATTACTTGATTATAATAAATAGCATGATAAATAAGCCTTACATGTACATAAAAAAATAGGCGAAAAATGAACAATTTTGGTATAAAAAGTATATTTTCAAAAATTTAATTTAGTAAATGTGAACAAAAGCCATAGACGGCTTTGAACTCGTGATTTGTGGTTCACAAGTTCGATACTTTAATCCCTGAGCTATTATGATATTTAACCATATTTGTCCATATTTAACCATATTTGATTTTGAGACGGGGTCACGTGACCCCGTCTATCGCTTTACTGTCAGCCGAAGTCTCAAACCGGAAGGCACGCGTAGAACACATGAATTGAGTCTACGCGTAAGAAAATAGTGCAGAAAGTTTTCATGTATTTCAGTAAATGTGTATTATAAAAACACGCATTAAATCTTTTTAAGCCTCTGTGTATAAACAATATTCTATTTAGAAAATAAACAAATAGTTTCATTGATCAAAATATTCTTGCTCGGGTAAAATGTGGAATGAGTTACGTAACTGAATGCACAGCGCCATTGACGATTCAGTTGGTGTACGAGCTCATTTATCAATAGAAGAGGTTGATGGTGGAATCGAAATTAAAGTTCCCAAACGCAATGTGCCATTTTTGATAAGGTTGTGAATTTTATTTTGACAATCTTTCACCTTAATACTACCAAACTTCATGAGCAAGCCGAAGTTAAAATCGAGACAGGTTATACACAGATGTTTTACAAATTAAATAACTAGGTGTTTCATTGGCTTCCAGTCTACTTGCGGTATGATTGCTGTTCTTCTCTAAAGAAATTTTGTACAAAGAAAATAAAAACATGTCTGAATTTGCCTTCTCGTTCGTTGGCTCTTTAGTTGATTAAACTGAATTTAACTCTTAAACAATGCATTGTAAGCAAAATCTATAATACATTATACATTTTGGAAGACCTATACATCATATAATATATACAATCTTATCGATTTAAGAACCAAGATAAATGTTAATGTTTATGTTTTCCGGCTTAGTTGGAATCAGGCTCGGGGTGAATTACATTGTAAAAGAATGCATTACATTACCATTACTTCATGAATTAGGGCATTAAATTACCATTACTTAATTTTCTTGAAGTAATGCATTACATTACCATTACATGAGTAAAGTAATACATTACCATTACTTTTTGAAAAGTCAATAAGTTTTAAAAAAGTAATTTAAAAACTAAATAAAGAGTTTTTGTAAATATTTCATAATTATAACATGCTTAAAATATTTACAGGTTCATGTTCACTATCAGGTTCAAATTTAATGACTTATACAAGATTGCTGTTGCACTTGTAGTTATCAAAATAAGGCTGGTCCCGTAACATTTACACGCTAATGGCGGAGTATGATGTTTAATGAAAGGAACGGTTGTATCGTACTTCGTGTAGGTGATGCACGAGTTTACACAGAAAAGTAGTAAGTGGCGAACGGATTGATTTTTACCTAATCATTTTGTATGAATCGCAAATGAAGAAAATCGTGTCAGATAAGTCGGTCTTAAAAATCAAAATGGCGACCGTGACAAATCTTTTTATTGTCAAAGTTCTTGGAATCTTATTGTAAAAAAAACATTTCTAACGTTAGGTGCCTGTGTTTGCTATCGGTATACAAATGTTCACTTTGTTTGTTAATTCAGCAGTTTTAGAGTTTTCGGGGTTTTCATAAAACTTTTATTACGGATACCGTCTGACTTATGGATTTTCCCTTGGATCACAAAATTGAATAAATCTAATGATTAAAATTATCTACTTTGATATCGTTGTTTGATTTTCCCGGTCAGTAGTAATTTTTAAAATTTTTCCTTGGGGGTCTTATTTTACATAATATACCGTTGTGTCAATTTTCTACAATTATGAAGGCCGGGATTGAGTAAAATTTAGACAAAGTATCAGACAATTGAAAAAAAAGCCTAATTAACATAGATTGTAACAACTTATTCAAACTCATAAATTTTGGAAGCATATTCGAGGAAATCCAGGACAATTACAAATTCAAACTTTCAAGACCCCGTCTTTCAGTAATCTCATTACTTTAATTTACTTTTATATCTTTATCAATCCAGTATTTTTTTAGACAAAAGATGGCAAAGTTTGCCTGGCAGATGGGGAGTGAGCCAATTACCAGTGCAGTGGCCGCCTCTAAAATTTATGGCAGCATGGCTCAGAATTTTCATGGGAACGAATCCGCTTTGAAAGAAAAAGTGCTTGGTTTTAAAGAGTGAGTCCTTAAATTAAAGATCTATAAACAAGTTTTGATAAATACGATATTACAAAAGATGAGTTTAATTTCACCATTTAGTACTATCCTGCACAGATAGGTATTAATTAAACTGCTGCAACGGTTGCATTACACTTTTGTCTGTTCCAGATTATATTCTATATTCTAATTTATTATTATGGATAGATAAAATCGCAATATATAAATCTATTCTATTCAATTTGTTCCAAAAATTCTCATTAAACTCTTATTAAAAGAAAACATAACATTGTTTAGTCTGTGTTAAATTAGGTTATAAAATATTGAAAAACTTATTTAATATATATAGGATCAAAATTTACTTAAGTTCAATTTGCACTCGTACGTTCTCAATAAAAACACAAAAAGCAAAATAGTACCGATTCAATGATGATGTTCCAGAAACAAGACATGTTACTCTAAATATAGTTCAATAATACACCCACTGATATGAAATGTCAAAAACATCGAAGTGTAAAGCACAGAATAATTTTATCATTTTCAGTAGATTGGGTATCAAATACTTTGGATTCTTTAAAGTAGGCATCAGTTTTCGTAAATTGAAAACAGTTTCAAGGATAAGCAAACGTTTTTGAATTGATCATAAAAATGTTTGTTTTTGTTTTATATGCACTTTCATCATCAACTCAACAACCAGTGAAAGTATTATTCAACAAGTATATGTGTTGGTGATAACTCAGTAAATTCTGTTTCACAGTGAGTTTGAGCACCTGGCAAGAAGTGTTCTTGACGAGTGTCATGCAAAACAAAAGGACAAGGCGATGATGCTGGCCGAGAGGAAATCTCCAACCTGGAGTTCAATGACCAGTCTACAGATAGCAGCCTCCGCAAAGAATATGGTACGTTACATCTAATATTTGTAGAACAGTCAACTAGAACAATGAAACAAGAGCAGCTTTGCTAACACTTATAACATACACCAGGTCATATCATAGGTGATTATTTTTATGGACAAATGTTGAATGTATGAAGCATTCAATGCAATCTGTTCAATTGTTATTACTTGTGAATTTATCAAATCAATTCCATTATACGTAATAAGTATTCAGAGGAATAAAGCATTCTTTCATTTCAAAATCTGAGAAAAGCATATACCAACCAATAAGCAAAACATAAAAATACAGAAGGCAGGACAAAATAAGTCTTATATTATTCTATGTTGATTTTATAAGTATCAGTAATTATACTTCTTTTGTTTTAAAGGTTTATCTCTCATCTGCAGCTTGTCGAAATTCGATCGACGCAACATGGCATCAGGGGATTTTATCTCGATGGAAGAGGGTATACCAATTAATCGCTGAAATCACAGTTACCTTGTTTAACCAATAACCATTCATAGATAAAATTTATCGATAACATTTTCTATATTTATTTTATCATCATAGATTGTATTGTGAATTTATTCCATTAGATTTGAAGTTTCAGAAACGTATAGGAGCTAGAAATAAGACTGTTTATCAAGTTGGTATTACAACTTAATGCGCTAAAGATTGATCTTAATATATAATGTAGTAGTTTTTAAGAATAATTTTAACTTTTTGATTGCTAAAAAAGCAAACCAGTTAGTTAAAATGGAATAACTAAGTATATATCATATATACATAATTCGACTTGTCAGTTTCTAATCTTTGTAGGTCTTAGTAACTGTGATTTTCCCTTTTTTCCTGTGGACAAACTTTCTTCAAGTTGATTCAATGGGGGAGAAGGAAGCTAAGACTTTTCAAAAAATCCTTACGTTTTACACAGCACCAGTTACAAAATTCATCCATTACTCGGTAAGTCTAGCGCGGGAATGTTTAGATCTTCAGATATTATATGATATGGTATTATAAATTAAGGACTGGGGTATTTGGAAGTCGGGCTTTTTTATATGCGGTTGTGCATATTGTGTAGAAATAAGATTGTCAAACATCTCTCTCTTTTCTCTCTCTCTCTCTCTCTCTCTCTCTCTCTCTCTCTCTCTCTCTCTCTCTCTCGTAAAAAGGTGAGGAAATATATTTCTATTTCAATGTATATATACAGTGTACAAGGTTATTTGCATCTACAATACATCAACTGTATTTTTGGTTTTAGTGCAAAATGCATTTGGTATTGGCAAACGGTCAAAGTGTGACTTATTTTTATAACCTATCTGTCTACCCAAAAAATAACTTTTGAGTGTTTACCCTGATAAATAGAATAATTTGAAAATTACGAAATAAAATAGTTTCCAACATTTCATAACTGATATGTCTTTTTGTCAATAGCAAAGTTAAAATAAGACAACAGCGAATTTAAAAAAAACAATTATTCTTGACAAAGTGTCAATATTAAATTTGTATTTTTCTGAGGGTGTTTTATATGATTTGCATTTTTTGTGACTGAGACTTTTTTGCAGATAGTTTTTTTAAACACTTAACGAGGCCGAGTACAGAACGAGTACGCACGCTTTCGCGCAGCGTTTCATTTGTATTGTGACGTCATCTTTTTGCTTTGTTGACGCCATGGCGTGGTAGTTTCAACTGCAGATATTCAGCGAAATTTGTTGAAAATAACTTGTTTGATGCGTAAAATTGATATTATATTGTGGAATAAACATAAATGTCTCGAAGTATAAGCTATATTTGGGCTCGAGTCGAAAATGTGAAGAGGGTTCAGCAAGTCTAGCCTTTTGTCACGTTTTCTTAACCCGCCTAAATATAGCTTAAATCATATTTCAAAACAGTAACCATGTATTTTTTATTAATGACCCTTAATATGTGATGTTATATATTTATTTATTACTTAAATATGTCTGAATGTTTTAATAATACTATAAAGGTCACCATATCCGCCTTTGTCAAATAAAAAATAGCCATTATCTGACAAACTAGGAAACTGGGCATACAAAAAAAACAACTTTGATAAGACCCCTGGAACAAACCAGGAGGTAAAAGGTTTTTTTTATTAGACCATTTGATGCCTTTCAGCAATAACTTTAATATGTAGAACAGAAAAAGAAATCCCTAGGGCAGAAGTTTAAAAAAATTGTAAAAAATGTGCAAAATTGATCAAAATCCCATAGGGTCCTATGTTAAAAATTAACACACTTTGATATGACCCCTTAAACAAACGGTGTGGTAAATGTCTTATTTTTCTATCTTAAAATAATAATTATATCAGTAGAAATTCATATAAAAAATTTCATTCAAAAATCTAGGGCAGAACAAATTAGACCCGGCCTCGTTAAATTGATCAAACTGATCAATAAGGAAAGACCCAGAGCCGTTGAAATGTTGGTGTCTGCAATGTTTCTGAAACAGTTTAACTAACTCTAAAATTGTTTATATGGGTTTTGTGTTCTCTGCATTGTTTTAAATACTTAGCAATACAAAGGAGACGTTATTTTGATATATTTTTTCTTCTGTTAGAGTAACTTTCTTGCCATCGTCAAAGATTTTCGTCCATCTCTGTTTGGTCATTTTGTGTCACCTGTAGTCTAGAAAGTCTGCATCATATAATAATTCTACTCTTATATTCATATTTATCAGTGCCAAACAAACAATATTGAAAGAACATAACATATTAACATAGATTACTTAGGGACCATGTTTTTTCGCGAATGGTTTTCAAGAAGAACATTTTTCATAATTTAAGAGTTTAATAGTACTGTTACTTTAGCATACTATTTTTTGATGCAGACTAGATTTCCAGATATTTCGTGGATTAAGATAACTTTTTCGTGTTCCGATAAACATATTTGAACAATTTTTGAATATATTTCTATAGACATATTTTGGCATATTAGACTTACATTTCATAAAAGTCAAGAAAAATGGTAAGTTAAAACCAGCTTATTTCATGCCATATCTTAATTACAGTCATAATTTGAGTACTCCAATATTTGTGACAATCTTAACAATCTATTCCCATGTTAATTATATCTAGGCATTTGAAGCAACCACTTGATATTCACTATATGTTTTCAAATTTATACTGAATTAAAATCATTAAAGATTCAAGAAGAGTGGGTTGGCTGGTTGAGGAAGACTGAAGAGGAAGCTTTATATATATATATATATATATATATATATATATATATATATATATATATATATATATATATATATATTTGTGTGTGTGTGTTTGTGTGTGTGTGTGTCATGTACTTTTTTCTTCAGAGCCTTTCATGACAACTTTATTTTTATTGTTTACACACTCTTTACATGTTTTCTTTATGATCTGCTTACAGTATTATTCATTGTTTTACAGATCCTGTACATTTTCTTTGTGGGTCTGTTTACATACTTTCTATTAGTGGACTATCAACCAGACAAAATCACAACAATCGAGGTTATCTGTATTTTCTGGATAATAACATTCATTGTAGATGAGCTTTACACAGTAAGTTGACATAATTTTCCCGCTATATGCATTTTAATGCAGATACATGTACCTATGCAGATTAATGTGAATGCTACACAGAAAAATCATGAATCTTTGAAATGCAGACACTGAAACGCATTACTACACCAAGTGTGTATTTCAAGCACGCTTCTCACGCTATAGAGTTTGAACGATACGAGTTTCTTGCACGGTACGATACGCTTCTTGTATGATACGATACGTTTTTCATGCACTTTCCATTCAGTTTGTTATTTTTTTTCTAATATGAATTATAATATCTGTTTCGTTCTGTTTACTGCAAAAATTACAATGTTTTACACAAGTATAACAAGAAATTATAGCGATAAGGGGGTCATGTTTCCATTTAGGTCACTTTTTTCACATTGAGTTTGCTCATTTTACTGCAAATGACACTCATTCTTCAGGGGAAAAAAGTCATTTTTCAACGTGAAATAAAAACCAGGGACTTCCTGGTTTATAAATTATAAATAACACTAATACATTATTAATATGACTTGATACATTTATACAGTTTTTCTTTACATGCGTATCGAAAGTACTCTTCGCCTACTAAGAGTAAAGTTTATTTATTCCTTATTATTTCGGAAATCAACATAACGGTGCGATGTTTTATTTACTATGCTTACTGCAAGTTCCTTATTATATATATATATATATATATATATATATATATATATATATATATATATATATATATATATATATATATATATATATATATAAGAGCACGAGTTTTAATCACATCAAATCATTGAATTATTCAGCTTCTGGCGTTTCCATTCCCGACCTTTCGTGTAAAGATGAGAAACTGGTATGGAAAGTTAAAATCTATCGACCTGTTGAATCTCTTGTTAGCCGTAATAGCATTTTTTGTCCAAATAATTACCTTGCATACGAACAAGAATGCGAGTGATGTCAGGATTGTATTCTCCATCAACTGCATCATTTTTTATTTACGGATCATGAAGCTCTACACGGCTAACAGCCGAATTGGACCCAAGCTTGAGATGATCAAAATGATGGTGAGTTGGAGTACACTCAATTGCTCTGAAATGCTACGAATTTGTATATGTTTTTATTGTGTCCCTGCTTAAATGTTTCTTCATTGTTATATATATATATATATATATATATATATATATATATATATATATATATATATATATATATATATATATATATATTGTATATAGTTTTTCCTTAGAAAACAATACGATTATTGCCTTTTCCATTTTTGCATTCACATTATTGTAAAGATATGAATTAAAAAAAAAATTTGGAATGTGTTGACCCGTTTGTCAGCATAAAGTGTTTATGTCACATCTTAAATATCATTACATCCTCGTCACTGGGACTTAATTTTTTAACGATATCTACACATACATAAATATTTTACAGGTATAAAAGTTTAAAAACCATGAGATCGATGACAATCAATTATAGTCAGAAAATGAACCTTTGTAGGACACGTTTTATGCTGCTAGACGGTCACTATGATTTCATGATGCAATTTTATGAGTAAACATTTAAAACAATGATCGTGCCCTCAACATGAATCCGTTTTGTCTACTTTAGATATTTGCTAAAAAATTTGTCATTATCCAAAGTCATTAATATAATGAAACATATTCAAATTGTATCATCAAAATTATTACAATTGTGTATCATGGACCTGAACTCTATAAAGACGTAAAGCATACCAATGTCGTTACTTTGTTTATTGCTTTTTATTTGACTTTATACTAGTAGCTCTTTTTATGACAAACACTGGCCTCCACAAAAATCAATGAACTGAAAAGTAATATCGCTGTCCTTTGCATTAAAATCAAATAAGTGTGTTACATTAAATTTAATCAATACATACATACATACTATGAAAATGTTTTTTTTGTACAGTATATCGAACTTACGACGTTTCTCCTGGTGTTAATCGTCTTTCTCCTGGCCTACGGAGTAGCTAGACATTCGCTTCTGTATGGACAAACAGAGCCATCATGGAATATCTTGGGGGACATTTTATTTCACCCGTACTGGCAGCTGTATGGAGAACTTAGTTTTGATGAATCGATGAAAAGTAAGGAAAGCTTGAAAGAACTTGGAGAATAAGGAGTATATTAACAGCAAATTTCAATATCGAAAACGTTTATTAATAAAAAAAAAAAAAAAAAAAAAGGAAAAAAAAAAGCAACTTATGCAGATATTGTAAATATTCCGAGTGTAAAAGTAATTAAACCAGAAAAAAAGAAAATATATACCCATACACGGAATATACACTGCTACAAATTCTTATATTAAACTGTATTGCAGCATTGTAAAAGAACATCATATTGCGCTTTCAACACTTATCATATTTTTGTTCGTGAGATGAATATATGATAAACATGAAAAAAAAAATTTAAATGTAAAAATGATAATTGAAAACTCATATTCTGTGTCAACATGTATAAACATATGATAACATTTTACTTTGGAGAGCAGAATTCGTTTTTATTGTTGTGGAAATTATTTCTTTTTAAAAAAATAGATAATGTAGAATGCCGTGAAAAGTTGTACTCGTTGGGCAACGATGAAAAAATAAGGATAAAAAATGAAGTTAAATGTATTTAATTATAATTATTGTTAAAAGATGTAATTAACTCTCAGTTTGTTTTTATTGTGCGTTGTGTTTTGGCATGTGATTTTTAATCAACTATTTGGGTATAGTCCACAAATGCATTTTCGATAGGCGCTAATGTTAACGTAGGGCTCATAGCTCCGGCCCTAATTTTCGTACAGCTACAAGGGACCTCTTGAATGAAAGCTCATCAAATTGTCTCTTTCCTGTACAAATTTCCTGGTGTGAAGTCAGATTCGTTTTCCGGAAAAATGCGTCTGTATTGCAAAAACTCTGAAAATGAAAGTAAAAGTAGGGAATTTCACAATTTTGGAAAGGGTGTACATCAAACAATTTCAAATCTTTTCTTCAAACGATAATTCAATGTTGACACTTGCTTTTAAAATTGCAAATCCTCTTTTCTGACATGTGTTAAGCATTTTGATTTAAAATGTCCCAATAAATGTATATACACTCTGCAAGTATAGGAACTATTTGCTTAAAGGGGCATGGTCACGATTTTGGTCAAATACTGTTTGTATGTTTTTATTATTTACAAAGCTTTGGAAATGCATTTCTAATGATCAAAAATAAAATTTGAGAGTTATCGTAGAATTATAAGCAAGATACAGAGCTAACAATTCCTAATCATGTAAACAAGGCTCGTGCCCTGTTTTTGTTTACATAGGTTCAATATACCAATAAAAAATCTTTTTCCACCTTATTTGTCTATCTTTTTATTCATCTTAAGCATAGATAAACAGTTCCTAACGTTTAAAACATTCGATTTAGAGTTAAAACTGATTTTTTTACTTCAACGTTCAAAGTGTAAACAAACGCTTTGTTTACATAGCGAAGAATTTCAAGCTCTGTAACTCGATTATAACTCAACAAATGACACTCAAATTTCGGTTGCCTATTAAAAATGATTTTCTTAAACATTGTAAATATTAAAATCGGAAAAATAATTTTTGACCAAAATCGTGACCATGCCCCTTTAAAGGCACTACTCTGTTGTCCTACCGATTCTATAAATAGTAAGAGGGAAATACCCATTTCATACAGATATAAAGTCTTCACACTTTTATTATTTTTAACTGCATTTTTGTTTTTGTTTCTCAGCCCGTAGTTCGAATTCAAATCCGATGACTATTTCATCAGTATCGGACATTGAGTGTACTTGTTGGAACTCGTCTTCTCGTTGGAACTTAACGGTGTCTTCGAATGCAGACGTAGAGTCCCACATAAATTGGAATCTGTTGCTGGTATATATCCTGTGTGCAGGATACCTCATCATAGCTGCTATTCTGCTGTTAAATCTTCTCATTGCCATCTTCAAGTAAGGCGCTTATTAATCACTGCCTCAGCATACGAAGATGAAGTATAATAAAACCAGATATAAATTATTATGATCAAACAGTGCAACGCTTGGCGCTATTTGACACACGTCTTCAATGCTTTTGTTTTAAGTTATTATTTTAGTTTGCGGGAATATTTTAGAAGATTTTTTTATTTACATATAATTACACCGCTTAAATTTCATTATTTTTGTATAACTGATATTTTCAAAAACTTTTACATATCATCCCTAGAAACAAGAACTATATTACGTTTAGTAAAAATGCTTGTTGAGGTAAATATCATGTTGATTTTATGCAGCTAAACCACAGAACCACATAAAAAATTAAGTACATTTTGAAAGCATTATTAAAAACAAGCAAAAACGATATATACTACTATATTAAAATAATAGACTCGAATTTTGGGGCTTTTATACCGAGAAATCGGAGGAGTACTGTCTTTTGTTTTACATATTTAAAACATCATTGGTACATGAAGATTACCAATTTGTTTTCATTTTTTCTAAATCAAGCTTCGCTAATCAATAAACAACGACAATCCCTTTTAAAAATCCGGAAATCATCTGAGTTTTTTTTTTTTACAATCTTGCGCATGCGCATTACATTCACGCTTAATCACAGGAGGCTCTTTAGTTTATGTTTCTACAATATCACATTTGCATGGATAAACTAAAAAATGATATTAGAAAAACCTGAAAATTTTCATTGAAAGTGTTCATCAAAGGAAATACGGATATAACTCTAACTCAGTGCATTTAATATGAAAAGTCCCGAGAGTTCCAAATGTCACCATGTTGTTTTAATTCGAAGCCAATTAAAAACGTAGGTGAAAAAGTGTTAATTCTTCATAAATATGAATTAATTTTTAGATGAAAGGTATTTACAGCCTCAAAATGGTTTGTTATGAATGATTTAACTGCTATTTTCAATGTAGCTTCATTAGTTTTCTCCAAAATCGTTTGGGAGCCATTCTGAATTTTTTGCTACATTATGGGTATATGGGAGGCATTTTAACTGTGGTGAAGGCCTGTCTCGAGACACAGTTAGATTATTCTAACTAAGCAGAGTGTAGTGAAATTAATAGCATTACTGTAGGCTTAAAGCTTGGTTATGTAAATGTCATCAATACGGTGTGTCGATGTATCTATTTCGTAAATGTCTGATATCAAATGCAATGTAAACCCATGCACAAACGGGTCAAACTCTAGTCCAAATAACAAAAATGGAGCAATGTAATCCACTTAAAATGAGTATCGTACTTTGACATTTATAGATTAGAAATGTTCACTAAGATATTCATCAATATAAGATCATTTCCCTGGTTTTTATATATTAGCATATCTTAGTTATGATTCATGACCATTTTATATTTTGTGTTTCAATTAATGTACATTATCCACTTATCATTTGGGAATTGCCATAAACCCTAGTAATATAACTGGTGCAAAAAGATAAAAATTTGAGCAATTGTCGTAACAACTTGTAATTGTTGTTTTCTTCGTTTCGCATTCTAACGATTTGATTTCATCCAGTCACATCTTCACAAAAGTGGAAGAGAAATCTAACGAGATCTGGAAGTTCCAGATGTACTTTTTAACCATGGAGTTTGACAACAAGACTGCCCTGGTTCCCCCACTGAGTATAATCCACCATATATATCTGTGTTTTAAGTGGTTAGCTAGGAAAACTTGCTGCACAAAGAGATCTGAAGGTAATTTTTGAAATGCTCCGAGGAAATGGTTCTTTGTTTTGTACCTAAATTCAGAATTGTGCGCTTAATTTACTGTTTCCAATGTGAGGAGATGATTAAAATGTGAAATGAATCTTAATTACAATGTTCCCTATCAGTACTATTGAATAAAGTACAGGAGAGTCAGAAAACCTGTTTCAAAAAGGGGGAAGACTTTAAGAAATGATTAATTAAAGTCTGCATAATTGCATGTTGTTCATTGAATTGCAATGACGGGTAATTGGCTATCTTGTTATGTTCTGTGTAGGAGTACAGTTTACCGAACGTCACCTTCAATATTTGCAAGTGTTTGAGACGGAGGAAATGGCCAACTATCTCCGACGTAAAAAATCAGAACAAAAAGATTCGACTGAATCTAAAGTTCAGAAGAGGTAAAATTCATATGCTAGTGACATTGTTAAGTAACATCATGACCGAGTGGTGAAAACTTTGGGTTATTTAATGAGTAATTTTTCAACCCATACATATTCTAATGAAAAATGTTTTCCGATTTAATTACTGAAAACTGTGTTGCAGTTATTTATGTGCTTTTAGTTACATCGATAAAAAATAGTTGTCATAAATGATTAAATATTCAAGTAGATGAACATAACGAGACAGATTTCCAATGTTTTAAAACCAACAGAGTTGAGGAACTCTTCAACTTGGTGGAAGAAGAGTTTGCGACAGATCAAGGTGATGCCCTCACACTTCTGACTACAATGTTTGCAAACTTGACCAGAGAGAACAAATTTAAGGGTGCCGGCTTGCAGCCTAATGGATTGCCCAAATCACACGATGACATTGAATCTGTCAAGAAGCAAGAAGAGAAGGATGCCAATGAGGAGGCAGAAAAGGTCTGAAATTGTTCATTTTCTAGATAATAACTATTTCTACAAGTTGATCATTTGTATCATAAACAATTGCACGTATAATGAAATACAATGTATTATGTAGGCAATTTAAAGCCTTAAAATATTTTTTTAAAGTCATGTGAATGCCAGTGTTCGGCTATAACTATTAATCAATGAAGAAAATCATAGTTCAATCACATTTTAATGCAATTTAAGAAAATTGTTAATTAACATTTAATATGAACAACATAACCATGATCATAACTGTTATAGGCATACATAAACCAGGTGTTAGGAGTGTATTTGATACAAATGATTAAAAGCTGGTCACTAATACATGGTTTTTAAATTTTCTCTCGTTTATTTCAAATATAGACTTTGGAGGATGAAGATCAAATTAAGGATGAAGGTTTGAAAAAAGGCAGTAAACATAAGAGAGAATTGAAAGAAGTAGAGAAAATTTATATAACAGACCAAGAAAATGATGATGAACTTAACCTTGAACCTGACATTGAGGCTCAAATCCATATTCCTGAGCCCACATCGTCAACGCAGCCCTTGCGACATTCCAGAAATCTGTCTCCATGGGCGCTCAGTCGCAAACCGCATAACAAAACTCCTTATACACACCGGCGTCTGACATGGCAAAATGACTCATCGGACGACTCGTCTGACAGTGAGGACAAAGAACAAGTAAAATATCCTGAGCAATATAAAACTTGGGGCATTCCAGAGGATACAAGTTCAGAATCATCACCGAGTGATTCCGATACAGACGTTCCCAGGATAACGAGGAAAAGGTTGTCACTGAGGCAGTTGGAGAGTAGTACAAAAGACCAGCTACGATCTAGAGCTAAACTTTATCAAAGATTTCGAAATCGTCAGCTATCGGATTCAGATTAGTTGTCCAAATCATATTAAAACATTGCAACAACGGATAAAAATTCATTTGAAAAATTAATCTTTTAAATCAAAGACTACACTGAAGAGTATGTAGAACGCTTGATTTTTATTTTGCTTCACTCAATGTTATCTAATTCAGAAGCCAAATCATAAAAGCTGAACAATTCATATCTTTGAAACTGATGAAAGGGGGAAAATCCAGAAAAGAATTTATCGACACGTTATCTTTCCTTATCATTCAGAAGTTTCTTGAATACCTTATACAATTTTTATCATATTTTTGAGAACTTTCCTGTTTTAGAAAAGCATAGTTCCTGCATACTTTTTTAATTTAAACTATATCATTGAAACTGACAAGATGGATGCGACGTTTCAAAAAAGGAATTATGGGGTTAATATCGTTCTAACAATGATGTAATTTTTAAAATCGTCAATTTCAAAGAAAGAAAATGTGCTGCATGATTACCCCTGAAATGCATATAACATTATTAGCCAGTTTAATAAAGAATGCATGTTTTATTTATGATTATTCAAATTGTCACATACATTTTCTGTATATATTACGGGTGTTGTGGGGGTTGAAGCTGGATGGGTCCCCAAATCGATACAACATCTTTTTAAAAAGACTCAATAATGTCTGCACTTAATTACATGGTAGGGGAAAATCACTAATCAAGTTCACAGTTTTTAAATTACTTTCAATAAAGAGCCTTGACGATAATTTTTTTTCATACTTTTATTCAATATGTCTGGCTGAAATAAAATGTGCTGAATTTACAATATGATATTAAATGGCAATGCTTAGTTGATATTTAAATTGATATGGAAAATTCTTATATCATTAATTCTTAATGTACATTCTTAATTTACATTGTTGATCTATTACACTTTACTCTAGGACTTTGTCTACATTCCTGTCTTTGAGATGTAAATAATGATCTATGTAAATCCGTTAATCCTGATTAGAAATGTGAATTTTCATGGATATTTTTTTATCCTCGTTTTGTTTTTGTCAAAGTTGTAATTATCTTACTTTAATTTATAATTTTTGTTTTCATTTTTCAATGTTCATTTACACCCAAGAGGTCACAAATACATATATGTATCATTTACCTTTAAATAGTTTTTATGTTTGTTACTAGTGATAATTTTAAAAAAAACTCATTATCATACTAATTATACACCTGTATAATCCAACAACCATAACATTTTTACATTGTACAAGGTTTTACAATATTCATTTGTTGATTCCGTCCAATAAACATATGTCTTTATAACTTTTTCATATTGGTCATTTTGAAGTCTGTCCAAAACCTCATATCTGTGCTTTATAATCATTTTTAATGATCTACGAATGTGAGCAAATTTTAAAAAAAATGGATTTTTGCATACATGATTAAAATGTTTTTAGGATTAACCTTTTGGATGTAAGTAGATGTATTAATAAATCTTTTGTTCGTGATTTTATGTTTATCTTATCATGTTATACATGTTTTTTATGTGATTTATTAAATCCTTCTGGAGAGATGATTTCAGCATTTAGACTTCTGGTACATCGGTTTATGCATTTAGATTTATTGATGTATCAAATGTAATGTATGCAATTAGATTTCTGATATGCATATATTAACGTTCAATGTATATTTCCTCTTGTGCTTACATTAGAAATGTGTGACGGTCAATTTGCAATAACACTCGTATAAAACTGATCACGTTGTATAATACAAGTAAACGTCATCACTCGTTTTGAATCGATAAATTAATGTTAGATTTTATGAAACGTTTATTTACCTAACGAAATTGATATGTATTTTTGAAAAAATAATTGTTTAGTCACATCTATCGCATCTCAAAAAAGAGATTTACCTTAAACCTTTCTGGCACTATAATATATTCAGGCACAGAAGCGCACTTAATGATACTTTTTATGGCTGTTCCATTTACTGTGGAATCACTAGATTTCGTGGTGGCTCAATTTTCGTGGAATTCGTGGTTACCTCTCATCCACGAATAAACATCCTCCATGAAATAATAAATTAGGATAAAGTCATATTTCCTCTGTAGGTTTAAGAGAATACACGAATTTACGTCCCCACGAACCTGTAAAATTTAAGCATTCCACGAAAATTGGCCCCCACAAAATTTAATGATTCCACAGTATTATCCATATCCATGACAAAGAGTGTGTATAATGGCTTTAAATGAAAAAATGACAATAACAAACTATCAACCATCTCAAAAATCCATAAAACGAAATACAAATTCAAAGCAGACAACATGGACCTCTAAAGACCTCTTAAGACCTCTAAAGAGACAGAGGTAGGATCAGGTGCCATGAAGGAGTTAGCATCCTCTGCTGACCGCCGTGTGCTCTTTGTCGTAATCGGGAAAAAACGGAAAACACCGTAGACAATTAGGTGATTAATTATGGTCTAACAATTAGTTTGAAAAACGTCAGTCAGCATGCGACCCAGTGGAAGATTGTATTTGCTGAAAAGGTCGTTGTATCGACCATAGAACGTACAAAAAGATTTTCAAACGAGACTGTTGATAGTCCTGTTTTGTCAACTTGTTTGTCAGTAGCTTGCCTCGCCTTAGAAAATGTTCATACGAAGAGCATGCCCTTGTGTATCGAATTAACTGAGAGACAAAAAACACCATATGCAGGTGATGAAGGTATATTGCTACATAAGTAAGGAGAGTTGACTTTATAGAAATTGAAGTTAACGCGTTTAATATAAAGTTTATAACAATTCTTAATTGAAAATGTGTCGTCAATATACCTGAATGTTGAGTTAAAGGCCACAGCGAGTGATTTATTTTTTTCACGTACAAGTTTTTGAATAAATTCGTAAGAATACAAAAATAGGTCTGCTAACAATTTGGCACAATTGGTACCCATGGGGATTCCAAAAGATTGTTGGAAGACTTGATTTCCAAAAAACTACATAGAAGTTGACATTAATGTCAACTTCAGAGTACTTCTGTGTGCAATCAGAATCGTTTTCAACAAAATAATGTTTCAGATTTGCAATGACAAGGTAAGTATTTTTACAACTTCCATTTTTATTGAAGAACAACTGTCGATGATATCAAAAAGCCTAGATTTTAATTTGCCATGGGGAATGGTTGTATAAAGCGTTGAAAAATCGTACGTTTTGATGTGCTATTGATTTTGGTAAGATTTTGTGACCTCAAAGTTTCTAATAATGCTTTATTTTTTTAGTTTTAAAGCGACGCTACTATATAAATAGTGCCTGTTTGGGAGGGTAACAGTTGAAATTGACACCCCGAGAAAACCATTGTCAATCGACGCGAAGCGGAGGTTGACAATGGTTTTCGAGGGGTGTCAATTTCAACTGTTATCATCCCAAACAGGCACTATTTATTTTGTTATACTGAATGTCTTTTTTTAAATTTTTAAGAAAATTTTACTGCTTTTATATAGGAATAACGTGAATTCTACAGCGAACCGTACGCGCATAATTTTCGCGCATGTAACATTTTTTATTGTTATACTTTCATGTTAAATACTGAAATCTGATTGGTTAAGACGCAGTTAATAATATTTACTATTACCCTCAGCGTTAGCAACGCACTTGGCAACGGGTAACATTAAAAAATGTTACATGCGCGAAAATTATGCGCGTACGGTTCGCTGTAGAATTCACGTTATTCCTATATAAAAGCAGTAAAATTTTCTTAAAAATTTTAAAAAAGACATTCAGTATAACAAAATAAATAGTGCCTGTTTGGGAGGATAACAGTTGAAATTGACACCCCTCGAAAACCATTGTCAACCTCCGCTTCGCGTCGGTTGACAATGGTTTTCTCGGGGTGTCAATTTCAACTGTTACCCTCCCAAACAGGCACTATTTATATATTGTTATACTTTCATGTTAAATACTGAAATCTGATTGGTTAAGACACAGTTAATAATATTTACTATTACCCTCAGCGTTAGCAACGCACTTGGCAACGGGTAACATTAAAAAATATTACATGCGCGAAAATTATGCGCGTACGGTTCGCTGTAGATTTCACGTTATTCCTATATAAAAGCAGTAAAATTTTCTTAAAATTTTTAAAAAAGACATTCAGTATAACAAAATAAATAGTGCCTGTTTAGGAGGATAACAGTTGAAATTGACACCCCTCGAAAACCATTGTCAACCTCCGCTTCGCGTCGGTTGACAATGGTTTTCTCGGGGTGTCAATTTCAACTGTTACCCTCCCAAACAGGCACTATTTATATAATGTTACCCGTTGCCAAGTGCGTTGCTAACGCTGAGGGTAATAGTAAATATTATTAACTGCGTCTTAACCAATCAGATTTCAGTATTTAACATGAAAGTATAACAAAAAAATATATAATTCAAATAAACATAAAAGCACCGGATGTTTAAATGATTATGCTGTTTTTGTATATGTACACGTCCTGCTTAATTTATTTTCATTAAACCATATAAAATGTGTGGAAATTAAATAAAAATCAGTATATTGCGCAGAAAACACGCCCACCTCTTCCATAAAAGGATCAACTACTTGAGTCTGACATCAGTTGAGATCAACTGAGTCTGACATCAGTCCGCACAGAACCCGATATGTAACCTCATGGTAGCTAAGTTTGCATAGTTTCAAACAACTGTGAATACGACATGATCCGCGAGTCAACCTCTAAACTGTATAAAATAAGCGATATACATATATACTGCTTATTATAACTATTTGAAATAAGTTTTTTCTACTTTATGATCAACTATAATATGTTGAATAATTGCGCTTGAAAGCAGCTTTTAATCAAAACTAATTTTTAAAATGCATAATTATACTCATACGCAGACTTGTTGGTTTAGTCGAAAAAGATCGTGGTCTGGTTTTGTCAGTGTGTTTGTGGACACAATTTTATCGTCTTGTAAAAAGTAGTACAGGAAATACTCAGCAAATGTACTTTTTTTTAAAGTTACTTTTCTTTCTTTTTTTACTTTTTTTGTACTGAGAAAAACATTTTATCTATAAAAATGTCATCTGGTGGTTTATTTACCTTGGATTAAGGAGAATGTGTACTGGGAAGATTGAGGCAACGTTGTCACCTACGAGAAAAGAAACCCACTATCTTTCATCAATCATATATTCAATTTTTATAATCATCAGTAGTAAGACTCGAATATCGTGTATAAATTTAGCAAAATAAATCTCATTTCCATTTTTAAAAAGAATACGTCCTTTGAAATTGCATGTTTTACTTATTACTCATTGGCGTACTAGTATTTTGGGTTGAGAATACTTAGTATTGTGAATGGTATATCCGGACCCTTATGTGAGTTTAAAGTGTACATTGTAGATTTAAGTATGTTCGAATCATAATTCCCAGGAGTAAGGTGGGGCCACACTGGGCATTTGCGTCTAGAAAATATCTTTTAAAATCTTATTCTCAAAAACTGAAACAACAAAATAAACTCGTTGTTTTACTTAAGAATATGCTTAGAAAAAAATTGAAAGTCTTTGGAAATCTTGCTTTATTTTTCTTTCATGTCTTTTTGTTCGTTTTGTTTGTTGACTTTGAATTATTTTTTACTAATCGTATAACATGTATAAGAAGTCATTTTAATATTTAATATCATTTTCTGATATATATCACCTATTCGATTAGGTGATATCAACTATTTAGCTTTTGAATTGGTGATATAAACTATTCGAATGAGTGATATCACCAATTAGAATATGTGATATCACCTTTTCAATTTCAATAGGTTATACCACTTCCTTTAATTGATGATTTTACCTTAATAAACTATATCTGAAAAATACTCCCATTATTGATGAGTTGTCTTCTATTAATATCTATCATCTAAACACCAGAACTGTATATTTGTAGTATAATTGTAGTATTTTCTTCAAATTTATTGTGTTTTTCTTCAATTTATTTTTTAAAATGTTAAAATCAATAACACACGGACACACGCTATTATTCAAATTTGTTTCATTTTATCTGTTACGCAAGTCGGAAGCGGAAAGCTAATGATGGCTGCAAGGTCAAATTTGATGTATGAATTACTAGAATTACATTGTACATAGCACTATAATTTACCGTGTCAAGAGGGTCGTTTTTTAGCATGACGCGCGTTACGATGATTTTTCTTCACTGCCTGGTGTGTTGCATGTACAGGACCGACAATATAACCTAAAATAAGCACTCAATACTTATAAGCATGTAATATTTTGTATCAGCAATAGAATATTATTTGGTACGCTTTCGTGGCAAAAAATATAGTCCCAGAAACTTTGCAGAGAAAACTCTTTTTTTGAGAACGAAAAGATGTTATTAACGGTTATTTTTAAGAGTACATATCAAAGTGATTATGTAAATTTCATTTTTTCGTACATTGTTTAATCTATTCAAAACGTGTGATGACATTCACTTTTGCTCGTACGCCGCATAAAAGATTTCAAATGCTAGCTTACGTGAAAATATACCGTCCGTCTGAATGTAAATATATTAAAATTCAGCGATCGCAATCCATGTGGTAATTTTTGTAACATTATTTGGCAATCAATATCGAACTACCGAAGCACAGCAGAGATGACGAAAATGTTCTTTGAATGTTTTATTGTAATTAAAATGTTATGCTTTGCCTCAGCGGTCGCTATATTTTTTTAAGTTAATGTTCAAACGGAAGGATCATTCATAAATTAAATAAATGTAATTATAAATGCAAATACATGTAAGTGATATCAAATATTTGAATAGTTGATATCACCAATCAGTTCAAAAGTGTAGGTAATATCACTAATTCGAATAATTGATATCACCTTTTTGATTAGATAGGTGATATTACCCATGTGAATAGATGATATCAATGATTCGAATAAGTGATATCAATAAATTACAATAAATACTTCAACGGCTTTTCATACGATGCAAACAAACTAGCTGCATTGGGGGCACAGACAGACCTCAGACTTCCAAGAAGTTGTACTTATCATGGTATATTTCACTTAATAAATAAAAAAAAAATTAAAATTAGCTGTTATTTTTTGTGGAACCTTCTGATCGACAATGATAAAAATTTACGACCTTTTACTTACTTCCTATACAGGCACGTAGCATCGATTTTGAAAGTGGGGGGGGGGGGGGGGGGAGGGGGGGCAGACTTATCCAAAAAATCTTAACAAGCAAAAAAATAAACAAAGGCTGTTTTCCAAAATCTTCAAAATCCTAATCCTAGCGATAAAGGTATGGAGCAAATCCGTGAAGATTAAAAAAAAAAAAGATCGCATTCAACCCGGCCGCTGACGATAAACTTCCTACCCGTATGAAACATTCTAGAGGGCATACTTTTTTAAAGACTTTAAAATCAGTTTATCTAATCATAGATTTTTATTTTTCTTTATTCGCGATTTGCTGTCCTGTCTCCTTTATGACAGACGTAACGAAAAAAAAGTGCATGAGTCAGCCAATAATCGACCATCAACCATCAACAGAATAAAAAACCCAGGACTCCAGGAGTCCATTAAAACCAATATGGGACCGTTTACCCAGAAAATGTCAATAGTAAAAAACAAACTCTAGCAGTACGTCCCAAAGGGAATGTGATATAATATTATCAGACGATCTGGAATCTCAATGTCACATGGTCGAGTGTTCTCTCTGAAGAACTCTGTCTATTGATTACAGTACCCATTTACATGGTCAGGCCACGGGGAATCTGCACATTTCTAAGAGGAAAAGATCCCTAGCAGTGCTTTGTGACATTTGTTTCCCATTTGTGTTTCCTGCTACATTATAACGAAAAATTGTACAGGTGTTTGCCCTTTGCATTGCCAACGGGAATGACGGACAAAAAAGGATAATAAATAAAAATGAAAATGTACAAGAAAGATATCTCTCTCTCTCTCTCTCTCTCTCTCTCTCTCTCTCTCTCTCAAAACTGCGTTTTTGGCAAGATATATATCATACTGCCACGCAGAAAAGTCAAATTTACAATCTTAAAAATGTTAACAGAAGAACAAAAATTACTGCCTCAATTTCCAATGAGAATATTATTAAGTTTCAAAATATCGTCACGCTGTACAATTTTATGTGCACTTTTATCTTGAACAAAAATGTACGATCTATACAACATAGAGTGTCTTGACACGCTTATTCATTTATTATTGATATTCAGTGCGAGTCAAGTGATAACAAGTTGATTCACATTAAAAATTTAAAACCAAAATAAGGATTCGGTATCAAATTCATTGCACTACATTTACACTGGGTTGGTCAGACTGGCGGTCGGTGCTCGTACAAAAAGCGACTCTAAGTATCAAATAGCAAGGCATAGATGAACTGCATCAAAAAATCAATGTACAACATAATAAGTCTGTAAAAATGCGGTCAAATATGAATTCTAGAGTGATATCCGCCCTAGAGTGTTGATTTAGGTCACGAATTTGTACAAGCAGAAAATTGTTGATGACTAACGTGAATTACCATTATGCCGTAATACTGCAAGTTGCATAATCAGTTGGGTTTTTTTTTTCAATGTTATAAAGTTGTGATCTCACTTGATAGTTAATTCATTGACTTTCATTGTCATCTTGAGTAAAAGCACCTGACACCATTCATGGAAATATTCTGCTAGCATGAACAGAATATTTAGATTATAATAGACTCGGAAATTCGATATAATGCTTAAAATCATTTTGTCCGAAGTTAACGTAAATTCTCCTGCTTTCATTTTGTAGTTGCAAAGAACACTGCATCTATTTTATTTATATAGATTCAAGTCTTGCAAAAATCAGACTTGAAATTTCCCTCTCTGTGTCTGTTTCGTTTCAAATTGAATGACTTCTAGCAAGCTAGTTTATTTCTTAACAGCTGTAACTGTTTATAACAATCAAATTGTATATCTCTCGTTTTTCAAGTTCTTTGAAAATTTTTTTTTTCCTCTTTACACAAACCCGGTAATTTGACATAGATCGTGTAAAACTGTTGGAGTCTAATTCATTAACGTTCTCTGCGTGCCATCTGGATTTTGTCTCTATCTTATAACCATGAATTGAGTATATATATAGTGGCAAGTTAGGGTTATTGGAAAATGGAGGGCATTTCACTTTTTTTCTATTTGACAACATGTAGAGTTATGGAAAATACTAATTGATGTTCAGCTAAGCCGTTCAGAGTGTTGTCGCGTGATTGACGTTAAAAAATAGTATAACGCTAAGATTGACAAGTAAAACTTCAAGAAGACTTCAAGGGACTGAATAAAGCAATTAAAATTAAAAGCAATCACTTATAAAGCAAAACCAAAAAACAATATTGGAACAATATAGCGTCTCAAATCGTTTGTCACTCTCTCAGGTTCGACGCCGTGCTTAAAATTCTCATTGACCAACTGTTCGCATTCAGTTTCTTCTTGTGTGTTTTACTTTCGCCTACTCTAAAGTATTTAGTTTTCTTGTGTTCGATTAAAGCTTTATTCATATTTTATTCTTCTTTTAACTTGACATTCATTCTTTACCATAATAATAAGAAAACGCGTGAATGCTTAAAACAAATCATATTTATTTTTAGCAAACAAATATGGCATTATGGTCACCAGTCACTTCATAAGAAACATTAATTTATAGTGAACAGCATGATCATCCAAGTCTGCTTTGATGTGAATATTTGATTTAGTATACCAATGTGATTTTGAAACCAAATGTAATCTAGAGGACCAAATGTAATCTAGGGTACCAAATCAACCACCTGCAACATGGCCAACATGTTGGTCCGATCAATTTCTTGTACGGAATGACTAGCAAATCAATGAAACCCCCGAAAGATCAGATTGTAAACAGCTAGAGACTGGGTTTCAAAAATTTGCCCTAGTTATAACACAACTATAGTATTCTTTCTGGATTTTTTTTACTGAAAAACATTGACTTAAAATGTGTAGATCTTTGAGATTACTGACATACACATTCACAAAGGATAGGGTGACAGTTGGATATCTCAGTCAGCACGGAATCCATCGGTATACTCTAAAACCTGGCCTGGCCTGGCCTCAAAGTTTGCCTGGCCTCACTTTTGGCCTCAAAATTGGCCTGGCCCCAAATTTTGGCCTGGCCCATAAATTGGCCTCTTCAAAAATTTTTGGCCTCAAATTTAAAATTTATTTTTTTTATTTTCTTACATTTAGTTTGAATTTTTATTGATTTCTTTTAGAAATTAAAAATTCAATGCTCTTTTTTTTAATGTTTAAGGAATAAATATATGAAAAAATATATATGACAAGTGACCAATTGTTCAAGTTTAATTAGTTTTATCCATGTCTAAACACACAAAAATTACCTATGACATGCATGTACAGCACTGATCTTACTATTGTTAAGGAATAGATTATGCCAATACCAAAGCGATTAACTTTAAAACTGAGAGCCCCCCCCCCCCCCATCTCCCATTTAAAAGATAAACATCATTTTAAGAGACTGACCTGATCGATATCCAACATATTTGTAAACTGGTACATGGCATTAAATTGTTATCACTGTCTAGTGCACTTTAAAATTTGCATGCAGTTTGTTTACATTACCTGTCAATACCAATCAAGTCCAATTTCTCTCCCCAGCAGAAATTCGATATTCATCTTTTCTGTCGCTAATTTGCTGCATAGGGGTCAGATTTATTGCCTATCCTGTCATTTAACATTTCACGCGGTCTAATTTAATTAATGGCATTTGTGAACAACTGCAGCATTGCATCTTCCGATAACTTGACTCAGTGATGGTCATTAATCATCACCTCCTGATTAGAATAGATTCATGCATGTGTTGCTTGTATATTTAGGAAACAATTTTTCTCCTTTTGGAATTGTCATTTTCAGAATTTGAACAAAACAAAACATTTTGTGACCTTTGATGTTGGTTAGAACAAGTATTGGCTTCAATTATTTTTTCTCAAACAAGTCGTTGGTAAAAGAAAAGTTACATAGCTATTGTCCGATCCTGAGAGCAATTTAATCTACATATATACAAAATAATGTCATGGTTATACAACGGCAGGCAAAATCACATTCTTAAGTTCTTAAGAATTTAAATCAGACTGAAAAAAATCTATTAGAAGGGATTACTCGACATACCTTTAGTCATAATTATGCATTGTTAGTACTATATTATCAATTGTAACTATTATTTTAAATAGACTATCACTATGAGACACTAAAGCCACAAAGTGGGATGTTTGATGTGCATTGAAAATAAATCAATAAAGACTCAATAAAATCATCAAATATGTGAAGAAAATATAAAAATTAATTTGAGGCCAAAAATTTTTGAAGAGCCCAAATTGGAGGCCAGGCCAATTTTTGAGACCAGGCCAAAATTTGGGGCCAGGCCAATTTTGAGGCCAAAAGTGAGGCCACTTTGAGGCCAGGCCAGGCCAATGGGACCAGGCCAGGTTTTAGTGTATGCCGAGTCCATCGTATAAATTGTCTCGTTATTATTATCTTCAACTGAGAGAGATACTCCATTTATACCATTTTCACCAATTTGTAACACATATTACACAAACAAAAATGCCGCGTCAAGATGGATTAAATTGTGCGCATAGTAAAGGGGTTAGAGTTTGTTTCATACAGGGTTTTGTGCTTCTCTTATTACTCGGAGGGATAATCTTTTGTAATTGGATTTGTCGGTTTTGTGAATTGATTTGATTGAGGTGCTGGTGTGTATGTATCACCTTTATAAATATTACCGTTATAACAGTCGAAAATGCTTTTAATTAATTTATAAATGCACATGTACCGACAATCAAGACAGACGACATAACAGCTGCATTGGTAGCATCGAGTCGACCTTTAATCCCAGATTTTATCATGGGTAAATTGTAAGAAAATCAAAGTTAGGGAAGTACTTATTGAAGATGGACTTTTCATTGAACATGAAAATTTTATCACAAGTGATAAAAAATGTTAATATTACTTCGTTTAATTTTATAATTGATCAAATATTAATATTACTTCATTTAATTTTTTAATTGATCATATATGTTTTAATCTTCGTTATTTTTTTAAAGGGGGTGTTAAATTGTAAAACTATTGAAATTGCTGCGCAACCGGACAAATCACAGGCTCCCGAATGAAATGCACACTCGCCGCGCTCGGACCCGAAGCGGGGGCCCACTCGCAGCAAAAGTCCACACACCAGTCATACATGTATACATACACGCTTAGAGTTGCATAACTCCGTGGGGGTGTTCATGTTTTGTTTTGTTTGGATGGTTTTTTTGTTTGTTTTTTGTTTGTTTTGTTTTGTGGGTTGTTTTTTTTGTGGGGGGGGGGGGTAAATTTTTTGTAATTTTTTCTCCTATGATTGGAACAATGAACACGGAGAATTTCTTGGGTGTATATTTTTAAGCCGATATACGTTCAAGTAAATTGACTCACGAAAATGTCTACAAATAATTCAAGATGCTCATGAATTCAACTCGGTACGTTAAGGATGTTTTATGTGATAATAAAAAGCAATTTCTTATCCAGGAATCATTTATTTAATTAGCAAGTTGGGTATGTATATAATGAATTGAAACATGAAAACGCCGGTAATTTAAAATGATTCTAGATTTTCGAAGAGATAAGCAAGCTATAAGTTGAAGATGATAAGGCGCAAAGGTCTTGAGTGCTGAGCGAATTACTGGGACAATCTCGTTTATCAATGACATCACATGAAGCCGAGACATGCAAATGTGGTTGAAGTTGTGTTATTTCGACGAACTCAAATATCAAATTTCTAAGCAACTGCTTAATCGAAACTTTCTATCTTTGTGAAAGTCTTCAGTTATACAAGAAAACATATTCTATGGATGTTTTAACATGTGCCACGACCTGACTTTAGCGTAAAATTAAAACGAACACATGCAGAAATAAGGCTGAAGTATTGTATTTCGATGAATGGCCTAATCAAAAACAGAAGTTGTGAATATTTCCTCTCTTTCTTACGATAAGAAAGTTTACATTGGAAATTGAGATTTTCATTAAATTTACAATGTGACACATGATATAGACACTTTCTTTCGAGTTATTGAAATCATTGCTGTATATTGAAATTCGCTTTGGAACGAAGGAGAGTACCTAATGCTTATTTAAAATCAATCAATCAATCAACCAACCAATCAATCAACCAATCAATCAATACAGTTACGTCTTTATTTCTGTCTCTATCACAATATATATTATAACATTTTATAAAATGAATTCTAAAAAAAAGTTTGTGCATTAAATCAGGTGGCAGCTCTTTTTAACAATTATAACTGCTTTTTAGTTTGCACAGATCGACTGTCCAGAGGTTAGCACTTGTAGTACTTAAATGTAGATTGAAACTACAACATCTAAAAATAGAATCATTCAACAAGTATCGATACTGCATTCATAGGACCGAATTGTTTGTACTAATTTGTTTGTTCTAATTTGTTTGTACTAATTTGTAAATTCAATTACTAGGGTGCATGGGAATTATACAAGCCGTTGTAGAATTAGTTGGGCTTAGCTGCTATAAACATGAAGCGAACTCTTTAGAACAATTTTAATAAGAGCTTGGACTTTGGTTAGTTGTGTCAAACATCAATGTGACGTAGGCTAGCTGTCTATTGCTTTGTAGGCCACTCAGTCGTGGCTCTTTGAAATCAACAAGATTTGTCTGGCTTTTGAGCTAATGCTACCCAATCGATGTAAATTTCGCTTGAAACCAGCGTCATTTTAACTTGTTTGACGCAAGAAATAGATAGTTACATCCTACTGAAAGTCCAAGGCCTTGTTAAAATGGTTCTAATACTCACTTGGAGCATGCCCTGTGAAGACAAAGGAAACTGAAATGATGGGGAAAACCCACTATTACATTATACATATTGCACTCAAAAGACACTTTCACAAATGCTCCTCACGTGCAGATTTACGTTACGATGAATTAATGTTCGCAGGTCTGAGAGAAAAAAGATTGCGTAATTTATAAAAAAAAAAAAAAAAAAAAAAAAAAAAAAAGGGGGGGGGGGGGGGAATAGTGCAAGCAACTGTCATGTTTAGCACTGGCGTCGGAAGCAAATTGAAAGGGGGGGGCTAGACTAATCCTAAGAAATGTTGAAAAAAAAACTTATTCCCAAAATCACGGAAATCCTAATCTGTGTGTGTGTGTGTGGGGGGGGGGGGGGGAGATAGCTATACTTCCAAAAAAACAATCTTCCCTACCAATAATTTTTTCCCCCAAATCATGAAATTCCTAATTCGTAGGGGGGGGGGGGCTACTGTGCCTCTGAATCCAACTTCTCAAGGTAAAAGGTACAATAATCTTTCCTTCGAGAAAAAGTGGGGGGGGGGGGGCTGAACCCTTGGTTTTACATTACATTGTACATATGTTGTTTTCTTTATTAAATAAATGTTATTTAGGCGTTAATCTTTATGTGCAAATAAATTCATTATTTATGTTTTGATATTTATTTCACCATTTATCACCATGTGACCAATTATAACTGCCTCAAATAACTTTAACTTAAAATCCATTTCCATTCCGTTTACTTTCGGTTCTTTGATTTAATCATTGTGGATGGCGTGCTGACGTGCTGGCTTAGCCTAGTTGTATTTAACCGCGTGTTGTGTGCCGATGCTTTTCAGTAGCTGAGAGTGATCCCGGAACATAGATTCTGATATTAAGCACTAAGGTTAGTTGCATGCAGATCTTGTGATTTTTTATTTATTTTCTTGTTTGTTTTTTTGTTTTTGTTTTTTGGGGGGTGCATATTTAATGATAACGATCTACATTAATTTAATTGCGCAGTTTGCGGTTTGTGGTAAATGCCACATACCTTATATTCTAAATTCCGGTTTAGTATTTAAAAAGAGCGTATCGTAAGACCAAAAAAAAGGGTCACGTCCCATTTAAATATAGCGTAATAAAAAATGCAAAGACTTGCAATGAAGATTAATTGTGGTGTCTTAATTTACAAACTGCATTCGTAGGGGGTTCGAGTGTGGATTAAATATGAGGCATGCGATGCTGAATAGACATAAACGCTCTCTCTCTCTCTCTCTCTCTCTCTCTCTCTCTCTCTCTCTCTCTCTCCCTCTCTCTCTCTCATTTGATCAGGTCATTTAAAGACATATCTATAACTAGATAATGCGCGTACGATGGAATGCTGAATTGACATAAACGTAATTTTTCATGTTTTCACAATTCTCTAATTCTCTCTCTCTCTCTCTCTCTCTCTCTCTCTCTCTCTCTCTCTCTCTCTCTCTCTCTCTCCGTGAAAGAAAGATTATATGAACAAACAACAAACCTTTGTGTCACCCGATGTCAATAGGAAATGAAAACAAATTACTACATACGTGCATTATAATGATAAAGAATATAGTTATGAACGTCATATCTTGGCTGTATAAAGGCTTAACTTGTACGGCCGTACAGTGGCCTAGCTAATATTTCCATTAGGAGCCCCGTCTGTATTGATTAACAGAAGGAAGTCAGTCATTATTCTCCATCAAATGGAGGTGCACACACGTTATTATCTTTAATCATATTATAACAAAGGTCAAGAAGTCGGCAACTGCAATTCACAAAATCTGCTTCAGTTAATAGGTTGTTCGGAAAACCTGTTTAAAACAAATACACTGTACTTTTTTTCTCGCTCAGCCTGCTAATTTCTTTTATTAAAAACTTCAAATATCCTAGGCTAGTTTTCATTCATGTTACATTTTCAAGTCACATGTACACATTTTGTGTAGCAAGTGCTTGTGTTTTATAAAAGACTACTGTTGTTGTTTCACCATGTGTGCAATATTATTATCACAGTCATAACATCCGCTGTTCTCCATAGCCAAACTTAATTTAAAATCTTACAACATTTAACTGGTGCTAATGAGGGTTTCCATAGTGCCAACACCTTGCACTAGAGCGTATCGTACGCTCCAATTGTTCTCGGGAATTTTTGAGAATGATGTACATGTAGGTCCATGCGCGGATCTAAAAAGGAGAAAGGGAGAGGGGTCAGGATCGATGCCCTGTTGGGAAAATTAATTAAAACTAATTATGTTCTCATAAAAAGGTTAACGATAAAAACAGAATGCAGCAAAGGACCTCACCCACACATCCCCCGGAAAACAAAATTAACCCTCGGACCTTTCCTAGCTGGGAAAGAATTCTACATCCGCGCGTGGACTTTGAGTATTGAAAGCAAGCGCGGATCCAGAATTTTTTCCAGGGGGGCGGGTCCGATGGATAATTTTGTTTTTCCAGTGGGTCCGAGGCCTATTTTGAGAATTTTACTATGTGAATTTAATAAATTTGAAATTTTCCAAAGCCCCCCCCCCCAAGATCCGCGCACGAATGCGTACATATCCGGGGTTTTTTTCTTTACCTAGGAATCTAAGGCTATAGATGGTAATTTTTTTCATCGTCGGTAACCCACGTGTGACTCAATCATTTTGGACTCAAAACCGTGATTTGCGACGATGAGTGTTTTTTTTCACTTGCGGTCGTTTTACATACAATACTAATGTAAATTTTAAGTGACAACTATTGACGAAGTACCTACTAAAGCCAATGCTTGCATTCATGTTCAAGTCAGCGTTTAACTAGTGAGTGAAAATAAAACTATACCACTTCAAAAAGTTATTTAAAAGCGTCACGACGAATACCACATGACACATAGTTTATTTCGACACATGCACACACTCCTCTATTCATTATTCGGTAAAGTACACCTTTTAATGTCAATTTCTTTACATCCCGTTCCCTTCACACCGCCTACATCCTTGTGTGGAAGGCCATGGGTTTGATTCCTGTCTGCGACAATATTGGTTCATGAAAATAAACGGCATAATGAATAAAATGTTATGTAACACATCTAATGGAAAAAACTGACTCTCTGCTATCTTGCAAACTACAGTATTTTTTACAATTTATCTGGCTATTATCATGTTATTTCATGTGCAACGTATATTTCATACAGCGTTGTACCATGTTTTGGCATATAAAAAATGAAAGTAAAAATAATTCCCAAACTCTCCCAAACTCTCTCAACTGAATACAAAAATGTGGCCTTTGATATAAGTGAGTGGAAACGTATGTTCCGAAGAAGTGCATACTAAGGAATGCTTGAGCGTTAACTAAAGAGGCAAGCTAAGAACTGGTCGTAATTCCTTATTACGTAGATGTTTTATTTAATTATTTTCTCCTTAACGCTTGTTTGAATCATTTAATATCTGAAGTAAACTTCAAGAACTGCTTCACTAACTATAGTTTCAGAAACATTTCATTCTGCAGACATATACATTCTGGAATCGAGCTTAATATAAAGTTTCTCATGTGTTGGTAACTTGGTTTGCCGTGAGTGTGGGGGAAGGGGGTGGGGGGGGGGGTGGAATGCCCTTCATAATCCTTCAATCCGTGACATGGAGGAGAAAAACCCAGTCGTATCCACCTTCTCCATATTTTTTATTGTCATTTCGGTTTTTTTTTCTGTTTTGTCATTTATTTCTTATTTGTTTTTACCTGGCTTACTTTTAAATTCCGGTATGACCAGTAACACTTTTTAAACTTTAACTCAAGAAATTACATTGTAACTTTAGCCTTTAAAGGTGCATGGTCACGATTTTGGTCAAATTCTGTTTTTCTGTTTTTATTCATTGCAATGCTTTAGGAATGCATTTCTAATGATTAAATAAAATTTGAGAGTCAGTCGTAGAGCTATAAGCAAGATACAGGACTCACAATTCTTTGTCATGTAAACAAGCCTCGCGCCCTGTTTTTGTTTACGTAGGATCAATATACCTCTAAAATATCTTTTTCATGCTGTTTGTATATATCCTCTTATTCGTTTTTAGCATAAATAAACAGCTTCTGACATTTAACACATTCATTTTAGTTCTATAATTAGAATTTCCACTTCAACATTCAAAATATAAACAAAGACTTTGTTTATATAGCAAAGAATTGTAAACTCTATAACTCGCTTATAATTTAACAAATGACACTAAAATTTTGGTTGCGTATTAAAAATGCCTTACAAAAGCATTGTAAACATTAAAATCGGAAGAAGAATTTTTGATCAAAATCGTGACCATGCCCCTTTAATTATGCCGTATGGCAATTCGTAAACTAGAAGAACGGACATTCATATCTCATTTTATTGCATTTTATTGAAAGTATTGCCTTCATCTTCCAGTAAAGGACTTTTTATGTTTAGTTTAGTAATAAAATGAACTTTGATATTCCCCTTTAGTTCTCCTCCGTAAACCCATGCGCACATGGTTTAAACAAACCTTAAATTTACCACATCATGATGCTTCATATTATGTAATGTAATGTAATTGTATGTAATACAATTCTGATAATACAGGGTACCTGTAAAGTGCGAAACAAAACGAAACCGAACCAATCGAAACGAAGCCAAAAATAAAAACGAAACGAAACCAAAAATCGAAACGAAACAAATCCTAAGTAACAAAAAGTTTCTGTCTGGCAGTTTCTATATTAATATGAATACATCAGTGAAAAACATTATAATATAATTTTTATAAGTACCGCTTAAGTATTTACACCGGCAATCTTAAAAATTCAGGTTGTTATTTATTGTTTAAAATTTTACTTCAATGAATTAGTAGTCACTTTTATGTAGTCGTAATTGAATTACTAGTAATTATTAAAGTTCTCTGCAGTTCATATAGGCGCTCCCCAGCTAATTTTGTAAATGACGATTTATATCTATTTATATTGGCTGTGTCTACCCTCTATACATGTACTATAGTTGGTTTTATAGTATAGAGGATAGACATATATAAATAGATATCGTTCGTCATTTATAAATTAGCTGGGGAGCCCATATGCTTCAGTTTTGTTTAAAATATTTTCTGTTTCGTCTGTTTCCTTTCGTTTCGATTTTTTGGGGGTTCGTTTCGTTTGGATTGGTTTCGTTTCAATTTTTTTTTCGCACCAATTTACAGGTAGCCAATATTATAACAAGATACATATTTTTCAATTGTTTCTTAAAAGTTTTTATCACCCACTATACTAGTATCTAAACTTTCTCCTTGGGAAAAGAAGAGGGTGTCTTTTGTAATTAAGCTTGTTTAGTTTTTTTTAACAAAAAATACTTTCTGTCAAGGTTTGATTAAACTGGATTAAAAATCCTGTAGGTGACCACGAATAGTCAATTACGACATTGACACCGGCAGACGACACAGCTAAGCTCACCCGAGTCATTGGCTCAAATGAGCTAAAATGATTTTGATTAAAATAACTCCAAAGGGACATAAAGATTAAATTGAAAACAAATCAAATTACCCGTCCCTCATTCACTGTGAAATGGTATCAAGCGAAGTAGACAGATAATTTTTGTTGCTATTTCGAGATGAAAGTAATAATTTGTTAAATGTTATATATTAACAACAAAAACGTGTCTGGTTCATTTCCCTTGTAGAATGGATTACCTAAAGACAAAATGGGCAATTTGGTTCAAATCTCTGGATGCTGATAAGGATAACAAAATAACACCTGAAGACATGCAGATTTCTGCCAAAAAGTTCGAGGAAATTCGGAAACTAATAGGAGATAAGGGGTCCGTAGACGGAGCGGAGTTCGACAACACAAAATGGTGGAACGACTACATCTTCCGTAAGGGTCCCGGGGTGTCGATGACGAAAGACGAATTCGTGGAATCCCTCGCAGAGGCCTACCAAAAAGACAAAGCGGCTTTCCGCCAAGAAATGGAGCGATGTTTCGGCGACATCGCCAAATTCGTCACGGAGAATATGGACCGTCCTATACAGGAGCAGGAATTCGCCTTTGGGTTCAAGGTGTTCGGTCAGGAGGATGCCGGACAGGTAGCGAAGGCCTTCCAGCTGTTCACGGCCGCTTACGGGCAGCCCACGGTACAGCAGATAGTGGACGCTTGGGTCCAGTTCATTACAGACGATGATCAAAGCAAACAGGATATGATTAAGGAGGCTTTTGGAAACTGAAACCAATCACGTGACAGTGTTCTAAGAAAAAAAAATACTTATATATTTGTGGATGTACCATTACCTGTTGTCTTTTATAATGTTATTTTTTTCCATTTAATTCATATTTTTTCATTTAACAAAAAATTTACCTCTGTGTAATTAAATTTATTTTAAAAAACATATGGCAGATATCATTAAATTACATCGTTTAATAGTGAATACAGCTGATTTCTTAGAGGCCTAAAATTAATGAAAATTTTTTACAATTGTATTGGTAAATCCTAAGACTTTTGTTCAATACTAGACACACTTGTTGCAGCTGTCTTTCTCACCATGCAGTTTTGAGGAGACCCTTGAATTATTTAAGATGATGATATGGTTTGGACATGTTTCATTGGAAGACGGATTAATTCAGATTTGTGGAATCCTCCTACAGGCCTGCAGTAAACATTTGAATATGCTTCAAAAAATTCCATATCATGCAAACAGCAACACTTTCTGGGAACTACTTGGGAAAGATATCCTCCTTTGCAAGTAAATTGCCTATTTGGGATGATACAGTACATCTTTGATGCTTTGATTTATTTCAGCAACGCTTTAAAATATCACACTTGAGTCTGAACACAATTCTTCTTGATGTTGTAAAGATGAAACACAGTGATTAAGAAGAATCAACAAGTAACACAAAAACAATCTTTTGAGGTAACAACACAATGCAAAACAATTCACAATTTTATTCCACATTGAAACCTCTATGTACAAGTTATTAATAATTTGGTTCCTGTCAATCAATGAATTCTCTGTGTGTCAGTCATACTGAATCTGATGATGTCATATAGAACAAGTACACATCCCTACGATACAATGCTGGAGCTATTGAAAAAAAAAACAACAATTCTTTGCAATTACGTAACACAATCATCAAGTCAAACTGCATCTTCATGATGAAAGATAAATATGAAAGGGATGACATCTAATCTAAAAGAGAAAAGTACTGTACACATGGAGCACACTTATAGATAAATGTAATAATTCATTTCCAATATTCAGTGAATTCAAGATGCAGAAGTTGGACAACTGTAAAAATCCATTCCTAAAGAGTCACTGAATTATGCTATTTACACAGAATAAAAATTCCTCATGGTAAAAATAAAGCAGTTTTTCTTAATAAAAAGCGAACCCCCAAAATCGAACAAAAGTTGGACCATATTTTCTATATAACGTGACATTGACGGACAACATAAGTTACGACTCTAAGGTCAACAATGAGGTCTGTAGGTCTACGATGGCAGTATTTCTGGAAATCTTGTGTACCCGAACACAATTCATCATTATCGTTAACAAAGTGTCACGATTTCGGTTTGGTTTCCTGATCGCTGACGTTTCTGATGTAGATCACATCTTCCACTGGTTCTATAGGCTCGTCGTTTTCATACATGTAGGAGGAAGCAATGGCTAGTACTGCACCATCCGGACTAAATGCAAGGGACGCAATTCCAGCGGGATACCTACAACACCAGATAAAGTTCTGAACAAAAGTTTCTTGTGAATATATAATTGATGAATGAGGCATTCCAGTACCTAGATAACATTCATATTTATCAAAATAAAGACTTGAAAAAGGAATTGTAAATGTTTTGAAATAAATACTGTACAAGTTAATATATGTTCTACCAAATTGGGAAATTCTTACTTTTGAGTATTGATCAATTCTCAAATTGTAATTGAAAGGAGAAAATAATTAAAAAATTGATTCCAAAACTCCATTTTTGAAATAAACAATCTTTTTCATTTTGTTCATGCATAGGTAGTAATAAATTAATCTTGCATTTAAAATTGTCACACTCTGACTCTCTTCAACATTGAGGGATGATATAAATTTCAAGTGTTACTGGTATCTTTGCAAAATACATATAATTATACTATAATTTACTAAATGTTATAGACTGCACACATTTTTTTAAAGCTATGTTTAACTGCGCAATGTAGGATAATCACATTTGTGAAGGAAAAGTTCCCTTTTTTAAATGCTTTGATGACACCAGACACGAGCTATGGTGAAAGATAAATGCTTTGTGCACTAATTATATCTTGATCATATCAAATCCTTTTGCCATGTAATATATGAACCTTTGCTATATTTTGACATCCTAAAATACGTTGTTTTAATATTTAAGGGAAAAAAAATTGTTTAAATAGTAAAATACTATAATCATTTAGATCTCACTTAATTCATCATTCAGGTTCACCAAATTTCCATGAAAGTGTAATATATTTTATTATCTAATACACTAAACAGAACAAAATTATTTAAAAAAAAAAAAGCTTCATATTTCATAAAAATTTAACAGTTTTAACATAAATACCTGTGAAACTGGCACAATCTTTTCTTGTTAAACCCGTCCCAGATGTTGACGAATCCATCGGAGCCCCCCGAGGCGAACGTGTTGTGATGTGTGTGGAAGGCAATGGCATTCACAGGATATATCTTCTCCACACCATTCTCTTTGATTCGATGACACTTGAATGCATACTTCCTTTTCTGTACCTCTGGGCTTGGATCAAGATATTCTACAGCTACCCTTCCTAAAAAAAATTACAAGAATCTTGTTATATATTTTAAAATTTACACTGTTTTTAAGTTCTTTACACGGGTATTGAAATTTGACAAACTAGGTACCGTTACAGCACATGAAACACCTCAGAGTCCTGAAATTATTTTTTATATAATAATCAATATTTAGCAGTAGGAGAAGGGATAAGTACAATGTACAGCATCATAATATAAACTCCCTTTTCTGCATGAATAAATGGTATCCCAAATAAAAAGTTGTTATATGCTTGGTTTTAATCACATTAATTTTAAAAAAAATAACTGAATGGATAAAAATCATTTATTTAAAATAAGATAGAATTGTTGTCCCTAAAAATAACTGAAGTAAAGTCACGTATACATATTTTACACATCAAATTCATCTTGTCATTTACAGGTACATCTAACCAATGAAAATGTATAACTTTATTTACCCTCAATGGAGCTGAGTACGTATCCCTGTTTGTTGGGGAAGCATCGGATACAGCGTGTCTGGTACTTGAGACTGGACTCCCTCCTCTGTTGGACGTATCCCATGTTCCTCAGGTCCCAGACCAGGATCCTCCGCCCGGCAGTCCCCACCACCAGCCTGTCCCCACACACAGACATCGTGTACACCTGCAGTGTATATAAATACCAGAATCTATATATGATACTATTGGATGAGAGTTTTATGGTGAACACAGCCTGTCTCCTTACTCAGACATCGTGTACACCTGAAGTGTCTACAGGTATCAGCATCTATACATGTATCTGATACTATGGGATGAGAGCTTTATGGTTAACACAGCCTGTCTCCTTACTCAGACATCGTGTACACCTGAAGTGTCTACAGGTATCAGCATCTATATCTGATATTATGATATGAGAGTTTTATGGTGTCAGAACACAGCCTGTCTCCTTACTCAGACATTGTGCACACCTGACTCATGTTTACAAGGCAATAACAAGTTATAGACAAATTTCTTGGGCAGCAGTGCATTAGGTCTACTAAGCTGAATTGATCAGTTTTATTGCCATATTGGAAAGGGGAATAACTACATGGAAGTTTTTCACTTTAAGTTTAAAAAAAATATTATCAACATAATTTCCTATTCATATCCTAATTTCACTGATTTTGTACACACCTTGTCCGGCTGACTGAAGGACCCCGCAGCACATGGCGCCCTGGGGTCCCACAGTTTGACTGTGGAGTCCCAGCTCCCTGTGATGATGACATTGACCTCTGGGCAGTACTCGACACAACGAATTGGGTCATCATGTTGACCTACATTCTGTTCTGTAAAAGACCAGACATTAAAATTAAAATCCATGTTATTATTACAATTTCAGTTCTTCAAATTTTTGTTGTTATCATATTTGAACCACAGAACTTCAGGGCAGTTCAGGCAAACTTGATAGAATTAATCAAATTGTAGACATTGAATTTTTACTTGTTTGATAACTTTTCTCTTTATAAAGCTGCTTGGTCCAATTTTACAATATATATTATGTACGTTGTAAACAAAGGTTTTGTTAAGTATATGTATAATATATTGTACACATGATACTGTACATGTAGATTCCTAATCAAATGTGAGGAATTAATATCTGCATAAAATCGTGAGAAGCACATCTTACAGATAATAAAATTTCCATTTTATTTTTCAGACGGTTGAAAATTATATGAAACTGCAATAAAAAGTTGTCATTCCTGATTTTATATTTACATGATTTGATGCAAACAATCGAATCATGGAATTAAGTACTCATTGACAATATTTCTATATTTAAAAGAAGACTGGTTCTCATGGTGTAAAAAGGTGTAAGTCTGTTGATTTAAATGTACCTGTGCTGGTGTTAAAGTCAAACATTTTGAGTGTACAGTCTAATCCTCCACTGTATGAATGTACTGCATCCTTGTGAAAAAAAAGATAAAAATAATTAAAGAACACATATTCATTAAAAGATAAACAATTCAACTTTACAAACGACAATTGGAAAAAAGGAGAGAGAATGAATGAAAATAATGTAAGCCGTAAAGCGTTATTTCAATAATATAAATCATTTGCATGTTTCATTTCATCACAGCATGCTTCATGTAATTAGAGGAGAAACCATTCATTGATTTATTCAAAAAGTTAAATTCTAAAAGTCCACCCAGTCTTGCCAATACTTACATAAAAGCAACAATCTAACACAGGTTCTGAATGACTATATTTAATCCTCAGGTTGTTGGAAATAACATCGTACAATCTGACCGTCTGATCCCAAGAAGAGGCCAGTAGAAACTGATTGGTTGTTCCAAATTTGACAGCAGAAATTCCATCTTCAGGGGCATTCTTTAACTTGAATTCATTTGGTGTTTCTGCCATAATAATTCTACATGTGGAAAAAATTGGGAAAATATGTGACTGAATAAAATCTCTTCACTTCTATTGTTCTAGACTGATTTTATATATCAACCAAGAGGAAAACCACGTTTTGAAAATTTCATTAATGAATTGTAGGAGTATTTTTACTTAAAGTACATATGGAAAAGGTTGATTCTCTGTGTGAACAGCGATTTATAACATAACACACATGCAGTGCGAGTGTAATGTATTCATGTTTTTCATTGGTCTTTATGTTCTGTACATTGCGATAATGTGTGATACATTTACATACATAGTTCATAAATCTCATTAAAACATCAATAAGACAAACCGATACCAATGTTACGCTTACGTTCGTTTGTTTTCTAGCTTTTCAAAATAGCGTAGCTCTCCACCGCCAAAAAACAAAAACAGGAAATAGATTCTAGAAACTTAATCCAGCATTTTCCGGTCAGATAGTAAAAATCCGGAACAAATACATTTTATTCCCGCAATGTATTTTTTTTAAAGATTGGATCATATATTACAGGTGTGTCAGGTGTGTATTCGAGAAATTTTCCAAGGTATGTTTATTTATTTTTTTCAGGAAGGGGGGGGGTTCAATTTTTTATTTTTTTTTACTTAAATTGCATGTAAATCCATTATTCAGACTTTTCTTGGGATTGACATAACCCTCTAATATACGGTACCTTTAGATACAAACATATCTATGTTGGTAGTCTAAACAGGACGTACATGCAGTAACTATAACTCCATGACTGAATTTACTGAATTTGGATTTTTTTTTTTTAAATGCCGTCATACGATTTCAGTAAACTCTCTAATATTAGGAGAAAAACGGTATACTAACTTTAGATAAAAAGTGACAACGTGAATTTCACAATGCTTTGCAATATAAATAAAATGAAATTCCTCGCCAATTTTGTTACAACAGCTTTACAATATTTAAACAATAAAATGCTTTCTTTGATGATTCATTCGGGATATGAAGGTAGTGACATTGCAGAAAAAATACATAACGACCTTCATAACCGGAATGAATCATCAAAGAAAGCATTTTATTGTTTATATTAACATCTTTCTTTAAGCTAATCGATAAATTGATTAGGAAAAGTAAGTAAAATTCACTAAATTACTGTTGATGTACGTAAGTAAGTTAGCTAAAAGAAACAGCCAAATCGTCTCCTGTGAGACTTTGAGTCGATCTGACATCGTCATGATTATTTCGTGCAGTCCGTGATATTTCCCAGGTCGCTATAGGGTTGGACCAATCGATAAACAGGGCGTGTCGATATCTGTCCTGTCATTTTCTTGTCAGCTTCAGTCGCCGTAGATTTCGACCAATCGATAAATGGGGCGTGTAGATTTCATTCTGGCTGTTTCTATAAAGCTATGAATTAACTTCAAGTTTCCGTAAGAAATAGAGGGAATAATACTTGGGAGATGTAAATATATATACATATGTACGTAAAGTGTATGTTCGTTTCCGTTCTTTGTACACTGCTCCTACTTCCATAACTGGAAGGTGATGATTTGTAAATTCTTAGGTTTACTAGTATTTTTGTAAACATTCAAATTCTAAATTTAATTGTTTTTATAAATTCTCTATATATATTTCCCAAAGAGGATTTTTTTAAAATAGCAATTATGCCATTTTTGTAAAAACTGATCTCCTAACCTTTGAGTTTTCTTAATCCAATTATTGTTATAATGAAAAGATTCATGCATGATCACACCATATACATGTATTTGAAAGGCTGCATTTGTCTTATATATAATGTTTTTTTGTTTGAGTATATAGCCATGGATATGGGTCTTCCCCGTGCACTTTTCCTTTGTCAAAAAGTTTGCGTACATGCACATACATAAATGTGAATTGTTATTAATAATGTAATAATAAATTCTAATATTTCTTTTAAACTTTAAACATGAATTTCTTATTTCTAGGATTGATTTATTAAGGTGCGCACGAATCAATCGAACAGTACATATTAAAGTATATTATACCGTATGCATGTATATTGAAACTTTACTTTTTGTAATTTTAAAAAGATTTCTAATCTGGGATATTTTTGTTCTATTTTTTTTTTTTTACAAAGAGCATGTACGTCCGTAATAAATGATGTTCACTGCATGGTAGCTATATACTCTATATAGACCTATTTATTCTTTTTAAATACTATTTTCTATTTTCGGGAAGGGGGGGGGTGACACCATGCACACCATGCATGCATTTTAAACAACCAACCAATGGTTGAGCAACGAAATTGCGCACAACAGTTTTATTTATTTATTTTTGCAAAGTTAAATAAATACTGAGTCTCCTGAAACTTGAAACTTGATTAGCAGTATTTTAAGGGGAGAAGGGCAAACTACAAATGATATATTAGTCTAATAATTAAAATCCAATCCCTCACAAGCTCCTTTCATTTTGATTTGTTGCGTCAAAATAGAAGTTTGACTTTAAGCAGACTGAAATAATATTAATAGAAAACTTACCATACAGAGGGAAAAAAAATACGGTTGATTGTAATTGTTCAAAAGAATTGAAATTTGTTTATAAAATAAATATTGCATTTTTAAACCCCTTTCGGGTCCTCTTTTCCAGAATATAATCAATGCAGGATGACCTAGATATCGGGAGAAACAGATAACGATGGACGCCAGATCTGAGAGGCTGTTTCTTGGACTTGATTTCAGTACTCAACAAGTAAGTCATGTTTCATATAAAAGCGAACATGGACAATTTTATCTCAGTGCACATTCTTTGCACTGCAGTAAACATGGTAAACTGAACGTTCGTAAAGTTCCAGTTTAGGTCTTACATACCGATCCCGATCCAAAAAGGGAGGCGGATCTTATTGGGAGTTGAATCTCTCTCTCTCTCTCTCTCTCTCTCTCTCTCTCTCTCTCTCTCTCTCTCTCTCTCTCTCTCTCTCTCTCTTAACTTTGCAAAACTGCATTTTCATTTATCTCTGTCAGAGACATAAATAACTAATACTGGTATGTTCTCAGCTGATTCAATATAAATTATTAAAACTCTCTCTATACTTGTCCATCTACAATTAAATCCATTTTTTCTATATTGTGAATCTGTTTTGACATTCAGCTCATCTTCATACATACTTTTTTTTTATTCGAAGATCAAAGCAGTTGCTATAAATGATGCCCTGAAAATTGTAAATGAGACTGCCGTCAAATTTGATACAGATTTACCAGAGTACAAGTAAGTGATCGGATGTGCCATGCATGCATGAAATGTACATCTTATAATCATAAATATAATACACTTTAAATAATATTTATGAATGTAAATCAGGAGAGAAATTCATGCAGATAATAAACTTTTCTTAAGTGTATGATTCCACCACTTTTTCCTTAATATTTCGATCAATAATTAATAAAATACATAGATGCCAAAACTAAACATTCATTTACTATATAGAAATGAATGAAAAGCATCCCTTTTTTCTGGTTTGAAATGCACCCTCTTTTGTTTCAGGTTTCAATTATAATACACAGCCAGAAATAAAAATTCTATTGGGATTTTGCATTAATTTGCAAACAACATGAAAAGTTAAGACCCACAAGATAATAATGATTAATGTGGATTGGCATATTTTTTTATTTCATGTAGTCATGCCACTCCCACATTAATTTTTTCCCTTTGTATTGAAAAGGGGAATAACTCATTTTCAAAAAGAGAAAATATGAAATTGAGTTATTTCCCCTTGCAAATGATGCAGCAAAACTTAAACTAACAGATTATATAATTTTGGAAAATCTTATTTAATTGATTTATTTCTTAAATCTATTACATGTAGTTTTCATGTATTACATATCTATTTATTACACAATTTCCCTTAGATTAAACGGTGGAGAGGAGAATCAATAAATTATAAGTTTGAAGCATTTAATGAGTTATATAGGTATTAATTTAAATGAAGATTTTCATTAAATATTTGAGCAATACTGTAGATTCCTTATTTTACGCGAGTACTTAATTCCGCGATTCGACTGTTTTCCATCAAATCGCGAGAACATAATCACGAATGTCGAAATTTTAGCATAGTTTCATGTAGTTTACATATGTTTGAAAATTAAAAAGCGAGATTTTAAAATTCGCGAGACGGGCTTCTCGCGATTTTACGCGGATATTAGTTCCTCGCATTTAATTAGGAATTAACAGTAAATCGATTATGCAATTATGCTTTCAGAACACAGGGAGGTGTCCATATCCATGATGATCAGGTCACAGTTACTGCCCCTACTATTATGTGGGTCAAGGTAAGATTATGTCCCATGTGTTCCTGTGTAAGGTTTCTTTGAGTTTCTTTTGCTTATATATTGAGACATCACCAAATTCCTGTTGATCACGGTGGATGGCTATGCAATTTAGGTCAATTCATGACCCCAGGGTTTATAAAGGGCCATTGAGCCGTGAGGGGTTTGGTTTTGTCTAACTGTTCTCATCCGAAAGAGCCATAATATTTGCTTTGAGTGCTGCTTGATTTGAGAAGCTCAACTTGGACCACCTATAAAAAATTGTTTGATGAAAAAACAGTATCTTCATGACTTATGTACGGTTTGGCAAGATTACTACATATTGACTAAAATTTTAAACTCTAAGTCAGCTAGGCATTGAAACCCCACTTTTTTTTTTAATGTGGCTTTAAGTCTATTGTAATCTTGATTTAACCCAACCCTGACTTTCCACAAACTTTGCAAGTGATCATAACAACTGGACCTCGACCTGTGTGAAAACTCAATCGATATATGTGTCATCTAGGAGACAATTTTTTTTTCATTCTTTGCATGAGGATGGATACTTAAGTCTAGGAGTTTTAGAAATACAGTGTAACTGCTATCAGATAAAGTGGAACTCTCTCTACTGAGAATCTGGATGCAGATACTTAATACCGTTGAACACTTTGAATGACACACGACGCCAGAAATTCCGACATTAGTGACATACAAATCTCAATAGTGAAGTTTCATTGAACTGGAGTCGTTACTGGACTGAGAATCTTCCAGAAATTTGTAAAAATATTGATAAGTCTATATATTTAAATTAATTTCACAAAAAATTGTTCAATGCTGTATAAATTAAGGCTTTACTAAATGTCATATATACACCAGCAATCGTGATGCCATGATTTCTGGACAAATTTTGAAATAAAAAGTGGTCCGTTACATTAACAAGTTAAGATATTGATTAAATATCAAAATGCATAAGTAATGTGGATGTTTACTTCGGAATGAAGAATGATGCAAAATTTTCACTGTATTTGTGTGCTGATTTTGAGGACATACTTTTATGTATAAGTTTTGTGGACAATTTGCTATTAATTTTAGGACAATTAATATTTGTTAATTAAGAATTCTGAGGACAATTTGCTTTCAAATTGACAGGCCTTTGACCTACTTCTGGATAAGATGAAGAAGGATGGTTTCCCGTTCGACAAGGTGGCTGGTGTGTCAGGTGCTGGTCAGGTGAGTATGATACATAAAAAACTCAGGTATTAACTATTATACTAAACAGGTGTGAATTCATAAACATACTTCTCTCATAGATTTACACGTTTGATTCACAAATACAGGAACCACACTAAAAAATTAGCTAATGATAAATTTTAATAACAATATACTTTCCGGTTCATGCAAAAAAAATGCATCAAATTCAGAAAGTTTAATTTTTGGGTGATCTGTAAGGCTTAAATCTGCACTTATGCATTTAAATGTTCAACCTCCAAACATGTAGAAATTAGTAAAAAAAAAAAAATGATAATTTAAAGAAATTTGACAAATTAACATGGTCAATATTTGAATAAAAGGTTTAAATTAAATTTGATGATTTTTAGTATCTTCCCTTGTTCACTTACAAATCTCTTTAACTTTGATAAAATAGCAACATGGAAGTGTGTACTGGAGATCAGGAAGTGCTCAGATTCTGAGAAATCTTAGTGAGAAGACGACCCTTCATCAACAGCTACAGGTACCGTATCTAGGGTGATCAATGTATTCGTAACCAGCAACTCTTTTGATGATCGAAGATAAGATTCCTTCACATTTTGATTAAATATTTCTTATTTAAAATTCCTGATTTGATTAAGTGGTAAACCTAATATGAGTATACACCTGTAGTACTGTGTAGTTCATTGTAAAAAAATATGGTGTGACAAGTAGATTAACTGTAATGCTTATGCATGCAATCCAATGCCATGAATGACATGATTTTATGTTTTTATTTCCTTATAGAACTGTTTCTCAGTCCCTGATTCACCAATATGGATGGATGCTAGCACAACCAAAAATTGTAGGGAATTAGAGGAGAAAGTTGGACGACCTCTGGTACTCTCTCTCTGTGTTTGTCTGTCTGTCTGTCTCTCTCTCTCTCCTCTCTCTCTCTCTCTCATTCTCTCTCTCTCTGTTTGTTCATCAGTGTCTTTCTCTCTCATTGATATAGGCAAAAATACATATAGATACATGTATTATTAAATTGGTCATGAACCATTCCAGCAGATCATCAATTTTCCTTTTTTATACAACATTACGTGTTGATGTACTGTGTACAGAGACTGGCAGAGATCACTGGATCCCGTGGGTTTGAGAGGTACACTGGAAACCAGATCATGAAGATTTCCCAGACGAGACCCTCAGAGTACAAAGACACTGAGGTAGTAGTATAAGCAATGTAGACATTGAGACAGTGTATAGACACTATGACAAAAAGATACAGAGGTACACAGTGTAGATATTGTAGACACTGAGACAGTGTATAGACACTATGACAAAAAGATACAGAGGTAGTCTGAGGTACATAGTGTAGACATTGTAGACACTGCGTATAGACACTTAGACAAATAGAGACAGAAGATCACACAGACATTGTAAAGACTATTAGACAAGTAATAGGCACTAAAACAATGAATAGACACTTAGACAATGAGTAAAATCTTAGACAAGGAGTAGCCACTAAGAAACTAATATTATATACATTTATAACAGTTGATAGACACTTGGACAGTGAATGAACTCTTAACATTATGCATACACTTAAACAATGCATGAACACATACAATTTACCAAAGGCAAAATCACCGCAGTACATATTAGACATAGAGAAACATTATACACATCAACATTTAGAAAATGTGTTGACACTTCATAGACAAAACCCTCCAAGAACACAGAGAGATAGTTACAGTGTATATAATGTTTAGACTCCAGATCATTTTGACAAGAGTGGTTTGGGTTGGCAATTCAAATTAAAGCTAGTCTCTCTAAGATGTACAGTACATAATTAGGATAACTAGTTCTACAGATGTGTTTGAATTAAAAATATAGTAAAGGATATAGTAACTGATTTGTTGATCCATGGTGTAAAAAATAGGCCATTGAGTTATTTGATTTTTTTTCCCAGAGGATATCATTGGTCAGTAGCTTTGCAGCCTCTCTGCTGATTGGAGACTATGCACCAATCGATTTAAGTGATGGGTCGGGAATGAACCTTCTGGATATTACAACCAAGAAATGGTCACCAGAGTGTTTAGAGGTTTGATGAGTTAATTATCCTCTCTAGCATAAAGCAATAGATTGAATATTGAAAGTCATTGCCTAACCATACTATTGAATAAATGGGTTTTTTCTGCACTTGCAAATTTTTGTGCTTTGGTTCCAAAATATTTTGTGGATAATGAGATATTGAAAATTTGAAGTCAGTTATCGAAGTCTATTTGTACAAAATTCTTCTAATGGATCGAGCCAGTTAATTCATCTTTTTTTTTAAAGGCCTGTGGAGAAGACTTGAGTTCAAAGCTAGGAGAACCAGTTCCCTCCAAGCAAATTGTTGTAAGTTTATAGATTTATAAATGCAGACCGATTTACATCATAGCACATGACTGTCTACATACTAGTATACAGCTCTAGCATACATTTCAGTTACTAGCTAGTGTTTTCTTTAGTTTTCTACAACTGTTGGACAAAAAATACATGTAAATATAAAAATTAATGCATTTGATCGTGTTTATAACACTGTTCATTGCAGGGAAATGTTAGCCAGTTTCTGATTGGACGATACAACTTCAGTCCAAACTGTAAGGTCATAGCTTTTACTGGAGACAACCCAGGTAAATGAGAGCAGGAAAATTTACACAAATTAAAACTTACTGGTACTGTTGGCTGTGTTATTGTGCAAGCTGAAATTATCTTGGAGATGAAATTTGGGGGATTTGTGTTTTACAATGCTTTTGTGGGATTTTATTTTGTTGCTAAATTAATCATATTTATAACATTTATTAAACATATAAAAGCGGCCATGAAAAAATAGTGCTTATGGCAGTTTTAACACATTTTTAGATTTTTACATAATTGAATTAAACACATCTTAAAGTTGTCAAATCTAAAATTCTAATGCTATCAATGAAATTGGATTTTGATTTGTGAGATCCCCTCAGTGGAAGCAATACTTCGGAAAACACCTCATTATATTTGATTAAGTATATATATTTCATTAGTTTGTTTTTCACTTTAAGCATCTTTAGCTGGAGTGGCTCCAAAACTAGGAGATGCAATAGTAAGTACCCTGTATTGTGGTTTTTACATTAGATTCAAAGCTTAATTGACCAACTCACCTGAACAAAAGGTCAATCTATATTTCGGAATAATGTAAGTTGAAACAAGAGTACATTATGCTCAATGCTGAGAAGAAGGCATCCCTTAATTATTCACCTGCATATATTTACAATGTAACTGACTGACCATAAACTTGACATTTACACCAAATATAACATTTATATTGCATTGGCAATGCTTGTATTATGAATTCTCTTAGCTGATAACATGTTACAAAATCCTCAAAATTCTGAAATATGTTTTATTTACAACCTAACTTTTTTTAAAATTACATGTAAATCCTGTTTTGACATAGATTAGTCTGGGATCCAGTGACACTGTCTTCTCTTGGTTACCACGGCAAAATGCAGAGTTGGAAGGTCACATTTTCGTTAACCCCATCGACTGTGACACATACATGTCTCTTGTTTGGTGAATACAGAACTGATTGTATTCCTTTTGCTTAAAAAAAATAAGTTAATATTTTTTGAAAACTTCGGATGTATTTTTTCAAAAATATGATATAAATGTCAGTAAAATATTTGGATAAATCTTTGGTTTTAAAAGAAGTATTGCAATTCTGTTTTCAAAATGAAAGTAAAGTAAAATACGGTTTATAGCATAATTTGATACTGATTTCTTCGTTCCTTTGTTGTCCAGCTTTAAAAATGGATCTCTCACCCGAGAGAGAATTAAGGACGACTGTGCTGAGGGCTCATGGGAGAAGTTTTCTGAATACCTAACAAAAACACCCACAGGAAACAACGGAAATATTGGTAAAATTAATGTCAATTTCGCAAGCTTATTATTCTGGAAATACATCTTCACTGCACTTCATGTGTTCTTGAAATACATAGGTGTGTAGGTGAAATGCTGGTATATTACACTAAGATATTTTTATAGAAGCATTGATGAAGGTCTTTAACAGTTTTTTGTTTGCAGGAATTTACTTTGATGTGATGGAGATTCAGCCACTAGTTCAGGGAATTTTCCGCTTTGACAGTGCTGATCAAAAGGTAAATATTAACTACAGTACTGATAAATATGATTGATTTAAACAGATGAATATACCATATCTTGAAATTATTACCAGGAGTAATATGAACAGGTTAATATGATAGATAAAATTATCATTTGAAAGTAATGAATCTGTTACCAATCCTTACCCGCCCTCAATATTGTCACTGTAATGATGTTGTAATTTTAAGTGCAGATTTATATAAAGCTTAAGTATATTAATATTGGTGGTCTTCTATCTTCAACTGAATTTTTGTTTGATGCTACCGGCCTACCAATACATGGTACAATGGGGACTGGTCAATTCATTGCACTAAATACATGTACCTTATGACCCAATCCCCCCCCCCCCCCCCTCGCAATATTTGATAATTGGTTGGATGCATTGAAGAAGTATGAACACTTATTCACACTTATTTAATGTTTGTGGTGACAAGCATTTGCATCTGTTGTACAGGTGTCTTCATTTCCACCTGAAGTAGAAGTTCGTGCTGTGATCGAGAGCCAGATGATGGCACGGAAACTCTACATGGAGCTGAGGGGAATGCATATTGGTATGAGTCCACAAGCCACATGACTCTCACATGACTCTGAAATGATTTTTTTAGTTAAGGTTCGATTGATATACAAAATTTTTGATTGACAGGTCCTGACACTCGGATTTTGGCCACAGGAGGGGCCTCTCTGAATAGGGCCATCTTACAGGTGAGAAAAGATTTTACAGAAAAATTCAGAGAATGCCTACTGATCTACATTGTAAAAGTAGATATATTTCAAGTAGTTCAATATGAATGTGGATGTCTCAGAGTCTAGGAATGATTTATGAAAGAGTAAAAATCATTATCAGAAACCCATGGCCAGTCTCACATACACTTACACATTGCTTACCATGGGCTAGCTCATTTAACTTTTCTATTTCATATGAATATTTATTTATTGATTCTCAATTAACCAATGAGGAAGTGAAACTCTTTAGATATCTTTACGCACATCCATATTTGTATCTGGTTTGACAGAACTTTTCACATTGTTGGATGAATTGTCTTGTGGTATGATTAGAACATTTCAACAACTCTGAAATTCATTTCATTTCACAGGTTATTTCAGACGTCTTTGGTGCACCGGTTTTCGTCAGCGACATCCCGAACTCGGCTGCCCTGGGATCCTGTTACAGAGCAAAACATGGTGAGTATCAAAGGATATTATGTGTTCTCTACTGGTCAATCTGCATGAGCTATAAATTCGTCTCCTGGCAAATTCCAAATGCCTTTGAACTTATTCATTTACATTACTTCTGAGAGAAAGAGAAAAAGTCATTTATCAGAGTGAAAAATTATCTCAAGTATCCCAGAGTCGATGTACCTTAAACAATACTGTACTGATTGAAAATAAATGTCTCCAGACAGGGATGGTATCCTATCAAGAAAAAAAAAATAATTTTTAGTTTAAATAATTAAAGGGATGGAAGTTGGGAGCATGTACTGGGATTGCGCTTTTGCAATATTCCCATAACTCTTGATTATGGCTTCAACAAGTTTCAAAGAGAGAATCTTGAGTATAAAGAATTGCCTCATCAGAGTATCTTATCAAAAATATTTGCCATAAACCAACATTATTAGGTCTTTGGCAACTTCTGGGGGTATTCTTTTCAATGAAAGGTAAAATGTAGCTGCATTTTGTATGTGAGGGGAGACTGAAGGGTATCTAGTAAGAATGTCAGTGTTAAGGAAAACATGTCTGAAGTAACTGACTATCAATTATTTCAAGTCAGTTCCGTTTATCTTGGTTTGAAGGGCTGGAAGGCTGTGACTTCTCTGATGTTGTTCTGAATCATCCGCAGCCAGAGTGTGTGGCCCGACCCACAGAGGGCGCTAGTCAGGTTAGTAAGGGCAGGGCAGGGAAGGACAGATATGTCTGAACTGATGTACATTTGATTAAAAAATGTTAGTGTAAGCAGTTCCTGTTTGTAGACTAAATGGATTTTTTTATTTGTTAATCTACTAATAGTTTTATGGTTTACAACTTAAAATGACATTTAAAGTAGATTCATCTATACTATTATAATTATGGACTCTATTTTTGGTGCATTTATAACTGTTACGGTAAATCGGCTATGAAATTTCATTATTTTTTTTGTAGTGATCGAGAGAGAGAGAGAGAGAGAGAGACAGAGGTTGATTTTGTTACATGTCTATTTTAATTTCTGAATTCTATTTTACATTTTAATATTTACCCACAGGTATACAAGGAACTTGGAATCAGATACAGAAAGCTAGAGCAAGCTTTAGGCAGTCAACAGTACCTGATACACGGACAGTGACGTATATAAATTTTGACAATGATGTTTTGATGAATCATGGTGCTATATCTTGAGTGTGTTTCATTCTTTAACACTTTATGAAAATGGACTACTCTCATTCATGTTTTTTTGATTACATGTAATTATATACATACATTTGTTATACTATTCTGTAGATAATAAATGTTAATTGTGAAAACAAGAATTGATGAAATTATTCTCTCTCTCTCTCTCTCTTTCTCTCTACTTATTTTCTTTAAACTTGGTAAAGGTATTAAACCTACTTTTATTTACCAACAAGGATACCTCGTTCTAATTGTGTATGATGCAAAATTAATACAAATTTAATCATGCAATTGCTTAAAACTAAACACTTTGTAAAAGAATTAATAAAAAATACTTAAAGAATGATTTGCTATTCCATTAATATGAATTAAATTAATTTTAGAAACAAATTTATCAACTGTTTACCGTTTCTTTCGAATATCAAATTATATCGAGCATGAATTTCATCACACCATGGTTACCGAAAGATGTATTCCATTTTATGTTCACATTTGCTTGCCACAAATTCAGGGCAAGTATAACTTTGGTCTTAAGGCTTGAGGTTAATTGTCTAACCATGCAGAAAATTAAAAGAACAATTAAGCATTGCTCTATACTGGTTTGTTTGGTTTTTTTTCACAAAAAGCGAATGTCTACACAAATTCATGTAAAAATTGCTGAACAATTTTCAACAATTAAACTCTTCAAAATTATCATTTTTCACCTCTGAAATGCTCAGTCTTTAAAAATTTTCTCTGCATCCTTACTCCCTTGCTATTTGATTTTTTAACATTTTCTCCCTTTTCTGCAAAGAGTTTTAACAAATCTAATTGCTGTCATTATATTCTGCTTCAGACACAATAATGTGACATCAATTCAAAAGGCAACTACTCTAATTTAAAAGTAATTCCAGAGGGTAACTACTCCAAAGAATGTTTGGAACACAGTTTCTGTGTTAAATACATGTATTATGAAATTTTGATAAGAGTGGGCAGTGTTGACCATTTTGGTGAATATTAAAACAGACATAGAGATATATCTTGTCTCAAGTCATTTTTGAACAAATGAAAGAGAGGCATTTACAGTCTGAGGGAAAACAAAATATCATATGATACAATATTGTTCTTTTAAATTACCACAGGATAAAATATGGTATCATATGATGCAATATAATACAATACACATATAGTATTATATGATATGTGTCATGTCACACTAAAAATTATCAACTTTGGTTTTAGCTCACTGAGACGAAGTATGTATCATATAATATTGTAATATGTAATATTGTTTCATATGATACAATATTGTATGATATGATATTGTATTATTACTTTTTAGGTTAGTTACTGACTTATTGGGTTGATCAATCTCATAGATGGCGAGGTGAAGCAAGAATGTATATTAACATGATACAATACCATATTAAATTATATGATACAATATCATATACATGTATTGATAAAATGTCATATCATATGTGTGATATCATATTGTATCATTTTATACTACAGTATCATATTGTGTAACATTATACGTATTGTATGGTATGATAGGATGGAAAATCGTATTCTATATTAATATATTGATAAATATAGTATCTTACAATACCTTATGAAATTATTGTATACATTCAAACTATTTTCTAACATATGATATTGTGTCAAACAGTATCCAAGATCATTAATTATGATTTTCATATAATATGATAAAGGTGGTCTCATAAAGATCATGCCTCATAAAGGTGATGCATCGTCTCAGTGAGCTTTGTAATCTGTGATTACCTATGTTTCTCTAGATGAGCTGTTTCAATCTCAACTAAGCTTGACAAAAATCGCCTTTGGGAAAATACTTTCAAGTTTGTTCAAATGAAAAGTCAGTTCCCCCTCAAAGGGGAGGTGATATGAAAATATTGAATTTTTTTTTTGCTTGTCAAAAATTTTTGGATGTGTCTGCCCCCCCCCCCCCTTTCAAAAACGATGCTACGTACCTGCCTGACCGATGCGGTATAAATGCACATGTGAGTGTTTCGTCCTATTAAAAAAAACTTTCTCAACCACGGCTTATTTTCTGTAAATACATGTACGCATTAACCATGTATACATACTATACATTTTTGACCGAGTTTTTCCTGATGAGCACTCATTCTTTATCTTTGTATTGTAAGAATTTCGAAATTCTTTTATTTTATACTGCTTAAATTCATTCAGTAAATACCGGTAGTCATTTTAAATACTACTTGTACTTATGACCGATTCATTGCGCATGCCTACAATTTATAGAATTAACATATATGCGAAAAGTATGTACTTTTTTTCTCATAATAAAAAAAACATATACCCTCTAACAAATGATACTTTATGCCAGAAATGTTGACTGCAAGAATTTTAACTTTTGTATTGTCCTGATTCTGAATTTGATTACTTTTAGAGAATAAATAAGATAAAACTGTGTTTAGTACCATTTGTTTCTTGTGTCAAATTAAATCGAACACCAATTTTTTCACACAACAGTGTTTCCGAAAGATGTATTCCAGTTTACTGTAAAAGTGGTCACAAACGCTCGTGGTTAAGTACGCGTTTTACATAGTCAATCAATACGAGTGGGTATTTTATACGCGGACGTGTGGTTAACACCATTAAAATTATGATTTTTTTATACCATTCGCGCGGGGGTATTTTACGCTGTTTTAAGCTTACGCGTATTTAGTGTAAATTCCCCCACGCGTTAATAATATACAATTTTAGCCGTTTGATGAGGTCAATATTTTTTAGTTTTATAGACCTGTTATCGACATAGGACGAAGTCCGAGATTGATATACTTTCATCAGGTCTATAAAACCATGCATTGACCGATATCAAATGGCTACAACTGTTTTATTATGATTAATCAAAAACTTATTCTCTTCATTTTCTTCAAGTTTATAATAGTAAAACATTTTGTTCATAATGTATAGATGTTGATTTTGCTATTATTACGTCACGATGTCAGAAATGTCAAAACTAGTATGTTGTCATGAAAATCTATTTTAAATATATTGAGGTCTATAAATTTTCTATTTTTAGTATAAAATTGAAGGGTCTATATGAGAATTTGTAGCATGGTCATGTGACAGCAATTAAGCAATCAAATGCTTGGGAAAAATACGATATTATAATAAAAAACATCAACAAAATATATTGGCTACCAGTAATGCATGTATGATTTATTCAACCTCGGGCGTCTATTTACAAATGAGAGATGTGAATTTATAGTTGCGTCTTCCTGAAAATAATAAAAAAAATTATATAATTTATAATTCGTCATAAAAATGAAATACAGTGGCAAAGATATTTGAAACTTTTACTTTGAGGTTTTACCGGATGTGAAAACAGTTTTGAGTATAACCATAGTTTTTTTTAGATAAAATTTAAATTAGTTAATATTGTCAACCATATATTACTTGAAAAAAAAAAAATAAAAGTGTAATATTATTTTTAATTTGATATGAGACACCTCCCTTTTTCCGTTTTGCTTAACCAAGTCCTACATCTTTGTATTATATGCTTTTACTCCATGTTAACATAATTACCTGTCTAACGACCAGTGCACCAGACTTATTGGTAGGTGGTCACTGTGGGAGGGTAGTTGACTACCCTGGTGGTGAACTGACGACGCGGAAGATACCTAATCCTTCGTTGAACAGACGAGTACCCGGGTAGAGTGTAAGTACTCCTGTAGCGCCTCATATATCCTAGGCCACCGTCAAGACCATAGTCATCGGAATAACCTGCCCCAGCGCTAGAAAGACCGGAGTAAGGTGTTGTATCGACAAAGGAACTGGTAGCCGAGAAGCCGGACCCTAGGGCACCGTCTAATCCTATACCAGCACCAGCACCAGCACCAAGCTCGGCGGATGAGAATCGTCTGTTGTATAAGTCGGTGTATGTGGGAGATGTCGACTGATAGGACGCATAGACGGAAGATCTACCTCCTGTTGAAAGGGGTCCGTAGTAGGTACTTGGATAGATAGAAGAACTTCCTGTCAGTAGAGAACCCGATGAAGCTGAAAACCCACCATCTAGACCACCGAAATCACCAAACCCAGTCCCGCGGGGTCCATTAATATAGCTTTCATCATATAATCGATCTACTCCAAGTCCAGCAGTCGAGAGACCTGATCCACCGATTTCGACTCCAGCGGTTCCAAAGCCACTTAGTCCAGATCCACTTAGCCCAGTATCATATGGCCCCGGTCCATCTAATTCAGGTCCATAGGGTCCGGATCCACCATCTGGCCCTAGACCATAGGGTCCAGGTCCGTCTCTTGGTCCATAGGGTCCGGAGCCACCATCTGGCCCTAGACCATAGGGTCCCGGTCCGTCTCCTGGTACATAGGGTCCGGATCCACCATCTGGCCCCAGACCATAGGGTCCAGGTCCGTCTCCTGGTCCATAGGGCCCAGGTCCATATGGTCCGGGTCCATCTCCTATAGGTCCTAGATCATAGGGTCCAGGTCCGCCTGTTTCAGGCCCATATGGCCCCGGAAACGAAGTAGAGCCTACAAGGGGAACGGCTGCATCTGGTAAATCGGATGTATCCACACCGCCGTACAATTCCTCGTAAGTAATAGATGGCCTCCCAGTAGCTACAGAGCTTCTGACGAAGGTATTGTCCAGACCCAGAGAGGAGTCCCCACCGATACCGTAGAAGCGCCTGCTCAATGTTGTGGATGTTAAGGCCCCGACGTCATGGACCGAGTACACTCGGATGCCTCGGGCTCTTAGTATTCTGGCCACAATATCCGAGTATTGATTGTGATAACGGGGGATGAAGCGTGTCCCCAAGTTGATGACCTCGGGAGGGTTGCCGCAAACCGACGCTACTAGGAGTAGCACACAGAACCACAGTAACGACATCTGAAGAGAGAAAATGTTAGTGAAATTACAAAGGGTTTTATAGCATATCCAGTGATAACAGACAACAGTCTCGAACCCTTCCATCCCCATTTCTTTCTAGAATATGAAAAGGTGTCTGAGTGCATTGTTTGTCATGGGTATATATTGTTTTCCTTAATTCCTTCATATCTTATCATGTACACATCAGCTTTTGCATTAAGGTCCACCAAATCTATTCATTGGAAGGAAAGGGTCACAAACCAGACTGAAAGTTACTGTTACAAGGTGTGCAAAATTATCGATTATGCCTGTATTATAATAAATAACGATCCAAGCTATCAAATCAGAATATGTCATATAGTTACTCACTCTTGTTTTAAAATTGTTAAAGGCATGGTAGATTTTCTATAATTTATTTAATTTATTGTGTAAAAAGGGGCATCTTTCATATGTTAAAGGATTATCATCCTTTTGAAATATATCAAACTACATGTATATATCATATGTACAAATCAACTAATATAGCTGGATGGAAGACTGTCCGTCAAAGTTTAAAGTTAAAGCAGATCATGCAATTATTTTCATCAAACTCTAGAAAAGCTTCATCAACACATTTATAAACAAAACGTGAGGTACTCGATCGTGTTTTCTTGATAAGGCAAAATAAAAGATTGTAGCAAATTTTAAAATGCTTCTATTTATCAAAAGAAACATATTTTACATCCATGTATAAACATGGTGCCCCAGCAAAATTCATTTTTCAGAGACAATCAGAAAAATGTTAAATCAAGATAATTAATATTTCTCAATTATTATAAAGCAAATCGTGACTTAATTTATCGCTGAACTACCAATTGGGGAGGGGATTTAGCCGCCGAATTCTCACTATTTTTTTTGGGGGGGGGGAGGGCTAGCGATCAGATATGAAATCCGTTGATAATACAACTTACAAATAATGTTTTCTTATAAACGAAGGTAAATTGCATGTAATGTACGTCACGTCGAACACGCTTACGGAAAACTATGTCACGTGATATACACGTGGCACATACGAGTAACATTGTAAAAGGTTAACAGTATTTTAAAAGGCTTCCATATATGGGGCGATGCTTAACGTCTGCAGAGATGGAATGTAAGCAGTGTAACCCCAATCATAAATAACTTTTTTTAATCTCCCATGAAAATGATTTTTCATGTGGAAGGAAAGGGAATCTATAAGAATGCATATATCAAAAGTTAGGTACACACAGACTAAAAAGAGAAATTCCGAAATTTATAAATATTTTTTTTTCCATTTTTACTGGGGGCCCTATGTCACTCCATCCTTATAGTTACTTATTGATATCATAATTCAAAATTTTAGTTACTTATACTGCAGTCGATAAATGAAGCGTTGTAATACGGAATCTTAGGAAATATATTTGTGTAAAAACTTACCCCCGTGGTTTCGTTAGACAAGGATTACTAACTAATGTGGACAGCAGAAAAGTTCTGGAAAGAGGTTTTATATAGTAGCCACGCCCTCTCAAGAATGACTCGACTGTCATTCATTTGACAGCCTCCAATTATATTGAGTTTCTTCATTTCGAATTTCTTTTAATGCATCGTTTGTTTTTCGTAAAAGGACAATCACTGACCCAGAGATGGTTAATTGGCTAATGTGTTCGGTATATCTTTCTTTCCGAAGCGAAGCATCAATGCCATTAAGAAAAACAGAAAGAGCTAATCCATCAATCGTACCCACCTTGTAATACCGCAATATGTAGAGTACATGATCTGAACATGCAAAAGACTACTATTTTTCATTATCAGTGGGGATGAGCTGTAACGTGTGCAAGAAGACTGTGGAACTGCTAAAGATTTAAGATTATTCATAAAAATACATTGCATAATTCTCAGCTTCAGAGATAACCGGAAGCGGGTCAAATCAACTATTTTGATTTATATTAATTATTTCTTGTTGATAACAATGTCTATATAACGTATATATAGTGACTTTGTCAAGGTATTTTTTTTTAAAAATTGATTCATATCATAAAAACAAAGTCACGAGGATGCTTGAACACACGTAAACAATTAAAAGGAATAAAAAAATTACCAAGAAATGTTATGACGCATATAATTGTGTGTTTAACCTTAAGTTTTAATAGATTTTTAGACAAAAATGAATTTGATAAAAATCACAAAACGTCATTTTGCATATTATTTACATAATCAAAAGGTTTTGTAATTAATTAAAATATACAGATATATATATATACACTTGAGCGTATTCCATCATAATCAAGAAACTTCTCAACCATTGCTAATTTTCTGTAGGAATACGTAACCATATCTATTTTACTCTTTTGACCGACTTTTCCTTACATGCACCCATCCTTTATTTATCATATTGTGGAGGCTTTGTTCCGATTAAAAGTAATCGTTTATATTTTGCACAGTGTCATTAAGTAAATAATCATCAATTAAAAATGCCATTAAGCTCTTTCATGGCCAACGAAACTTTAGATATAAATTTACTTTCATTTAGCACCGATCGTAATTCTACTCATCTATAAATCCATAATCTGGAAACTAAAACCAAAATATTCTTGCATTTAATTTTCTTGCATGAGAAGTTTTCCTGCATATTTGTATATGATATATTCAAGCACGCGTTTACAGAGAGCAGTAAAAAGAAAATGAATGGAAATCGGAGATATTTAACACGGTATTTGTTGCAAAAGAAAGAATACATGCAGTCCATTCTAGCATTTAAAAAAACAACAACACTGCATTGCTTTTTTCTCGACCGAAAAATAAAAACGCAATGAAAACAAAAGACTAGCAAGCAGATCACAGTGTAAATTAGTTGAGTGACACAACATTCCTAATTTCATTCATACGTTGCACAATTAAATGTTTACGGACATGAATTTCACGTTTTTGAGGAATTCGTTTGAGTACTTTTTCCACGTGAACTTCGACTAAAAATGTCACGCAAAATTCATATCTGAGACAAAGTTAACGTTCGGTACATGTATATAAGTTACCTTAAAGTTTTCAAATTCAGAGAATTTAAAACTATCTATAACAATTTTTATAGATAGTTTTAAATTCTCTGAATTTTAAAACTTTAATGTAACATATACATGTGCATGCTAAATATTTGCATCACACATCGATTTTGCATCGGTTTATCGTCTAAAATGATCTTCATATCTTTCATTTGAATGACATACCGCATTCGTAAACCTTGATTAGATGTGAACATACGATACAAATATGAATATTAGATACAAAGTAATTAAATAAAATTATTGGGAAAAAATCAAGTCAAAATTTTTCGAAATCAATTTCTTCCTAAATGATCTATAAGAGTTCTGAAATTTTATCACTCTACTCTTAAATTCCTTTTAAAATTGAAATTCTTTCTTAATTATTAATTATTTATTAATTTTGCATGGCTATCCATCTGTCCTCTCAATCACTCGACTTTTTCCCTCGCACACCGTATACAGCTTTCATTACCCGATACGTTTTGAATAATTTCATAAAAAGCCACGCCCATTCCATTCTAAAATGCTGTTTATTTCTGAAAGCTCAAAGAATTTAATGGTCCCTGACTGAAAGATAAGCAACAATCAATCTATTCACGCATCAGGAAACAGCCATTTTATTTATGCTGTTTTCTTGATGGTCAATGCTTGTATGAAACTTCACCACGTTGAATTGCATATATTATCTTGTATATATTAAATAGTTCTGACGTCGTCACTTTTTACGATGCCACCCACTTGTAAATATGTACAACTAGACAGGCCTTGCTGGACTTCCGTTTTGTCCAGGCATTAATTATAAATGAACGAGAGACACTATATTCGATGATTATATATACGCTTGGTTTTGATCTTTTTGAATTACAATTCGACCCCCCCCCCCCAAAAAAAAAAAAAGAAAATAAATAATAATTTTTTAACAATGTGTTTTCTGCATTTATATAATTTAAAGTCTCCAACTAACTACAAATTTATAAGTCAGGGTACATGTGAACATGTATATTTATTCAATCCAAACGTACTTATCAATATTTATTATTCTTTTTTATATAAATCTTTTCTGCTATCGTTTATGTATTAAAAAAGTCATTAAAAATACAAAAAGACTGAAATATCTCTCTGTAATGTGTTTCATTTGTAGTAAGTTCTGATTCGTCATTAATAAATGACATTATTTCGTCAATGACTGTTTAGTTGATTTTAAGGAGAAAATTCAACGGAACAGTTCATAGATGGAACGAAAAATGGCGACTGTTAATTGAACAGTCTTTATTGGTAATCTTTAAAATCAATGGATGACAAGAAACGTCTTTTCGTTGTTTGCATAAAGCGCACATCCTCGTGAAATGCGATGGCGACTTCCTTGTAATATACAAGTAAAAATCTGCCGCGTAGATCATTGCGATCATCCATTACTGGTCCATATACCTGGCACTGCACACACAAAAAAACCATTGTACGTAGATAATGAAAGACAAAGCTGGATGATCAGTCAGAATCCATTAAACTTTCAATTTGTCACATTTTCCTTTGTTTTTCGCAATGTTTTCCTACAATGCACCGTTTGAGACAAATTACATTGCTTGTTTATTGGTATGCATTGGTTCGTGCAAACAACTCCTCATATGCCCAAATTTAAATTATAAGCGGGTTAGATAGGTACGGATGATATTAATCGGTCATTAAATTTGACAGGCGTGTGACCACCATTGAACATTATATTCATTGTTATAAGATCGACTAAAATTGTCTTCGCCTTATGCAAAAGTGCATGTTTTCATCTAAGTCCGCGTCACTCTGTAGTCGTTTAATCTTTGCTCCTAAAGAATATTCATACCTTTTCTTCATTCGTAGAAAAGTATCAATTATAACTATGATATTTCAATGTTTTCATCAACGTCTGTGATATAAATTAATCGATATTTTTTTAAAACAATTACAGTAGGGAAAAGCGAGTATATAAAATGATAAAAAAAAATTGAATAAGAAAACTGTCCATTGTTTAGATAACTTGTTTGTTACATCACTACTGGTCATAAATTGCAAATAAATTCACGTCCTTATCTTTCGAATTATCTCATCAACTCAGCACTAGTAGATTGTCACAGTTTTATCAATTCGGAAATTGTACCCTCCATTATTTTTCAAATTTGTTATCTCCACGATGTGTTGATAACATTTTATTTAAGAATCTTTTATCTTTTATATCATATCATGGAAAATATAAGCAAAGACTTTATTTATAAATAAAATCCAAAATATTTTAACTCCAAAAGTAGCCTGGTAATTTCCTTTTAATTTGTTGATATCAACAGGTTAAGTTACAAATAAACAAGAACTAATTATTTATGGAAATGTATCTAAAATTGAGAAACGTCCCATGTGTACTTAAGTTTAACTGACATGAATTCACAAAATGGTCTCCGTTCCTCGCATTTTGAATGAAAACAAACTTTGTTTGAAACAGTTAATTTCTACCTTTTTTATATTTCGTTCAATTGTTTTTTACCAAACGATGTGCACGCCTGGCGCGCTTTCGAACGGACAAGTACGCTCCCTCAACGAGAACTTGCAATTTATGACTAAATGCGATTGAAATATATATACAATGCATCTACAAATATACACGTAGATAAACGTGCCCTTGAACAAGATAAATTATATGCATTTTAGATAGAGAAATGATAACTTAAAACCTGATGTGAAGTTTTTAATTATTTAATTATCCAACCATTTAATGTAATATGTATTTGAAAGTGTTTGAAACTAATGATGCAAATCGGACTAAACGTTCGGCATTTCTTTTGTCGAGGTAACAAAAAATCTGACTGAGAAAAAAAGAACGCAGAAAGGAGGGTCATTCATTTTCCGGAAAAAGTAAAAAAAAACCCAAAAACACAGAAAAGAACTATTTGCACTTACGAAAAATTAGCATTTGTTTTATTTGTTTTTGTGAGGCCCGGGCAGATTGTTCACAAGGTAAGAAAAGAAGAGTTTATATTAGGGATGGCAATTGCTAACCGCTTTGCCGGTTGTTCGTTTGGAACGATGGTAACCGGTTACAAAAGAACCGTTAGGTGTAAAAATATTTAAAAAAATTTCAAACACAATTTCTTTATAATTTTGATTTTGTAATGATTGGTTTGTTGATATTATATCTGATAAAAAGTGAAGATCATAGAGAGTAGTTGGTATGTAGTACTAAAGGACTGCTGTAATACAAAAATGTCACTGCATAGTCTGTTAACCATGTCTTTAATCATTAATAAATGGTCATTCGTTCATTGTTGAGTAGCATTACAAAACGTGATACATGTTTCAATATCTTTCTCAATGGCAAACTTGAATCGGCCTTTGTATAACACATTTTGGTTTTGAATTCATCTCTAAGCAGAAAGTCAACTTGCTATTCAAAAATGCGGAATTAGATAATGTGATCGCGGTCATTTTTAAAATTGTTTATGTCTGTTTCACTTTGTCCTTTTTGATTTGATTTTTGTATGAATTATTATCATGATAATATGATTCATTTAATATTCTTATTTACAAATATACATGATGTTTTACAGGCTTTTGTGAAGTCGTTTTAACACTTATGATAGGTCTCAAATCTGTTTATGTGGATACAATTTATATAGTATTTAAAGTTTCACTGCGCAGGTTAATTGACTATCCGTAATTTCATTGGCCAGAATTATCCAATGGTATTCAAGTTCATTGTGTATAAGTTACCAATAATTCTAAATAAAGTTAGAGCAGTGTTCCTTTTCCAGAAGATTGTGGCATTTTACGGTACGTAAATTCCATATTTTACTTATGTTTCATATATCGTAGATTCCAAATTCAACATGAAGAGGTATTTGGGTAGAGTCGCGAGACCTCCCGTTGATAATTTCAAATATTAGTTTTTATTAGTCCCCTACCGGTTTTCACCGGAGGGGACTATAGCTTTCCTCTGCGTCCGTCAGTCCGTCCGTCTGTCTGTCCCACTTCCGTTTTCCACGCTTTTTTTCTTTAATAATATGAAATTTGTCGAACAGCTTCAGAATGTCAAACTACAGAGAAGTTTACACTTTTGTAGCGTCTGGTTGACATATTTTCGAGAAAATTAATTTTTTTATATTCCAATTTTTTAATGTTCGGGTTCAATAGTCTGCATATCAGTGCATTGTTCAAACCGGTGGGTGACGTGTATTGCTTATGCAATACTCTCAGAATGCTTGTTTTTCTGAAAGTTGTAATCAAACTTAATAAAAATATACCAACTGCAGATTTGCTGAATCAAACACTAGCGTAAGACATGAAATTTACAGTATCAGTTTCAATTTTTTGTCTCTGGTTTTAAGTCGCCCTGTACCATTAAACCGGAGGAGACCTAATTGAGTCTAACTCGCCGCCTCACCCTCCGTCTGTCTGACCTTCATTCTGTCCCAACTTTTTTCGAACCCAATTTTGAAAATGGTTTGGTAAACTGATTTGAAACTTGTTGTGTAGTTTCATAATGATAAACTTCAGAACAACTTGGACTTTCCCTACTTTTTATTAACAGGTTGTAGGTAAATATTTTTTTACGTGTAACTCGTACTTACAAATAGGTGAGTGCTACGCTTGATCATCATTCCAATAAAATCACGGCGTAAAACGGAGAGAATACTGTAATTAATCACTGAGGCTCATGCGCGGATCAAGAGGGGGTCATTTATCAAATTCCAATAAAAAAAAACCTTTTGCAAATTGCCCCCTCCCTAGGCAAACAAAATGTTCCCATGCCAACCCCCACCCCCACGGAATATTTTTTTTAGATCTGCGAATGCATGTTTACCATTCCGTCCAACACAGAACAACATAATCTCATGTGTTAAGTTATTCAAACTCGAAATGTCTTTCGTATATATATGATCGTGTTGGTGCTACACTCAGTCAGTATACTAGTATTCCAATTAAAGTCGAGGTGGGAAATCCGGTAAAACATTTCATCAGAAAAAAAGCTTTAGTAGCCACCTCACTTTTGTAACCCTCTGCATACTTTTTCAGGAAACATTTTTTCACAAAATTTTTCAACACTGTTATAGATAATCTTATCATTTTATTATAGATCCGTATTACATAACAAAAACATATTCTATTTTTGTTTCCAGAGTCTAGCACTATGCGGGGACTCGTTTTTGCACTTTTAGCGGCGGCCTTCGTGGCTTCAGTTCAAGGCCATCGCTACAGAGGCCCAAGATTCATCAATCTAGGAATCACGGGAATCCTTCCCCCAGTTTACGCGGGATACAACAGGGGAACCCTCAGCCGCTTCGGCAGCATTTCCGGATCCTCCCTGAGCCGTACTTTTGGTTCTACCTTCCTGGCCGGTGGTGTTACCGGAGGACAAAGCATCGGGTTGAGCTCGGTGTATCCCTACACCAGGAGAAGCACTACAATTAGAACAGTAGCGCCATTCTCTGGTGGATTCCAATCCTACAATGAATTTGGTGGTCTTCCTTCTGTACCTAGTGATGGACCCTATGATCTTGATGGACCTTTGTCTGGGTTTGGACCTCGTGGGAGTGACCTAGGACCTTTAGGAAGTGGTGGGCCATTATCTGGGGATATTGGTGTAGGACCTCTAGATGGTTTTGGACCAAATAACGACTTTGGACCTGAAGTTGGCCTTGGGCCTTATGATGGCATAGGGCCGTATGATGGCATAGGGCCTTATGATGGCGCAGGACCTGAAGTTGGCCCCGGGCCTTATGATTATTTGGGACCTCGTAATGGTTTAGAACCTCTTGGCGGTGACGGACCTTTTGGTGGTGACGGGCCTTTTGGTGGTGACGGACCTCTTGGCGGTGACGGACCTCTGAGCGGTGACTTATCAGGAGACGGTTTACTTACCGGAAGACTTGGTGATCTCGGGCCTTTAGGTGGTGAGAGGATTTCAGGTGGTTACTACGGGCCATTAGGATATGACTATGAAGCCAGCCTTGGACGTAGCGGTGCAGGCTCAGCTTATGAATCTTACCGTGGATTGGACGGTTCAGGATATCCTAATCCATACACTGGTTTAGACGGACGCTTCGATCTTGGCGATCGATTCTCGTCATCTGGTGATTATGACTATTTATACAACTATCGTCCTGGGGTTTCCGGTTTTGGCGGCGACTTTTCCGTTTCCGGTGGCACTTCTAGGACTGGGGTATCCGGTTTTGAAGGCGACTTTCTCGGTTCCGGTGGAGGCCCTGGGTTGGACTTCAACCTTCAAGGTGGAGATGGACTAGGTTTCAACACTCAGTTTAGTGCATTGGAAGGACAAGGGTCTATAGGCCGCGGAACCGGAAGTGCCGGACTAGCAGAATCACTGGGCTCTCCAGGTGGACGCTACCTAGAATTCAATAATAATGCATAAGGTAACTATTTAAAGAAACATCTATCTTTTTATGATTGTGCTTTTTTCCCCCTATTTCTCATTTCAGTGCTATTTGCTTTTTTGTATGATAAAAACATAGATAACGGCTAGAATTCCTAATTAAAAATAATTTTAAATTAACTGAATTCTCTCAAAATCAGTGATCGCAAAAAAGATTCATCATACAAATGAATAACTAAAAAATGAAGAAAAAAATAATGACAATGAAATTTTGTTTTAAGGAGGCCGACTTTAGTTTTCTTGTTTCACTGTTTTTGCGCTTTCTATTATAATACAGTGTATTAAAATTTTATACTTCTTATGAATTTTTTTCTAAATCATTCATAAAATTGAACACAATAAACAAAATACAGATAAATATATTTAGTTTTTTAAGGAAAATTTTATTTTTAAACGATTTTCCGTTGTACGGTATAGGGGAGCATTGACATTGTGGTTTTATGATGTTATGATAAAATGAAGCTTTGTATGTGTACGCGTTATAAGAATTAACATAAAAGAAAAAGTCAAAATCATAGCAGTTGAAAATTTATTCACAGAATAATGCTATTTACTTAATTTTTCTTATCTTTTGAATGAATCCATTATATCAATCTTCACCCGTAATGCTCCAAATATATAGCAAAATTTAGTGCATTTTAATATTTTGAGATGGCCCTTAATAAAAGCCGGACGGAAGAATTTAGTGTTTTTACATAAAAGTTAAAAAATGATATTACTAATAATATATAACAATTTGAGAAAACAAATCGTAGTAGGGTTTTTTAAATCTGCTTCTAAGTGTGGAAAATGACAGTTTCCTTTATATTCCTATAGTAAATGTACCTTTAATTTGATACGACCCTTGAAAAGAAATGATAAATGGTTTAAAAAAAAAGAGTTTTGCTATAAAAACCAAATCGGCCTCCTAAAAGAAACCTAATTAAATATTTCCCTTTTTCTATATTAATCATTTCTCCTTCCACAGCAAAAGTGGAAACAAATTAATTTGGTGAATTAAAACATAATTATACCATATATACTTATAATTACGAAAGAAAAATCAAACACAGAAATACACTGGAATTTTTCATTGTTTTGATGATATATTTAGATTATTAAGGGACACCTTGGCCTCCATGTTGTGACGCACTTCCTATCGAAATACACAATAAAATGAAATTTTAATTCCCAAAATGTGACCTAATAGTTTATCGCAATTGGTTATTAAGCGTTAACAACGACTTTGTAAGTCATGTGTTCGAACCCCATGTGTTGGAACTTTTTTTTATTTTTACCTCAGACTTCAAAATTTTTACAACTCAATTTTGATGAAATGTTGTAAAATTTAGAAATTCAAACCAGTGAAGGTTTTGTAAATCCTATTTTGATCATAATGTACGTTTATCCACATTAATAAAAGAATTAAAGAAACTTGTTTTTATTTTATCTTTCAGGCTTTCGAGCCCGACTTCTGGAAAAAGGAAGCACTTGATGTAAAAATCTGGTCTCTCTAAAACATTTATTGTACATGTATATCATATTCATCTTTTTGTCAGACGCCCGGGGACTTTCACATTAAAAAATGTAGCACAATCTTATGTTTGTTTTTCGCTTTTCGAACTTTTTTCTTACTGTCTTAAACATGTCCTAATAATGTTGGAATTATTGAACTAGTGACAGAAGAAAATCCTCAGCTTTGCAAAGGACAGTTATAACAACCACAGACAAAAAGCGTCGAGAAAATATGGCAACAAATCTGAATATTACGCAGAAAGATGCTGTTTACCATGGTGATTTCAAAACACCCAATATCGTTTAGGATAATAATAACCATTCGATGGTCGTGACAATTATTAGACTGTATTGATCTTCTTTTGAAGAAGAGCTCCATATAAAAATATAGGAAAATGACCGTTAACTTGTGAAATATGTGAATTTTTATATTTTATAGCTTAACAATTCAGATCTTAAAAATTGTAGGAAGATCTGATTGGTGATTTGTTAATCGTCCAGGGGGTCATTTTTACGACTGAACTGATGTCATATCAAGATTAGTCCAAGGACTAATCAATTTTCAGTACCATATGACAAAACATGATTGAAGGTTGAACTAGCAAATCAGGATCGACCTATAAATTATCCATCTTTTATAGCTGTTTACGGTCAATGTAGTTTTCTCACCTAAACCTTCTATAGACATCATATCATGTTGAATATTTTTAGTTAGATATATATATATCTATAGTAGACTATATATGTATAGTATTATTTTTAAAAATCAAAATTATCGACTGTAAAGAAGTTGATCCAGTTTTCTGACCTAAACCAAGCTTATAGACATCATGTCTAATATTTTTAGTTAGATAAATATAGAACTGGTACACTGATACACTATAACGGAACAGTGGCGTCGGAAGCAAATTGAAAGTGGGGGGCTAGACTTGACCAAAAAAAAAAGGATTAGGTTATGGTTATGTGTTACTTTGCAAGAAATGTAGGGGAAAGCTAAGCCCCCCTCCCCCAGCCCCTCTGGTTCCGACACATATGCGGATAACCATTGAATAAGAATTTAGGATTCTATCAGGCGAGCACGTAATCTATTCTTTTCGGTGAGTATTTTTTGTCAGTTCATAAATACATGCATGTATGTAGAAAATGTGTTTTTGAGGTTTTTTGTCACTACATGTACATTTGTATTTTTGGTAGTTATGTTAATGATATGTTCAGTACAAAGGTGTGTTTGGTGAAGATTCGTGAGGCGAAGACTTATTACGGAAGGCCACGTGGGCATACGGAATCACTGGTCAGGAATAGGTAGTGCTTGAAGGGGATTAGTCGCCATCGATGATTTCATTGACCGGAAGGGGAATATCATCGAGTCCGGGGACTACGGTCCGGATACATCCTAAACGGAGAACCTTAAGGCAGTGTGATGAGACCTGGGAAAACGAGGAAGGTGGTTGTAGAGAAACAGCACGTGGGCGAATATACTGTAAATTCCTAATTAAACGCGAGGAATAAATATCCGCGCAAAATCGCGAGAAGCACGTCACGCGAATCTTAAAATATCGCTTTTAATTTTCAAACATATGTAAACTACATGAAAGTATGATAAAATTTCGGCATTCGCGATTTTATGTTCTCGCGATAATTTGGGACTATAATTTTGGTTTTTGATAACATTTTCAGAGTTGATTTTTTTTACAGATGTCTCTTTATTATGCAATATAAATACGACATACAAATGTCCTTTTTTGGTGTTACCTGGGTAAATTAGTCTTTTCAAAAAAACCGCAAAGGTGCTTCCGCTTATAAAAACATTGGCCTGACACGCTAATGGAACTCCATTGTATATATGTAATTGATTTACTTTGAGCTGTTACTGACCAATGTTTAATCACATCGATGCCCAAGTGATTATGTAATAATATTTAGTTCCTTTTGTTAGTTTGTCTTTTTTTTGTTAAGAAGGCCGCAAGGCCTGAGGTCAAGCACAGGTGTACCTATTATCTCAATTATCGTGACTATCTTTTTAAGGTCATGTGATTGCTCATTTTAAATAATCTTCTTTATTAGGAAATTTTTTACAACTTTGTTTCGGTAAATCAACCAATCCTAAATTCTGATTGGCTAAAATCCTGGAATCCAAAGACGCAGGTTTGTCGGTGGAAATGCGCCCAAGCTTGGTCACTTCCATCGACGCCATCCTAAATAAAACATCTGATAACAATTATTATACTTATATCTCCTTTCTTTGGATTTCCAGGTCTGTAAATTTAAGTTTTCATTTATTTGCAATTAGATATAAAGTCACCTTGATAAAGGATAGTGTATTTTTTATTTTGTACATAATCCTGTTTTTATTATCTTCTAAATTTGAGCTTTTAGTAAAGTCTTTAAAAGTTAAATTAAAGTCATCATCTATTAGGTAACGTGCAACATGACCTCATTTAGTGTACAGTACTTTATAGATTATAGATTGTATGTTTTAATATTTTTGTTGTATATCATATTTAGCTACAGTCTCCAGTCATATTTTTATATCACATTTATTTTTATGCATATCATAAGAAAAGTAGATTTTGAATTTGGCGCTTTTATTTATTCCCGCGCTCTTTTATGAAAAGAGGTAAAAAGGTTGTTTGTTTATAATACATGTCTAACGGGATCATAAGTGTTAGGATGTTCGCATTAAAATTGTAAGTTAAACACTTTATTGATTGCGTCAAAAAATTGTTAAATCCCTTATTTCAGAGTAAGATTTATTAACCTCTTCGAGCTAAACGAGTAAATATTAAAGGAAAGTGGTTAGATAGCGAGATGTTTGTAGTTCGAATTGTCTCTATTGAGTTATTGAATAGGCACTGTGAGACTGTCAGCTATTATATAACTTTTTAGTTTAGTTGAGTTAGTTCATAGTTTGTGTGATAAAAAGTAACAATTAGACGGGTTGCCGTTTTATGAATTTAAGATGATTTTCACTTATTATAGTTCACTATGATCATGTAATTTTAATTAATATGCAGAGGGATTTTTGATAATTATTGTTTTACCCTCTGTACAGTCACCAGATTTTATTAAATATCATTATACGTAAATTTATTACATTGAATACTATTTTGTAACTGGTGACTGTGTGTTTATAAAGATATTTTACACTTCCATCGACGCCATCCTAAATAAAACATCTGATAACAATTATTATACTTATATCTCCTTTCTTTGGATTTCCAGCCACCGTAGAGGACGAGCCATATTTGGAAAGCTCCCACGAGTAGAGCTGTTAATTGATCCAACAAGGATAATATCCCTCAAAGCGAGTTATTTCCCCTTTTATAACGAAAATAATAATAACACGGGAAAACACCCAAAGTAACAACGTGTTAGTATGTATCACCGGTTTTGTTATTTTCTTACTTTATTTTTATAATGAATATGCTCAGTTTTTACAAGGTAATATTTTTTCATCAAAGCCACACAAAATCCCATCCAAATGAATGCCTTATATATGGTGGAAGTGGTGGGTTTTGCAAGAAAATGCTGGTTACAATGTATGTTGTGTATTAAAATAATTTTTTGTTGATTTTAAGAGGAAAAAAATAATGAATCGTTTCTTGTTGCAAGGTTTATCTCAGCTTGATATCACACACCTAAGAAGTACTTTATCCTGGTAGGTCAGTTGTCTTGCCTAGAATTTTATGATGTCATCACTTGGTTGGATTCAGAAGGTAGAAGAGGAGGGTATGATTGTGTCTACATGTAATGTATTATGGAAGGCTGGAAGCCTGCTAGCGATGCAGTTGAGTTAGACAAACGAAAAGTTAGACAAGAGAATGAAAATGAGGAGATGTTCTGGAATGCAGAAGTGAGAGAAGCTTCTTTATGAAATTAAGATCTTGATGAAAATGGGTAAAGGTAAATATGAGAAAAATTTGAAGAGAGAGAGAGAGAGAGAGAGAGAGAGAGAGAGAGAGAGAGAGAGAGAGAGAGAGAGAGAGACACCCATATGGTAAGTTTTTGTTGCCAAAATATGTTGAAGAATATAAGACATACTGTTAAAGTGGCTATTTACGCTGGTGGTTAAGTACGCGTGTTCAATGGTCAAATAATACGCGTGGCTGTAAAATACACGGATGTATGATTTACACCTATATAACGTTTTAACTATTTACAATACGCGCGGGAGTCTTTTACGCGGTTTTAAGGTTTTCGCGTAACTAGTGTACCTAAAAGACTTAAATGCTTAATCTTGGCCATGAATTTCAGATGCTGGAGAGGGTAAAGGTTTTTGGAGCAGGTTAAGGTGCTTTGAGCAGGTGCCTTTTGATTGCCATGTCCAAATTACTACTGGTCCTATCTTCACCAAACATGTACTGATGGTGCGTCTTATGATACTTAGATTAATCACTTGAAAGGCTTGAATGCCGACTCTGAGACAAAGGTTTCAGATGCTGGATGAGTTTAAGGTGTTCGGAGCTGGTTAAAGTATTTCGAGCAGGTGGCCTTTAATGACAATATCCTACTTACTACTGGTCCTAACTTCAATAAACTTGCATGAGTGTTGTATCTTGTGATACTGGTGCATTCTACAGGCTAAAATGCTGAATATAAGCCGAAGTTTTTGGATGCTGGAATAAGTTAAGGTGTTCAGCTGTTTAAATTTTTGGAGCAGGTGTACTTTGATTGACAAATCATAGTTATCATTGGTTTAAGCCTTCCCAGATTTGGAGAAATGATGCACTTTGTAAAATTGATGCACGCCACAAGCTTGATTGCTTTATCTGAGTTATGTTTCGGATGCTCGATGAGGTAAAGATTTTTGGAACAGGTTACATGTTTATGTAAATAAATGAACTTATTTTAACTTGCATAGTTGATTTAACTGTGTAAATGAATCACAGAGGTAGCTTCAGATCTAGATACGGAAAGTGACCTTGATTTTCTAGATCATGAGATTTTCAAACACCTCAAATTATGATAGGGTTTACTGCAAATGATAGATCTAATATTGTTTAATAGTAGGCCTATTATTTATCATTCAGCATAGCAAAGTTTGGAATACTCTACAGAACATTCCCTTTTGTTACAATATGAGAGCACATGTGTATATCATGACACATTATTCTATTGTATCATTTAAAACCAATTATCTTCATTTTTGCAGATATATATTTGTATGTATGATTGAAGGAATTCATAACAACGTACATAAAAAGTCATGTTATTTTACACATTTTAATCATAATAATTGTAGAAATTTTTTTTTTTTTTCTAAATCTAAAAATAAATTTTTGTAACTTTTGTTATTAAAATTGATAAATTTCTTCAAGTTTTTTTTTATCCTTCTATGCTACAAAATGGTGTCTGAAAATGTCATTGTTAGTTATGCAGATAAACAGGTTTGTTCTCGTTTAGTCTGTCCCAAGATATTTATGCAGCACATTTGGACGATTTTTTAATAAAAATACACATACCTGTGAAAGAAGTGCAATTGAAATAGGCTAGTTGAAAGGGATAATTTCCAAGATAATTTCATTGACACATTATCATCTTTCACTCGGAAAAATTCACAGGAACGAAAAAAGATTCCTTACGGAGATTTATTATGGGGAATGTTTACATTTTTTCTCCATTCGGAATACACTCGGAATACATAGCGCAATTTTACAACGTTATCATCCAGGCTTACTGCAATACAAAATCCCCGTAGACTTCACATTTTTTAGCATTGTATTGAAAGCTGATAAGCTAACAGGGGCGTTTCGAATGAGAAATCTTGGAAATTTTTCATTCTTTTGAATGAACATCGTTTGAACCCTGAGGTATTTATAAATATCATGCAATAAAGCAAAATGTAAATCTAGGATATCTTGGGACAGAGTATAGTAGCCTTCGCTCCTACTCCTAGTCTGAATTAAATGTCATTCTCTGTATAACAAGAGAACAAATCAAAGCTATAATAAAAGGTAGAGAAGTTGGATTCTGATTTAGTTAATTAAGTTGTTATTAGCATGGCCATTTTTAGAATATTTTGATTTTTTTTTAAAAAGAGCATCATATTAAGGAAAATATTCAGCTTTAAAAGTTAAAGCATAAGGGTAATTTTTTGGAAAATAATAATTTATATCTAAAATAATTTTATCTTTAAAATTAGACATGTAGACAGATGTGTAATTTGTTGACTTATAGACCACACATGATAATTCTTTCACTTCAACATTCGACCATGTTTTGACAATTAAAATTTAAAAGACCTCAGACAGATTTTGAAATCGTATTTTTGAAAAAGAAATACTATATATATGTTTATCGTTACCTTAAACGATATCTGTTGTCAAATCTATTAATCTAATTAAAATTAGATCTTCGACCCGCTCCAAATAGATCGCTACACAAAGATCTAACGAAAACCCTTTCACAGGTCAAATCCAGTGACCTTTTCAGTCTACCAATCAGCGTGCAATTTGTGTAGCGATCTATTAGGAGCGGATCAAAGATCTAATTTTAATTAGATTGCAAACCTATTAATTTAGAATCAACATGAATAACCATCTTTCTCAAAAATCAAAATTTGAGTTCCGCCACATTTTCTTGACGCTTGCCATCTACTATTGTCCTTCCGCGAAGCTCAATGCATAACTGTTACTAATCTAACAGTTCAAACATTATTAGCAAATGTTAGTGACTTGCAAAGAAAACGAAATTATAGAAAACAAAAAGACAAACATAAGTTTGTGCTACATTTTTAATGTAAAAGTCCCCGGGCGTCTGACAAAAACATGAATATAACATACATTGAAAGTTTTATTTGTAAGCGACGATATTGTTACATCTGGTACCTCCAATCTTCAATGGTCGATTTCAATAGCCTGAAAGATATTTAAAAAAACAAAACACTGAGTATTTCGAATGTTCCGTCACAGCAACGAAAAATCTTGAGTGTTTTTTCTTTGCTTGATATTTCAGAAAATATGTAATGATGTAAATTATTCCATCAAATTTTGACAAATTTAACTTGTGAATTGATATTTTTCCTAATTCCTATCTTAAAAAAACTAAAAATCAACTTATCAAGTCGTTATTTATTTCTATCCTATAGAAAACCCCTAATATCATTGAAACTGAAGAAAAAAATATAGCAAAGTCTTATAATGATGGACTTTTAATTTTACTTTAAGTTGTTACCTAAGGGATTAAAAATTATTGTAAACTAGGTTACGTGCTAGGGGGCATGGCTATCCGCTAGTCAAACCCAGGGCTTCCAACGGAACCGGCAGAGTCGCCGTCAAAACCGGAAACCCCCACATTATTAAAATTGTATTCTAGGTAGCGTCCTGGAGAGCTCAGTGGTTCTGCTAGTCCGGCACTTCCGGTTCCGCGACCTCGAGACCCTTGTCCTTCCAATGCACTAAACTGAGTGTTGAAGCTTAGTCCATCTCCACCTTGAAGGTTGAAGTCCAACCCAGGGCTTCCAACGGAACCGGGAAAGTCGCCGTCAAAACCGGAAACCCCAGTCCTAGAAGAACTGCTGAATCCAGATGACGAGAATCGATCGCCAAGATCGAAGCGTCCGTCTAAATCATCATACGGATTAGGATAAAGAGATGATGATCCGTCCAATCCAAGGTAGGGTTCATAGACTGAGCCTGCACCGCTACGTCCAAGGCTGTCTTCATAGTCATATCCTATTGACCCGGATCTTCTTGAAAAGAAACCGCCTGAAAATTGTCCACCCCTTAAAGCCCTGATACCATCAAAACTTCCGCTACCGGTAAGTACATCGTCATCATAATATAGTCTGTCATCAGTAAGAGGTCCGTCTCCGTTCAGGGATCCGAAGCCGTCAGTACTGGGACCATCTAAAGGTCCTCCAGGATAAGGATCGACACCATCTCCGCGACCTAAACCTCTACCAGGTCCAAACCCAGACAAAGGTCCATCAAAATCATAAGGTCCATCATCAGGCACATAAGGTAATCTGCCAAATTCATTGTAGGTTTGGAATCCACCAGAGAATGGCGCTACTGTTCTAATTGTAGTGCTTCTCCTGGTGTAGGGATACACGGAACTCAACCCGATGCTTCGTCCTCCGGTAACACCACCGGCCAGGAAAGTAGAACCAAAAGTACGGCTCAGGGAGGATCCGGAAATGCTGCCGAAGCGGCTGAGGGTATCCCTGTTGTATCCCGCGTAAACTGGGGCGAGGATTCCCGTTATTCCTAAATTGATGAATCTTGGGCCTCTGTACCTAGTTCCTTGAACTGAGGCTACGACGACTGCCGCTAAAAGTGCAAAGACAAGTCCTCGCATTGTGATGGACCCTAGAATTACAGAAAAGTCTAAATCTATTCATAACGTTTTTAATTGATATTTATAACGTTTTATAAACATCAGTTTGTTGAGTAACGATAATGTCATGTGTTTCTCCGAGGAAGGTTAAATTACAAATAATTCTCAATTATAAAGTTAGTTTTATGAAAATAAACTGTTCTCTAAAATTATAAGAAATCAGAATTTACTCTTCCAAACGAAAGGGTAGATTTGGTAAAACAAAAGTTTCAGACATCTTTTTATCTATAGGAACAATATAATCTAAGTTGTTTTCATAATATATAAAACAAAATTAAGATTATCTGAGTTTGTTTCTTACACTTTTGTGTTCATTTAAGTCGTCTTCTCTTACCTTGTGAACGAGCACCCGGGACTTCAGAAGCACAAATGCTAATTTTTCGTAGCTGTAAACGTCTTTTTATTTTGAGCTAATGTTGAAGGAGTATCCCTTTTCTTTTCTTTTTTCAATCAGATTTTTCACTCGAAAAAAAATGCCCACCTTTCATACTGGCGCACATCAATTATTCGTGCTTGGTCTGCGGAACCAAAGAACACCCATCAATTGTCGTTATACATCCGCTGACAAATTAGTACCAGTTAATAATATATGTGTTTCTACTTTTAATCTGCATTGTGATTTTATAATCAGATAAGTGGGCGAATTATTAATGGATCTTTTCCTGGTACTACGGCATATTTTCTTCTTTTTTATTTCGTATTATTTTGTCATAATTATAAACGTCAATAGAATTGTATGTTGCACATTGTTGCTATTTTTTTTTTATCATTGATGTATAACCATGTATAACGAAAATGTATATTTAAGATGTTGAGAATATTTTCTATGGTTTTAGTTCGATGGTAATTGACTTTAATGATCTTTTTAAATCTTTTGAAAATTCCTCCTGACTGCAAGGTGATAGAATGTAATTTAATGTTCATCAAACGTCTCAACTGTAACAAAGAAAAAAGCTACATAGAAGTCAAGTGTAACTGTTAGTAGTTTAACAAAAAATATACTAATAAGAAAGTGTGGATAGAGTGACAATTCCGTTCAGCTCGAAAGTCTTGTTACACTAATTAAGTTTATGCAATTACACAACGATTTGAAAATTAACGCAGGTACATGTATATAAATAGGCTTGTACCAGGGCGATGGTAAAGTGAAACAAGAGACCCATGGGCCACATTGCTCACCTGAGCAACAATAGACATCATAAAATCAGCTTTAGAGAGTCATATACAAAAACAAATATGGACAATGTAGTCTAACAGATCCTGTATTTTAAAAAAAATCAATTTTTTCCCTGGCAATTCTGTTTATCATTGATCCCTTTGTGTCACAGTATAGGCATTTCACATATTGGGCATTACAGTTCTCAAGAAGATCGAATTCAAATGGGATATAAACCTACATCAAACTTGTAAAGCCCAAGAACTGTCTAGGGGACAAAGTCTAAACAATTTTAAAGAATCAACAATATGTCAAAATGCTTACAAATAAGTAAAACCATATATTATAACGTTAACATTTTAGTTTTGTTTTCCTTTGTAAAATTAGACCCCCCCCCATGTGGCTCCACCCTACTCCTGAAAAATATGATTTTGACGAATTTGAATCTACACTATCTAAGGTTGCTTTCACTAATGTTGAACCTTTTCTAAGAAAATGATTTTTTCAGAAAAAGATTTTTTCTCAATATTTCAGTTGTAAAGATTTAACCCCTCCCCATTGTGCCCCTACCCTACCCCAGGGATCATAATTTGACCAAACTTGAGTCTACCCTACCTGAAGATACTTCACTCAAGTAACAGTTGTGTTCTAAGTAAGAGATTTAGAATAAAAAAAATTCTTTATATTCCTATGTAAAAATCTGACCCCCAATTGTGGCCCCACCTTACCCCCGGGGACCATGATTTGGACAAACTTGAATCTTAACTATCTGAGGATGCTTTCACACAAGTTTCAGCTATTCTTGCCAAATGGTATTTGACTAGAAGATTTTTAAAGACTAACTCTATATATTCCTATGTAAAACGTTGACCCCCCCCCAATCCCATTGTGGCCCAATCTTACCACTGGGGACTATGATTTGAACAAACTTGAATCTACACTATCTAAGGATGCTTCCTCACAAGTTTCTGAATCAGCTTTTCTGGTCTAATGGTGTTTGAGAAGAAGATTTTGAAAGATTAACTCTATATACTCCTATGTAAAACTTCAACCCCCCCCCCCTACATTGTGGACCATGATTTTAACAAATTTGAATCTACACTATCTGAAGATGCTTCCATACAAGTTTCAGCTTTTCTGGTCTAAAAGTGTTTGAGGAGATGATTTTTAAAGTTTAACATTATATATACTCCTATGTAAAACATTGACCCCCCCCCCTTGTGGCCCCACCTTACCCCCGGGAACCATGATTTGAACAAACCTGAATATACATTCTCTGAGGATGCTTCCACACAAGTTTCAGCTTTTCTGGCCAAATGTTTTTTTAGAAAAAGATTTTTGAGAAATATTCCCAAATTTTGAATAAATCCAAATTATTTCCCCTAAAAATAGGGTGTCTCATTTTAACAAACTTGAATCCCCTTTACCCAATGATGCCAAGTTTGGTTGAAATTGGCCTAGTGGTTTAGGAGAAGAAATCGAAAATGTAAAAAAAAGTTTACAGACAGACGGACGGACGGATGGACGCCGGACAAAAAGTGATCAGAAAAGCTCACTTCAGCTTTCAACTCAGGCGAGCTAAAAAAATTCTCTGATTTGATAATTCACACGTATTATTTATTTAGCGAGTCGCGCGAATCAAATCATATGTTAATCATTTAGTCGTGGGCTTTTTAAGTCAGAGTCTGAATTGGAAGTAGACACATGTACATACGTAGATGAGAATCAGATACAGGTCGTCCGTGTAAACCGTTATATTTACATTCACTGTAAATTTCCCCATACACTGTATGTTTGCATTGGAAATCTGCGACATTCAATTTTCTATAATTACATCTACCAAGTATTATTCCCTCTATTTCTAACGGAAATTTATAGTTAATTCATAACTCTAAAGAAACAACCAGACTGAAATCTACACGCCCCGTTTATCGATTGGTCGAAATCTACAGCGGCTGAAACTGACAAGAAACTGACAGGACTGAAATTGACACGGCCTATTTATCGATTGGTCGAAATCTACAGCGGCTGAAACTGACAAGAAACAGACAGGATGTCCTGTTTCTCGATTGGTCGAAACCTACAGCGAGCTAAGAAAAATCACAGACTGCGCGAAATAATCATGGTGATGTCAAACTCAAAGTCTCACAGGAGACGATTCATCTGTAACAAAAAGAATTGTGTTTTTACGACTAGGACCACCTGGTATTTACTTCGGAGTGGGTTTATAATATTTAAGATAAAAAGCAGAATTACATGACGTTCTTTCCACTTACTCATATAAGATAAAATGTCAAGTTTCTGGCACTATATTTTTTGTCGCGGAAGTTGATAATTTGAATAAATCAAATAAATATTTATAGTTTTAACCATTATTTAGTTATGATTTTAATACATTATGAAGTTGACAGGGATGGGGTGATCAGTCGTAATCAGTAATCTTAATTAGTTGTAATTGATTACAGGTTGCTGAGTAATCAGTAGTCATTCATTTTTCTGATTACAAGTAATCGTAATTTCATCGATTACTCTTAAAAGAAAGGCCTGTAATCATGATTAATTTTTGATTACTTTTATGATTACAGTAGTAAAATAAAATTTAATGCTTTAAAGCATAGTTCATGAAATATATTAGGTGAATAAGGTTTAATGTTAGGTATGGTTTCAGGAAGAAATGAGTGTAAGTATACATGTGTTAAACAACTCAGATGATACATGTGTGCTTTAAGCTATAGTATATAGACAATCTTAAAAGAGATAAATCGCATGGTCTTGATTATATTTTGAATGAATATTATACTTATGCCATTATTTACATAGATTTTTAATCGTATATTACCATCCAGTTATTTTCCTACCCAATGGTCAGCTGCGGTTATTGTTCCTGTTTTTAAAAAGGGTGACCCAGTTGACCCCAGCAATTATCGAGGTATAAGTCTTATCAGCTGTTTTTGTAAATTGTTTACCTCAATATTGAATCATAGACTTTATATTATGGGCATCTTCTAATAGTATTGGCACAGATGCACAGTTCGTTTTTCAACCTATGTTAGGTACTACAGAGGCAATTTTTGCACTTCCTTGTCTGTTTCACAAGCGCTTCAAACTAAAAAACGTTTTATTGTTGTTTTGTTGATTATAAGAAGGCTTTTGACTCTATCAATAGGGAGAAATTGTACAGAAAATTAAAGTATTACGGTATACAGGAAAAGTTCTTGCAGTAATTCGTTCAATGTATTCCGGAATAAGAACGTGTGTTAAATCTTCTGGTCGTATTTCTAATTTCTTTAAAAATTGTATTGGTCTTTTACAAGGAGAAGTGTTGTCTCCCATGTTGTTTGTATTATATGTTAATGTTCTTGAAAATGAATTTAAAAAAGGTATTGCCCCTACTGACCTGCAATTATTAAGTATTTATCTTCTTGTGTATGCTGATTACATGGTATTGTTTTCTGAATCAATTGATGAGCTACAGAGCATGTTGAATATTTTACAGTTCTATACAAATGAATGGAACCTTGATGTAAATGTATCTAAAACTAAAGTTGTTATTTTTAGAAATGGTGGGAAGTACCGTACCAACGAGAAATGGCTTTATAACGGTGAAAATTTAGAAATTGTGGACCTGTTTGTTTATCTAGGCGTTGTGTTCAATTATAATGGTATTTTTTTAACACTGAAAAACAATTAGCGGCACAAGGTCGCAAAGCCATGTTTGCTCTCAAATCAACAATTAATCAGCTTTATTTAAACCATTGTACTTTGTTTTCTATTTTTGAAACTTATGTGTGTAGTATTTTAAATAATTATTATGGATGTGAAGTTTGGGGTTCCCACAAGGGACAAGATATTGAAAAGGTCCACCTTGAGTTTTTACGCTTTGTGCTTGGTGTTCGTAAAACTGAAAATACAACTATGTTATATTTCGAGACTGGGCGTCTACCCTTATATCTCATTCGTATATATCGAATGTTTAAGTTCTGGTTTAAATTATTGCAGACAGAAAATTGTATATTAAGAGCTGACTGGTCATATTGTAAAATTTGTGACAACGAAAAGCAAAATTATCAAAGCTGGGCAAAATTTATAAAGAACCAATTATATAATTTGGGACTTGGCTACATGTGGAATGGTCAAAGTAATTTAAACAGTCGTATTTGTCTACCAATCATTCAGAAAACACTTCAAGACAATTTTATTCAAACGTTGCATGGCAAGATGCAAATAGAAACAAAATGTTTATTTACAAGCTCTTAGTTGATAATTTTTGCTTACAATATTATTTAGAAAAATCAATAAAAAAAAGTTGTACAAAAAAATTTATTTTTAAAGTGAGGTTGTCCTCACTTAACCTGCTTATTGAAACAGGGCGACATAAAAATATGCCAAGAGACAAAAGATTTGATTGTAAAACTTGTATTACAGACATTGAATACGAATGTCATTTATGAGAGTTTCACTTTGATACAGCATATCTAATATAAATGACTTTTTGTAAACTTTTGCATTTTGAAAGTGTATAGTTATCTCCATTGCGAAGATTATATGAGGACAAATAATTAAACTTCTTTCAAGAGGCGTGGTCACGATTTAGGTCAAATTCTATTTTTCTGTTTTCATTATTTACAATGCTTTAGAAATGAATTTCTAAGGATCAAAGGAAATTTGAGAGTCAATCGTTAGTTTACAAGCAAGATACAAAACTCAAAATTCTTTTTAATGTAAACATGGCTCGTATCCAGTTTTTGTTTACATAGGTTCACTATACCCGTAAAAATATCTTTTTAAAGCTAATTTGTCTATCTTCTTATTCATCTTATAAAGCATAAATAAACAGTTCCTAACGTTAAACATTTTTATTTAAGGTCTAAAATTTGGACTTTCCACTTCAACATTCAAATTGTAAATAAAAGCTTGTTTGTTTACATAGTAAAGAATTGCAAGCCATGTAACTCGCTTATAACTCAGCGAATGACACTCAAATTTTGGTTGCATATTAAAATGCCTTACTTAAGCATTGTAAACATTAAAATAGGAAATAATTTTTTACCAAAGTCGTGACCATGCCCCTTTAATACTGTGGAACTTCTTTATTATGAACCTTGTACATAGTAACTAGTTTAGCAGTTAATCGACTATAGGTAACAGTAGTTCTTATGCAGTTTCTAATAGAGAAAGTCTACGGAAGCTTGTATAGGAAGGATAGTAATGGTCCGGGCTGCACATTACCGGACTTTTTCTACGATCTCGCTATAACAGCATCTTCCCAAGTCAATGTTTTCTGATCCGCTCCGCTCTAGTCAAGGTTTTCTGATCTTTATGTACATGTAGAGCGGAGCGGATCAGAAACCCTTGACTTGGGAAGATGGCTAGCACTCAGTGATGAGCTATACATCCATCCCAAACAGCAGAAGCATATTCAAAGAGTGGGCTTATAAAAGTACATGTAATATAAATTTTCAAAAGATTTCTTCCTAAAGTAAATTTTAGGTTATTTTTAGAAGTCCTATTTTTTTAAGCTGTACTTGTTATTTTGTTTATATGGTGGGACCAGCCTAAATCCCATGAAACAAACAATGCTAAATGTCCTTACTGACAATGTTGGAAAAATAACTTAGGAGGACCGATGTGATTTTTCATTGAGAAAAGTGCAGCCTCAGTTTTACGGGGATTAAACTCTAACAACCACTTGTTTGACCATTTATCCAAAAATTATAACACTGGGGTCAAAGTTCAGAGTTAATTTGATATCGTTCAGATTTGTTGATGTATGTTGGACTGAATTATCAGATCAGCAAATAATATACTAAAAGACATCATATTTTCAGCAACATCATTAATATAATTTAAAAGTTATAGAGGTCAAAGAACAGAGCTAGCCTTTGGGTACCCCTGCATGTAAACATGCACTCGAAGACAATTGATTTTCGTACATAACTTTTTGGGTACGTCAAAAAAGATAACATGTAAACTATTTATGATAAATATTTCCTCCTATTCAGTTTGAATAAAGCACCTTAATGGCAAAATCTATCAAAGGCTTTTGATAGATCTCGGAGGAGTATGCAACGACATTTCCCGTCATCAATGCTTTTAACGATGCTGTGATATAGTATTGTCAGGTAAAAACAAGCCTGGTACATGTATTTATAAAACAGTTTCTATGGAAAAAAAATGTATTATATATATATGTTTCCAATTTTTGTCAGCTATTGAAGAGGTTGATTAATGCAATTTTCATAATATATTTTGGAATAGTTTTCTGACAACTAATTCGTAAATTTATTATTTCTAACACAACATATAAGATGATTTTTAGAGCTCTATATCTACTATTAAATATTAATTAAATAAATATATTTTGCGGTCAGTTTGCAAGCGGTTAATTTGCAAGCCGAACATCCTACTTTGGATTGTAAAAAAAAAAAAATAATAAAAAAGCTAAAGCATTCTGATTTTTTTAAATGTGGACAGCAAATTTTTAAAGATTCTTTTAAAAATATATTTTTTTCCCTCCTGAATACATTTATTTTGATTAATTGTGTAATTAAAAAAAAAACAAAAAAAAAAAATTAACTGACATTAATTTTGGCACCTGAATAGGAGACTGGATAGAGAATAAAGCAACGTTTTTAGTATCTCTTTATTTTTAAATTAAGTGCAGTATTTTTCTGAGGACATGCAATGTTAACAGCCAGGCAATGCAATATCTTTTTCAGAGTTATCTTTCTTTGCTGCTCTTCAAAGTAGGAGGTTAGAAAGTTGTCAATAAAACTTCATTTCCTTAGGCCCAACTAAAAATGAACAGAGAAAAGATGTGTTATACAGTACTGTGGTAATTCAAACAATACATAATTTATCTAATCAATATTTTACAACCTCATTCATAAATAATTTACTCACATTTAACTTAAGCTATCACCAATTTCTGAAATATCGAGGGAATATTATCATGTGTGTTAACCAAATATTTTGATGAATTTAACTTGGATATGCAATCTTTGCCTTATTCTGTGTTGGTTAGTGATTTTTCTGCATCTTTATGAACGAATTTTTTATGTGCATGGGGAAGGGTACAAAATCATTGGGGGAAATTAAGGTTAGTATTTAAAGCGGAAGGGCTGATATTCAGACCTGTAATCAAAGTTGGAGAAATGATGTAGAAAATCATTATGAGTGACACTATCATTTTTTTTTTTTTTATAAAAAGAGGGTTTTTTTTTGTATTTCCAAGAATCTAATTAACTGATTTGATATTGATTAACATAACAAACCCTATTGACAGTCTCTCTCGCTCTCTCTCCAACTTTAATTGAGAGCTGGTTCTTGTACCGTTAAATAGCATATCTTTAAATTTCATCTCTTTCAATCATTCTCTTTTTAAAACTAGCATGTATTTTATTCTAGATTGTATACTTTTTCAGAACCACAAGTCATTTTGTAAATATAAAATATATCAGGATTTTTCTTCTGAAAATATCAACACTTCTGACCTCATATTGATCAAATAATCATGGAGGATGAACTTCCTCTCCCTGGTTCCCGAGGAGCCTACAACATTGATTTTGACAATTTGGAGGACATGAATCCATTCCAGTCCAACACCAAACTGGGATCCTCTCCACCGACCACAGACAACGCCATCAATCCTTTCCAGTCGAGGAATAAATTAAGGTCCACCCCACCCCTCAATGACTGCAATGAAAACCAGATTAAGACAGATAGTGAGGCACTTGTGAATGAAAACTCAGAAATGGACAACAATGAAAGTAGTAAGGAAAATGAGTCTTCAAATTCGAAAGGAACGAAAAATCTTCACTCTCCAGATGAAGGGTCAGAAGTCAACCCCGAATCTATGGAAATGTCTGATTCTAGTCCTCAAAAAGAGAGCCCTAAGAAAGCACCCAGGTATTGTTGGGTTTTCGTGTTTATTAAAGATTTTTTGAACAATACTTCAGAGACTGAGTCTTTTTTGAGTATTTGTGTATACTGTAAGTTGTAAAAAAAACATATTTGAGGTTCCAAAACTATTTTGAATTTTTTTTTCAAGTACGAAAAAAACAACATCTCCAAAGAAAGGAATTAAAAAGCCCAAAAAATTCAAACCACCAGCTAACTTTGGATTTCAGGTAACGATGTCTACTATGAAAAAAAAGCTACAAAGAATGTATAGAACTATACCTTCCTTCAGTTATTTTTCACTTATTTATACAACATATTGTTTATTAAAACTATTATTAAAACATATTAGATTTTGTGTTACAAGTATGTAGCATTATAGTAATAGTTACTACCTTTTAATATCATAGTCTTTATCAATCGTTATCCACATTTAGTAAAAGTAGGGAAGTTGAGAATTTCAAATTAATATTTTTTAAATAAGTTTGAAAATTCATTGATGATCATAAATTTTCTGGGGAAAACACTGCATGATTCCTATTTTTAGAGATGAAATCTAAATAAAAGTCTTCAAGTGACCTTATGTGCTCTGCTTTATTTGAATTATATTTCATATTTTGTTGTAGGGTGGAGGAGAAATAGAAATATTTGCCCCACCCCCAAAAGATACCACCCAGACAGAATCTGTAACTGAGGAAAATAACAAACCTAGTTTAGATGAAGTAATTGAGACAACCAATAAGACTGCTGCACCGAATGATGAAAAAGTGACCAATCACATGGCACAGAATGCATTGGAAGCACCCACTCAGATGGCTCAGAGTCTGGAGATGGTCCATGAATTTGGTGCGGGGGAGATGCCTGAGGAAGATAACGAAGGATTTGCCACAGCACAAACAGGTACATATTTTGTTCTTATCAAATTACTGTCGGAAATCTATTTAATATCTTTATGTTAATATCTCATATTGATAAAATGCTAACCACACAGCTTTATACATACTTTTTATGGTTTGTTAAATTTCTTCTTGTCCACAGGAATAGATGACCATTCAGCCTGGGAGATGTTGGACACGTATGGAACTGAAGGAAAGGTCAGTATATATAATCAAATTAAGTGTTTATTATACATGTATATCTAGCAGTTTATTTGTTTGTAACTTGATTTACTGAGTGTGAATGAACTTTTGAAATCACCACACTGTGGTAATCTGGTTATCTTAATCCTTATCAACACTCTCTGAAACTGATGACGTAGTACCCGATACACAACATTTGTTCTTTAGAACATATGGAAAAAACCCCACAAAAAACCTCCTTATAAAAATAGCTTTTGTTCAATGAGTAAACATTACAAAATTGATAGCCTCCCACCACCAATATTACGATATACAGTGGACACTGGTTTCATAATTCCATAGAGGGTATTTTGGCTCTTTTAAAACTTTGAACATGAACAGAATAAAAAAAAACCCATAAATTATTTGGAAGCATCGATCTCTTCAGTCATAGTCTTCTAAAGAAGAGATATTGAAGTTTCTGAAAATTTTTAAACTACTTTTGCCAAATATACTTTTATGTTGATTGAGTTACCTGCTTCTTTGGTTTTGTTGATATTTGTAAGCATCAATTTGAGTTTAAATCACAGTTTTAATAATACATAAATTATTTCATGGACAATAATTCTAACAAAGAAAATTTTTGTCTAATTTCAAACTTTAATGAACATTGTACTTCATGGCTTGACAAAACATAGAAATGAGATGAATGCTGATGAAACCACAGAGCTTCATTCAAACATAAATTATGTATCTTCATATAATCAATCAAATGTATCTTCATATATAATTTTAGGATAAAACATGCTGTATAATTACTTAATTTAATTAAGGTAAAGTTTACGGCTTGTATTTTTTTATGAGTTGTACCAAAGTTACATACCATTGTGTTCACCATACTGAAGTCTTTTTTCTCATGAAATAATACAAATGATTTTGCCCGTCACATTTTATAACAATTAACAAAAGATCAAAGTTCATGATTTCAAATTTTCATGTTGATGAAAGGTAAATAATTTCATGAAAAAATATGTACATTGTATTTGTGACTATTAAGGGAGTTATTAATGCTTAAAATGTTCAAAAGTAATGTCGCTATTTATATCATAATTTTTTTCTATATATTTCTAATGACTATCTAAAAATAGTATAAATTGCAACAAAAGTCTTAATTTTAAACGACTACATGTATTATGTAAATGAAAACATCTCAATATTTAAAACCTTTCCAAATCCACCGATTTCAGGAAAAACATATCTTAGAAATATGATTGTGTAATCTGATGTTTCTAAAACACTATTCAAAACCATATGATGCGGACTTGGCTTTTGTGGAAATTGATAAAATGCTTGTGTCCTATTATTTTTTCATTGAAACTACAAAACCCCCGGAAATAAAAAAAACCTGAAATCAATTATGACTTCATATAAATTTTGACGTCATGGCTGAAATAAAGGGTAGTTGGTGTTCGTCACAATGAAAGTGAGTGAGTTATCTCCCTGTAACTGCAAACCTTACTTTTAATTTAGTGTGAGGATGGAGAAGTGAGTACATATGGCAAGGAGTTCACACAGCCTGAGGAACAAGCAGGGGGTATGTAAGACAAATGTTTTGTTGTTTTATTATACCTCATTATAAGAATATATAACATGTAATCTGATTGGTCGAGACAGATATGTGACGGGGCGAATAAAACTTCAAGTCTCCCTGGGAATAAATATATCTCACTCCTTTAGAAAAACCTTATTGTTTTTAATTCCATTAGACATATAAAAAATCCTGAAGATGAGCATAAGAATGATGGAACTCTAAAGTCTGATGATCACTCCTAAGTCCCATGGTCTAGCTGGCCAAGCCCCCATGGTGCGACACACCTAAGTCCAGTCGTTATATTAAGACTCACAAAAACAGAAGTATTGTTTCCATTATACAAAAAAAAATTGGTCTGTAAGCATCACGCATGTACGCCCATTAGAGTATAACAAATTCAAATTGAATTGAAATTAAAGAGTAATTACTCAGCCAGAGTTGGGGTTAATTACTTTGAAAAGTAATTAATTACTTTCAAATACATTGACAATTTTATCAATTACTTGCAATTACAATTACATTGATTTTTTAAAATGTAATTAATTACTCTCAATTACTTTGATAAATGTAATTAATTACATTTCAAATACTTTAGTTTTATTTTTGTTTAAATGTTGAGAACATATACATATATTAACAGCATTAAGATATACAGAGCTTTATGTACGGTTATGTTTTTAAAGGTTGTATAGTTCAGTTCAGATCAGATTTCTTGAAAATTTCTAGAAAAATTTTCTTTAACATTAAATTCATTAAGTACCATTGAGTTCATTTTTGGTTATGAATAATATTTTCTCTATAGTGAATTAATTTTTATTCACATATTAAAACTATGTTTATTCAGAAAGTACAACTTTCGGCTGTACAGCATATCAGTATATAAATAATAATTGCTATAATTCACAAGAATGAGATATTTTGACTCCCTTAAGTCTAAAATCAATGGGGGTTCTTGGGTATCAGAGGAGTTCACACCTCCACAAAATTAGATCTTTACCTATTGCCCTGGGCAGTGTGTTATGCTGTATAAACATATGAAACATTCTGGGACATTTAATTATTGTATAAACAAAAGTCCATGCAAAACATGTATAAAATCTATTTATCAATATAAGACACCTTTTTTATATTTTAAACTTGGAAAAAAAGTAATTGAGATGTAATTGAAAAGTAATTGAAAATACACAATATTTTTGGAATGTATTTAAATACATTCAATTACTTGTAATTGAAGACAGACTCAATTACAAATTACTTTCAATTACTTTGAAAAATGTAATTAATTACACTCCATTACAAATACTTTTTTCAATTACCCCATCCCTGTACTCAGCTTATGATGTTAACTATTTCAATCAAACAGCCCCATACCACGGTTCTCTACATGTTTCCTGAATTAGATTGTCATTGACTAATTTAAAGCCCAGTTTAAAATTCTAACTGGTATTTGGACACCATATGCACTTCTTTGTGTTTGCAGTCCTGTACCGTAAACACTTTCCCATTACAATATTATGACGTGTATTCCGCCTTTAATTTACATTTTCCTGCACCTTCAAACAGAAAAAACTGCTCTGGACTTGGACTGTTATAGTTTCCCTTTTTCCCCTCACTTCATCAAAACGTATTTATCGAACGTCTTGACAGCCTGCTACTTTTGTCACCAACAAAAGTTTGCATCCCTATCAGCACCCCTAATTGGACTTTGTCCCAGACCATTAGGGATGAAATCTAATGCAACAAATAATGTATAATTATTTTTGCTTTGTAAAATATTCTGAATAAATAAAGTGTAAATTCTGTTAGCACAGTCTGTTGCATAGGAATAGAAAACACAGTCGGGACTTTGCCACTGCACAAGGCACTATCATGTTTTATCAAATTATGGTCATATTCCAAGTCTGACTGTATTTTTGGATGAACGCTCAATGTCTTAATATATTTAAAATTAGGCATTTGCAATTGATTTCAAGCAAACTTATACATGTAGTAAGTTACATTTTTATACAGTTATTCAGTTGATATAAACAACAGTGAAAGAGATTATAAAAATTATTTAAAAACCACCATCTGCAGCTGTGTGCAGATATGAGTTGTAGATCAATGTTGAATGAACTACGTATTATAAATAGATATTACACCAGTCATCATTATAGGTTGTTGTATCTGAATAATTTTAACAATATTAAGTAAAATGTGTAATCTTTCAAATTGTACAAAGGCTTGAGGGCTTATGTCATTCGATTAGAAATGAGTTGACATGATCTGATAAGTAAGCTAGGTCAAACTTAAAAAAGCTGCATGTTGATGAAGTCTTCTTATTGTATATACGTATATAAAAAGTGTGATACAGGTCTTGATAACTTGAACATCTATAGATTCGTTATTTTGCGCAAGTATTTAATTCAATGATCTCCCCATTTTGACTTCAATCACAAGCCTAAGTATATAATTTAAAAAATCACAGCTGTCAGAAAATTTTCAGATTTTAAAATATGTAAAAAAAAAAAGGGGGGGGGGGGAATATTCGATGAAAGGAAATTAAAATCTGTTTTTTGACTTACCTTTATAACAAAGCATCTTAGATGTCATCCTAAAGAGTCAGGGTTAGAGTAGATGACCTGCAAATTTAGATCAAGATTATTTCAATTTAAAGGGTAGAGGTTAAAATTTCATTAAGAATTTATTTATAATTCCCTTCCTACCTATCATATACATCATAGCTATAAAATGTATTAAAATAATTAAAAAAATTGATATACAAAAGTACTTGGGGAAAAGTACATATAAATATACTCTGTATAGCTAAATCTGAAAAATTGTTCAGTTACTCTAGAAATAATGTAAACATAGGAATATTTTGAATGTAAACATGATGGTAAAGACAACCCAACTTTCTTATCAGAACTAGGTTTTACATGTAATATTGTTTTATTAAAACAAGAAATGTTCAGCTACTTCTATCAGTCACGGTTTCAATTGTTCAATGCATTTTTTTTAAAGAACAGTTACTCATTATTCAATACAATCAATAAACATTCAAATATGTTCAATTTTATTCTCAAAGGAATTACTGTAAAATACTAAAGTACTGAATCTATACTCAGTCTGGTAGAATGCATGGATATCCTTATAGCATGCTTGTTTCGATATACATAGGAGGCCTGCATTATAAGGCCCAGGATGTGAGCCATTATACTGTACAGTGGGATATTGATTCTCCTGTATCAAGCCAACACAGCCTCATCAGAGCTGAATGAGTTTCAATCAGGAGTGTGATTATCTCACCTTGTGATGGGGGTCCCTTCCTGTCCATGTTCGGAAATCTCTGGGGGTCAGAAGAAGTCCCCTACATGTCCTTCTAAATGAATGTCCAGATTATGACTGCTGTCAGGGAGATTAAGGGGGATTATCCCCCTCCTAATCTGTCCACATTCCCTTGCAGTCGATCTTCAAGAGTTTAGCTGATCCTCAACGTGACAAAAATCAATATTTGCCTTGAAAGTTAACCTCCGTAGGCATCTTCTCTCCATGTACATTGACTGGTTTCAACTCTCCTTAATATATATCCTCCATTACTGGGGACTAGAGAGATTTTTAAATCTCCAAGTGGTGCAGAACTTTGGGTAGAACTGTTGGGGCATTTACATTGTAAAACATATTTAAAGGTCAATTCAGGCAGCGTGGAAGCTTATTGATCGAGTATTGATTAAATGGTATTGACACCGCGACACTGCCTACCTATATATCCCAAGCGCACGCTTCGACCTGCTAGCTATAGCCCTGTTATTATGGAGTGTGTGTGATTTTTTAGAGAGATTTAAGCCGTGGTTATGAGGAATTGACTTCTGATTGTGTATTTGTATTTTTTGTGTGTTTTTTTTTCATCATCAGAGACAGAAGTTAGTTCTGTGGAAGCTCTGGCAGATTCTGAAGACATTATCAACAGGTGAGATTTTTCACTCAATAATTAATATTTGTAATGTGCATGCCTTAGCACTTGAAGTAGCTATATGGATTAATGCTGCGTTACTCTGTTTATTTACCCCTTTACAGTATGTTTAATTCAGTTATTGATCCACTGTTTCTGCTGGGCCTTGACTTATCACAAAACATACTGCAGCACATCAAACCTACATTACACATACTATTAGATGACTCGAAGCAGGGTCTACAGTGAACAGATGATTCATGCATATTCATGATATCTGTGTAGCATTTGCATAATTATTTCACAGTAATTCACATTATGTTGAAATGCTTCACATTTATTTATTATACATGTATCTATTGAAGTAATATTTTGTGCTATTCTCTCAGCATCTCTATGATCAGCTGTTTTAACATTTATTATTGTATATTTACCACATGGTACAATAGTCTCAGAAATGATATTTTTTCAATCACTTCCTCATTTTCCTTTTTGTTGAGATGATTTTTTTAATGATTATAACAAATTTAAATTTTTGAAAATTATAAATGATATGTATCAGGATTAATCTTAACACTTTAATAAATATTTTTTTCAAATCATTTAAAGAAACCTAATTAATATAGACTGTCTGAAAACTAATCATCAAAGCTCATTATGTTGTCCCCCATTGCATGGTGTTTACCTGAACACAATTGAATGTTGTTTTCTGGGCTATTTCTGTACAGAGAAAAAGTTCTCTGTCAGACAGACAAGCTAATACCATTAAGCAGGAAATAAAACAGAGCTCAGCCTTAAATGCTTCAGGTTGTTGCATAATATCACAGTTTTCCTCTGAATATCTGTCTCTACTTGCATTGCATCTGTTCAGTAGAGTTCCTGTTTCTTGTAGCCTTTGGCTTGAATTCTGATATGTAATCTTGCACTTTTACTCAGTGTCTCTGTTGATAAATCTAGTGAGTCACAGCTGTTCGCTCAGCTTGACTCAACTCGCTGCTCACCAGGCATATTGCACCTTCCTGCATTACCTCGCTGGGACATGATTCACTTTGCATCCATTGAATTCTTAGCCACAGTTTGTAATATCTTGCAGGTTGTTTAGAAGTTATCTAAGGATGTTAATTTTTCTGCTTTGAGTAAGAATTATTTGCTGTACTTGAATCCACTTATACTCAGCAGACAGTTGTAATGCAATAAATCAGACAGTTGTAATACAGTTAATCTGACAGTTGTAATAATTCAGACAGTTGTAATACAGTTAATCAGGCAGTGGTAATGTAATAAATCAGGCAGTTGTAATGTAATAAATCAGGCAGTTGTAATATGGTAAATCAGACAATACAGTAAATCAGACAATACAGTAAATCAGATAATACAGTAAATCAGACAATACAGTAAATCAGACAATACAGTAAATCAGACAATACAGTAAATCAGATAATACAGTAAATCAAACTGTTTTAATACAGTTACTCAAACTTTTATTTTACAGTACTGTAGCTAGCAGCTCAAACAGTTGGAAATACATAACCACATTATCTGCAATTAATATTTCAACTTATATTTAAGTCATTATTCTTTCAATAACTAAGTTTGCCTCTGACATCACAATATGCAGCTGTGTGTGCTTCCTATTGGATGTTCTATCTCTCACTTTATATTATGTGCCTAATGTTGTATGTTCTATCAGTTATAATGCTGTGTGTGCTTCATGTTGTATGTTCTATCTCTCACTTATAATGCTGTATGTGCTTTCTGTTGTATGTTCTAACAGTTATAATGCTGTATGTGCTTCATGTTGTATGTTCTATCTCTCACTTATGATGCTGTATGTGCTTCATGTTGTATCTCTGACTATGCTGAATGTTAAGGCTTACACCTATGCCAATCTTGCTCCATGATTTATGTAATCTCACATCTATCTCAGTCTTAAATTGCTTTATGTTGTAATTTTATCTCACAGCTATCTCTATATCTTAACATATTGATAATATGTCATTAATCTAACACATCTTTATCTCACAATCATGATGTCATGTAATATTGTACCTATATCTGTCTTGCACCTTGTTGCTCATATTGTCACCTCACATCTATCTCAATCTCGATCATGTTGTTATGTAAATTTGCAATCATTATGGTACGTGTATATATATGTAATATTTTTATCTTGTCTCTATCTCTATTACCTAATAATCCTACAGCGCCTGGCTATTGATGCTTTCTGCATGCTGACAAAGTTATTATGTCATAGGCTCATAGCCCCTTTTGTAGCAGACTATTAATTGGTGGGTGAATCATTGTGTAATTAGTAAACAGGATTTCATTGAGATACAAGTTATTGGATTAGAAAATGACAAAAAAATAACTGGCTGGCAAACACAGGGGATGTGCTGGGATTAATTGGGCAGCCATTAGGAATCCAGTTGTATTGTTCTTGAAGCAAGGAGGAAAAGAATGTTATACAGCATGTTTATTGACAAATCATTTTGTGAAACAGATTTTTAAAGTAATGGGGTCACAAGGGGTTAAATTACTCCTGGCTTGAAAAGGCAGTTGTTGAGCATCTGTTAATAGTCAGAACGCTTCTATTGACAAATTACAATTGAGCACATTACGCATGAGAAAATGGAATTGGGGGAAAAGTAAAGGATTTGTGAATGAATAAATGTGCAGTTTCTCAGGGATATATTTAAAAACAAAAGTTTATCTAATTCTTTTTTCCAACTTGAAATTTAAAGACTGCACTGTAATATTTTTGCAGAAGCTTATTATGCATGTGTTGAATTTAGGGCAGTAACAGAATTTTTCAATAAAAAAATATGAATATTGCACAGCTAGTTCAAAATATTTACATACAGATAAACACGCTACAGACGACATATAAATGTTGTAATTAATGCCTCAAAACTGTGTGTGTTTATCTGTGTGTTGAAAATATGGAAAATGGAATTCAATACACTGAAAATCAGTCATGCTGAATGAGGTTATAATAGACCCCTTGGAAGGTTTTGAAAGGTGTCTGATTTTACACAAAAGATATGGAGCATAAATTACACAAAGCTACTTCTTAATGAACGAATAGTTAAAAGTTTTCTGAAAGAAAACTTGGTTTTATGACAGGAGAATTGTGCCGTTTGAAACCTAGTACCTTTACTGTAATTTTTAGCTGTAATTTTATGTTGTAAAGTTCAAAGTATTCAAAATTAAATATTTAGAAATCAGGCACAACAATAATTATGATGAAATATTAATGGTAGATGACTTCTGATATCTTCATATAAAGACTTGGGATGATTTGAATTATTATCACAATGTAAAACTAGGAAGAATTCAAACAGAAATTGAAAGCTAAAATTGATATTTTAATATTTACAATGATTTATGCATTTAGGCAAGCTAGTTAAATATATAAAATAGTAATTTAGTCTTGATTAACTGATGTTGTATATGTATTTAGATAATAGATTTTTTTTTACACTTCAGCCCCCCAGCGTCGTTAATGACCACACCCAAGTCATCGTCTCGTGTTCCCAAACACCCGGCCGCCCGAGTCCTAGAGGAAAACCTCGAGGAGAATGGGGGTGTAAAGAAGGGAGGTAACAAGGTAAGGAAAACAAGGGAATGAACTCTGTTACATCTATCTCTATTTTGTTGCATCAGCTGTTAAACATGTCATTGAAAAGTCAAGATTGGACATCTACATTTTTTAAACTAAACTATCAAACAACTTGCAAAAAATGCTATCATAATGCAAAACATATTAATATTTTTGTGTGTCTAGTATTTTTTTAATCTTCAGATTACAATTTAAAAACTCTCTCTCTCTCTCTCTCTCTCTCAAATGTGAACTTTTTGTGTTTCCTATGAAGAATGTGTGATAGTGATGTGCATGCATGTGAAGTGTGTGTAGTAGTGTTGTCTATGAAAACTAACATGGATGTGTACGACAGTGCTGTGTTCAAGATGCTAGACCTAGAGTGATATTGTAGTTTAAATTGTATAGTCTAAGAATAATAATCATTCAGGTGTATATGTTCATAATTATAGTTTTCTTTGTGTCTGAATATCATCACAAGGATCAAGAGATGTTTAACAATATGGATGTTATGAACATGCAATTACAAGCAAAACACTACTATACTTTAATTAACAATTCTATTTACTAGACTGGGTGTTGTGAATTTTAACATATTATTTAGTTTCTCTATCTTTTGGTTTACATTGATTCTCCCATCTTCCCAACCTTTTCTCATGTGCATGCATGTAGATCCATATAGATTCTCCATCACATTTTTCATTAACTTAAAAAAGTTAAAAAGAAATATCTATTAGTAACAGTCACCGTATTTGTTATTTTTTAAATAATATGCTTCTATTTCATTGACATTCTCATTGACATTCTCTGAAAACTGGCTTTTTAACTTTTTAATTAACAAAGTCTTATCTTAGACATCTTTTAATCAATAAGTCTTAATTCAGTTTAACAACTTCTAGATTAATACTTTCTTCTACCTAAAAAAAGACTTTGAATATTTGTTCTCTCAACAATAAAAAAATGAAACTCTATTCAGTATTTTTTAAATTTTTTTAATAAGTTTAACAGGTTTTTAAAAAAATACCTCTGATACATATAGCCGCCCTTTCTCTTTGTGATAACGAAGTGTTGTATATATCTTGTCGAGACTGTGTTGACATTTTTTGTACTGTTCAGCGCAACGGTGATGAAGCTGAAGAACTGCGATACTACGATGCTTACGATTATCCGCCAAGACAGGTATTCTAAGCAGACCAATACAATCTACGGAGGCTTGTATTGAATATATTTATATACCCCTTTCTTTTTTCTTTGTTCCTTAATTGTCTTTTATTTCTGTACTAACTCGCTAAGACTTTTGTCGCATCATGGAAGAGCATCGTGTAAGTGTCTTGCTGCATAATGCATAGCTATAACTTGAATTTAGGAAATACAATTTTTCTCTTTTAAACATAGTTAAGCAAGGATTGGTTTTTGTTAATGAATGAATTGCATGCTTTCTTTATCTTTTAAGAAAAAAAATCATTTTTTTTTTTTTATTAAACTCAAGCATGCATGTTAATGCATTGAGAATTTTCTATATCTTATCAATTTGCTTTTTAAAAATATCTTTGATATATTGTTCAATGAAAGATTTATCAATTACGGCCTAGCTGTGTATTCTAACACAGTGCATCATTATTAATTGATTAAAAAAGAAATAATGAACTTTACATGCAAATAAATGAATTTCTCTATGGCTAGATATAATTATTTTGAATGTTTCTCTGTAAACTTTTGGGTTGAATCACACCTGTTTGGGCTAACTTTTTAATACCTTTAAAACTTTTATACTTGTAAGTCCTGCAAACCTGTTTCCTCCAGCCTTCTAGTCACTATTATTGGCCGTGTGTTGGCCATGTTTATATATAGATAGTAGATCCACCAGTGAAAGTTTAGTGTCATTCTTAAATGGTTGAATCAAACCTATAATGAGCTCAGTTCATAAGTACTATATGACATTGTAATGATAATTATATTGTAGCTACAATATTTCATTTTTTACATTCTTTATACTAAGTAGTAAAAATTATGTAAAAGTGGAAGGAAGTTGAGCTGATAATATTTTTGTAAGATAGGGCACAGTCAAATTTTTATCTATACATGCTATTAAATTCACAGAAATTGTCAAAACCTGTAGTCACATTATAATAAAGTCATATACAAATCATATACGAGGGTTGTTCGGAAATTATTGAGACATTTACTCTTATTTCCTTGGGGAAAAAGATAAATACTTGAAATTCCACCAAAACGTACACCAGGATAGCGTTTATCAATGTAAAAAAAATATTGTCCATAGCATGATTAGATCATTCCTGGTAAGCTGACCAAATTGCCATCACCCAGTGACCCGGCGCAACCGCAAACTTACCGCAACGTCATTTTAACGCCTCTTGTTGATCCTATGTTTTAAACACCTAACAAACAAAGGGAATATCGAATTAATTCTTCATTCTCATCTTTTGTTTACATTTCAAGATGTCAAGATTCGCATATTACCTCCATTCTTGATTTTTGTGAAAAAAATTGGGTCATTTCTAACTGAAAGTCAAATTACTGTGAAATGTCTCCTACAGTGATTCTGTGTACATATTTTAGAACTGTTTACATCAGTTAGTGTAAAAAGTACTTGATATTTAGTCACTTTGTCTGAATTCTAGCTAAACAATTAGTGTAAAAAGACGATAAACTGAAGTTCTTTATCCCTTGCCATCGTATAATATTTGTTAAAGCAATTGGGTGGCATTAAAAGGTCTTTTTCCGAAAATCCATCAATTTGATGTATATTCGCTGCGCCGCCTTCACGTCAAATTTCTATATACTGTCGTTTTCAAATTCCTATTGCTTGGTTAATATATCTGTACCATATCCGTATTTCAACTCAAACACTCGTGAAACTTGATCAAAAGTTAGTCACAATAAATAGCAAAATGAACATATATAATCTGATTTCTTTTCATATAAGCTGAAAGTTTGGGGACACTTAGATAGACGATGTTTTAGTTTTCTTATTCTCCGAGTTTATGCTTGCGCCGGGTACCCCGACCACAGATTTGTTAATCTACCGTTGTAGACAAAATATTAAACATTTTCTAAATATTACTTTCTTTGATTATTTGCTAAGGTTTCTTCAATGTTCATGCCAATTTTCAGCATAATTCGTCACTTAGAAATGGAAATATCCGTGTTGTCTCAATAATTTCCGAACAACCCTCGTATATCACATTTCTTGATGATCTAGCTAAGAACAAATATGGCATGTTAGCTCAGACATGTATAACATTACATGTAAATATATATGTGTAGCATCTTCAGTATGTACCGGTATATATTAATTATACATGTATCAGAATACATTTGTATAAAGCTTTATCTTCATATTCTTGTAATCAAGAAATCACAGTTACATGTATTAATTGTCTATATAAGATACTAGAATACATGTACTTACTACCAAATATCTTCCATTACTGTTGCAATTATGTGTTTGAAAGCTAACTCAGCTATCAGTTGAATATAACAGTGTATCATTCACAATATAAATCTGTTGCAATGATTGTTCATATGATATTTAATACCCCGGTAGTTGAATGACAGCACATATACATGCTATATTGTGTAACACAGTATGATACATAGTACACATGTGTACTACATCTATTAAAAAACCCTAAAAGTTTGCATTAAAAAAGGATGAGGAATTTTTATAAGATTTCATTATTTTATAGTAAATACATCTGATTCATTTTATTTTATGGTTTATCTTTCTGGGGTATATAACACTTAGTCTTACCCAAACTGGTTGAAAAAAATTCAGTCATATAGCTTAATAAGCAAGTACTGATTTCAGATTTAAATGATAATCTCTTAAAGAAAACGATGCATGTTTTTACACAATTATGGTAATAAAAGTATGCCTACTCGGGCTACTATGTTTTCAAAAATCTGTGTATTTGCTTTACAACCTTCAAGAAACAAATACATTAGCCAGTCCTATTAGGTAAGGTAATAAAGGCTAATGAATGATTTTCGATACAAGGAACATACCTCAGTTTATGGAATGCAAATTTATATGGTGCCATATTTATTTTTGTTTTGTGACTGTGTAATTTGCTATAAGCTGAGTAAATGTGTGTTCCCTTGCTGCAAGGTAGAATACACAGGGGCCCATTTTAACATCTTTATTTATGGTTACATTGAAATTAATGTTAAAACGGGCTTGGCCCCTGTGGTAGAATATAGACAGTTCATGTACCAGTACAGTGCCTTATAACTTTTAGATTTAGTTGTCCATGTTTTTGTTTCATGTGGTTTGAATCCTATAGGCAGCATGTGTCAGGTGGGCTTGTAGTTAGTACTTCAGGATCCTGGTTCAAGTCTAGTAAAGTCAATTGTAACAGTTTCTTATTATTACATAATATGTACATATATTATTAATGTATTTAAGAATTTTGCCAATTAACATGATTAAGATATGAAAAAGAGAGAAATTCTGTGCAAGATAAAATTACAATGTACATGTACATGTATTGCATTTATTTAACAACTTGATTGTGAATGGAAACTTTTCCCTTAATACAAATACATGTGATACAAAAATGTCCATAAAGTGAAATAAAACATAAAGGAAATTCAATTGATTTATATACAGAAGTTAAATTAGATATACTTAATGAGATAATATTATGTACAGGTGTTAATTTACTAAAAAAAAAAGTAGACTAAGTGTATATAATGAAAAATGATGCACTACTTTGTTGTTGTCATGAGCATATGACCATATTCAAACTATTTTCCTGTATGTACCATTTACTTATTAACTTTGCATGTCTGAATTGCAGTATAATTAATCTATGAATTCAGTTTTGTTTGAGTATTCAGCAATTGAAATATTGGAATTATCTGTTATCTTTAAGTGATTGTTTTTATTTCTTAGGATGGAAAAGAAATGATGGAGGAAAGATCTCCAGTAGATAACAACATAGTCCACCTAGTCCAGGTATGTTATTTTAACTAAAGTAAGAACATAGTCAACATAGTCTATAGCTATGCTTTCATCATAACTAAAGTATAAACATAGTTCATCTTATTTAAGTCCATTAGTACATGTACAGTTATATTTCGATATCTCGAACACTGATATTTCGAATATGATTGATATGGCGAAGTGATTTGTAAGTCCCAACCACTTATTTTTTAAAGTATTTTTCCCTCAATATCTCGAATACTCTCGGATATCTAACTATTTAAACAGTCCCATCTAGTTCGAGATAACAAAGTTTGACTGTATTTATTGTCATTAAGATAACAGCATTGTCCATGTAGTCCAATTAGATGTATACATGTATTTATTGTCATCATTATGACAAGATAATTACTTAGTCCATCAATGTGCAGATACATATATTTATTGTCATCAAAATAACAGCTAAGTCCATCAAGTCCAATTATATATGTTTACTGCCATCATTATGACAAAATAATAGTCTCATGCATCTAGATCTGTTGTACAGTTACATGTATCTATTGTCATTAAAATAACAGTATAGTCCATCTAGTACAGTTACATGTATAAAATGAAATCAATTATTACATCATAAAAATCTAAAGGATAGTTAGTGTTACGTCATAATGAAATTAAAAACTTTAAGTTATCTCCCTGTAACTGCACAGCTTACCTTAATGACATATAACAAAGGAGTGATTATTCATCATTTAAGCATTTATAGAATATATTTCCTAGCTTACTTATTATTTAAAGGAATATCAAACAAATTTAATGTTAACATGAAGCTAATAACTACTACAAACCTTTAGTTCTAGTATATATAAATTGATACATATACTCTGGTTTCATCAATATTCGTTGAATACCAATTTTCGTGGATTTCGTTGTTTAGTTGATCCACGAAATTAAATGTTCATCAAAGTGCAATGTCTATTAACATTTTGAATGTATTGATAGGGTCATTGGCCACGAATTTTCCTATCCTTGAAACTGTGATTTTCACTTCATCTACGAAAATTGATACCCTTGAATATTAATGAAACCACAGTATGGTATATTTTTGTTGGTGCTAATCTATTATTATTATTATTTTATATAGATTGTTTTTGTCTTTTTAAAAAGTTCTAGAGCTATGATTGTTTTATTTTTATGCTTATAGAAAGTTGTTTTATATCTTTAAGTTCTAGAGCTATTCCTTTAATTTTTAATGCTTTTAGTTGTATTAAATGTAGCTGTATGGTACCTCTCTATTGTCACCTGTATGAATTACCTGTGTTAACCTGAGTTGTGTCTATACTCTAGGAACAGAACAGCAATAACAAGGTAGTTATGTATGTTGCTTACCTGAGCCAGGTAGTGTTACCTGTATCCCTCACCTGTAACTCTCTTTGTCTCATCTTCTATGATCCCTGTGCAAATGGGAGATTGAAAAAAAGAAACTTGCTTCTGTAATTTATATAATGTTTTTTTATATATTGCTGAAAATTCAACATTCAAAATGCTCTTTTAAAATTTTAATTGATAGATTTTATTATGAATTCTTCTAGACTGTTGTTCATTATGGTCAGCAGCAAATTTTTTTGTATGACTTTTGCACAGGTCTTCATAGCTAGCAAGGACAGTTTTCCTACCATACAGTACAACTTGATTATGGCAAATATTGATACTGTGACAATGAAGAATATTATGAAGAATTTTGAATTTATGATACTTATAAAGATATTTAAGAGATGAAAAGAGGAGGAAATCATTAATTTTTATAAACATTCCCAATTAATATCTGAAAGTATCTGTTTGTCGCAAATATATGTCCTAACTGAAATCACTGCAGCTAAGAATAAATGTATAAATTTAATGAGGCCTCACCTACAAAATTCTGTCAATTGAAAGTAAAAGAGAGTTTACTGTAGCAGATTGTAAAAGTATTGATAATGGCAAATAATGAAGTTCACTGTATGGTGATCTCATCCTTAGTGTGTCTAAAGAGCTACTTACAATTCCTACAGAACATGTATCTTTACTAAAAGAACCACTGGATAAAGATCTTTCACTCTCTAATGTCAGTCTAGAACTGTTAGCTAGTTCTCTAAGATGTGTTGAAAATTCTCATACTCACAACAAGAGTGATGCAAGGTCACCTGTTTTGTTGAACTTTGACCTGTATGGTGATTGGATGACTAATACCAGGTTGGAGCACTTGTATACCATGTTACAACACCCACCCTAATACAAGTACAAATAAAGACTGTCATGTAATTGTCATATTATATATGATTATGGGGAGTGTGGTTTTGTTTGAAATATAACATCTGTTCACAGATTAAAACCGTTTTTTGTCATAAGAAGTTAAAAAATCCGATTAATTTAAACTATAACTCTAAGAATGATATATTTTTTTTTCAAGAAGGTATAAATAGCATTACATGATAATATTAATTGAAATATCATTCCTGTTAAAATCATTTTAAAAATATTCAGATATTTCTTTAAAGAATTTTGATATAAACACATCAAACTAATCGGACAGATAATCTAATATCTCTCTCAGGCATGGTAGAATGAAAGCAATTGATGAAAGGTAATGCAATCATTTTCACTACAAAATATACCAAGTTGCTGATCTGTGAGTTATTTTAATAACAGGTGCTAAAATACTCCCAGTCTGATGTCAACAAGATAAAGCAGGAGCTAGAGCTAGATTTCCAGGCTCGTCTTCTCAACAAGGAGCGAGAATGGAGTCAGAAACTCGGGGCTCGAGACAAGGTCATCACAGAGCTCAATGAACAAAACAGGCTGTACAAGTCAACCAATGAGGACATGAGGTAAATTACTGTACAAGTCAACCAATGAGGACATGAGGTAAATTACTGTACAAGTCAACCAATGAGGACATGAGGTAAATTACTGTACAAGTCAACCAATGAGGACATGAGGTTAGTTACTGCTAAAAAAAATCCTCTAAGGAGGACATGAGGTAAGTAACTGTATAGATCCACCAATGAGGACATGAGATGAGGAGGACATGAGGTAAGTAACTGTTCAGAGCCACCAATGAGGACATGAGTTTATAATTGTGGTTTGTTCAAATTTTTTGTATTAAAGAATTAGGGTTACTTATTGCACAGTCCATCAATGAGGACATGTGTTGGGTGAGTAACTGTACAAATCCATCAATGAGGGCATAAGGTAAGTAACTGTACAATTTTTTCATTAATGAAAACTTGTTGTATATATAGAAGTGCACCAATGAGAATATGAGGTACTAGAAATTTACTACACAAATCAAGCAATGAGGACATATGATCAGTTATGAAAACAAAATACTAGTAGAGGTCAATAATGTTTAAAACATCAGTTGTATTCATGTTTTATTAATTCAGGACTAGAATTTAAATGAGGTCATTTTTTCTTTTTATTCCAGGGCAGTTGTTGCTGAGTTTGAGAAGACTATTGCCCAGTTACAAAGTGAGTCACCAAAATACATGTACTACTAAAATATGTGCATCTTCTGTTATCATTATCAAGTAAAAAAAAAGAAGGTTTTGGTAGAATGAAAAGGGGAGTGTTGATTGTTATCCGACTACAGCTTAAATTGACACTTTAGTGGCACAGACACCCGATATTAAAGATATTTCCTTTTATAGAAGATAATGCTTGGCACCTCTGTAGATTCCTTATTTATCGCGAGTACTCTATTCTGCGATCCCGTTATTTTGTAACAAAAAGCGAAAATATAAAATCGCGAACACAGAACTTTTATCCAAATCTCTTATAATTCTAAACTCTCAGAAAAAAAAAGCGAGATTTTAATATATGGGTGCTTCTTGCGATTTTACACGACATATAGCATATCCTCGCATTTCATAAGGAATCTACTGTATTATAGTTGCAGTAAGTTGCTGTACACGGAATTATCTTCCTATAAAAAGATGTATTTTTAACATCAGTTGACTGTTTGTAGTGGGTAGCTTTCTGTTTGTAATTGATTATAGTCTTTTAAATGAAGAAGAATTAGTGACTGCAGTTTGAATTAAAACTGATTCTTTCATCATTCTGTTCATTCTATCTGTGCGTAAAAGGAAATTTTGATTGACTTTTGAGATGGTCCGACTCTTGCAGTTTACAATTACTGTGGAGTGATTAAATTTCGTGGGGGCCAATTTTCGTGGATTGCTTCAATTTTACAGATTCGTGGGGACGTAATTTCAGGTATTCTCTTAAACCTACAAAGGATATATGACTTTATTACCATAATTTATTAATTCGTGGAGGATGATAATTCGTGGATGCGAGGTACCCACGAATTCCACGAAAATTGAGCCACCACGAAATCTAATGATTCCACAGTACATCTGTGATTCATATTAAAAGCCATAGACTTGTAGTATCAAATAAAGTGAAAATTGAAAATAAAAAAGTCAGCTACTTATATACACTTATGTTTTTTTTGTAGCGGAAAAAGAGAAGTCACATTCTGAATCACAACAGACATTTGAGGAGGTTGTAAAAGAACGGGATCAGGTAAAATGAGATGCATTACAATCTTCTTTTTAAAAATTGATTTGTAAAGAACTATTTATATGATTTGCGATTGGATATAAATTTTATTCAGTTGGTTGTGTCTTTCCTATCTCTGATGAATCATGGCGAGCTGTAAAAATAATATCCTATTTAATCACAAAAGATTAGAGTCTTGCATTAGCTTCTCTTTTTTTTTAACAATCGAAAAGAAATAAGGAAAAAGGAATCATTCTTTGAGTATTTTGAGGTGATAATTTTGGTCAGGGCGTGATTAAATCCTATAAAGCCCGAAGGGCTTTATGATAGATTTGATCACGCCCCGACCGAAATTATCACCTCATAATATTCAAAGAATGATTCCTTGCAACTTATATTTATATAATTTTAAGCTATCGTACGATTAGATATTTAAATATAAATTAGCAAACCCCGCTGGCACCTCAATTTGGCGTCATTTGTATTATGGGTTATATAGTACAAAATCTATACGTAGTGTTATCACAGGCAGAGACACTGGAAAATGTAAATATATCAATATAACATCTTTTTCTGTGATATGCAGATTTATCATTTTACAGTTTTTAAATATTTTGCTTAGTACATACCGGTACTAAGTTATTCTTTATTTTTATTTTTTTTTTTGCGTGTAGGCCATAGAAGATTTACAGGGAGTTGAAGCCTCGTTTTCAGATTTACACCGACGTTACGAGAAAACAAAAGGCGTTGTAGAAGGATTTAAAAAGGTAAAATTAGAAAAAACATTGCTAAGTATATGAATGATTACTAAATATTTAAAAAATCTAGGCTTGGATGCTAATGTCTAAGCAGTAAAAATATTTCAACTCTTTATATTAGTGAAAAGAATATGGGGTTCTTATGGTATGTTTTCATAAATTTTGTTGAAATCAATACGATGTGACTAATGCTATATCACATCCTTCCCATATCCCATTCCTTTACTATCTCTTACTTCCTTTACCATCTCCCCCAGCGGTCGATATGGAGGTGGGGGGGTTGAAACCCATAAAGAGGGAGCTATGTTTTTCCTTTGGGGAAGACATATAGTAAAACATGTTTATATCAAACATACTTATAATGCATTGATGCTTACAGCGAAGTGATTTTCATTTCACATCACCATATTTTATGTTGTGAATCTGACGGGCATAATGAATTATGCTTATAGCGAAGCAATTCGCCCGTCCCTGGCACTTCGTTTTAACGGTGTTTTACTGTATTTGAATTTGATTTTGTTCGTAGAATGAGGAAGTGCTTAAAAAATGCATCCAGGATTATCAAAGCAAGCTGAAAGTGGCAGAAGACAAACTACAGGACTTTATTCAAGAGGCGGAGGTCAAAATTGAAGAGTGAGTGACCATCAAAGTCAAAGGAGTTCAACAGGATCTATAAACTGTTGAGAGTTTTAAACTAAAGTCATCTAGCAATATGTACATATATTTATTGCATTTTGTATTTCATTGAAGAAGAAAGTCACTGAATATGAATGTTGTGTATTATTTAAGTACAGTAAGGCTAAAACGATGTGTTGTTTTTCTAGAGCTACAGAGGAAATGGAAAAGACCCGTAAATCTGCATCGTCAGACATCGCTCGTCTGGAGGCGGCCGTCAAAAAGTCAGACCTTCAGGTCCAAAGTCTACAGAAATCACTGGATCAAAAGGTAAATAAAAATGTGGTATGTTAGAAAACCAAGGGATACTAGCAGATGTATTTAATCTTATTATAATCCATTCGGATAGAAGTTGTTCCACTTAAGAGATGCTAGCAGCATGCAGCATGTTGCGTTATTTAATCTTGATAAAATATTTTAAATTTTTATTACCGTAATATTGATATGTTGATATGTATTGTCATTATTTATATATTGAATGACAGTATTACATGTAGTTAGTTGAATTTATATTTGAAAAAAATTATAAGTCTTTTCAGAAGAAAGGTAAATTAATATATGATTGTTTAAAGAGCATATTTTTAGTTGGTGTAAGTAGTGGTAGGAGATGTTTTTAGTTTGTATAAGTAAGGGAGGTTTCCATACAGTGTATTGTTTTGAACTGGAAAAATCATGCATGGTCTTATTTGGTCTGTTTATGAAATTTCAGATCAAAGAGAATGAGGAGTTGACCTCAATATGTGATGAACTAATAGCCAAAGTGGGAAGCTGAAACAGTATCATCACTATCTCATGACACATGTTGATGCCCCTAGGTCATTTCATTGGAGAAAGGAATATCCCTACCAAGTTTCATGTAAATTGGTTTAGAATTGGAGAAAGTAATGATGATAATTGCAAAATAGAAATATATAAGTATGGGTGAAGATATATATGTTGGAAAAACTGTTGTAGTTCATGAAAGAAATGTTTGAAAAATCATTGATGTACATGTAGTTATAAACCGCCCATGATTTTTACTCCAGCTTTTTAAAACACATTGATATTTAATGCTAACATAATTTTACCCTGTGAGTTTCTTGCCTTGAAGATTTTTTGAAATTGACTTGATGTATGATTGGTTTGAAAAGTTCTGCACTGCTTTTGAATACTATGCTAATTTAAACCTTAAAAATGCTTGCTGCTTTAGAACACTAAATGTACATGTAGTTTTAAAATAACATACTCATCTTTTATGGATACAATATCAGGTTAAATGTTTGATTTGTAAAGAAATATCTGCAGATACTGCATGGGTATATCTTGTGATATGGTTAAACCATTTTTTTGTTCTCGTTTACGATAGAATATATATAATATTTAAAATATGTTGAAAATATTTTTCTATGCGTTATCTGACTTTGTTGTCTTTTAATACCATGCAGATTTTATTTCCTGCGAAAATGATATTTCATTGATATGCACCTTAAATTGTTACATTGTTAATTTCTGATCAGTTGGTTTCAATGTTATATGTAATGAAAACAAGAATGTACATTAACAATTCTTTAAAGCTTACTTTGCTCATTAAATCTAAACCATATATGATGGATATTTTTCCAGTTAATGAAAGTTATTCGCCTTTATTATAAAAGAACCTCCGATAATTCAATGTACATGTAAATAAGAGTTAGGTGAATTTATTTACCAAGTGCTGAGCTCCAATAGTCATTGATTTAAAAAGATTAATCTTAATAGCAGGTCATGAATTATTTTCCAATAATTTATTCATTTAATTTCCTCATCAGCAAAAGAAGCTATTCAGAGTTATTCCCCCTAAATGATGTTTTTTTAATCACTTGAGCAGCTGTTGTATGTTTGAACAAACACATATGCTAATATATAGAAATTGATCTATAATAGAATTGTGAGGTTCCATTTAAAGGGAGACCTTACAGTTGTACATTTACTATATTTACATTTGAGCAGTTTTTGCAAAATTTTAAATCAAGTAAATGCTATACATGGAAACAGTGTACATATACAATAATACAAGAACCAACTAAACAAATATATGAATATTTCTTTAAAAATCTAATTCCTTTTAAATATTCAAAACAGGGCATGATAGTTACCTACGAAGAATGTTTTACGAAAATTTTGTGTCAGTCGGGTTTTGATATGAGGAAAGGAGGGAATTTTTTATTGAGTGATTTTTGATGTAAGCACAACTGCATTTTCGCTACAAGTTTTTGCATTGGGTTTTAGAGTGGGTGATGCTTTTTGATGATGATTGCAGCATCACAATGGTTTTAAGTTAGTAAGCATTAAAAAAAAATAACAGAAAGATTTGTGAAAGAAATAGCATGATTAAGCAATTCTATTTAATTTATTTCATTATTTGTTCTGTGACTGAGATCTAGGCAATATGCCCTGTAGTCTGGTCAATTTGTTTGCACCCAGAGGAAACAAAATCTCCGCAAAGACATTGGTTTGTCGATCGAGGCATAAAGTGTTGCACATCCATGACATCACTTTGCTGACATCATGATGTTCTGTTCAGTAGTACTTTCTCATTGTACTGTACATTCATTATAAGTAACTTTAGTTTCTTGTATTATATATGAATGTGAGAATTCTCCATTCAGCCTTGTTTTATTTAATACAACAGGATACAAATGTATGACATCAAATCATGTTTTGTTATCCTTCTTAGATTTCGAGACGTATTTCAAAATCATGAACTGTATTTTTGGATACATCTCCACATGAAAATAAATGTGTTTTGTTAAGTGCTCTTTGACCTGTTGCTTAAAAATATTATGGTCATGTGTCTATTTGTGGACTTTAGTCTAATATAAAACCAATATGCCAATTTTTATGTAAAATTTATTAGATAGTAATATTGAATTGTGACTTATTATTTCAATTAGATTTCAGATTTGATTTAAAAGTTGTTGATGATAGGGGATGAAGAATTGAGATGATGATGTGTCAGTGATGATGTCATGATAACTTAGTTATAAGTTCTGGTCATTTTGTTGCTATTTCACTTATGCATGTTATTTATACTGATTATGATTTTTAATAAATTTCAATGAGTAAAGAATTATTAATTTTCTTTAATCTGTTCTGACAGTGATCAAATATGACAGTCAGTGGTCTTTTGAAAAATATTTTCTTCTGCTTATTTATTGTAATTCTTTTTTGGGAGTTGATTTTAATCAACTCTCCTATGCAGTAAATTACTCTGACAAACCGAAAGTGAAACAGTGTTTGGACCAAAGCACAAATCATCGCCGCTGACAAGACTTAGTTCTTAAAAATAACTTATAAATTCGATATAATGTATGCTAAAGCATTGTTTTTCAAGGAAACTTATTTATAAATACTTTGAAAATAGTCAGATTTTAAATGGTACGAACAATTTAGATATGTTTTGTAGTCGTATGTATTCTTACGCCAGAGTTCAATATAGTCTCGTTCACCTCGACGCTCGGCTGTCTCCTTAAATCTCCGACAAGCAGAGACTCTCTCTTGCTTAATTGTTGGAGATTAACAGCGACAGCCGAGCGTTTGGTTGAACGAGACTAGAGTTCAATATTGCTTGGATCCATAAATTTTCCAGAAATATTTCTATCACTGATACATAGTTTTATTGAATTAATTCTATCTTTAAATAATACTTAACATGATTCATATGGGGTTTTATCAACATTCTTGTGTCAAAAAAGTCCAAAAATTCATATTATAGAAATGTGCATAATTCAAATACAGATTAGAAACTACCCGTACTTGTAATGCAAAATAACATATCATTGATTTTAAAATAAATAAACATCCATCAAAATTAACTCCCGTCAGTTCTTCGGTACTTTGATTAAAATTCTGGACTGTGTTTCTGTGACGAAATTTGTTTAACCTCAACTAGATTCTTCGAGACTGACAATTTTTGACTGACATCTCTTCTGGGAGAGATTCTTGGTCAAGAACTTTAATGAAATTTACTCCTTAATTAATATTTACATTTTCAACTGTCTTTGTCTGTGATAAAATATTAGGAATCGATTTTGAACCATAAAACCCAATAACTTCATCAAACATGAGTGACACAAAAAGGGGTGTCTTAAAACGTAACCGAAAAACGGTATTTGCTGCGCCGCGTATTAATACATAGCATGTGCTTCATAAAAAAAAATACTGGTTTTCAAATAATGTTGCATTAAAGTGTACACATTGGAAATAACATAAATACATGTATAAGTAATAAGGAATCATTCTTTGAATGTTATGAGGTGATAATTTCGGTCGGAGCGTGGTCAAATCTATCCAAATTTGACCACGCCCCGACCGAAATTATCACCTCATAATACTCAAAGAATGATTCCTTATTCCTTTAATACTAGTATTATAATAACAATACTATGAGGCAAATTAGGGATAGTTTCCCATAACATGTCAGCGGTCCTTTTTTACTGTAGGTCATTTCTATTATTGATGAAATTAGTTATTTTTTTTTAAGTTACAAATTGGATTCATAGTGTTATTACAGACAAAGACATTTGAAAATTTTATTATAATTGTCTTCTATAGTCACCTCGAACACACTTTCTGAAATCTATGTCATGTGACCCCCGTTGTACTTACGAAAAATTTAACATTATGAAAGGTTAACAAGCGAGTTCACACCAGGTCATCAGCATCTGCTTATTTAATAAATATTCCATATTCCTGGAATAAGGAATCATTCTTTGAGTATTATGAGGTGATAACTTCGGTCGGGGCATGGTCAAATCCAATAAAGCCCGAAGGAATTTATGATAGATTTGACCACGCTCCGACCGAAATTATCACCTCACGATATTCAAAGAATGATTCCTTATTACTTATATTTAAATCATTTCTAATTTTTACACTTAAAAAACCCCCCCATTTTAAAACCACTCTTTTTCATGTAGCACATGTTATGTAATTATACTACGCGGCGCAGTCAATGCCGTTCTTCGGTTTTGCTATAAAACACGCCCATTTTGAGTCGCTCATCTGCTCGGAAATTATTGGGTTATAGTCTTCAAAATTGATTCGTAATGTTATCATAGACAAAGACAGTTGAAAACGTTAATATGATGGGGATAATCAATTGGACTTATTCATATTTTCGATTTATTATTCTTTTAGTCTATTTATTAAAACCATGTACTAGTATACAACATCCTTTATTTCAGAAGCAAGTGTTTTACGTTATAATAGTTATAATGTACCTAAAAATAGTTATATATATTATTTTCATATAGAGCTGCACATTTTCATATCTATGACAGGCCGGGATATTTTTACCTATCAGTCACAAACAAAAGAATATGACTCTTAACGTTTTTAAATTTGCCTTTGCAAGGAGTGCTTAAAATTAGCAGGTATTTAATATGTTACAACACACTTCAATAAAAACAAAAACAAAATGCGTTAGATTTATGACCAAGTCAATGCACTTTGAATTTTGCATAGATCGATACCATCTTCGCTGTCCAAGGGTTTATAATCCACTTTGTTCCTTTACAAAAGCCAAGAGTTTATGATTCCGGCAGTCCGCTCTTCTACAAGAGCCAAACGTTTACTGTTAACTTTACTCCTCTACAAGGCAATTGCAAGCGAAGATGGGTCGATACTATCGAGAAAAAAATGTGCAGGGCTCGATTTAATTTCTTGAGACTTTCAAAAACGATAAACATGCAGTGAATCATTTTAACTTACTTTTTGAATATGTATATACATACATCACCTTAATTAAAAAAAACTTGCTTGATAAGGATCTCTCATTTGGTTCATATATTAATTAAAATGGTTATTCCAGAATTAAGAAAAATAATTAATTTTATCAACTTGAAGATGAATGTAATTGATATACATATTTGAAATGGCTTTAATTTCATACGCTAACGCTTAATGAACAAACTGATTAGAAAGAATATGCTCAGTGCATATTACCTTATACATTACAAATACCATGCATATACCTTTTGAAAAATATTGCTGTTAACATGGTTAAGAAAATGCATACCATAATGCTTTTGGGTGTTGATAAATATTTCAGTTAAACGCTGTAAATTTGACAACACCCTCTGTTTGCAGAAATACAAAAAAACATTTCCTTTTATTTTTTTCTTCTGGCTGTAAATTTAATAACCAATCGCTTAAAGGCAGATTTCTGATCACATTTAAACCCAAGGATAGCGTTCTAAAACGGGTTTTCTACATGTATGTAAAAGGACGTTACACAATTGAACCCACGTATGGGAATTTCTTCATATTATACCGTTGAATTCAGTCTAATGTTCCAAAATTTAATAATTAAGACTCGCAATTTATACAATTTCTTTGTCAGAAGGAGCATGATTCAACTTTATTTTGACTATTTTCCGCCACTGCCATCCCCCACCCCCATCTGGTTGGAGAATACCCTCTGCAAATTGTTACAAAATTATTAAAATATCAATGGTGTGGATTTTTAAAAATACAATAATATAATATATTAATCTTTATATTATGAATACAAATAGAACCTCAAAAGAAAACTTTACACTGCATAGAAAAAAGATCAGTATCTGTTTTAGGTCTTCCAATTTTTCGGGATATTATGCTACTCATGTGACTTTTGTACTTCCGGTACGCATGGTCGGCCGTAGTCAAAGGGGTTTGTCCGTTTGATAACCTTCAAACAGTCTTATACAACGGGGTTGAAGCAGGAGCTGTTCTAGTCCAGATCATGGCTCCAGAAGGTCTTTACGCAGCTTTCCGCAGGTTTTCTCACAGACTATTATCCATCAGTCACAAAGCGGAGACAGATAAATCGCAGATGTATACAAATCTCTCAGTAAGGTTGAGGGCGCATCCTCTGTATCGTGCATACATTGAGTACATCACCGAAAACTTCAAAACATTCACTGAGACTGTGAAAACCCAGTATAAAGGAGTGATTGCCCAGAGGATACGGCGGACAATCGAGTATGAGAATACGCATGGACACAAGTCGCTGATCAGATTCTTGCAGAGTTTACAGAATGCGTTTTTGAGGAGAAAGGGGATGGGACTCTCTGCTCTGTTTGCTGCCTCAATGTTCTCATGGAATGAAGAAATCATCACAGATCAGGAAATTTCAAGGTTTTCGAAGTCTTAGATGTTAATTTGTCGTCCCATTACCTACTGGGCCAATCTAAAAAGTAAAATTATCTTCAGAAAATTAACTTATAGGAGGGGGATTTGATAAATATCTGTTAAGCTGTAATGTTCTATGTTTTCATCTTTTGCAAAGGAGTGTTTTAAAATGCACAACCTTTTTCTATTTCAGTGCTATCGATGATATGTCTGAGATTCAGGCTATGGGCCGTCACCACCAGCTAGAGGGGGCCCATGCCACAGGATGTTTGAAAGACTGGGCACTTATCGTCAATGAACCATCACTGAAAATCTGGAGACGACCCCTTCCCAATTCTCATCTGTATGAATACAAAGGTAACGAGATGTACCTTTTCTTTTTACGCCAAATTTTCAAGTAACGTATATATTGGTCATCTGAGATGCACACACTTTCAATGCGAGTATGTGACCATGGTTAAGTTTCTTGACTTACCTTCAAATCATAGCATGTTAAAAACTTTACAGGTTTATGTACAGCTTAAAAAAAACTGAGAAAATTACAAAAAATATATTGATCATTGGTAGTTTCTATTGAAAAAGAATCTATTTATAATATTAATAAAGTTTTAAGAGACTAAAAGAGAGAGAATATTATAGATGATTTTTTTGTGGAGCAAAGTAAATTTAAAAGTAATATATATATATAGATCTATATTGTAGTTACAGAAACAATTTACATTTTCAAGTCTTTTATTTTAGTATATGGAAAGTATGATGATGTGTCCCCATCAGCCTTTTACCAAGTACAGGTAAAAACCTATCAATATTAATTAATAGAAACAACAAAATGTGTAGAGAAAAGGAGTATTGTTTGGATAATTATTATGGTTTCAATGGGTATTTAATTTTTTTTTTTCACGTGTATTATAAAGCTTGACTTGGAGTACAGGAAGAAATGGGACCATTATGTTGTGAAGCTGGACGTCATTGACAAAGACCCACAGTCTAAATCTGAGGTTGTACAGTGGATAACAAACTATCCAGTAAGTACTACGAAAACTATCTTTTAAAATTACAGTGGACAGGAATGGTTAATTTTGGTCATATTTTTGTACCCGTTAACCATGTAGGTAATTTAAATTGCACTTAAAATCTATAAAAGGAGATCTTAAATTATTGTGATTTTATCAATGTGTATTCCATGATGACCATGACATGTACATCTTGATGACTTATGACATTTTACAGGCTACTTGGTACAGTCGAGAGTTTTTGTACATCAGAAGATTCAAGGTACAATATTCAATGCACTGTAAAGTATTCAAATTACAAAATCAAAACACTTATCAAAACTCAAAATTATCTTTTACATTGACTTTTTTACAAAATTTTTGCTTTGTTATAAGGGTAGTTCAAATCTGTATTTGACAAAATATCGTAATCATGATAAACAAAATGATTTATTTTTAAAAATGAAAATGATTTATTTTTAAAAATGAAAATGAATAACTTTATAGGAATACACTGTACAATTCATTATGATTGTTGTTTTGAGTATTGTAGTACAAAGTATTGAAAATGTGTTTACTGTCACTCAGGTGGACAAAGAAAGAAATGTGATGGCGTACATGGCCCGGTCAGTGAACCACCCAGAGTGTCCCCGCAAGGACGACCTGGTTCGGGTGGACATCTACTGCTCCTACATGGTCATCAAACCCAAGACCACATTCTCAGAGGTACAACCGCTAGACCAGTGTACCAAGATATCTGTATCACTGTTGTCTTCCACAAATTTTTGTTTACTTTTAAAGATATATTTCAGAAATAACTATAAAAGATTTTTTTTTTAAATTTCAAAAGAATGTTGGAAAGGGAGGTTGGGGTTTTAAGGCATAAAAAGCCGTGGGGTAATTTCCTTAAATAAAAGTTAATGATTAATTTCATGACCATTAGGATTGTTAATGATATGTTGGCAGTTTAAGAAATATTGTATTGTTTCGTTTTCACAGAATGGCCTGGAGTATGTTATGACTTACCATGACGACCCCCAGCTCATGTACTCTGGTATTGCCTTCAGTTTTGCCACAAGAATAGGTTTGTACATTTGATTCTAGTAGGACACACCTTTATTACCAGTGTCAAAACAAAAAAATGTCCTGGTTTGTGACAGCACCCTCTCCTTTCCCTTATTTTGAGTTTCAAATCAGATGCAAGTTCATAAACTAAATTTAAATGGTTTTCAGGTTAAAATATTGCATAAAGAATACTGAGGAAATTTTTATATATGGTACATTCTTCTACAGGGAATAGCTTACATGCCCTCTTGCTTCCAGCTTTTCCATTAAACTTGGAAAAAAATCAAATTTACTATCTTGTCATTCAGATTTGCTATGGAATTTATTTTTAACTTTGGTTTGTGTTTACCATTTCTTGTGCTTACATACATAATGATGAGGATTTCTTTGATTTCAGGGGTTGATTTTGTGGACAAAATTCACAAAGCAGCCAAGGAACTACAGAAGAACTCGGGATATCAGTCAAATTATACTCCACCCAGTGAAGCCAGCTCTGGGAATTACATACCAAATTACCAGTAAACCATGGACATCTGTTAAAAGTCATTGATTTCTCAGTATAAACTTATAGTAACATATTTACATTTGGTGAATAATTTGATAAATTCCTCACAAATATTCATCATTTGAATGAAAGGAAAAAATGAAAAATACAGCCAGTTGTTGAATTTATAGAGTAAATCTCAGTTGCTCAGGGTTGAGTAGTAAAAGATATTTGATGAGAAAATGAGAAATGGATTGAAGAATGTTCATAATCATGTGGATGGTCATAAAGTCTAAGCAATCACATCACATTCAACATGAATATAATATCATAATGATAAGAAAAACCTCATAACTATGTACAATGTAACATCCATGGAATAATGTAGTAAAAGTGTGGCATCCATTAGCAGTACGGTCTTTGAGGAAATGATTTATCCTAATTCTTATTGTGTATTGGGGATGAAATCCTAGAAGTTGCAGTCTTTGGGTTTTGTGTTGGGAGATATATTGAAATACTTAATGCCCAAATTTTAAAAACATTTTAGTGTTGCTTGTTTGGGGTTTTTGTTTCCACAGGGGTTTAATGTACTAAATAATTGTTTTGAACTTGTATTAATAATTTACATGTCTGCATATATGTTATGTGTACACGACTATGTGTACATATATATGTATGTTTTATAAATGTACCATGTACATCCTCTATTGCAGCTCTATAACATTTTAATGTGTGTGCATTTTTGATATGTTAAAAAATAAATATGTTTTTGATAATCATTGTAAAAATCAATGTTAGGCTGTTTCATTTAAGATATATTATGGGTTACCAAGCATCCATTTTATAAACAACATGATCAGCTCTATTGACAAACAGATTTACTCCTCTTTTTTTTTTGCCTGGTGCAGGGACTGAAAAAGGGGGGGGGGGGTTGGAGGAAATAAAAGATAAAATTGATGCATCATTTGGAAGTTTAGAATTTCAATTTTAATATTGTTATTTTTATTGAGTTGTTAAATATAGGTTGATAGATTTTTTTCATATTAATAAATTAATTGATTTACTTGTTTCCTTATTGCCCCTTTTAATAATGGAACAGCCCTAGTCATTAATATTTTGCAGTTTTCATTATGTTTTGTCCAGTGTGTCAAGCATGTATTTACATTGATTTCAAGCATATATTTACATTGACAAATAAAAATAATCAACTGAAAATTTACGCTTTATTTTATCTTTTTGGCGCAGAGACTTGGTTATATAAAATGATGTGCTCGTAAATGTGACATCATTTATAGAGCTCATATTTTTGCAACTTGACCAACTTTTGCCTTCAATAATAGGCTCTGCTCTAAAAATCGTGTGTAGTGGGAATGAACCAGTTCATCACTGGTAAATCCAGAAATGTTGGTTTCAAGAAATACCAGTTTACAGTTAGTTATACCCCCGCAAACGAAGTTTAGGGGGGTATATTGGTTTCACCCTGTCCGTCTGTCTGTAGACACAATTTTGTCCCCCCTATAGAATTTTTTATTACTGCATGGAACAGTTTGAAAATTTGTACATATTTTGAACACCATCTGAAGATGTGCACCTGCAATTTTTTTTAAGATCAGACAAGATTTAATGATTTTATGACAGTTTCCTTATTCTATATATTGTACACTAATGTTGAAAAGTAAGGGAGGTAATCCTTACAGATTTTATTAATTAATTAATAGAAAACACTCTAAAATATATTTATATAAATACATCCAGATGGAGTTTTTTGTCTTTATGTCTTAATTAATAAAAAAAATTTATTTTTTATAAGTATTCTATCAACTGACAATGCAAAGTTTTTGTTTGTCAATGATAAATTCTTAGGAGCTAATAAGAACATCAAAGACAAGTGTGGCTGAATTCATTTGTCCCAAGGGAGCCATTATCTGAGCCATGGTTCAGATGGAGCATGTGTTTAGGGGAAATTGATAATCTGTAAAATGGGTGATGGTTTTGGGGCTATTTTAAAACTGTTTCATGTAAACCAAAGGGTCTATCATTATAAGGAAATAAATAATATAATTATTAATAAAAAAGTTAAACTATTTTTAGAGGTTGTTTAAATTTATTTGTCAAGTAAATTGATGAAGTGACCCTATTGGGCATTAATTTAAATGAAATTCAAAATTACTGATATGATTGTAGTGTTTTGGCAATTTTAAAATTGTTTGTAATATTAAATTTTCTTTTTTACATATTTTTACATAGTATGGTAATTATGGTAATGTTTTGGGAGTTTATTAAATTTAACAAGTTCATCAAAGAAAATCATAGTCCTATGGGATCAATTTTCTGATATGGAGTTCCATTGTGCCATAGGAGAAAGTGAGGAAAATTTGAAACAACTAATTGCATCTGTCAAGACTCTTATTAGAAAGATATTGAAATTTTTATCAACAGAAGAGCATTGCTTGGCTACCGGTATTTCTATTCACTGCAAAGGGAGGGGTTATTTTCATTTTGTTGGTTTTTCTTTAAATCAATTAAATAAAAAAAATATATCATCAAATACATACATTTGTAAATGTATTACTGTTATAGATATGTATTTACAGTGAAATTCTGACAATTTTGATTTTAATTTTTCTTTGTTAACTAATTTTTTTTTTTACAATTCTAGAAATTTTTTTTTGTATGTGTTCAAAACCTTTATTATTCAATTCAATTATTTGTCCCATTTGAAATTAGCCTAGCGGGGGTATTAGTCCCATTAGGACAGTTCTAGTTTTCATTGCAGAGTTTATTTACTGTGGAATCATTATTATATGTACTGTGGGTGTCAATGTTCATGGGTATAGCCAAAGTGTTCCTGGTTGGTTGGGACTTAATTTTATTCATTTGGTAGAAAACTTGGGATGATTTTAATAAAAAATGGTGTTAAACAAATGCTTGTATATGTTTATATATATACGTTCGCAAGTATGTAAATTTTTGGGCAAGGTTCGATCGCCAACAAACATTTGTCCCCCACGAACAAAATTAGTTATCCAGATCTGACCAAGGGTGTACGGGGATTTACGGAATACAACCCAGGGTTAATCCACATACACCCTTGATTGGACCTGGATAACGAAGTTATTTCCTATGTTATACAAATTTTAAAATTATATTGTTTTAACAGTGCTTTGCAAACTGAAATTCATCAATAATAATTGAAATTGTGCTGAAAATCATATATTCATACATGTATTTATTTAATAGAATATTAAGAAATGACAAATGAGTTATTCATTTACTTCATTGAACGTTGCATTATTATGCGATGTCGTATTTTATTTACACCCAGCTTCAGCAGGTGTAAGGAAATTTACACCTGGCTTGTTAACCAATCAGATCTCGCCTTATAAGCAACATGGGAAATGAAGTAATGATGACTCCACAGTATTCTACTATTACTTTTTATAAAAGTTTCAAGTGTACTTTCAAGTCAAACCAGGTTCAATACTTATTGATCAAATTTCACTGTCCTAATATTCAATACCTTCCGATGCCTCTGTGATATAATTGAAAACAAACAAGTTTCAACAATCATGTACAATCAATTTTATTTAACTGCCATTGAGCAACATCAATTTTTTAACATATATTTGATGTTAAATTAAAAAAAAACTTTCACTAAAAGTGACACCAGATCTTAACAAATAAACATATCATATATTCCTTTTCACAATTGAAATTAAATATTTGCATATCTTAATGTAAGAAGTGACATCAGTACTAACAAATAAACATGATCAGTAAACAGTTTCACACACAAACTCTTCCGTCAATCAACATCTTCAGGCACGATGGAGACTTTGAAAACTCCAGTGCTGCGTGCAATCTGTAATGTAATCTTTTCACCTGTCTCAATAGCCTTGAAATAGTCTGAGGTTGAGGTCACGACCTTACCGTTGATATGGGTAATGACATCAGTGGGTACTAGTCCAGCCCTGTTGAAGATACACAAAACGTCATGAACAGGCATTTACAGGGTACATAAACCATATGACAAACAAAGTTGTAAATATTTTCAGTCTCATGGAAGGGTCTTTAATTAATGATTAACAAAAGTTATATAATACATGTACCATTTATTTACAACTACAATGTACTTTGATTTCCATAATCTTAATTTACATGTACATGCAGCCATCAGAATAAAACACTGATTACTTTGTGACTATTTTATTGGTTCGTAAATTCTTTTGCAAAATGCAGCCCTGGAATTTCTGGGTACCATTTGCTTGAGATGCTGAATAGCAAATTTGTGGACTTTTTGTACAGTTGAATGAATTTAATAAATTTCATTATTAAATGATTGATTAATTTCTAGCTCTATGATTGGCTGCATGATATCCAAATGCAGCCATGGAATTTCTGGGTACCATTTGCTTGAGATGCTGAGGCATCAATATTTGTTGAATAGCAATTTTGTGGACTTTTTGTACAGTTGATTAACGAATTTCATTATTGAATGATTGATTAATTTCTAGCTCTATGATTGGCTGATATCCAACAATCTAGAAAAAGTAGAACGTTATAATCACCTGCACTTGATCAAGAATTAGGTCAATATAATAACTGGTTTAAAAATAGATTGTCCAATGAAATACATGTATCATGTTTCTCAATTTGTTTGGCTATGGCTTCAAACTAAAATCTTTGCTTGATAACACTCAATGAGATATGTCTGTATAAATTCGTAGCTGAATTTAAAACTAAAATAATTATTGCAGCTGTTTATTCGATCAATACAATGATTTAGCTATCCTCAAAGTACAATATTCAACTCGCCGGAATTGTACTTCTCGGGTAGCTAAATAATCGTATTGACCTCGAAAACAGCAAAAAATTGCGTAATATTTATTGATGTGTACCGGTAATATTTTGTATTGATAGGATCATTGAATGATCCTATCATTTTCACTAAATCCTTGAAAACTGATGCCCACAAATATTAATTATTAATAAACCATATTGTATGTCCTTTTAATTTGAAAAAAGAAAGAAAGCATTTTTAAATTAATGTTTGAATATAGAACCACTTACTGGTGGGCAGGTGAGCCAACATACACAGATCCAATAACAATGCCTTGTTCAACATTGGTTGGGAAATTGGGTGCCATTTTCTTCAGGTTCATTTGAAGGTCAGGGGTCAAGGACATGACACCAAGTCCTACATAATGCCTCTTGGGAGCTGGTTTAGGAAATTTGCCCTCAACTATATGTATAAAAAAAACCATGAAAAATTAACTTTACGCAGAATAATAAAAAAATCAGGCCCATAGGCCACATCGCTCACCTCAGCAACAGTAGTCATAACTCTTATCAGCTCAGCTTTAGGGAATCAAATACAAAATATTTAGTTAATTCAGTGGAGAAGACCTTGTATAAAGAGATTTTCAAGTTTTTCCACACATATTCTTATGATATTGAGCTCCTCTTGTTGTTTCAGTTTTTGAGAGGAAGATTTTTTTTAAAGATTTTCTCTATTTCTTCTTATGTAAAAGATTTAACCTCCATTTTTTGGCCCCACCTTCCCTCCTGGGATTATGATTAGAACAAACTTGAATCTACACTACCTGAAGATACATAAAAACATGTTTCAGTTTTCTTTAGCCAAATGGTTTTTGAGAAGAAGCTTTTTACATATTTTTTTCTCTATTTGTTCCTAATTTGTTCCTATGTAAATTTGAACCCTCCATTGTTGCCCACCACCCTGGGGATCATCAATCGAAAAGATGTTAATCTACACCACATGAAGATGCTTATTGAAACACAAGTTTCAGCTTTTCTGAAAAAATGGTTTTTGAGAAGAAAATTTTTAAAATTGCCAACAAATTTTTAATAATTCTAAATTATCTACCCTTGATAGAGTACCTGGCCCTTCATTTGAGCAATCTTGAATCCCCTTTACCCTTAGATGTTTTGTGCCAAGTTTGATTTAAACTGACCCATTTGAATTAAAAGATGAAGAAAATGTGGAAAATGTGAACAATGACGCTAACAACACAGACAGACAGAGGAGAACTTTCGATCATGTGAGCTAAAAACAAGAATTTTTGCTGAAAAATATAGATCAAAAATGTCTGTTGATTGACATTTTAATGCTCTTAGATTTCCAGTATGAAGCTCATTGGTAAAATAAACCTAGGGAATACACATTTCGGGGAAAGCATATCTCACTCATGCACTTACCTCTTTTGGCCCTGTTCAGAAAGTCCACTGCTAAATCTGCTGGAAGGGCAAATGAAATTCCTGAGGTCAAGGTCATTGTGTTGATTCCAATGGCTTCACCATCCTGTTTGAGAAAGGTGACTTGTTTGTTTAAAATTATTAAACATTTGTTATATATCACGTACACCTACAGGAATGTAAATTAAACATGCTTTTTTCATGTATTCAGGATACATACAATATAATTATATATGTATGTATGTGTATACTTACATCCAGAGATAAACTCTGATGATTGAAGCAAAACACAATGGTACAGTGTGTTCATAACTGAATATCAATACAAAAAATTAAATATAAAATGATTCTTTTATATCAAAACAAAGATCATGAAGTATATTTTTGTGTATCAACCATGAATTTCCATGTAATATATGACATTGTGTATTATTTCCATAAATATACTGTATATCTATAGCAATTTAAAGAAACAAAAAGTCACTGATTTGATTGCTGTACTGATTAAGATGGATTAAAAGGCTTAATTTCTTATTTATAGTCAGGTACTGTGGTTTCATCAATATTCGTTGAATACCAATTTTCGTGGATTTCGTTGTCTAGTTGATCCACGAAATTAAATGTTCATTGAAGTGCAATTTTTATTAACATTTTGTATTGATAGGGTCATTGACCACGAATTTACGTATCCTTGAAACTGTGATTTTCACTTTATCTACGAAAATTGATGCCCTTGAAAATTAATGAAACCACAGTATATAATGGAAACTTGGGATCTGCATGTGCATTTAACACACTTTTCTTTCCAGGATTGACAAGGGTGAAAAAGTATTAGGCAAGTAAAGACATGAATTTCGGAGTAACATGTCTTATTAAGAGTGTTTTGTAATCATTGACAAATATTTACAATTTGTGTGTTTAAAAAATCAAATGTACCATACGGTAGGTTTATATGTTCGAAACAGTTTGGGACATACTAGTATACAAATGCAAATCTATGCTTGTTGCTTGCTCCTAACATGTTTTATGGTAGTTTAGCAAACAATCACAATTTTTTTGCATGCTGTAAATAATGTGCTTTTGTTTTTAAAATGTTTTTAAAAATGAAATTTACATTATCCCCCGTTGATGATAAAATACATGTAGCTAGCAGCAAACTTACTAGATTGATTAGAGGACCACCTGAATTTCCAACCTACAAAATAACACAAAAATCACATTACGATAAATCATATAATGGATTCTAATACAAAATAAATTAAATTGAATTCAATCCAAATTAAATACAGTGTAACAGAAAACATTGTAAAATATTTAAACAATTTTATACCATTTGTGTGTTTTTCTGACAATATTTAAAGGTAAAATTTACATTAATACAGTAAAACACCATAATACCAAACTCTCTTATACATGTAATGAATTGATGCTTACAGCAAAGTGATTTTCATTCCTCGTGACTTGTTCTAAACTTTACCAATATAACAAATTATGCTAATAAGGAAGAAAAGACAAGACATCTGGGTTATACCTTTTTTTCAAACAAATAATGAGTAGGAACTTTTGCTTGCTGTCGCATCATATTTTGTATTAAGAAGTATGAAATATATCATTTTGAGAACTGCTGAACAAAACGCTGTGATAGTTCTATAATAATGAAGTACATGACTGTATATGTAGCCCTGCCACCCCCCCCCCCCCCCCCCCAATATTACATACAGGCATATTTGCAGCTTACATTGATGATAGCATCATGTTGTATCATGGGTGGACTCTTGGTGAGGTTCCCCATTGTCTCCCGACCTGGGTTACTGACAATGCCAGCGGTGACCGTCTTCTGGAGGTTGAAGGGGCTCCCCAGTGCTACCACCCACTCCCCTGGGCGTACCTCAGAACTCTTACCAAGGGGGAGAGTTGGCAGGTTGTTCTGGAAAAAAAATCTTACATCATTATTTACATTTTACAGTAATATACATAGTCTATAGACAATTTGTGAGTGCATGAATTATGAGCCAGATTGGGCCAAGGGGAGAGAAAATAAGCTCCAGACAAGTGATCTCTGATAAATAGATGGATGGAAAGACAGAAAGATGGATGGATAGACTGATCACTACAGGGCACCCACAGAGCGGCCGGGGCCCTAATAACTATACAATAAGTCATACAAAATAATGTTTTTCTGCAATGATTGCTACCTTCATAATCCAACAAAGCATATTTATTTGTTTATATACTTACCGCCAATACGTCTTTCTTTTAAGAAAAAAATTAATTGTTTGCCGTTGTATAAATATTTAATGTCTATTTTCTTGCACTTTGCAATTGTTTTAATAGTCAGAAATCATTTTACTGCACATACAGTAGTACTTTATATGACATATGGGTGCACTAATGGGTGCACATGTGCTTGATTTAGCTTAACTTGGTATACACCAGTGTACACTGATGTAAACATTTAGTATTGTATATCAAAAGCACTTATAAATAGTGTAGTGTACATGGAATGGGTAGTTAAGAAAAAAAAAATGGCGGAAAAGGATGCTGTTTTAACCGAGAATCTGACATTCTACTACAATCCGAGGTTTTTTCTGATATAAATGCAATAAAATAAACATATTTCAAATTCAAGGGCTTTCATACAAAAGACAATTTGTATGCAACTTTTAATCTGTTATATTACGGTACTTAAACCATTTACATGTATCAAGTTTCTGATCATAACATTCGTCCGCCATATTGGTTTTACTGCTACAGTCCCTGAAACGCTCTACTTTTCCACTTGAACAGTGAGAGCATGCTGAGTGAATGGGGAGTGCAAACTCAACAGAATTTGGTGAGCGCTTATGAATGGTGAATGGTGAGCGAGCGCTGAGCGCAAAGTGAACGGTGAAAGATATGTGAACACAAGATGAACAATTTATTCCGAGAGCCCCGAGAGTTATTCTTACATTGTGTTTTATCGGTACTCAGGAAAAAATAACAAATAATTAAACTACGCGTATGTATTGTTATCAGCCTAAATCTAATATCATCTGACTGAACGATAAGTAGATGCCAAACCAACGGTGAGTGCAATGTGAACGCTTTGTGAGAACCTGGTTAAACATGGTGAGCGTTTCGTGAATGATTAGTGCGAACGGGGCGGAGAGCGCATGCACAGAAAATGCATTGTGAGCGCCCAGTGAACGCACAGAAAAATCGGAAAGTAGAATGTTTCAGGGACTGTAAACCTAACAACTCATGCCCCTGACTCACTGTAAAAAAATGTACATCCAGTGTACACCTAAACGCTACAACACTGCACTTAATTTACAAAGGTGTACACAGTGTAACATCTTTTTGGAAAAATCAAGTTGTACCCCCTTACAATTTACCTTTGCTTTCACACTAACTGGTTTCCATTTATCAAGCCACAATGTGGTAGTGCTTCATATCTTCAGTGCTTTTATGACTATTAAAGGTATTCACAATTAGTATGTTTTGTTTCAATTGGTTTTTTTTATACATATTAAATTTTAGATATCGTAATCAATTTTGGAAAAAAGGTGCCTTTTTCACGTTGGGAATGGGGCCAAATATCAGTTCTAATTAAAGAGAATTGAGAGCCCTGGTTGCTAAAGGTTTCGATGTCCAATTAATAAATGGGGTGTGTATAGATTTCAGTCCTTTCAGTTTCAACAGAGCTATGAGTTGCATTCAATTTTCTTAAGAATTAATACAGGGAATCATACTTGGTGAATATAAATATATGACATATATGATATTAATGAATCATAATTTACAGTTACATACTGTAATAATATCTAGGCATTATGTCACAGATTACCGGTATATTGATTACACTAATTCATTAATCACTACTACCAGACCTTCATTGATATATATAGCACACATACCTACCCTCTGTACTTTGACTGTGGCCAGATCACACACTTGGTCTACTGCCTGCACCACGCCCTGGACCTTCTCCCCATCATTCAGGCACACCTGCACTCGGGAAGCACCTGCTACTACATGGGCATTGGTCAGGATCAAACCATCCGAGCGCACGATAAATCCTGATCCACTAGCCCTTTGTTTGAGTCTACAATCATATACAGCCAATACATGTACACTGTATAATTTTGGTGGGTTTCTTTTTTTCAACCCAATAACTTAACCTTTTTAAAATTGACCAACTTTACAACATATAGATATAGAACCATTTGAACAAGACCTTGGACTTTTGGTTGGATGTAGCTATCTATTTCTTGTGCTAAAACAAGTTAAAAATGATGCTGTTTCAAGTGAAATATGCACTAATTGCTAGTCTTAGCTCAAAAGCCAGACAAATCTTGTTGAATTCAAAGAGCCATGGCGAAGTGGCCAGCAATGAAATAGACAGGCCTACATCACATTGCTGTTTGACCCAACTACCCAAAGTCCAAGCTCTTGTTAAAATGGTTCTAATGGCTTGGCCTGCATGATATACTTTACTTAATTAATATGTCTTAATTAATATGAAATGCTGCACACTAGAAGAGATTTACATGAAGAAATTTACACAATACATTTTCAGGCCATATGCCAACTGAAAGCATCTTTTGGTGTATTAGAACCATTTTAACAAGACCTTGGACTTTCAGTAAGATCTAATCTTTTTCTTGCAACAAAACAAGTTGGAAATGACGCTAGTTTTAAGTGAATTATTAATATACATATATGATTGCTATACTCTGTCTCGAGTTTTTGCTTCCACCCATTTTTGCTTGATATTTGATAATATAAATACCTTTGTGCTCAAACTTACGTTTATCCACTAATATAAAAAAAATGTCCAGATTATCTGTTTTGAAACACCCCCTCTACCGCATTAGGTTTCAATACACATCCCAAAATAAAAAGTCTTCGGGGATTTTGCATTGCATTGGCCATTAATAAGGCCGGATGATAACATTGAAAAATTGCACGAGGTATCCCGAGTACTTCCGAATGGAGAAAAGATGTAAACATTTCCCATTATAAATCTCCATAAGAAATTTGTTTTTGTTCCTGTGAACTTTTATGGGTGAAAAATGATAATTGTTCAATGAAGATATCTTGGATATATTCCCTTTCATCGATTTCAAGTGTATTTCTTTCACTGCAGGTATGTGTACATGTATATTTTTATTAAAGTGATGGAAGCAATATAACTTGGGACAGACTATAGTTACTATAGCTGTCTTATAATTTAGCTCAAAAGCCAGACAATGAAATCTTGTTGATTTCAAAGATCCATGTATGCATGGCTGAGTGGCAGAGCAATGAAACAGACATGCATGCCTACATCACATGCTTCAGAGTCTGTATACACCTCATTATGCTTGCTATACATGTATGTATTAAAATCTAAAATTTGAGAAAACCATGACCGAATTACAATTATGATCATATATTATATATGGATCAAATTACCCATATCTTTCATTTCCTTTGACAACTTCTAAAAAGACCACAGCTGGCTGGGCTTGTTCCACAATGTCCGCAATGAAATTAAACCGTGCTCTCATTCCTGGGCCTTGAGCACACTCTGCTCTCAGATTCAATGCATTTCCAAGTCTTAGTCCAAGATCATTCCAAAAGTAAGCGTCAATATTCGCACTTGTGTAACGTTTTTTCTGAATAAAATAAAGCACACAACTTGACAGAATTGATGCAGACAGAAATTGAAAATATGGACGTCTATTTTGGAAGTTGGCTTGAAGTTTATTTAGTAAGCCTAAGTCTGCTTTTTGAGAAAGAAAACTATTTGTGTTTTTCACGACAGTTCCTCTGGAATCGATAACACATCTTCTACGAATAAAATTTCCCACAAATAAGGTTTTCCCTCGAAGTGATGTCATTTTGCTTGCACAGGTTGCAACGTTGCATCATAGTCAAGCGTCCAACAGCTGCTTTTACGGACGACATCTTATTCCGGAAGAAGTGGCTAAAACCCGTAAAATGATCCAAAAAAAAAAATCAAATTGACTTTTTGAAATAATATTTTTTCATAAAGATGGGTGCGTATACACTATTTTTGAATATCTAGTATATCATGAAAATCCTTCATAAAATTCACCACTCAAAACACTTTATATATTATTTTATCATGGCTTGTATAGTCGATGTTGAAGCATCCGGAAACATTTTGAAATCTATTTAGCGATTACTATTTCCGATATATATTTACGCCCAAAAGATGTTTTATTGAAGCCGTTGTAATATGATTTATAACATGCAAGACTAGAGAAAATCATCTGCCATGCTTCTCAATTTTTGTGACAGCCGGTTATATCCGAAAATAGTTTGTGATAAAGTGTCCGTAGATGGACATGAAGTGGAGAATCTAATCTCCGGAAACTTCTCAAAGCGACAGAAGGGATTTCTTGGAGAATCCTTCATTAAACCACCCGTGTTGGTTACCCTTTCATTTCCATGCAACATTGAGATAAAACGAATCATTATTAACCCGTGTGTTGGGGCTCAAAAGTCATCAGGAATTGAGATATACAGTCGGAGCAATCAAGTGAGATCTGGTCCATTGTGGAAGGACGTTTCTGTAAACCCCCCAAAAGAGAAAAATGATTATGAATTTATTGTTAGTGCCGTGTTTTCACCAATTGGGAAAGTTCAACTTTCAAACCCAGGCTCAGTATGTTTTGAGAACCAACTCTTTCAGTCTCAGACAGGAAAAGAATTGCAGCCAGTTTCAGAGACCTCGTATGAAAACTGTGTGTATTTAAAAGGAAGAAATTCAAGAAACTTGAATTATGTGAGTGACCTTAACATAAGGATTATGAAAACTGCCTCAGGCAGGTCGGTTGCCATTAAGAGTATTGAAGTTTGGGGGCAGCCCTCACGCTCAGTGCCACAGTCAGTGAGACAAAAATTAGGCCAGTTGTTTACCAGCATCCCGAATCAGGTCACCTATGTGGAAAAATTTCAACCACAAGAAGTGGAAAAATTTCAACCACAAGAAGAAAATTCACCAAAAAAATCTTGTATTCCTACAGGTAGTCAGACTGTGCATTTAGAAAATGGGGTGGAGGTTCCGGATGATTTTATTGATGTTGTCACTTGTGAAATAATGACTGTTCCTATGTTATTACCTTGTGGTAAAAATGTGGATCAGTTAACATTGGAGCGACATAATTCAGTGGAGGCTTCATGGGGACGAATACCCAGTGACCCTTTTACAGGAGTTCCCTATGATGACAAGAACAAGCCACTGCCAAATGTCCCTCTGAAAGTTCGTATTGACAAATTTGTACTTGAAAACAGTGTGAAATTACAGCATATTCCAAAAACTCTTGGCAGTAGTGCTGGAAGTTGTTCAAAGTATGAAAGACAGAGGAAAAATACTAGTAGACTCATAGAATGTGAAAAACCCTCAGAAAATGTAAACAATTGTGAACAACATAATGAATCCGATAAAACAACAACAACTCAGGGCAGAAAAAGGAGAAAAATGTTTACTGGGTCTGAGAATACTACATATGTGAGATGTGGAGAGCTTGATGGTAAGGATTCTAGCACAAGATCTGATGTTATTGTAAGTGATAATTCCAAAAGAGCTGATATAGATCCTCCAAGGAGTAAAGAAAAAAAAATAAAACTTGATTTTCAGTCTTCATCTGTGAAATCAAAGACTCATGAGGAGAAATTAAAGGAGAGTATTGATTCTGCCTTTAGTGATATCTTAAGTCAGTTACCGTCCTTCACAAAAAGTAATTCCAATGCTAGTTCCTCGTCACCTGTCATTCAAACTCATGTCAAATGTTGCAGCTGTTGGGAACAAATGGAATCTTTATATAGGGCACCGTGTGGACACCTATTTTGTAGGGCATGTGTACTAAAAGACAGCAAGCAGGGTTTGGGGGTGTTTGATAAAGAATGCAAGAAGACTTGGAAGTCAAATCAGATATCCAAAGTTCACTGAATTAACACTTTCAAATTGAATGGAAATGTGTATGTTAAGTGTGAATAAATATATATCCTTGCATTTTGTAACATGTCTCGTATTGAGGGCTTTTCAACTTTCGGTTAAAAAGACCTATTGTTTTTGTTCTGTTTTATTATTATTATTCTTCTCGACAAAGTTTCGTCGGCGATGTTTTGAAAACAGTAGGAAAAAAAAAAAAATCTAATGTTTAATTATTGTAGCAATCTTTTAGTTCTCCAGTATGTCCCTTTTGGACCTCTGGTTTATATACTTCGGGTTAACACATGCAAAATACAAAAAAAATTCAAAGGACCCTTGTATCTTTTTTATTTTTTGATTATAAACTAAGAAATTTTGGAATTAGATACTTCATGCTATGATATACAAAATTGTAAGCAACAACTTTTTCTTATCTCTTACTGTTTTCGAGATATTAATATTAGGCTTCAAACTTTGAAAAAAGGGGGATGAAAAAAAGTAGAAATTAAAATAAACGACGATTTTTTTAAAATGAGGCATTGGGAATGTTGAAATTGTCCTAATCATCATATATTTTAAGTTTCATTTAAAACTATTGAGGAGTTCCGGTTTTATAAGTAGATAAAAATTGTCTATGGGAGTTTTAATGTAAAACTAAATTCACATGTGTCACATTTTCTCAGAGAGTGTTTAAGTAAATATTTTATTAATATATTTCATATTTATATTACATGTATGGGACCTAATGCGCAGACTGGAAAAGGGTCTGAAAACGATATTCCGGAAAATAAGGGATCTTGAGGGGTCAATATTCAAAACAGCCCTTTAGCTGTAACTTTTTTATTTTTCATCAGATTTTAAAAATCTTTTTGGTTTATAGGTCAAAGTGGAGAGTACCATTTAAAATTTATGGTATGAGGGGCCACTTTGTGACTCCTTATAGGGATTTTAAGAGCCTAAAAATCACTACTTTTGTACTTTTGTAAAATTTTAAAATCTATTTACCGTTTTATCCCACTTTGCTTAAAAACAATGTATAGAGATAAATACTCTTAACATACCAAGTCTTGGGTCCGAGAAGTAAGTGTTTATTTTTATAGAATTTATTGAAAATATTCTTTACGAAGTTAAAAGTATATCTACTTATAGAGTTTGATCTTGAGTTATCTTTCGTTTAACATTGCATTACTTACAAATTCTTATTAAGGAAATGCTTATACATGTTATACTAAGGCTTGAAGAATTTGGAAAAAAAAACTTAGACATGATATTTCCTGACATTTAATAAGGGGATGTCAAAAAGCCCCTACTTTTTGTTGAAGACAAAAAAAGTTCTAGTTGGTTCAGCTTGTACATGGGACCTATTCCCATAGAATGGTATGTTTATGCCTAGAATATCATAACGTATAAAATGCATTAATTATTATAATTATGAAAATGATTTTATTTCTTTGACTCAAATGTAAATGGATATAAAGGAGATACTATGTAAAGCGTAGTGCGTAGTTTACTTGTAGAAGTTATCTCCCTTTATAAATTTAAATAACTTCAATTTATTGATTGTACATCAGTAAGTGAATACCTAAAGCTTATGTGTTTTATGCCGTTTATTTTTATTTGTTATATTGTTATTAAAGGGTCAATTCTATTCTACTGTATATAAATAAAGGCCCGTTTAACGAACCCCATCAGGAGTGTTGATTCTTATTTATACATCACCGTATAATCATGTTACAATTTTTAATTAGTATATTTATAGCTCATATTCATTTGATTTACAATTAAATAATATATTATGCAATATATTAAATAATATAGCTTGCAAGAAAAGCTTTGATGTAACATAAAATCATGTGGATTGTGGTCATTAAAATTTTTTAATTTAATGAAAACAATGCTGATATTACTATCAAGTGGATGTGTTCACTAGGGAATTATATCTATTTCCTCTTTGAAGCTGTCTTGCCATGGTATTACGTGCAGTTGAATAACTATTTATTTTACCTTAACATTAAATTTAAAGGTGTAACACCCATGAAGTTCATGAATCTTCTATAAAATAGAAGGACTAAGTTATGAATTTCTACCTGTCTAGAACGGCAAGGGTTCAGAATAGACGTCGCTATTGTACGGCTACTATTCGTACATCACGCTTTATCAAATACATTTTAGAAGTAAATACTATATTTAAATGCACAAAGATTTTCAAATCGGAATTGAAATAGGTGGATATTTCAATGCACGAAATTTTTCAATTTACGCTGATTTTTTACGATTTTACAGCATCTGTGACATTACTTTTTGAACAACCCTCGTAAATACCATTGTTAATGTTTGAATCATAAAAAATGACCACGATCGACATATGCATCGCATTTTTTTCGTATTGATATATAAGGGCCACAATGCGTACTTGTTTTTTAACAAAGAATATTCATGATATTGTTTAGAAATGTTGACACTCTATTTGGTACATCCAGTTCTTACTAAATGTTTAATTAGTTTTTAAAAAGTGTGCGTCTTTCAAAGTTCATCATTGTCAATAATTTTTGTAAAGGGGTACTCATTTTTAAGAGGTGATAACAGAAAAAGTAGCGTGTAGAAAATGATACATTTACATGTATAAATGATTTATGCTTTGTATTGTTAGAAAGCAAATCTATTCTTCAAAACTAAACTTCTCTGATTGAGCAAATTTAGTGGCGAGTACAGAACTACCTTTAAAAGATTCATTGTAGTTGAAAAATTGGAATCAAGATATCCTAAAAAAAGAAGAAGAAAGTTATTGTTTTTAAACAACAAAGATCATACAAAGGACTTGTAACGTAAAGGGTTCTCAAATCTAAGACAATGCTTACATGTAAGTAAGACGTGTTCATTCTTAGACTTAAGTCCATAACTAGAGGAGTGCTCAGCTGGGATAATTCATCAAAAACTTAGGCGGCCGGTAGAGGTGACTTATTTTAAGTTTATCTTAAGTTTTGTTTACACACGAAATAACTATGATGATGTCAGACTCAAATTCCATATAAGACGATTTCTCAATTTTTAATTTGTAATTTACAATAATTTAGTTACTTTTATATACTTCTTTATGATCAAATTATAAATATGTAAGAAGGAAACATTAGGGTCTCCACTGCCTTCATTTGTATCTTTGCCATCTTAAACTGTGTCTCCACCGTCTTCATCTGTCTCTCATCCGTCTTCGTTGGTGTTGCCACCATCTTCATTTGTATCCCCACCGTCTTCAGTTGTGTCTTTACCATCTTCATTTGTGTCTCCACCGTCGTCATTTGTGTCTCCGCCATCTTCATTTGTGCCTCCACCGTCTTCATTTGTGTCTCCGCCATCTTCATTTCCATCTCCACCATCTTCATTTGTGTCTCCATCTTCATTTATATCTCCACCATCTTCATTTGTGTCTTCACCATCTTCATTTGTGTCTCCGCCATCTTCATTTGTGTCTCCACCGTCTTCATTTGTGTCTCCACCATCTTCATTTGTGTCCCCACCATCTTCATTTCCATCTCCGTCTTCATTTGTGTCTCCAACGTCTTCATTTGTGTCTCCGTCGTCTTCATGTGTGTCTCCGCCATCTTCATTTGTGTCTCCGCCATCTTCATTTGTGTCTCCGCCATCTTCATTTGTGTCTCCACCATCTTCATTTGTGTCTCCGCCACCTTCATTTTCATCTCTGTCCTCATTTGTATCTCCGCCGTCTTCATTTGTGTCTCCACCATCTTCGTTTGTGTCTCCACCGTCTTCATTTGTATCTCCACCATCTTCATTTGTGTCTCCACCATCTTCATTTGTATCTCCACTGTCTTCATTTGTGTCTCCGCCATCTTCATTTGTGTCTCCACCGTCTTCATTTGTATCTCCACCATCTTCATTTGTGTCTCCGCCATTTTCATTTGTGTCTCCACCATCTTCATTTGTGTCTCCACCGTCTTCATTTGTATCTCCTCCATCTTCATTTCCATCTCCGTCCTCATTTGTGTCTCCACCGTCTTCATTTGTATCTCCTCCATCTTCATTTGTGTCTCCACCATCTTCATTTGTATCTCCTCCATCTTCTTTTGTTTCTCCATCATCTTCATTTGTGTCTCCACCATCTTCATTTGTGTCCCCACCATCTTCATTTCGATCTCCGTCTTCATTTGTGTCTCCACCATCTTCATTTGTGTTTCCACCATCTTCATTTGTGTCTCCACTCTCTTCATTTGTGTCTCCGCCATCTTCATTTGTATCTCCACCATCTTCTTTTGTGTCTTCACCATCTTCATTTGTGTCTCCGCCATCTTCATTTGTGTCTCCACCGTCTTCATTCTTGTCTCCACCATCTTCATTTGTGTCTCCAACGTCTTCATTTCCATCTCCGTCTTCATTTGTGTCTCCGCCGTCTTCATTTGTGTCTCCACCGTCTTCATTCTTGTCTCCACCATCTTCATTTGTGTCCCCACCATCTTCATTTCCATCTCCGTCTTCATTTGTGTCTCCGCCGTCTTCGTTTGTGTCTCCGCCATCTTCATTTGTGTCTCCGCCATCTTCATTTGTATCTCCGCCATCTTCATTCTTGTCTCCAGCATCTTCATTTGTGTCCCCACCATCTTCATTCGTACCTCCGCCATCTTCATTTGTGTCCCCACCATCTTCATTTTCATCTCCGTCTTCATTTGTGTCTCCACCATCTTCATTTGTGTTTCCGCCATCTTCATTTGTGTCTCCACCATCTTCTTTTGTGTCTTCACCATCTTCATTTGTGTCTCCGCCATCTTCATTTGTGTCTCCACCGTCTTCATTCTTGTCTCCACCATCTTCATTTGTGTCCCCACCGTCTTCATTTCCATTTTTGTCTTCATTTGTGTCTCCGCCGTCTTCATTTGTGTCTCCGCCGTCTTCGTTTGTGTCTCCACCATCTTCATTTGTGTCTCCACCATCTTCATTTGTGTCTCCACCATCTTCATTTGTGTCCCAATCATCTTCATTTTCATCTCCGTCCTCATTTGTGTCTCCGCCGTCTTCATTTGTGTCACCGCCGTCTTCGTTTGTGTCTCCGCCATCTTCATTTGTGTCTCCACCATCTTCATTTGTGTCTCCACCATCTTCATTTGTGTCCCCACCATCTTCATTTTCATCTTCGTCCTCATTTGTGTCTCCACCATCTTCATTTGTGTCTCCACCATCTTCATTTGTGTTTCCACCATCTTCATTTGTGTCTCCACTGTCTTCATTTGTGTCTCCGCCTTCTTCATTTGTATCTCCATCATCTTCTTTTGTGTCTTCACCATCTTCATTTGTGTCTCCGCCATCTTCATTTGTGTCTCCACCGTCTTCATTCTTGTCTCCACCATCTTCATTTGTGTCTCCAACGTCTTCATTTCCATCTCCGTCTTCATTTGTGTCTCCGCCGTCTTCATTTGTGTCTCCACCGTCTTCATTCTTGTCTCCACCATCTTCATTTGTGTCCCCACCATCTTCATTTTCATCTCCGTCTTCATTTGTGTCTCCGCCGTCTTCGTTTGTGTCTCCGCCATCTTCATTTGTGTCTCCGCCATCTTCATTTGTATCTCCGCCATCTTCATTTGTCTCTCCAGCATCTTCATTTGTGTCCCCACCATCTTCATTCGTACCTCCGCCATCTTCATTTGTGTCCCCACCATCTTCATTTCCATCTCCGTCTTCATTTGTGTCTCCACCATCTTCATTTGTGTTTCCGCCATCTTCATTTGTGTCTCCACCATCTTCTTTTGTGTCTTCACCATCTTCATTTGTGTCTCCGCCATCTTCATTTGTGTCTCCACCGTCTTCATTCTTGTCTCCACCATCTTCATTTGTGTCCCCACCGTCTTCATTTCCATCTCCGTCTTCATTTGTGTCTCCGCCGTCTTCGTTTGTGTCTCCGCCATCTTCATTTGTGTCTCCACCATCTTCATTCTTGTCTCCATCATCTTCATTTGTGTCCCCACCGTCTTCATTTCCATCTTTGTCTTCATTTGTATCTCCGCCGTCTTCATTTGTGTCTCCGCCGTCTTCGTTTGTGTCTCCACCATCTTCATTTGTGTCTCCACCATCTTCATTTGTGTCTCCACCATCTTCATTTGTGTCCCCATCATCTTCATTTTCATCTCCGTCCTCATTTGTGTCTCCGCCGTCTTCATTTGTGTCTTCATCATCTTCATTCTTGTCTACACCATCTTCATTTGTGTCTCCACCATCTTCATTTGTGTCCCCACCATCTTCATTTTCATCTTCGTCCTCATTTGTGTCTCCGCCGTCTTCATTTGTGTCTCCGCCATCTTCATTTGTGTCTCCGCCATCTTCATTTGTATCTCCACCATCTTCATTTGTCTCTCCAGCATCTTCATTTGTGTCCCCACCATCTTCATTCGTACCTCCGCCGTCTTCATTTGTGTCCCCACCATCTTCATTTCCATCTCCGTCTTCATTTGTGTCTCCACCGTCTTCATTTCCATCTCCGTCTTCATTTGTGTCTCCGCCGTCTTCATTTGTGTCCCCACCATCTTCATTTGTGTCCCCACCATCTTCATTTGTGTCTCCATCGTCTTCATTTGTGTCTCCACCATCTTCATTTGTGTCTCCACTATCTTCATTTGTGTCTTCACCATCTTCTTTTGTGTCTCCGCCATCTTCATTTGTGTCCCCGCCTTCTTCATTTGTGTCTCCACCATCTTCATTTGTGTCTCCACTATCTTCATTTGTGTCTTCACCATCTTCTTTTGTGTCTCCGCCATCTTCATTTGTGTCCCCGCCTTCTTCATTTGTGTCTCCACCATCTTCATTTGTGTCTTCACCGTCTTCATTGATGTCTCCGCCATCTTCATTTGTGTCTCCACCATCTTCATTTCCATCTCCATCTTCATTGGTATTGCCACCATCTTCATTTGTATCTCCACCATCTTCATTCGTGTCTTCACCATCTTCATTTGTGTCTCCGCCGTCTTCATTTCCATCTCTGTCTTCATTTGTGTCATCACCATCTTCATTTGTGTCCCCACCATCTTCATTTCCCTCTCCGTCTTCATTTGTGTCTCCGCCGTCTTCGTTTGTGTCTTCTCCATCCTCATTTGTGTCTCCACCGTCTTCATTTGTGTCTCCGCCATCTTCATTTGTATCTCCACCATCTTCTTTTGTGTCTTCACTATCTTCATTTGTGTCTCCGCCATCTTCATTTGTGTCTTCACCGTCTTCATTCTTGTCTCCACCATCTTCATTTGTGTCCCCACCGTCTTCATTTCCATCTCTGTCTTCATTTGTGTCTCCGCCGTCTTCTTTTGTGTCTCCGCCATCTTCATTTGTGTCTCCACCATCTTCATTTGTGTCTCCACCATCTTCATTTGTGTCCCCACCATCTTCATTTGTGTCCCCACCATCTTTATTTTCATCTCCGTCCTCATTTGTGTCTCCGCCGTCTTCATTTGTGTCTCCACCGTCTTCATTCTTGTCTCCACCATCTTCATTTTTGTCCCCACCGTTTTCATTTCCATCTCCGTCTTCATTTGTGTCTCCGCTGTCTTCGTTTGTGTCTCCGCCATCTTCATTTGTGTCTCCACCATCTTCATTTGTGTCTCCACCATCTTTATTTGTGTCTCCACCATCTTCATTTGTGTCCCCACCATCTTCATTTGTGTCCCCACCATCTTCATTTTCATCTCCGTCCTGATTTGTGTCTCCGCCGTCTTCATTTGTGTCTCCGCCACCTTCATTTGTGTCTCCGCCATCTTCATTTGTGTCTTCACCATCTTCTTTTGTGTCTCCGCCATCTTCATTTGTGTCCCCGCCTTCTTCATTTGTGTCTCCACCATCTTCATTTGTGTCTCCACTATCTTCATTTGTGTCTTCACCATCTTCTTTTGTGTCTCCGCCATCTTCATTTGTGTCCCCGCCTTCTTCATTTGTGTCTCCACCATCTTCATTTGTGTCTTCACCGTCTTCATTGATGTCTCCGCCATCTTCATTTGTGTCTCCACCATCTTCATTTCCATCTCCATCTTCATTGGTATTGCCACCATCTTCATTTGTATCTCCACCATCTTCATTCGTGTCTTCACCATCTTCATTTGTGTCTCCGCCGTCTTCATTTCCATCTCTGTCTTCATTTGTGTCATCACCATCTTCATTTGTGTCCCCACCATCTTCATTTCCCTCTCCGTCTTCATTTGTGTCTCCGCCGTCTTCGTTTGTGTCTTCTCCATCCTCATTTGTGTCTCCACCGTCTTCATTTGTGTCTCCGCCATCTTCATTTGTATCTCCACCATCTTCTTTTGTGTCTTCACTATCTTCATTTGTGTCTCCGCCATCTTCATTTGTGTCTTCACCGTCTTCATTCTTGTCTCCACCATCTTCATTTGTGTCCCCACCGTCTTCATTTCCATCTCTGTCTTCATTTGTGTCTCCGCCGTCTTCTTTTGTGTCTCCGCCATCTTCATTTGTGTCTCCACCATCTTCATTTGTGTCTCCACCATCTTCATTTGTGTCCCCACCATCTTCATTTGTGTCCCCACCATCTTTATTTTCATCTCCGTCCTCATTTGTGTCTCCGCCGTCTTCATTTGTGTCTCCACCGTCTTCATTCTTGTCTCCACCATCTTCATTTTTGTCCCCACCGTTTTCATTTCCATCTCCGTCTTCATTTGTGTCTCCGCTGTCTTCGTTTGTGTCTCCGCCATCTTCATTTGTGTCTCCACCATCTTCATTTGTGTCTCCACCATCTTTATTTGTGTCTCCACCATCTTCATTTGTGTCCCCACCATCTTCATTTGTGTCCCCACCATCTTCATTTTCATCTCCGTCCTGATTTGTGTCTCCGCCGTCTTCATTTGTGTCTCCGCCACCTTCATTTGTGTCTCCGCCATCTTCATTTGTATCTCCTCCATCTTCATTTGTTTCTCCAGCATCTTCATTTGTGTCCCCACCATCTTCATTTGTGTCCCCACCATCTTCATTTTCATCTCCGTCCTGATTTGTGTCTCCGCCGTCTTCATTTGTGTCTCCGCCACCTTCATTTGTGTCTCCGCCATCTTCATTTGTATCTCCTCCATCTTCATTTGTGTCTCCACCGTCTTCATTTGTGTCCCCACCATGTTCATTTTCATCTCCGTCTTCATTTGTGTCTCCACCGTCTTCATTTGTGTCTCCGCCATCTTCATTTGTGTCCCCACCATCTTCATTTGTGTCTCCACCGTCTTCATTTGTGTCTCCACCATCTTCATTTGTGTCCCCACCATCTTCATTTGTGTCCCCACCATCTTCATTTTCATCTCCGTTCTCATTTGTGTCTCCGCCGTCTTCATTTGTGTCCCCACCATCTTCATTTTCATCTCCGTCCTCATTTGTGTCTCCGCCGTCTTCATTTGTGTCTCCACCGTCTTCATTCTTGTCTCCACCATCTTCATTTGTGTCCCCATCGTTTTCATTTCCATCTCCGTCTTCATTTGTGTCTCCGCCGTCTTCGTTTGTGTCTCCGTCATCTTCATTTGTGTCTCCACCATCTTCATTTGTGTCTCCACCATCTTCATTTGTGTCTCCACCATCTTCATTTGTGTCCCCACCATCTTCATTTGTGTCCCCACCATCTTCATTTTCATCTCCGTCCTCATTTGTGTCTCCGCCGTCTTCATTTGTGTCTCCGCCACCTTCACTTGTGTCTCCTCCATCTTCATTTGTATCTCCTCCATCTTCATTTGTTTCTCCGCCATCTTCATTTGTGTCCCCACCATCTTCATTTGTACCTCCGCCATCTTCATTTGTGTCTCCACCGTCTTCATTTGTGTCCCCATCATCTTCATTTTCATCTCCGTCTTCATTTGTGTCTCCACCGTCTTCATTTGTGTCTCCGCCATCTTCATTTGTGTCTCCACCATCTTCATTTGTGTCCCCACCATCTTCATTTGTGTCCCCACCATCTTCATTTGTGTCCCCACCATCTTCATTTGTGTCTCCACCGTCTTCATTTGTGTCCCCACCATCTTCATTTTCATCTCCGTTCTCATTTGTGTCTCCGCCGTCTTCATTTGTGTCTCCACTATCTTCATTTGTGTCTTCACCGTCTTCATTGGTGTCTCCGCCATCTTCATTTGTGTCTCCACCATCTTCATTTCCATCTCCATCTTCATTGGTATTGCCACCATCTTCATTTGTATCTCCACCATCTTCATTCGTGTCTTCACCATCTTCATTTGTGTCTCCGCCATCTTCATTTGTGTCTCCACCGTCTTCATTTGTGTCTCCACCATCTTCATTTGTGTCCCCACCATCTTCATTTCCCTCTCCGTCTTCATTTGTGTCTCCGCCGTCTTCGTTTGTTTCTCCGCCATCTTCATTTGTGTCTCCACCATCTTCATTTGTGTCTCCACCATCTTCATTTGTGTCCCCACCATCTTCATTTCCATCTCCGTCCTCATTTGTCTCTCCACCCTCCTGATCCATATCACCGCAAATTCGATATCTATTACATGTACAGCACTGTGGCAATTTGATTTTTACGAGTCTAAATCCACAGTTTTGGCAGTATATCCAAACGTCGAATTCACGGAAGTTATCTTGTAGACATTTGCTTCTTTTGTCTTCTGAGATATAGCAACCACTAGTTAAAGAACAATAATGGCAATATGATTATTACACAGATTCTAAATAACAACTTGGTAGTTTGGTTATTTATAATGCAAATCTTTAAGACGAAGCAAATGCTTTATATCCATCCATTAAATTGCTTCTCCCTTTTTTACTAACATCCTCACAGTTATTTTAAAAAAGTTATTCATTTTTAAAGCGCGTCTTTCTATTTTTTCAACAAAGATATATCCTTAATTAAATTGGTTTTTCGTTGCAAATTTCTAATTCATATTACAGCCCACAGAAATGTTCAAATCTTCTTACTAGGATATTATTGTGTTAACCTTTTTATTATAACTATTTCCTGCTTTGCTAAATTAAATTGAATAAAAGCCAAAATCTACATATCTTTCCTATTGATTCATACCAAAAATCAAAGAAGTTAAAGTAGTGAGAAATGGTTTGTATACACTGTAGAATAGATCAAGATAGCAATATTTTAAAAAGTACACTCACGTTTGTTCTGCACACTTGGCGTAACTGATACATTGTAGTTCTGGCTTGACAATATAACACCGTGATCCATAAACCTCGACTTTTGTAGGAAACGTAATCTCTGAGGGACAAATATTTTCGATTCCAATAGGAGTGTAGTAACTAAAAAAAACCCACAAAATTGGCAACATATTTTTTTTCATATAATATTCCTTGACCTCAATAATTAATAAAACTTTACTAAATGCCTTTTAATTTCAACTTGGTGACGCTCGATGGCTCATAACTCGATGCTCTTGAATTTTAAATTTTAAATCATGGTTCTGACATGATATATCGATCTCTTAGTCTAAACAATCCCAAGTTCAAATGAAGTTCGAGTTATCAGATGTCACCGAGTATTTCAATTTCACAAATGGTGTTTAGAAGATGTAATTTTTTAATGTAGTGAGTTTTTTGGTTGTCGATAAGAAACTATATTGATATTCTGTTTTCATATATTACGTCATATACAAGATATTTACTTTTTTTGCTATCCCAATCACCAAAATTTGCATCTTGCGATTGCCTACCTTGTGTCACAATAAACGCCTTTCTTTTTTATTGCAGCCTCCACAGCTGGATTCTTTCTCAAAAGGTAATCTAATTTAATCCTGAAATTAATTATTTTTGATATTTAGAATATACAATGTTCTTGATTGCAATCATGAAGATAAAAAAATCCGAAAAGGCAAGTAGAGGATATGATCAGAAAATGCAATATTTGAAAATCAACCATATTATTAAAGCTATCGCACACTTTGAAAAAATAAATATACCTTCTCGATGGTTAAGAGAGAAAACCTGCCCTCTTGAAGGTTAATAACTACTAGTATCTTATATCTGGTTAATTTTGCGATGATTTTTCGCGATCGTTTTTAGATCGCAGAATATACACGCAGAAATTTTATTCGGTTTTGTTTGATATATGAAAACTTTTGAAAGATGACGGACAAAAATAAAAAAGTTACACATTTTACAAATTTTGGCAAATTTTGTGACATCATAAAAAAAACCTACATACGGTATTGTCTCTTTAAATATTCTTTAAATATTCTTACGTAAGGTTTATTTCTAAACACTTATTTTCAGGAAAGTTTTTTTTTGTAACTTGAATCTCTTTTAAAATGATAAAAGAGTGTAACGTATGAAATATCTGTTATTGTTCTTAAACTAATAAACAATGTTTTTTTTTAAATTAATAACGATGGAAATTGAATATAGGGATAAAATTTACGCACTCTTCAAGTTGAAGAATTTAGTCCCACGGGTCTTGTCTTAAATGTTCACTGCAATTATTTCTCAATTTAACATAATTTATGTATTATGTAATTATTCTATTTTATTCAATGATTTTTATCTACATCTATTAAGTATTTTCTCTATTTTTTTGGGCAAGAAATCAGAATTTGTTTAAACTGCTAGTGACCGAATCACAAACTTACCCTTATATATTATAGTGTGATATTGAGTTGCACAAACGTTCAGCTGTTAAAAACTTAAAACATAATTTTCAACAACGTTCGGAACTTTACCCGCTCCAAGTACCTTAACTAAAAAGGTAGATCTGTACATTTTAGATAAAGCTTTCTGTTATCTTGTAGATTTTTATTTTGCATGAATTACTTCATGATCAATCGAAACAAATGCAAACATTGAAAAAACGAAATGCACAGCCCAATGTCAGCCTCTCAGATAGTTGAAGTAACTTAAAACATGGTATACGTATGAAAGAATATTTGCTCTTCCAAGTTAATGGACTGTTACTCTTTGTATTAGAACGATTTATGAGAAATTGAAAAAAAGCGTAAATATTGGACTGTGGTTTTTGAAACTGGCTATGAAGTTCGCGATCATTGCAAACGCTGATGGGACAAAAGCAAGTGTATGTTGAAACAAAGAACAACTCACTTTACGCTAGCAGGCTGACATTCGTCAGAAACGGGATGGGTGGGATTTTCCGGCTCCTGGTCCCAGCATTTCTCCTTTTTGTCGTACTGTCCGTATACGCCGACTTTGTCATTATGTTGAATAAGAAAACTCTGATCGTAGCTGGCCACATAGCCAATAAAGGCAAGGAACGTTCCCGCCAATAAACGGATCTACAATGATATAAAACGAAAAAAAATTGCAAAGTTTTGCCAGTTTGGAGTTTGATGAAGTTGATATCGGTACAAATTATTGAAATAAAAACTATGTTGGTACATTATATAAATCTTATATCACAAAATGTCGTAGAAAAAAAGTTATCGTCATGCGATATATTATGTGAGTTTATAAGTTTACACATTGTACATGTATTTCACATAATTCGTTACATCTCTCTCTCTCTCTCTCTCTCTCTCTCTCTCTCTCTCTCTCTCTCTCTCTCTCTCTCTCTCTCTCTCTTAGGTATGGGTGTATTTCCGTCTGTTACACCCTACGCTCTTTTTCATTGTAAGATTGTCTCTTTTATGTGACTCAGATTCATTAAGGCGATGACAAAAAAAGACAGCCTTTGATTTATATTACATTTTATTTGTGAGATGTAATATGTTTTTAAAGACGTTGATTCACAGAAATTTCAATATTAATTGAATAAAAAATAACACAGCAAAAACGCAAATTAGGAAACAGGAAGACAGAAAGCAAAATGGGGGAAAAACTTTGTTTTTACTTTAATGATTTTGATTATCATACCAAAATATTATATAATTATGGTCAAATCTTCATTACGCTAATAAAAGTCATACCTGCATAGTGTATGATCCGATCAAAAATGACAAAGAAAGAAGTTTTGACCTTATGAAATATATAATACTCTGTTATAAAACATTATAAGTACGCTTTTATCGAGTCAACGAGATGAAATCAAATTTCTGTATTGGTTAAATAACCCTAGTATATACCGATTAGCCGATAAAATTAAGAGAAATTATAATCCCTGATTCGGATTCAATGATTTGCGAAATGCTTGACTGATATTGTTACTTAAGATATATTTTTGATATAATTAGATTGTGTAAGTACATGCACATAATAATTAACCAAAAATTTAATCCTTGTTCTTTTTTCCTTTTGGTGAAATAATTGTATTGTTGTGTTTCTAAGACAGAATGTAAAACAATTTTAAATATGCTGTAAAGTTGAATACAAAAAATCATTTTCATTGCCTTTACCTCAAACAAATACAATTATTGTTTCTATAAATGTGAACATACCGATTATGTTGACAGCCTTAATTCAAAACAAACCGATGAGACATGTTTACCAAACCAATCCCCAAATCCTTGTCTTTTTTCAACCGGAGACCCTCTACTAACTTTCTTACGATTTGACCAACCTATCAATGCAGGTTTAACAAAAAAATATGTTGTATACCATTTGTCATAGACAACTTTTAATTAATTTCCTCATATTTTCACATTTAATTCCATTCTATATTTAAAAAAATGGATGAAGCCGGCCTTTAAAAAACACAAGTGTTTCATGGACTATTCCTCATAGAAAAGAGATGTGTTTTTATAATTTTATGTACATTTAAGATGCAGTGTAAATGTCCAAGTTCAGGTTCTCTATGTCTGATTGGAACGCAACTACATTCAAACTTTGGATGATCATTAAATAGCTAACATTTGTTGTTAACATATATAGAACTGCTATTATATCTGACCATGATGGTGTAAAATATTTGATTCCAGAAAGGTAATAGCCCCAAACCGAGCGTAGTCATCTTTTTTGGTTGTTCCAAATGAACAAAGAACTGCAATTTTCGAAAAGAGCGCTTGATTGTTTGCTTAAAAAAGGGGATGTTTGGTTTGCTTGAATAAAAAGAAGAAATCTAAATCATAACTAGCATTTAAACATTGGGAAACATATTGCAATATTGCATATGAAAAATTGTATACAGCAAATATATTTCCGTTTAAAACAGACTTCAGAGCGGAATGCATTGATGCAAAAAAAATATCTTCTTTGTTATATTGTGTGTTAAAAAGTATAATAATGCATTTAACCTACTTATTTGATAATAAATTAAGGAACGTAGTTAATATTTCATTTAAATTAAAAAACAATGATGGGACACCTTACACTTTGGTTCTAACAGCTGTATTTTGGTGTCGACTTAATTCCTTTCGGTTTGTTTTCTGTTTTCTGTTTAATTGTTTGGAAATCTCTTAAATGAAACCAAAAAAAAAAATGTGGAAAAAGGATGTTGTCATGAGGTTTAGTATCAAAGTTTATGCACGGGTACAGAAATTTTACTTTTTCAATTTTGAAACGCGTCACAGAGAGATGATCAGATAGAAAACCCACCATCGTATCAGATACAAGTCAGGTGATATTTACATTTGGCATCGTTGAGAACTTAATTAAAGTTATCAAATATTTAACTGGAAAGAGTACTGCGTTGTTATGAAAAGTAATAATACATTTTGAATAATATTTGATAGACATATATTTACAGGAGTTTCACGTTCATTAACATAAGAGGGTAACAGTTTTCGTGAATTTATTGAAAAATCTGTTCAAGATTTCCTAGACTCGTGATCAATGATTATAAGTATTTGTTATGTAATATCAACGGATTCCACAAAAATTGATGGTCAGCGAATATTAATTATATCACACAATGCACATGGTTCTTATTATTTTTTAATAAAAGACATAGCCATACATTTTGCCGATAACCCAGGAAATGAATCTATTGTCTGCTCCGTCACAAGTAGAAAAAAATTAATATTTAAAAATCTTTTTTACAAAATGCAAAACAAAAATTGCATATTATCTGGATAACTGTGGTTCGCATCTCGTTTACCATTTCACAAGTGATGAAGACGAAGATCCTTTTTTGTTTTAGGTTGAATATAAACCAAAATTTGCCAATAGTCATTAATGTTGATTTTATAGAGTCAATGGCAATGGAATAAGCTTTGATTTACATACTTTAGAAAATAGCTTGCCCCTAAAACATTTTTGATGAAAAAAAACAACTAATTCATATACTGTGGTTTCATCAATATTCAAGGATATCAATTTTCGTGGATTAAGTGAAAAAACACAGTTTCAAGGATACGTAAATTCGTGGCCAATGACCCTATCAATACCAAATGTTAATAATAATTGCCTTTCAATGAACATTTAATTTCGTGGATCAACTAAACAACGAAATCCACGAAAATTGGTATTCAACGAATATTGATGAAACCACAGTACCCAAAGTACGTTTGACCTACATATGATAAAAAGGGATTAACGTTAACCAGTCCACTGAATAATATACTGATAGTAACTATGGATTGATAATTTTGTAATTTAAGCGTTGGATTTTTTTTGATAATTTTTTTATATTCATCGATTATTTGATTGACGATAACTGATGATGGTTTATTTCACAAAACGTCTTAGATGAATAGACCCCAAATATTTATTACAATTCCTACTGCCAGGCAAAGAAATGTTGATGCATTCTCACTTCGTGAATCAAAAATTAAAACCAATGTTTCGAAAGAATATGAGTAAACACTGTTTAAAAATGTCAATTTTGATTGATGAAACATATATTTCAGCGAATGTTACAAATTAGAATAACCCATATATCAATATAAAGTGGTCCTAGCAAAAAATATGACCTGCGATCTATGTGGATGGAGAGGTACTGCGGAACACATCATGTAGTGTCTCTCTGACACAGGGCAGGTACAGATGGATATATGACCAAGTCAGCGCTAGCGGACATAGAGAGGGAACGAAAGAAGAGAGGGTAGAGGAGAGACGACAGTAAATATATCAACTTTGTGAAGGAAGGCGTTCCAACAACAGTTAAAAACCCTCAGAACAGAAGTTCATCTTGGATTCGTCAACATCATGGGAGATGCAGGTAGACCATGGACGACGGCTGGTATTTCCAGATGTTATCCACACCAATCTCTGCCCTGACATCGTATTATGGTCCCACAAAGGCAAAAAGATAGTAATGGTGGAGTTTACTGTCCCATGAGAAGAGAGATGCGAGGAGGCTTACCAGTGGAAGTAATTAAAGTATCAAGGTCTGGCAGACAACATCCGCAGCAAGGGACGAGGTGCATGGGTTTTCCCAGTGGAAATTAGCTGCAAAGGATTCCCAGCCCAGTCTACGTGGAGAGCAATGTCGACCCTGAGAATCAAGGGTAAAGAAACAAAAGCAGGAATACAGAGACTGTCAACACCAGCAGAGAAGTCATCATGCTTGTTATATGGTGGAGAAGAGCAGTGTAGAGCTGGAAGCCATCTACAGACGGGCAATGATTTGGGCTATCATTGCTGACTCAAAACCTCGAGGACGTTCCAGGATAGGAGTCGAAACGACCGACGATGGGTAGACCTGACTGACGACGTCTGTAGATTTAGCAGTGAACCCACTGATTTAGGTATTACAGTGCCTTTAAAAGTCACTGTACCAATCTAATCATGTTCCCTCAACCTCTTTCATCAATCCTAGATTTGATCAATTAATTCTTACATTAAAAAGGCTTCACGTGTTATTAGTTATACTCCAATGCACATAGATGGTTATAAAAAATGCAAAAACTATCGATATTTCTGGATGGGTGTACACAAAGCTGACGAATTCTACATTTTACCTTTATATTAATTAACTAGATACGGATATAATCAATAGAATAGTCTAATCAACTTGCGCCAATATTGAATACATTAAGGAAATTCAGATTACGCTCATTTCAAACTGAATATTGCATACATGATTTATAAATACATTACAGACCAGGTAAAGTTTTCACTGAGTTTTATCAATAAATGTATTTATTCAAATGATGTACATATAGTGATATACAAACAATAGATATAGGAAACTGGATGTCCAACAAATTACCCATCAGATCTATATACCCAAAATTTTTAGATATGATTTATTCAGCTATTAGCAGTTTTGTTAGTATAGAAACATTCGTAATATTTGAAATGTAATGTTTTGGATAATTTGCTTTATCTCTATGCAAAGGTTTCCTTTTAAATAAAAAAGAAGATTGATGTAAACTAAAAATGGCCACGTCCATCCAGCTCTTTAAAATTGGAAATAATGAAACATGAAATATAATTTTCGAAATACTTTTCATCAGTTGTTATGCGTGCTTGGTAACCACATTATGCATGCTTGGTAACCACAAAGACTAAAGATTACAAGCTCGTGTAACTATTCCTTAAACAATTCATTGTGTTTATGGTATTGGTGCTGATCGCTAGAAAATATTGCAAACTCTCATATGATCCAAAATTTGAAAATATATTAAGCAATGTATAAAAGACGCCTACTTTTTTGAACATCATATTTTGAGATCGAAGATGCATCAACTGTCCAACCTTATTATCCAAGGCCAGGACGTATCAAAGATGACAACATGGTGTATACATAATTATAAAATAAATGGCGGTCACTATGACCTTGTTATGAATATATGAGAATTTTTACTTAGAAAAATAACTAAAATCAACATTGTATTTCATGAGATTTTTTTTAATTTTTATTTTTCTATTTAAATCTACACTGAACTTTAAACAAGGTTAAATACATTTGAATTTTGAACACATCCTGGGATACTAGCATTGGCATATGGGTTACGGTTTTAACAATTTAGTATCTGCACTATTTAAGGGTGCTTGTTACAAAAGAATTTCACGTATTGTTACACTGTTTGTTCTTAAGAATATTTTTAAACACTTTCCCCATTATATTTCTAAATTGAACTTTAAACTCCTCATATCTGGCATGGGGTCACAGTATTAACAATTTAGAATTTACACTACTTTAGGATGCTTGCATAGTTATCTCCCGAAACGTTTTTTAGATGTTGAATTTTGGAAAATTTCCCTATAATATCTTTCTATGTCAAACTTTGATACTAATATTGGCTTCAGCTTTTTATTTTAATAATTACACTATCAGAGAATGTTTGCATAGCAATACCATAAATTGTAGCATTACAATTCTTGAGATTAAACAAAAACCCCAAATTTTATATTCAAATGTTAAACTTTGAACCCATATTAAGACCCCAGTATTGACTTTTGGGCATCTTCACTACCTAAGGATACTTGCAAAATAATCCCCCAAATATTAGCACTCTTGTGTATAAGGTTTTTAATCATTTTTCCAATATACTTTTATGTTAAACTTTTAACTCCCCCTGGGGGCCACATTATTAGCCTGGGGTTTTTATTTAAACAATTTAGAATCTACACAGTCTGAGGATGCTTGCTTACATGTAGTAATATCACAAAAAATAGCATATCAGTTTTTGGAGAATAAGATTCTAAAACAGTGTGTCTGTATACATATATATATGTTTAATCATTTAACTAGCTATTATTGACCCCTCTTGGGGCCCCAATATTGGTGTAGGGTCACAATTTAGAATCTTCTCTGTATATACAAGCTTTGAAGTAATATGTGTATCTTTGGTACTGTGGTTCTTGAGAAGAAGATTATTTACAGACACACAACCTATTTTACTGTTTTAATTATCTCCGTTTGAAAAAGGGTTTCACTCTTGATTTAAACAACTAAGAATCCTTTCTGAGAGTTGATTTTAATCAACTCTCCTATGCAGTTACTCTGGCAAACCGAAAGTGAAACAGTGTTTGGAAGTAAGCATAAATCATCACCGCTGACAAGATATCGATTTAGTTTTAATTCGATGTAATGTATCTTGAAGCATTGGTTTGTAAGAAACTTATTTATGAATACTTTGAAAATAGTCAGATGTTAAATAGTACGAACAATTTAGATATTTTTGCAGTCGTATGTATTCATACGCCAGAGTTCAACAAAGTCTTGTTCAACCATCGGCTGTCTCCGTAAATCTCCGAAATGCAGAGAGTCATTCTATATTTAGAGGTCGCGTTATCAAGCTATTACGTGACCTGGTGTACACATTCTCTTGCTTGTTGACTAACAGAGACAGCCGAGCATCTGGTTGAACGAGACTAGAGTTCACTATTGCTTGGATCCATACAAATTTTTGAATATTTCGATTACTTATACTTATTACTCATTCGTAATTAGTTCCCATCATTGTTCTTCAATGATGAAATCTTATCAAAATTACCACAAACATTTATTACTTCGGGCACATAACATTGTGGAGGGTTAGAAATTGCTTGTGTTTCTAAACGAATTAACGTAAAAAAATCGATTTTAATTCTTTCAGACATTCTTAATTATTTATATTTGTCACTAACACATCAAAGAATTGTGAATAATTCTACCTTCTTTTCTACTTTTCCATTATTGTTCGCATAAGGAACAATGAAATATATTGAACATTTTGAACAGATTATAATCTTTCTTTATTATGCATGTTTGTCACAGAGACATAACAGTGTTCTGCACCTCTCCTCTAATCCGATTACGTTTGACATTCCTCGTATTTGCTACAGGTGCAGCACTGTGGAAGCCTCAGTTGGACGAGTCTAAACCCACAGTTTTCACAGTAGATCCAGGTGTCAAACTGGCGGAAACTGTCCATCAGACACTCGCTGGGTTTATCTGGGTCATTTTCCAGGCAGCCTCTGTTAATGAAAGAACAAAAGTTATGACGTATCTACATCACTTAACCTTGCATTAGAAACATTATGAAGAATAAGAAGAAAAGAAATCGCCCTAATAATGTGACACTAGTGCTATTTCTTTATTCCATCCAGTTTAAGTAAACTATATATTTGCATTGTTACTCCTTTTGCAATTTCTTCGCGCTGCGTTTGACCTTTTACCTATTAATAATTATTTTAAAAAATTTCACATCGTTGGAAATAATTTTAATATAATATTTTTTAAATACGCTATAAACTATTATTTGAACTGTACAATACTGCTTTATTGTCAATTTCTTCAATTCTGTGCTATCTTTTAATGAAAAAGGAATTATTTTGCTGGTATTTCTGTATCAATCAGGAATTGACCTATCTATATACGATACTGTAAGAGATATCATAATATTTTATCATTATTCAACAGACTATTTTTGGAATTATCTTATTTTTGCGACCACTTTGACATCGCAGCGATACAATGCGCAATGTTATATTCTGTTAAGCTTAAAAAAAACAACCTTTTTGTAAAAATGACTGACGCAAATAAAAAGAGTGACACATTTACCCCCTTTACTGCAAATTTTGTGCTATGTAAAATAACCCAATTATAAATTATTTCAAAGAAAGGTCATGTACTTACGATTTGTCTTCACACTTTGCGTATCTGATACATTGACTTTCAGGCTTGACGACATAACACGTTTTTCCATAAACCTGGACCTTTGTAGGATAGGCAACCTCTGATGGACAGACATTTGTCAGACCAACAGACTTGTAATAGCTAAAACAGAAATCATCTCATTAAAAACAATAAAATACTTCCAGTTTAATTGATATATAAAAAAAATGTCCTTAAAAAAGAAATTTCTTAAAAGGTTATCTGATGAAATGAGTTTTTAGCACTTGCATTGTTATAGATATTGACAGTATACATGTGAGTATTACTATGTATATAATTGCTATCAACTTTAAAAAAGACTTGAACTATGAATTAAAACTTCTCAAACGTCTCTTTGTCGTCTGTTTTTGCTTCAATGATCTTTAATATCCCATACCTGTTGTCACAACGGATGTATTTTTCTTTAATGGCAGCCAAAACGCTTGGGTTCTTTCTTAAGAGGTATTCAATTTTCAATCTAAAATAAATGCATAGAATTTTCAACTTTTAACAACTAATAATTGATATAGGCAGAATATAAACTGATATTTGAAAAGAATGATATAAATGATATACAAAGGAATCATTAGACCTCATGGTGTCTCAATTTTCGTTGAATTCCTGGGAACCTCTGTCTTTTATATGTATAAGATAACACACGAAATTACGTTTCAACGAACCAATAAAATTTAAACAATCTACAAAAGTCGCCCTCACGAATTTTAATGATTCCACAATATATGATACATGTACCTATAAAATAGTATTAAAAATAAATCCAACGTTTTAAATAAAAGAAGAATATTCAAAAGATTTTTTTCTAATAACTTTATAGATGATTTATTTAACACAAATATAGCAATATCATATTTTTGAAGACATGTTTCAATAATTTCATTAAGTATTTTATTTGTCTAAGAAACAAAATCAACATTTAATTATGAAAAAAAAATCTATTTTGATTTAAGGTAACTCCGTATCTATAAAATTATGGGTTCAAAGTTAAAAACTTAACTGTTTTTTAACTTATTAGACTTGAATTTCATCAAAAAATAAATAAAATATATATGTATCCATACTATTTAAGATGTAAGATAATAAAAACCAAAGGCTGAAATTATCATCTGAAAATTACTTTTTTTGGTTTAAAAATTAAATATAAGTGGATGGATACTTGTTTGTCTATTTAAATTTTATCGCTTACTTTGCCAGAAAACTAAAATTAATTAAAAAAAAGAAAAAATTGTTTACATTAGAAAAATTATAGCATTTAGATATATCACTTAGAGAAAAGTAGAAAAGAGTTATTTCCCTTTGTCATTATTGAATTATGTCGAATAAAAGGATAAAGAACGCTTATTAAATATCTCCAAGTAAACAATAATTTGAGTTTTTGATGTGCACCTATCATAACATAGAAATTACAAATCTACTTGCAATAATTTTAATGAATTCATGGTTTATGTAAAATGTATGACGTCACAGGAGGGTGGATTTACTTTAAAAAGGTTTTTTGTCCAACGACACTCCTAACAAACCTTACTGTTAAGCAAAACTAGAAAATTGTATCTCCTTTTTAACAGCAGCTTACTTTGTACTGGCTGGTATGCAATCGTCAGAGACAGGGAGAGTGGGGTTCTCCGGGCCGTCCGTCCAGCATTCATCCTCTTTGTCAAAATCTCCGTAAATGCTTGTTTTGTCATATAACTCCACAGCAAAGGCATCTGCTGCCTCTGTGGTCACCCAAAAAAGGGCAGAACCAATCAAAGTGAGGAATATGGCCTGAAATATTTTTTATAAACAGTTACTTTAAACGTTAAATTGAACACCCTAGTTTGTGAGAGATACTGAAAGCGATATAAAATATCGAATATATAAGAGGACATACAGTAAATCACGCTTATAATGAACTGAACCTTACACTTAAATGGACGTGATTTTCATTCTCTGTGGGGAACATATTGTGAAATTAACGGATGTAACAAATTATCTTTATAACGAAGTGAAAAGCCCCTCCCTGGCTCTTTTTATAAACGTGTTTTACTGTACATGTAACGGTGTACTGAATTTTATATATCTTTATTAAGAACCTTAGCTAGAAAAAAAAGTGGCCCTGAATTCCTCTAATTATGATATATTCAGATTACATATGTGTGAAAATTGATGAATTGATATGAAATAATATGGATGTTTAAAAGATGTTTTAAAAATAAAATAAAAAAAATAAAAAAATGTTTTAAAGTTATATTTATCTTATACATTTATTTGTGTAATAGTTTTAAAACATGTATAAAACCAGTGTTTGTTTTTATGTCAGTCTCTCTTACAGTCTCATAACTGATATTAACAACAACGTTCGCGAATTGTAGCGCTATTTAACAATTTTAAAAAGAAAAATGGATGATAATTATTTAATAACATTATAATTGTGTACCTCATCTGAATACATATTTCCTTAAAACAAACGCCATAGTTTAAAAAAAAATTACAGAAAAATTATGCAAACTAAGCAAATTGATTCCAAGACTGAAAAAATGAGAATATTTCTATTCTCTTAAGATCCATTTTAGAGTAACTATGTCCCTCTATTCGGGATAATGAATCTTTTCAGACATATATTTTGCAGTAAACCATGTTTTTGTAAATCATTTGAAATAATTTAAACCCGACATTATAGTATTTCTAAAAACAACCGAAATACCGAAATAAAAAAAAATTCTTCCATAACGTTAAGTATTTAAAAGAATGATTTTGTTTAAGAATTAAAAAAAAAAGTTTTATGTAGCCGCAAACAACATTCATACATTCGAAGTTTTGATCGCAAATTAAATGGATTGTCTTCGTTACAAATATATTTTAAACCTCTGACCTTCATTTAAATGACCTATCCTTGCATAAGAAATTATACCCAGGTGTAGACGTGGTCAATATTTTCTGTAAGGAGCGAGAAAAAAGCTCAAGTCCCATATAGAAATTACTGACAACGCAAAAACATCGTAAGGTGTAACGTAACGTAATCACTACTGAGTAATTGTGAATAAAACAAAACTTCACTCGGTTGCTGTTAACCTAACACTTTTTTATTTTACAAATTAGCAGGCTGTAAAACATGACACGATACAAGACAATTAACCCCTTTTCATCCAGTATTGCACCAACCAAGGTTTTGTTGAAAACTAATTTGTTATCCTTGAAATTCATATTAGAATTAAATCAAAGAAAGTTTTGTAAAAGATGAAATATTTACCTTCATGATGTACAACTGCTGAATCAAGATGACTGAATATACCTATGAATCATTCTCTTTTATATGCTTGGTGTGTTACAAAACATGCTAATTAGTATACACATTATTATTCGATAAAATCTTTTCACCTATTCAATTTTCAATGCTTAGTCCAAATTGATTTAGTACATGGTACATACCATCACTATCTGATGCTTGAGGTTTAATAGGATAAGTTTATCTAGTGCCCCAAACGTCACGATTTGCTTCTTTCCAAAGAACTGTCCAATGTAGTTTTTCTTGGAAACAAAATTTTACTCTTTGTAATTTAAAACATTTAAGGAGGCTGGTTGGTCAACACAATTAAAAATTAGATCTAGCTTAAATTTTAAAGAAATAAATCAACATTTATTCAAGAAACTGAAATTTCACTTTAAAGTTTCTATGTTTTTTAATATCTTTATACAGAACTCTTCTTTTGAAGAAGAACGACTTAGTCTAAACATATTAAGTGATGTCCGTTCAGTCCCTTTAAAATTTATAAATATATTTTCATATTTAGATACCCCCCAGCCACTTTTTAAAATCAGATTTCTTGTTTTTTTTTTTTAAATCAAGTTTCGTGTTAATTCTTTTTTGTTTTTTGCTTTTCTACATTTTTTTCTTTCAACTCATAATTCCTCCTAAAATTGGCGCTGTATAATAATTTGCTCTATATAATATGGGTGACAGAACATTTTCTCTAATATTTTTTCGAAGGTGTTCTAGTGTGGTTTAAACTTAAAAATTATACCAATACAAAAGGTTTTTTAAATTAACTCCTTGAATACATTTCGTTTTAAATGTATTAATAACAGATTAACTATTGATTTTTCATCGATTCTTCGATTATACAACTTTAATGTAGTTTCATAACGTGATTGAGATTTGCAGATGAGTTGATATGATAATTTGTTAAAACGTTAATTTTCAGTCTATACACATTTGATGGGCTTAAGATATGCAAAATATATACGCGTTGTATAACATACACGGTATTTATACAGGGTGATTTTGAGCCGTAAGTCATAAGTCACCCACTAAGTGAACATCGGCAAACATCATGCAGGTAAGTTTAAGACTGTAACCAAAAATTAATTTACGGTGTATGCCATTTAATATGCAATTCTACCACTGTTATTTTATTTGATTTTTTGAAAAAAGCTAATTATAAAAAGTATCACAAAAATTTTTTGGTTATTGAATGTTTAAAAATAATTATTATAGACTGTTTTTCATGCGATGCTCGACTTTCCAAATATTGTAAATATTAAAGTCGATAATTGTGTTTTGACAATGATATTGATTGATGAAATCTGTCTTTGAAATCAAAGTGTTTATTATATTTGCAAGAACTTTGTATACTTTAACATTGAATAAAAGAAAATGCACGTGTTTTGCAACAAATCATTCAGTTCTGGTTAACATTGAAAACTGCAAATGCCGAGGGTCAGTCAGGAGAGTAATTGGAAGTTTGATTGAAGCTAAGACATGTGATTGCTTTGTGATCTGATCCAGAACAAAATATATTCTAAGAATAAGTACGACAACAAAACCAGCACAATTATACTCTTGGGATATTCAGAGATAGAAAAGTATTTAGACTCCAAATATTTTATTGATATACAAAATTAAATTACACGAGTAATACCACTATTTATTAGTTCTCGAAACCTGAATTTTTTTCAATGGTAAATTAAGACGACATACGAAAAATTTATCCCAGAATGATTTGACATGCATAAAAAGATTGTTTTCAATTCATAATGTTCATTTAATCATCTTAAAGGTCATAACTGTGGTCTTTGCGATTTCTCTCCTGTTCTGGAGTCACGTGGTCGGTGAGGATTCTCTTGTTGCTAAACAAGCTGAACGTCGTGATACTGACTTGTATGCCTATTCGGAGTATGACAAAACTAGCCTGTATGGAGAGTATAACAAAGAGGACAAATGCTGGACAGATGGACCTACTAACCCTGAGCTACCAGTTGGAGACGAGTGTCAAAGCGCGGCTGTGAAGTAAGATTAGCCTCCACAATATTGTATTGCTTATCTACATACATCAAATATTCATTCAAGTAAACATGCAAACATCTTTTTAATACTTTGACATATGATAGAAAAAAAGTAGTTGTTTTTAGTTTACACGTGAAAGATGGAAAGATTGAACGTATATAATTAATAATTGATAACGAACAATAATATGATCATAATATTTATTATTTTTTCAGGCTGAAGATTGAGTATCTTTTGAGAAAGAATCCAGCTGTTAATGAAGAAATCAAAGAGAAATATCTTCACTGCGCAAACACGTAAATTAAATTCTACACAATATGTGATTAATTGATTAAAAAACCATTTCAATCAGAGCAGAGAAATTGGACATTTGATATATTTCATGTATTTTAATTTTTTAAAAATGTATGCAAAACTGGTTTTTAGCTACTACACTCCATATGGGCTGGATAATGTTTGTCCCAGCGAGGTCACCTTTCCTACGACAGTTGAAATATATGGCAAGACCTGTTACATCGTCAAGCCAGAAAAGCAATGTCTGACCTACGTGAAATGTGACGACGCACCGTAAGTATAAGATAAATAATACTTGCATTTGCCAAAACCGCTTAATCTTAAAATATAAATCTTTGAATGACTTTATTTAAGACTTATATTCAGACTAATTTAAAAAAATACATGGAGAAACTAATAAAACAATGCTTTACAGTCTATTATAGGAAAAAATTGAATTGAATTGAAACCTCAATTACATATAGTTTAATTTGTTTAAAAAAAACAAACAAACATCCTTCTCGAAAACCCCCCCTAAAGTCACAGGAATATATAGTGTAAAATTATCTCTAGGGGCTGCTCTGGTTCAACGACAGAAGAAAGCAAGTGTTTGATGTCATACTTCCGTGACTTCAATGCATGGGTTTATTGCGAGAATTGTGGATTTACGATGGTCAAGCTAAGACTTCCACAATGCTGCACATGTAACAAGTATGAAGAATGTGATACGTAAAAAAACCATTTGATGATTGCACCGGTATGGTTTAAATAAATTGAATCCAATCCATAACTGTCTTATGTGTTTTATGTATTTGGGGAAAAAATTGCTTTGTTCTGCAATATTGTGTGAGGTACACACTAAAAGGAATTGATGTTCGTAGCATGTGTTTTTTTTCGAATTAGTACCAGTATAACGACGCAATGCATACTTTGTGTTTCGGATGCAACCTTAAAAGTTTCATATTTTTTAAATATACGTGTATTGAATTTTATCATAACAGTCAAACTTTTCCGATTTTATCTTAATCAACTTTAAAAATGGCTTTGCTTTGATAAAAACAATACCTGCTGTTTTCGAACTCGGGTTATAGGCCACAGCTGTACACACACATGTAGTGCTACAGAATTAGACACCCACTTCAAGTCATTTAATTTTGATACTTTCAATTACACCCGTAAATATTTTCCTTTATCAAACACGATTTGTGCAATCTGCTGCTATATCTGCATAATATCAGCTTGGATCAAGAGGTCAAGCAGCGCATAACTAATCTGGATCAATCATTTTTCCATGTAAGAAAACTAGCCGACTCACATCTAGTATTGTAATGAAAACACATAAAATAGAAATAAAAACGTAAACGCAATACCACAGATCTTTCGTGTATAGACCTACCAATATTACCTTAACAACGATCATCATTATCTTGCAAATAGAAAATAATACAAGTAATCGGTAAACCATGTATAGCGCCAGTTAACAGCGTTGTAAAGTAAACGAGTTTAAGACAACCACTCATTGGTATACTCTACTTAATTCTAAAAAAAATTGATTCCATAAGAAGCAAAATATTTTAATCTTTAAAGATAGATATACTTTCACAAATATTGGCAAAGTCATTTTTATCAACCAAAAACTGATATGAAATATAGCCATAATATGCAAGATGGTTTTTAAAACAATAAGCAAAATAATCCTCAAAATATCGCTTATATAAACGTGCAACCCACCGAAATACTTTTCCAAACTATTTCTTCAATTTTGGGATAATAACGTTATAAAACAACTCAAGCGAACCTGAATTATTTAAGAGTTATGTAAAACGGATTTATAATATAGACAATATACATTACGTTATCATAATGTGCAAGCAACCATACCTGCTTAACATAATAATTTGAAAACAATAAGCGTTTAAACAGCCTTATATGTTTTTAAAATTATGTAAAAAAAAAATAAGAAAATGTAATATTCAAGAAAAAGATTATCAAACGTGTTGATATAATTGTTTTTCCAACGGGTTAGAACATTCAATCCTTGTCCAAGGCATTTACCATTTTATACAACTTCATTGTGGGTAAAATATGGAACACGAAGTCCGTTCGTTAACATGTCATCCAACAGCAAATATCTTATTAATATATCAGAAGATATTTTATTTCTATTTCTAACATGTCATCTAATTTTAGAAACTTTTAAATATGCTTATCCTAGAGATTATTTTCATCCAACATTGAAGTAATAGCCTGTGTTTTTACGGTATTCTACTCCCATTGAAAGTTTATTTTATGTATCGCTATATTTTAGGCATATATGTTACCTTATATTATTTTTTATGTACATTCATTTTTCAAAAAGGCATGTCCTGTATGTTTTGTTAGGTTTTGCTTACAATTATCGTCTGTAAAAACGTTTTCAGGATAACAATGTGAACTAATATCTGTTATCTTATTCTGCTATTTTGTTTAAATTAAAGGCAGTATTATTATTGTTATATTTGAATTGCTTTGTGGTTGGTTTTGAAGTGAGGAACTGGTAAAATTATTTACCGAATTTAATAAATTATTCACAAATAGCAATAATTACCCTATCTACCGGTTTCAGACGGTTTGTATTTTCAAACTCAGTATGCTAAAAAGTATTCTTTATGTGGTAACTTCCCCCAATTTACTCGAAATATCATTTCTGGGTGGAACAGTTCCTACGATCCCCGCTCACTACTAGTATATAAAAGAGTTCCAGGGACGACTTTTCTCGTATATATACATGTACATGTGTCTTAAAAAACACAAACTCAAAAACGTGATATATTTAAAGAATTTCAGGTAAATAAATACACGTATCGATCTGCACATGTGGATAATGTAATCCAAGCGCTTATTTGAAATTCATTTGCTTTAACAAAGTTTGTTAGATAAAAATTGACTACGCGACAATTACCGCATCTAAAGTGTCAACAGGTAGCTGATTATGTAATGGGAAATAATCACCGAGAAAACACCCTCATTACACTCGGTATCCGCAGAAATACCCCAAACGGAGTCCGGAAACACGCATAAAAAGGTAGTCAAAGTTTGATACATGTATAATATATTGTATATTTATTTTTATAGTAAATAATAATAAAGAAAATTTATATGGGATTCGAACGATGCACAGTTGTCCTGCATTTATGTGATTAACATTTTCACCATCTGTATGTAAATGTTCACATATCATAGTTTGTATGTAAGCAGTGGAACACATTTGTTTCAATTTACTAAGTCAGAGAAAACGAAACACTACCACCAACCAGATTTGTAGTACTCCGACTTTATATAAGCTGGATGTAGCTGTTATTTTTGGCTATTTTAAGGTAATTTAGAACTTCCTGGACCTTGATCAGGACACGGGTACTTAAAACTTGTTTGATATAATGTATGTGAAATAAATCTTGTTTGTAGCAGTTTATTCAAAGAACAGTGGGGTTGGAATCACTAGACTCATTCGTTATCAATCAATGAAGTTTGCATAACATAATATTTTCACAACTTTGACATTTACCTCACATCGAGCATTATATGCTATTATGTAACTTAAATAACGTATTAAATTTAAACATCCTATTATTTATTTATCAGGTATTTTGAATAATAAATGAAATGGCAATAATATGATACATTTTCTATACTATTCACCTTAGATATATTATGCGGTTTGTCTATTTATTGCGTGTGTGTGTATGCCGTCATTAAAGAAAATGCCACAAAGTTATGGCATCTCTCTATTTTATTATTTTATCCCCAAACCAAATATTTGTACTATTCCAATTTTATCATTTATAAAGAATCAATGATTTTTTTGTAATACTTTGTAAAAGCTGTTTGTCCCCTGCAAAAATTTGGGTTCAGTTCGTTCTATGTTGAATTTTCTCTTTCTTCGATTTTAAAAAATGACAGTTGTCACGTGCCAAGGAAAGTAAGAACAAGACATTAAAATCAAAATTAAATATCATTTTTAAAGTACATTCGTCACAAAGACATTCAAATACTCAAACCATTTCTATTATCTACTTATACCTAGTAATACATATTCCAAACCACAAGTGTCACAAATGGAATCAAGGAACAAGTTAGACGTTTTGAACAGATTTTAATATTTCTATAATATGCATGTTTGTCACAGAACCAAAAACTGTTCTGCACCTCTCCTCTATCCCGATCCCGATTGACATTCCTCGTATTTGCTACAGGTGCAACACTGTGGAAGCCTCAGTTGGACGAGTCTAAACCCACAGTTTTCACAGTAGATCCAGGTGTCAAACTGGCGGAAACTGTCCATCAGACACTCGCTTTTTGATGCGTCATTTTCCAGGCAGCCTCTGTTAATGAAAGAACAAAAGTTATGACGTATCTACATTACTTAACCTTGCATTGGAAACATTATGAAGAATAAGAAGAAAAGAAATCGCCCTTATAATGTGACACTAGTGCTATTTCTATAAACTATTATTTGAACTGTACAATACTGCTTTATTGTCAATTTCTTCAATTCTGAGCTATCTTTTAATGAAAAAGGAATTATTTTGCTGGTATTTCTGTATCAATCAGGAATTGACCTATCTGGATACGATACTGTACGAGATTTCTTTTTAAGGACATTTTTTATATATCAATTAAACTGAAAGTATTTTATTGTTTTTAATCTTATCATAATTCAACATGCTATTTTTGGAATTATCTTATGTTTGCAACCACTTTGACATCGCAGCAATACAGTGCGCAATGTTATATTCTGTTTAATTTGTTTCAAAAAACCCTTTTTGTAAAAATGACTGACGCAAATAAAAAGAGTGACACATTTACCCCCTTTACTGCAAATTTTTTGCTATGTAAAAAAGACCCAATGATAAAGTATTTCAAAGAAAGGTCATGTACTTACGATTTCCCTTCACACTTTGCGTATCTGATACATTGACTTTCAGGCTTGACGACATAACACATTGTTCCATAAACCTGGACCTTTGTAGGATAGGCAACCTCTGATGGACAGACATTTGTCAGCCCAACAGACTTGTAATAGCTAAAAAGAAAAATCATATCATTAAAAACAATAAAATACTTTCAGTTTAATTGATATATAAAAAAAATGTCCTTAAATAGAAATTTCTTGAAAGGTTTTCTCATGAAATGAGTTTTTAGCACTTGTATTGTTAAAGATATTGACAGTATACATGTAAGTATTACTATGTATATAATTGCTATCAACTTTAAAAAAGACTTGGATTATGAATTAAAACTTCTCAAACGTTTCTTTGTCGTCTCTTTTTGCTTCAATGATCATTAATCTCCCATACCTGTTGTCACAACGGATGTATTTTTCTTTAATGGCAGCCAAAACGCTTGGGTTCTTTCTTAAGAGGTATTCAATTTTCAGCCTAAAATAAATGCATAGAATTTTCAACTTTTATCAAAAATTGATAAGTAATAATTAATATAGGCAGAATATCAACTGATATTTGAAAAGAATGATATAAATGATATACAAAGGAATCATTAGACCTCATGGTGTCTCAATTTTCGTTGAATTCCTGGGAACCTCTTATCTACGAATAAATACTCTTCACAAATTTATAAATGATGACTATAAAGTCATGTTGTCTTTTATATGTATAAGATAACACACGAAATTACGTTTCAACGAACCAATAAAATCTAAACAATCTACAAAAGTCGCCCTCACGAATTTTAATGATTCCACAATATATGATACATGTACCTATAAAATAGTATTAAAAATAAATCCAACGTTTTAAATAAAAGAAGAATATTCAAATGATTTTTTTCTAATAACTTTATAGATGATTTATTCAACACAAATATAGCAATATCATATTTCTTATGACATGTTTCAATAAGTTCATTGAGTATTTTGTTTGTCTAAGAAACAAAATCAACATTTAATTATGAAAAAAAAATCTATTTTGATTCAAAATGTTTTTTGTCCAACGACACTCCTAACAAACCTTACTGTTAAGCAAAACTAGAAAATGTTATCTCCTTTTTAACACATTCTTACTTTGTACTGGCTGGTATGCAATCGTCAGAGACAGGGAGAGTAGGGTTCTCCGGGCCGTCCGTCCAGCATTCATCCTCTTTGTCAAAATCTCCGTAAATGCTTGTTTTGTCATATAACTCCACAGCAAAGGCATCTGCTGCCTCTGTGGTCACCCAAAAAAGGGCAGAACCAATCAAAGTGAGGAAAATGGCCTGAAATATTTTTTATAAACAGTTACTTTAAACATTAAATTGAACACCGTAGTTTGTGATAGATACTGAAAGCGATATAAAAAATCGAATATATAAGAGGCATACAGTAAATCACGCTTATAATGAACTGACCCATACAATTAGATGGACGTAATTTTCATTCACTGTGGGGAACATGTTGTGAAATTAACGGATAAAACAAATTATCTTTATAACGAAGTGAAAAGCCCCTCCCTGGCTCTTTTTATAAACGTGTTTTACTGTACATGTAACGGTGTACTGAATCTTATATATCTTTATTAAGAACCTTAGCTAGAAAAAAAAGTGGCCCTGAATTCCTCTAATTATGATATATTCAGATTACATATGTATGAAAATGGAACAATTGATTTATATTAAAATGGATGTTTAAAAGATGTTTTAAAATTTTTAAAAAGTTTTAAAGTTATATTGACCGTATACATTTATTTGTGTAATCGTTTTAAAACATGTATAAAATGAGTGTTTGCTTTTATGTCAGTCTCTCTTACAGTCTCATAACTGATATTAACCACAACGTTCGCGAATTGTAGCGCTATTTAACAATCTTTAACAGAAAAATGGATGATAATTATTTATACCTCATCTGTATGCATATTTCCTTGAAACAAACGTCATAGTTTTAAAAAAATACAGAAAAATTGTGCAAACTAAGCAAATGATTCCAAAACTGAAAAAATGAGAATATTTCTATTCTCTTAATATCCATTTTAGAGTAACTATGTCCCTCTATTCGGGATAATGAATCATTTTAGACAGATATTTTGCAGTAAACCATGTTTTTGTAAATCATTTGACATGATTTAAACCCGACATTATAGTATTTCTAAATACAACCGAAATAAAAAAAAACTTCTTCCATAAAGTTTAGTATTTAATAGAATGTTTTTGTTTAAAATTAAAAAAAAAGTTTTGTGTATCCGCAATCAACTTTTATACATTCGAAGTTTTGATTGACAATTAAATGGATTGTCTTCGTTACAAATATAGTTTAAACCTCTGACCTTCATTTAAATGACCTATCCTTGTATAAAAAATTATACCCAGGTGTGGACGTGGTCAATATTTTCTGTAAGGAGCGAGAAAAAAGCTAAAGTCCCATATAGAAATTACTGACAACGCAAAAACAACAAAAGGTGTAACGTAACGTAATCACTACTGAGTGATTGTGATTAAAACAAAACTTCACTCGGTTGCTGTTAAACTAACACTTTTTTATTTTACAAATTAGCAGGCTGTAAAACATGACACGATACAAGACAATTAACCCCTTTTCATCCAGTATTGCACCAACCAAGGTTTTGTTGAAAACTAATTTGTTATCCTTGAAATTCATATTAGAATTAAATCAAAGAAAGTTTTGTAAAAGATGAAATATTTACCTTCATGATGTACAACTGCTGAACCAAGATGACTGAATATACTTATGAATCATTCTCTTTTATATGCTTGGTGTGTTACAAAACATGCTAATTAGTATACACATTATTATTCGATAAAATCTTTTCACCTATTCAATTTTCAATGCTTAGTCCAAATTGATTTAGTACATGGTACATACCATTACTGTCTGATGCTTGAGGTTTAATAGGATAAGTTTATCTAGTGCCCCGAACGTCACTATTTGCTTCTTTCCAAAGAACTGTCCAATGTAGTTTTTCTTGGAAACAAAATTTTACTCTTTGTAATCTAAAACGTTTAAGGAGGCTGGTTGGTCAACACAATTAACAATTAGATCTAGCTTAAATTTTCAAGAAATAAATCAACATTTATTCAAGAAACTGAAATTTCACTTTAAAGTTTCTATGTTTTTTAATATCTTTATAAAGAACTCTTCGTTTGAAGAAGAACGACTAAGTCTAAACATATTAAGTGATGTCCGTTCAGTCCCTTTAAAATTTATATATAGATACCCCCCCCCCCCCCCAGCCACTTTTTAAAAACAGATTTCTTGTTTTTTTTTAAATTCAAGTTTCGTGTTAATTTTTTTTGTTTTTTGCTTTTCTACATTTTTTTCTTCCAACTCATAATTCCTCTTAAAATTGGCGCTGTATAATAATTTGCTCTATATAATATGGGTGACAGAACATTTTCTCTAATATTTTTTCGAAGGTGTTCTAGTGTGGTTTAAACTTAAAAATCATACCAATACAAAAGGTTTTTTAAATTAACTCCTTGTTAACTCCTTGAATACATTTCGTTTTAAATGTATTAATAACAGATTAACTATTGATTTTTCATCGATTCTTCGATTATACAACTTTAATGTAGTTTCATAACGTGATTGAGATTTGCAGATGAGTTGATATGATAATTTGTTAAAACGTTAATTTTCAGTCTATACACATTTGATGGGCTTAAGATATGCAAAATATATACGCGTTGTATAACATACACGGTATTTATACAGGGTGATTTTGAGCCGTAAGTCATAAGTCACCCAAGTGAACATCGGCAAACATCATGCAGGTAAGTTTAAGACTGTAACCAAAAATTAATTTACGGTGTATGCCATTTAATATGCATTTCTACCACTGTTATTTTATATATGATTTTTTGAAAAAAGCAAATTATAAAAAGTATAACACAAAAATTATTTGGTTATTGATTGTTTAAAAATAATTATTATAGACTGTTTTCCATGCGATGCTCGACTTTCCAAGTATTGTAAATATTAAAGTCGATAATTGTGTTTTGACAATGATATTGATTGATGAAATCTGTCTTTGAAATCAACGTGTTTATTATGTTTGCAAGAACTTTGTATACTTTAACATTGAATAAAAGAAAATGCACGTGTTTTGCAACAAATCATTCAGTTCTGGTTAAAATTGAAAACTGCAAATGCCGAGGGTTCGTCAGGAGAGTAATTGGAAGTTTGATTGAAGCTAAGACATGTGATTGCTTTGTGATCTGATCCAGAACAAAATATATTCTAAGAATAAGTACGACAACAAAACCAGCACAATTATACTCTTGGGATATTCAGAGATAGAAAAGTATTTAGACTCCAAATATTTTATTGATATACAAAATTAAATTACACGAGTAATACCACTATTTATTAGTTCTCGAAACCTGAATTTGTTTTCATGGTAAGTTAAAACGACATACGAAAAATTTATCCCAGAATGATTTGACATGCATAAAAAGATTGTTTTCAATTCATAATGTTCATTTAATCATCTTGAAGGTCATAACTGTGGTCTTTGCGATTTCTCTCCTGTTCTGGAGTCACGTGGTCGGTGAGGATTCTCCTGTTGCTAAACAAGCTGAACGTCGTGATACTGACTTGTATGCCTATTCGGAGTATGACAAAACTAGCCTGTATGGAGAGTATAACAAAGAGGACAAATGCTGGACAGATGGACCTACTAACCCTGAGCTACCAGTTGGAGACGAGTGTCAAAGCGCGGCTGTGAAGTAAGATTAGCCTCCACAATATTGTATTGCTTATCTACATACATCAAATATTCATTCAAGTAAACATGCAAACATCTTTTTAATACTTTGACATATGATAGAAAAAAAGTAGTTGTTTTTAGTTTACACGTGAAAGATGGAAAGATTGAACGTATATAATTAATAATTGATAACGAACAATAATATGATCATAATATTTATTATTTTTTCAGGCTGAAGATTGAGTATCTTTTGAGAAAGAATCCAGCTGTTAATGAAGAAATCAAAGAGAAATATCTTCACTGCGCAAACACGTAAATTAAATTCTACACAATATGTGATTAATTGATTAAAAAACCATTTCAATCAGAGCAGAGAAATTGGACATTTGATATATTTCATGTATTTTAATTTTTTAAAAATGTATGCAAAACTGGTTTTTAGCTACTACACTCCATATGGGCTGGATAATGTTTGTCCCAGCGAGGTCACCTTTCCTACGACAGTTGAAATATATGGCAAGACCTGTTACATCGTCAAGCCAGAAAAGCAATGTCTGACCTACGTGAAATGTGACGACGCACCGTAAGTATAAGATAAATAATACTTGCATTTGCCAAAACCGCTTAATCTTAAAATATAAATCTTTGAATGACTTTATTTAAGACTTATATTCAGACTAATTTAAAAAAATACATGGAGAAACTAATAAAACAATGCTTTACAGTCTATTATAGGAAAAAATTGAATTGAATTGAAACCTCAATTACATATAGTTTAATTTGTTTAAAAAAAACAAACAAACATCCTTCTCGAAAACCCCCCCTAAAGTCACAGGAATATATAGTGTAAAATTATCTCTAGGGGCTGCTCTGGTTCAACGACAGAAGAAAGCAAGTGTTTGATGTCATACTTCCGTGACTTCAATGCATGGGTTTATTGTGAGAATTGTGGATTTACGATGGTCAAGCTAAGACTTCCACAATGCTGCACATGTAACAAGTATGAAGAATGTGATACGTAAAAAAACCATTTGATGATTGCACTGGTATGGTTTAAATAAATTGAATCCAATCCATAACTGTCTTATGTGTTTTATGTATTTGGGGAAAAAATTGCTTTGTTCTGCAATATTGTGTGAGGTACACACTAAAAGGAATTGATGTTCGTAGCATGTGTTTTTTTTCGAATTAGTACCAGTATAACGACGCAATGCATACTTTGTGTTTCGGATGCAACCTTAAAAGTTTCATATTTTTTAAATATACGTGTATTGAATTTTATCATAACAGTCAAACTTTTCCGATTTTATCTTAATCAACTTTAAAAAAAATGGCTTTGCTTTGATAAAAACAATACCTGCTGTTTTCGAACTCGGGTTATAGGCCACAGCTGTACACACACATGTAGTGCTACAGAATTAGACACCCACTTCAAGTCATTTAATTTTGATACTTTCATTTACACCCGTAAATATTTTCCTTTATCAAACACGATTTGTGCAATCTGCTGCTATATCTGCATAATATCAGCTTGGATCAAGAGGTCAAGCAGTGCATAACTAATCTGGATCAATCCTTTTTCCATGTAAGAAAACTAGCCGACTCACATCTAGTATTGTAATGAAAACACATAAAATAGAAATAAAAAACGTAAACGCAATACCACAGATCTTTCGTGTATAGACCTACCAATATTACCTTAACAACGATCATCATTATCTTGCAAATAGAAAATAATACAAGTAATCGGTACATCATGTATAGCGCCAGTTAACAGCGTTGTAAAGTAAACGAGTTTAAGACAACCACTCTTTGGTATACTCTACTTAATTCTAAAAAAAAATGATTCCATAAGAAGCAAAATATTTTAATCTTTGAAGATAGATATACTTTCACAAATATTGGCAAAGTCATTTTTATCAACCAAAAACTGATATGAAATATAGCCATAATATGCAAGATGGTTTTTAAAACAATAAGCAAAATAATCCTCTAAAATAACGCTTATATAAACGTGCAACCCACCGAAATACTTTTCCAAACTATTTCTTCAATTTTGGGATAATAACGTTATAAAACAACTCAAGCGAACCTGAATTATTTAAGAGTTATGTAAAACGGATTTATAATATAGACAATATACATTACGTTATCATAATGTGCAAGCAACCATACCTGCTTAACATAATAATTTGAAAATAATAAGCGTTTAAACAGCCTTATATGTTTTTAAAATTATGTAAAAAAAATAACAAAAATGTAATATTCAAGAAAAAGATTATCAAACGTGTTGATATAATTGTTTTTCCAACGGGTTAGAACATTCAATCCTTGTCCAAGGCATTTACCATTTTATACAACTTCATTGTGGGTAAAATATGGAACACGAAGTCCGTTCGTTAACATGTCATCCAACAGCAAATATCTTATTAATATATCAGAAGATATTTTATTTCTATTTCTAACATGTCATCTAATTTAAGAAACTTTTAAATATGCTTATCCTAGAGATTATTTTCATCCAACATTGCAGTAATAGCCTGTGTTTTTACGGTATTCTACTCCCATTGAAAGTTTATTTTATGTATTGCTATATTTTAGGCATATATGTTACCTTATATTATTTTTTATGTACATTCATTTTTCAAAAAGGCATTTCCTGTATGTTTTGTTAGTTTTTGCTTACAATTATCGTCTGTAAAAAAGTTTTCAGGATAACAATGTGAACTAATATCTGTTATCTTATTCTGCTATTTTGTTTAAATTAAAGGCAGTATCATTATTGTTATATTTGAATTGCTTTGTGGTTGGTTTTGAAGTGAGGAACTGGTAAAATTATTTACCGAATTTAATAAATTATTCACAAATTGCAATAATTACCCTATCTACCGGTTTCAGACGGTTTGTATTTTCAAACTCAGTATGCTAAAAAGTATTCTTTATGTGGTAACTTCCCCCAATTTACTCGAAATATAATTTCTGGGTGGAACAGTTCCTAAGATCCCCGCTCACTATATATAAGAGTTCCAGGGACGGCTTTTCTCGTATATATACATGTACATGTGTCTTAAAAAACACAAACTCAAAAACGTGATATATTTAAAGAATTTCAAGTAAATAAATACAGGTATCGATCTGCACATGTGGATAATGTAATCCAAGCGCTCGTTTGAAATTCATTTGCTTTAACAAAATTTGTTAGATAAAAATTGACCACGCGACAATTACCGCATCTAAAGTGTCAACAGGTAGCTGATTATGTAATGGGAAATAATCACCGAGAAAACACCCTCATTACACTCGGTATCCGCAGAAATACCCCAAACGGAGTCCGGAAACACGCATAAAAAAGGTAGTCAAAGTTTGATACATGTACATGTATAATATATTGTATATTTATTTTTATAGTAAATAATAATAAAGAAAATTTATATGGGATTCGAACGATGCACAGTTGTCCTGCATTTATGTGATTAACATTTTCACCATCTGTATATAAATGTTCACATATCATAGGTTTGTATGTAAGCAGTGGAACACATTTGTTTCAATTTACTAAGTCAGAGAAAACGAAACACTTCCACCAACCAGATTTGTAGTACTCCGACTTTATATAAGCTGGATGTAGCTGTTATTTTTGGCTATTTTAAGGTAATTTAGAACTTCCTGGACCTTGATCAGGACACGGGTACTTAAAACTTGTTTGATATAATGTATGTGAAATAAATCTTGTTTGTAGCAGTTTATTCAAAGAACAGTGGGGTTGGAATCACTAGACTCATTCGTTATCATTCAATGAAGTTTGCATAACATAATATTTTCACAACTTTGACATTTACCTGACATCGAGGATTATATGCTATTATGTAACTTAAATAACGTATTAAATTTAAACATCCTATTATTTATTTATCAGGTATTTTGGATAATAAATGAAATGGCAATAATATGATACATTTTCTATACTATTCACCTTAGATATATTGTGCGGTTTGTCTATTTATTGCGTGTGTGTGTGTATGCCGTCATTAAAGAAAATGCCACAAAGTTATGGCATCTCTCTATTTTATTATTTTATCCCCAAACCAAATATTTGTACTATTCCAATTTTATCATTTATAAAGAATCAATGATTTTTTTGTAATTTTTTGTAAAAGCTGTTTGTCCCCTGCAAAAAATTGGGTTCAGTTCGTTCTATGTTGAATTTTCTCTTTCTTTAAATGTCACTTTCCAGCAAAAAATGGGACTCAGCACTGCGCAGGACAGTTAAGGCAACATTTTGCTTTTAAACAGCAGGAAAAGGAGGTGGTTTTGCTTTTGTCTATTCATTTGTGCATAATGAATAGTTCTAAACTATTTTGGGTGTTATTGTAAAGATATGGGTCTCCTTTACTTGACCATGTCTAAATTTGACGGTCACGTGACTTTTTAGGGTCACGTGGGCGTTTTTTAGACAAAAATCGTAATGTTAAATTGAGACAAAAAGTTCAAGGGCAAGCCAGAGAAATTTTAGAGTAAGTAATATGGCAACATATTCAAAATTATCCATACATCATAGAAATCAATGCTCATTCAGTTGTAAAGTTTACTAGTTATGTATATTTCTTTAAAAACTGTCTACTTGTTCCTAAAATAGTGCATTTTTGTATATTTTCATTAAAATTACAAAGTAAACCTTCATCTCTCAACAAATGAGCATCAGTTTTTATAAAGAACTTGTAAAAAGGAAGAAAATCATACCAAGTTTAATGATATCTATAGGCGTCTTGCACTTGAACTTTTGCATTTAATTTCTCAGTCTAGAAGTCCTTTCAAATCAATACACATTTCAAACGCACAAGTGATCCCAAAAGGGGAGTTAATTCTTTGAGCGATAACTCTTCTGATATAGGCGCGATGTCATTTTATCACATAATCCGAATTAATTTTAAGATATGTTTCAACAGTACATTATGTAAATGGTTATTAAAACATAGTGCTTCTGTTTTATTTATTTTAAAAGAGACAAGATGGTTACGATGAATCGTCCGCATTTCCTCTGTCGTATCATGGATGTAAACAAAAAACCGTTGTGTATCAGTTATATTGGTTAACCGCATTCGCGGAGTTATTGATTTCTTAATATTTTTTTAGGAATGGGAGAAAAATATATAAGAGCTAATTGTACACAATTATTTGAAGGATTTATAGATGTCAACAGAGACAAATGAAGCCCCTGATATTAATATAAGTAAATTGATCTCATAATATATATTAAAAAATAAGATATGGAGTATTTTTTCATTATTTATGATTTAATGTCAGATGAATGCAAATGCAGCCTTAGCCCAATGACTGCATATTCTATAGCACTGCTTGAGTCTGTTAATATTATTCTGGGGAGGGGGGTTCAAAGGGGTAACTTTATTCTGTTTGCCAGGGGCCAGGTACCAGGGTGTTTTACTATGTAAATTGTGAATTAAATTAGAATTTGCCACGGGGACTATACATGTAGATCTGCCCATGTATGAGGCCTTTTCCCATCCCCCATAAGCAATCAACAGTATTCACCTTTGTATTACACATGTTACACTTTTAATTTAAACACTCATTAAAAATTGACTTTTATTTTTATTCAACACATGCAGAATGATTAAGGTTAAGGAGAGGGGGAGGGTTAGCATATTCATTCACAAAATAAATTCTATGCTTGATCATTTCTCATTACTGAGAAAGGAAGAAAGAGGGTGTGTCAATCCTGCAACAAGGCAATCAAAAGCCATTTTTGGTTCACATCAAGTTATTGAATTTAAATAAGTCTGAATTCTCCTATGTGAGAGAATCTCTCTCCCACCCATTTACATACCATCCCCTTTTCACTTCTCAAACAAAATTATGAATATAGAAACAATTATATTTGTTTCATTTCTTTTATTAATTCAAGAAGATAAAGAGACGTTCTGAAAAAAAATTCTGTAACAACATTTAAACCTGACATATGCATGCAAACTCATAATTGTAATTTCTTTAAATGATATCAATGTGTTTATTGTATGACTTCTTAGTTATGCTCCTCTTCTCTGTTAAAAAAAACAGACTTCCTGTTCTTAAAGTTCAGGTTTTTCTTTCCATCATTTCATCTTGTATATGACACCAGGATAAGGATGCGGGTAAATTATCACCAATAAGAACATCATTTATGTAAATCTCAAGACAAAGCAGGTACCAACTAAAATAAAATTATATATATTCAGTTAGTTTAACTTGTTATCAAAATGGCTGAACGACTGAAATGGAGGATTTTCTACAATTTGATAGTCAATGGAATTTATTTATCTTAATAAACATTTCATTATGTTTAGATGTGCATTTAGTTTTGCACAAATTCAAATACAGCTTTTTGGTTTGATCGATTTGAAATTATTCGCATCCTCACCCCTGATATGTGCATGATAATAGTTTAATTGCACCCCTTTATTTTACCCGACATGACATTAAAAATGCACCTCTCTCTCTCTCTCTCTCTCTCTCTCTCTCTCTCTCTCTCTTAAACACAACTGATTTGCTTGATTGATATTATATAATGCAGGTGCAGTCAGTGCGAATTAAAACATACCATGTATTGTTGATTTGTTGATGAGCAATATTCAAAATTGTAGATTTATAAATAACATAGGTTTATATCAATCATTTTAAAACATTAAATGAAACCATTTGTACTTGAAATAACTTTTTCTAATTGAATTGTCTCATAGAATAATGCGATTTGTCATTATTTCAATGATAAATTATTGAACTTATACCTGTATGTTATTTACTTACATTTTCTTTTAGCCTTTTTTTTCAAATCAGTGTGACACTTTTCAAATTACTTTGCAAATAACAAAATATAATTATTAGAAGTCATACAATTTAATTTACATGCATATATAAGGACATGTCAACAGTAATTTGAACATGTTTGTGAAAGGTCTACATATATTATGCATGGATGGGTAAAATGACCAACACTTCAAATTTTATTTGAAAGTTACACATGCACATTCTACATAAACAATACCATATATGACCATGAATGTTGATTCCTCATTTAGAGAAAATCAGGCATGTAGTCATTTGTTTATAATTATTTGGGTTTTTTTTATTACCAATAGTACAGCATCATAAGTATGAACCCAGGTGACAAGATTTCAAACAGTGTTATGGTAGTAATATACTGAGTTCTAAAAACTAACTATAGTAATAATTAATAAGAAATTAATGTGCATGAATATCTTACATCAACTGGATGAATGTGTAAAAAATATATATGAACTGTCATGGAAGAATTTTGAACACAGTAGAAAGGTGTTATTGATCAGCTGTTCATCAATTTCCAGAAAATGAAATCAGCATCTTTTAGCCTGCACTGTACTGATTTTCAGAAAATCAAATCAGCTGTTTTCACACAGTCTTTGTATTGTTTACTTACAAATTGAAAAAAAACCAGCTGTGTAAAACTAAATATTATCAGTACAAGTACTATGAACTGATTCGTGTCGATTGGTGAAAATGATCAACAATTTAACTTACTGGCAATAAAGCTACATGTACAATGTACATTGTACAGGCCTAAATGTAAACAATGCAGTCTCTCCTCATGTTTAGAACGAAACAACACATTAAGTCGATCAGAAATGCATCAACAGTATAAAATCACAATAAAGTAGTTATTGAGCTATCTGGTACTTTCAAATACACTGTATATCTATTCTATATACCTGATAAATCATCAAAAGATCGCAATCATCGGGAATACCAGCTACACGTGTTTACATCGTCTGACGAGCGCTTTTTGGACGCAGATTCACACCCATACGACAGATGCGTTATCGAAATTCTTCGTATATTCTGATTGTTGTAAACTTATAAAAACACACATGAGTGATTCGTAGTTATATTTTTCTTATGAAGCATTAAATCAGCCGTATTTTATGCTTAAACTGCTGTTTTCGGTATATTTTCTATATATGGAAATACAGAGGCGGGGCGTATATTATGACGTCATAACTCATTATCCCTTCATTAGCATATCAAAACGATGTGCTGCCTTATCTGTCCTGCGTGCTTCCATTGTTGCTACAAGTCATAATTATTAAGAGTTTACAGGAACAAAGTGAGGATATCTTCAACATAAAATTCAGAGGAACATTCCAGTTTTGATAGAAGCTGTAAAAACTTAATCAACTTTCTGAAGTCAAAGTAATAAGGGAAATGTTCAGTTAAGATAAATGCACATATTCCATGGTAAAATTGTTAACAAAGTTTAGTAAGATATCATACAATAGGTAAATGTTACCAATAATAATAATATATGATTCAATAAAACTTAGATTGATCTCGAAATACATGATTTTAATACTTGAAGTAAATAACATTATTCAGAATTTTTTATCACAAAGTTTAGACTGAGCCATTGCCCATAAAGTTTCAAAGAATGTACTCACGACTTAACTTCACACTTTGCATATCTGATACATTGACTTTCAGGCTTGACGACGTAACACGTGGTTCCATACACCTCGACCTTGATAGGATAGGCAACCTCTGATGGACAGACATTTGTCAGCCCAACAGACTTGTAATAGCTAAAACATGATATCAAAAATGATCAATAATCCTGTTATATTAAAATGTAATAAAAGAAAAACAACTACAACCCTAAAAAGCAACGTGATAGATAAAATGTTTTAGGGTACAAAAAAATTCATGATCATACTCTTGTTTTTTTAAATATATAGAGGCGGTATATTTCTATTCTATAGATCTTTCCTATTTTTTTATCGTAGGACACCTTAAATTAAATCTTAGAATTGAAATCATTTCTAAATAAGCGTTTCCCCAAAAAAGAATAAAATATGAGAACGCTGCCGTCTGTTCTTAAATTCAAAACATTTGATCTTAAACTCTCATACCTTTTGTCACAACGGATGTATTTTTCTTTGATAACAGCCATTACACTTGGGTTCTTTCTTAAGAGGTATTCGATTTTAAGTCTAAAAAAATCATATTACATTGGCATTTCTCTCAGACGTAAAAAAAACGTTATGCTCTTAACTACATAAAAAGTCCAAAAATATGTCAACCCAGGTATGCACATTTTTGAACAGTTACTAAACAGCAACTTACTTAGTACTGGCTGGTATGCAATCATCAGAGACAGGGAGAGTGGGGTTCTCCGGGCCGTCCTTCCAACATTCATTGTCTTTGTCAAAATCTCCGTAAATGCTTGTTTTGTCATAAAACTCCACAGCAAAGGTATCTGCTGCCTCTGTGGCCACCACAAATAAGAATGGCCCAACCAAGGCAAGGAATATGGTCTAAAGAAAAATAATAAAAGAAAACCTTTATCTTTAAAACATTATCGCTCTTGTTTAGTTACTGCATTTAATTAATCATTTCACTATTTCAAAGTACCCATTTTGTAATCAGTGCACATATGTATGCATGATTATTTTGGAAAATATAAGAATGAAAATTAGTAGAATAACAAGTCAAGATAGAATTGAAGCATTTTTGCATTCGGTTAATTCTTTTACAGGTAAGTTTGGAGGTAATTTAGTCATTTGAAGGAAAACTGTCTCATTTTTTAAATTAAAGATTTAAGAATGTTTTTTTCCTTTTTTGCGTTTCACTTGTTACAAAATTGTTGCTTAGTTTATATTTAGCATAATTGTGATATAGGAAATATGTAAAAAACATTGTTTTGATGATCAAAATAATCATTTTATGTACATGTATGCATTAAACCTTGACTTGTTAGAAATTAAATGATTTTCCTTGAAAAATATATGTTTATACAAAATTTGTCCCTTCATTCTTTTAAATAAGAAGTAGACGATAATTTGGCATGTTTATTTATACCCTTGATGCTTACAAAAATTAATGCATTTAACGTGGAAAGAATAAATGTAGTTTTAACTCCAAGTCTGGTTACATGTTGATATTTAAGTAGTCTAGCTTGCCTTCGATAAAATACGAATTGCGTTAAAATGTATTAAATCATTGCCCTTTCATTCAAATTCTGCACTGTCGTTAAGATATCATGCGATTTTCTTGACTTAATGTTGCAAAACTGAAACAAAACATATATGAATAACACCTTACCAGCTCTTTTTTGTACACGCATTACTCGGTACATGTATAACGATATTTGAAACTTTCTCATATTTTTGCTCTAAAGCTACGTAACGCACAAATTCATTATTTCAAGTTTACGTAACAATATTTTACCTTAAATGAGTAATTAAAATAAATCTTTAAAAATGATGAAAATTTTACCTGCATGCTGTAAATCACTGTTGCAAGCTGAAGAATCAAGATGACTAAACACGCCGTACATCCCTCTTTTTTATATCCCCAATCCGTTACAAAATACGCTCATTATTATACAAGATCATTCGTCGATAAAGATATATGTGATATTATACCGATTCATTTATTAACTTGATCTTTCAAATTAATTTAGTTCATGGCACATATCTGTACGAACGGATTTTATATAACTTAGGATTAGATAATAGACCATAAGTTAATCCATTGTTCATAGCAATATTATCTGCTCATTTTAAAAGAAAGGGGCGAAAATATACATGTATCTTCCCCTCAGCTATTGCGTCTATTTATTTTTGTCGATCAGTTAAGTTTACAAAATGTCGGTTTGAATCCCCTCTTAATTATTTTTATTTTTTCTCATCCCAAAGTCTTTCATCCATAAAGCATTTTTTTAAGACTGTTAACCCACAACTTACAAAACAACAAAACAAGAGGAGATTTAAAGAAAATCAAACAGTATTTTATGAAAAACTATACATTGTTCTGCTTATAATATTGATCTTTTTTAACTTAAGTTTTTGTTAAATCTTTGTAAACGGATCATTACGTTACAACAGCGTAAAAATTATTCCCTTAGAACCGCGTCTTTAAATCAAAGAACATCATTAGAATCTTTTTTATTTGTAGAGGTCAATGTTCGTGGGTAGCCAAAATTGTCCTGGTACTTGGGGAAGTAATTACGTTGGTAATCAGGATAATTTGAATCAATATCAAAGATATACTTGTAAATAGGTTTGTGGGGATGTAAATTCGTTGGCATGAGTTTCCCACGAAATCCAAGATCATTGGTCACCCACGAACAATGATGATTCAACAGTATAAGTTATTTCTTACCTTTCAAATATATGTTCAGAAGTGAGTCTCAAATGTTATTTCTTTAAAAAGTAATGTTTATTCTATGTTTATCTGTTTAAGAAAGTGAGAAAAAATTAAATCATTTTAAAAATACAAGATTTGTATAGATGAAAACATAACTTTAAAAAAAGTTGACAACAACTTGTAATAATGTAAAATATTGATATTTATTGAATATAAGCTCCTACTAATCATTAATACACATTGCTAAAAGGGACAAATTAAACGTCACAAAGCCTGAAAATTTTATTTAAAAAATTATTTTCATCTTTGAAAAGAAATTGAGAGAAGAATTAAAGGAAAATACATCCTAATTTAATATAATTAGCATAATTTCTGCAAATTTTCAACAGCAAAAAGCCCTAAATACGATATGATATTTTAAAGGATAAATTGATTCACACTCATCTCAGTTAAGTTTTTCTTTTCAAGTGCTGTCTCTGTTGTTTCTAGTTTCCAAAAATCGTTCATACTTTATTCAAGAAAGTCATCAACAAATAATGTTTTAACAATTTGTCTCTTTATTTTTTTTTAAATCACAGCTATTTCAAACAATAACTTTAAAGAAATTATACATTGATGACACCTCTCATTTATTTATTTCTAATACAGATGATTTCAAGTACGGATGACGTTGTTTTTAAAGTATATATTCAGTTAAACCTTAAAGTGTACCCAGTCATATTTTTTATTCATATTTTTATCAAATATTTTGGAATCATTAGAATTCAACGGTGCTCAATTTTAGTGATATTTGTGAGTTTGTGAGTTAAAAGAGTTAGTTTTCTAACTGAAACTGATGCATCCACGAAATTACATAAAAATGACAAACAGTAACAGATAAAGATGCAATCCTTTATTTCCTGTTCATGAAATCTATACTATCTGCGTATCTCCAGGGGAAGTTTTAAACGAATATTTATGATACTATGATAAAATGCAATTAGTAACAATCGTGTTAAAACACTGAGTAGAAAAAAGCCCCATTAAATATACTCAAGTTTGTCTTGGTATCTGAGTTGCATTATGTGTAATACATGATACTTATTACAGTTGTCTTGAATAAAAAATAAATGACTTTATGATATAAAACGCGTTACAAAAAATTTAATCGTAAATACTCCTTCATGTTTTAAAGTTTGGAAACATACCAAAAAGCTATAAGATAAAGAATAATCGTCCTTTCTCCTTTATCTTAATCATTGATTTAAGATAAAATTATACAACATTAATCTAGAATTATAGTCTTAATGATTTTTTATAAACTGATAGGTGTTTTCATATCAAAAATTAATGTTCAATATTATACAACGTTGATTGACTTAAGATATGCAAAACATATTGTCATTTTTATAACTTATTTGCTATATATAAAGGAGTGTTTCAGTACAGCCATCATCTTTCTTCAACGGTTTAGCGTTGGTTAACATCATGCAGGTAAGGTTTCTAGATGAAAAAGTGAATAAATAACTTATGTCTGAAGTGAATATGTTTTTAATAAAGATAAAGCTTCCAGTTAAGTAATTTAGGTGCAGCTGATCAATCAAACGACGAACAGTTTTTAACGAAAAATTATTAGAAATTTGAAAAATTGAGAATAGATTGCTTTTCTGTGATGAAATTTTTAAGATCGAGACATGTACATTTTCTTAAAAACAAAGATAAGCCTCTGGTTTGTGGTTCGAAAGCATTAAGGTCCATGTAGGCTCAAAATACTTAACTGAGATACAAAATTAAAGTACACGAGTAATACCACTATTTATAAGAGAAGTTCTCGAAACAAGAGTTCTTTTTAATATTAAGTTGAAACGACATACGAACAATTTATCCCGGAATGATTTGACATGCATAAAACGATTATTGTCTATTCATAATGTTAATTTAATCATCTTAAAGGTCATAACTGTGGTCATTGCGATTTCTCTCCTGTTCTGGAGTCACGTGGTGGGTGAGGATTCTCCTGTCGCTAAATAAGCCGAACGCCGTGATGCTGACTTGTATGCTGTTTCGCGTTATGACAAAACTAGCCTGTATGGAGAGTATGACAAAGAGGGTGAATGCTGGACAGATGGACCTACTAATCCAGACCTACCAGTTGGAGACGAGTGTCAAAGCGCGGCCGTGAAGCAAGATTAGCCACCGCAATAATGTACTGCTTATCTTCATCAAATATTCATTCAAGTTAACATGCAAACATTTTTTTTAATACTTTGCCATATGATGGAAAAAAATGCAGTTGCTTTTTAGTTTACACGTGCAAGATGGAACGTATATAATTAACAATTGATAACGAAAAATAATTTGTTGATAAAATTATTATTTCAGGCTGAAGATTGAGTATCGTTTGAGAAAGAATCCAGCTGTTAATGAGGAAATCAAAGAAAAATATCTTCACTGCGCAAACACGTAAATTAAATTCTATACAATATGTGATTAATTGATTAATTGATTCAAAAACCATTTCAATCAAAACAAATAAATTGGACATTTGATATATTTCATGTATTTTAATTTTGTAAAAAAAATATGCAAAACTGGTTTTTAGCTACTACACTCCATATGGGCTGGATAATGTTTGTCCCAGCGAGGTCACCTTTCCTACGACAGTTGAAATATATGGCAAGACCTGTTACATCGTCAAGCCAGAAAAGCAATGTCTGACCTATGTGAAATGTGACGACGCACCGTAAGTATAAGATAAATAATACTTGCATTTGCTAAAACCGCTTAATCTTAAAAAATAAATCTTTTGAATGACTATTTCAGATTTAAATTCAGAATAATTTTAAAAAAATACATGGAGAAACTAATAAAACAATGCTATACAGTCTATTATAACAAAAAAAGCATGTTCGAATTAAAACATCAATTACATATAGTTTAATTTCTTTAAAATTAACCAAACAAACATCCCTCTTGAATATATATTGTAAAATTATTTCTAGGGGCTGCTCTGGTTCAGATACAGAAGATAGCAAGTGTTTGATGTCTTACTTCCGTGACTTCAATGCATGGGTTTATTGCGAGAATTGTGGATTTACGATGGTCAAGCTAAGACTTCCACAATGCTGCACATGTAACAAGTATGAACAATGTACCCCCCTGTAAAAAAAAAATCAATAGGATGATTATCACCGGATTGGTTTAAATAAATTGTATTCAGTCCATAACTGTCTGATGTGTTTTATATACTTGGATGAAAATTGATCCTTTTTACAGTATTTTTTAAGGTACATACTTAAAAATTGATATTTATTGCATGATTTTATTAAAATCGGTATTATGACGAAAATCATGTTATGTGTTTCGCATGCAATCCTGAACTTACCTAATTCTTAAATATATGGAATTTTATCATGCTTTCGATTCGAAAATAACAGTCAAAATGTTCAATTTTTGAAAACAGTCTGCTTCTAAAAATGTACTGCTATTTATAAAAACAAAAACCCCTATTGTAATCAAAATTGGATTATATATAATCCAATTTTGACCTATATAGGTCGAAGCTGTATTATAGCGCTACAACGATAGAGATCCACTTCCAGCGATATCTAAATGGAATGTTTAATAAAATTCAAGATTATTACAGATTGGTTTGAAAAAAATAAACTCAATATCTTTGATTTATGGTATTTGCATTTTTTGATTGAAGAAAGTCTAGATCTGCAGTGCACAATTCTTTCTACTTGCTGCCGCTGATTAAACTGTTTTTTTGTATTAAGTCGACGGAGCATTCATCATTATCAAAAAGTCCTTTTATGTAAAGACATTATTTCGTATACTGATGCTAAGCCAGTACACTGTATATAGAAGCACTAAAAATGGCTAACGATACGACTTCTTCAGGACATAAGAAATAAATGAAATGAAATAAAAACAAAGAAAACAAAATTTAGCCTTTAACCTAACACTACTAAAGGAACTTAAAAAACAATTTCAATGCTTCGGAAACTGTAAGCCAAGCGACCAATCGCTCTAGAGTAATTAATCGAACGTCGATTTCACACCTGATTGAGTTGATTAAGCTAATTTAAATTGACGTCCTTAATAATGATTGAAATATACAGCACCAATGTGAAGTCGAACGGAGGGCGCTTTGGTTAAAATCCGAAGTATTTAATTAATTCAAGCTAAGGAATGAAACGGAGTTTGAAATAAAAGAGGAAAACAAATTTAAAAATAGCATTAAAAATATCAAATAAATGATGAAAAAGCGTTAAGTAGACTAAAACGGAAACAGGAAAAGTCGACAGATTCGGTAAAATTACTATAAGGGTATCAGGTAATAAGTCTATCAGACATTCATTTTAATGAACTTGCTTGCTCATGTCAACAAGTCTGAATGTTTTGGGTCAGTGCATCTATAAATTATTCTTGATTTTCCCCTCCATACACATCCAATGGGAATTATTGTCAATAACCAATGCTGTCATGTCTTCCAATTTCTGAACACTGAAAATAAACTCTTCCCCGATTGGCTTCCTATTTTTTTGGTCTATGGTTGAACGGAGGGTTGAACGGAGGGCACCTGTTTCTGCAATTTATTGCTTAGATCAAACCTTGAAACTAATAAAACTACTGGCGCACTGGAGCTGGCGTACTATATAACTTCAATTTCACTCCTCATTTCCTTATTTTCATATCAATTTTTTACATACTACCAAAAAAGTGGGGGGGGGGGGGCAACTCCATGATTATTCCATTTTTTATATGTAAATTTTACAAAATTTGTTGCTGCGAGACAAAAGTGGGGGGGGGGGGGCAGGCCGCCCCTGCCCCCTCCCCCCCCCCCCCCCCGATGCTACGTGCCTGCATTTGGGAAGTCAGGAGCAATTCAAGAGATCGTACTACGGTACTTTAGTTTTATATTCATCACGCATATATAGTTAAAGTGTAAATATTATATCTGCTTACTTTCATCGATAATCCGTCACATATGTATGATCGGTTGAAGATGACATGACAAAAATGCATTGCCAATAGCAGGGAAACATCATATTATTTAAATTTCATGTTTCCGTACAAAACCGCTGATAATCAATGTTATACTTAGTTGAAAGCTTTAACCACAAAGAAAATATTGATATATTTTCTAAGCGTTTTGGTGACTTCATTCCTATCTTATCTCCCTTTTTAGAAGTGTTTATTTAAATGGGGGTATAACTATTTTGTACCACGACATAATGTTATCACTCCGGAACAAAATGGCGTTTCAAACGGATGTCAGACATGTTGTGACGATGTGGCCTTCAACTTTAACTATTCATGTAATACATTTCTATTTTATAAAGTTATAGATAGCAATATCAATAGCAGCGGAAGGTTTGCAAGCCAAATGCAGGAACGACAAATTCTGAGGAGCATGTTTTTCATTACAAAACGTGCATGTTTATTACAGTGGAGAACTTAAGTATTTATATTCGTATGGCTGCTGTTTCTAATTGTTATTGTAATAAAAAGTTAAATGCAATTTAACTACTTAAATTTTTTTTAAATAGTTTACTTTATTTGATGCATTCATCAAAAATATAATTTGTCTGATTCAAACATGATCATAAGCACTCCTTGCCTTACATGTGTATTCACATATTAAGCATGGACGTTTTATTTTTTATTCTTTCATTGTGATTTTTATTTAATAATTTTATTTTATGGTCTGTAGTTTTTTTTTCATTAAAACCATCCTAGGTGTTACTGTAGGTGAACGGCATTTAATGGTCAATATTTTTTTTACCTTATACAAGATTAAATGTAGATTAGATGTTGCCTCCGTGTCAGAAAAAAACCCATCCAACTTTCGCTAAAATATATGCTTCATATTAAAAACACTGTTAAAAAAGACTGCATGGCACATGTATCTTACGCTCTAGCCTGTTATTACGTATTGACCCTATACATGCATGGTATTTAACCTTATGGCGGTCTGGAAAGACCATTACTTTTTAAAAATTCAAAAATAATGTTACATCTTGATATAGATAAACCACTTTTAAATTCTATACTACTAGCTGTAGAAACAGTGTCAATTTTTTTCTCACCGGTAATTATTATTTCATTGGTTCAACGTGTAAAAATTGTGCAACGGGGACCTTTTTCCTACAATAAATAAAGAGGGGTAAAATATCGGTAAAGTTATGAGGTCAATTTATACTGTAAAACTTGTTGTTTCATAAAACTTGATAAGATTTACATGTAGTGCCGGGATTCAACTTGTATGAGGCCAAAATAAATCAAATTTGGAAGACAATTCTTTTTTGCATCACGTCGATATTCATTTCTCCGACGTTGACCAGACGGAATCCGCTTCCTCCGCTTTTCGTAGCCCTAGCCAACACCACACCCCTCGCCGTAAGGACAAGAAAGATTCAAGGGAAGACTAGATAACAAACTCAGAGAAAGGAACAGAATCTGTCGGATTTCAAAACACGACGGACCTCCGTCAGAATTCCGTCTTCCACATATGCATCATGAAAAACATCGTTGAGAATTACAAAATCGAACATTTCCGTCCAGTCCTGAGGAAGCTGTTCTCCGCATACACAAGAAGTTGACATTGCTCAGCGCTGTCCAGGTCAATGTCATATACGGTGCTGTTAGGATAACGCTTGGATATCATTAGTGAGTATCTCCCGTATCCACAGCTAAGATCAAGCAGCTTGAAGTCGTAACTAAATTTGAGGTCAAACACAGGTAAAAGTAGTTCCAAGATAAAGGTCGTTGTGATAGGTAGTGACAAGTGGTACCCTACTTTTGTCTGTTTCTCTTTGTTAAGCAAAAGGGTTTTCCATCTTTTATTACAATTTCATTAATAATTATTGCAGATTGTTCTATGTTGGCTTAAAAGCCAGGATTACACATATGGGATTTTAATATATAGTTCTTTATTTCAACTATTTCAACAGAAGAGCAGATATGTCTGATTCGGGTTAATCGGATTAAGAATTTCTCAAAATGAAATGGGGGGAGGGGGGGGGGTGTCCTTATAGCTTAAAATATCAGGAATTACAGGGAATAGCCTATTAGAAGTGTACTCTTTAGATCCACCTCCACAGACTCTGCAAAAGAACATCATTCAATCCTGCGATCATATCAAACGCTGTATCGAAAGTTATGATTTCTATAAAAAATAATTTTAAATAAGTAAATGAATTGATGCAAAGATATGGAAAATACTATATATCATCCACCAATCAACGCTTGACGTTGGAACAACTCTTCTATTTGAAATATGGTAAGGGAAATTGAGTCTGATCAAGAGGTCCACGGACCACATCGCTCACCTGAGCAACAATGGGCATAATAAACTCAGCTTCAAGGAGTAATAATACAAAATATCTGGACAATGTGGTGTAATACATGTAGATCCTATACAAAAAAATCTGTTTCCACCTGGATATTTTAAAATTTATAATCAAGTTCCTTTTCTAACTGGATGATTTTATAGTCATTTCACATTCAGCATTGCAGTTCTCAAAAAGACCCTTAACAGTTGTTTATATACAGGATATAAACCTACATCAAACTCTGAACCCCTTGTGAGGCCCAATAATCGTCCAGAGGCCAAAGTTTAAACAATTTTAAAGAATCAGCAATACATAAAAATGCTTGCACATAACTAAAAGCCATTTCATTTTTTGTGAATAATTAAAATGTTTTCCTTTGTATAAGTGCATTCACTTAAGTTACAGCTTTTTTAGGAATTAAAGATATTTTTCTATATATTCTTATGTAAAAATTTGTCCCCTCCTTCTGATCCTATCCTACCCACGAGAGTCATGATTTGAATAAACTTGAAATTCCACTACCTGACGGTGCATCTATACAAGTTTCAGCTTTCCTGGCCTAATGGTTTTGAGAAAAAGATTTTAAAAGATTTACTCTAAATATTCCTGTGTAAAAAGTCGATCACCCCATTGTGGCCCCACCAAAAAATAATGATTTCCACAAACTTTACTTTATATATTCCTATGTAAAAATCAACCCCCCCCACCCCCCCCCCCCCACCCCGTTGTGGCTCCACCATAGTTTCAACTTTCCTTGCCAAATGATTCTTGAAAAGAAGATTTTTTAAGATTAACTCAATATATTTCAATGTAAAAAGTCAATCCCCCATTGTGGCCCCACCCTAACCCAAGGGGCCACGATTTTCACAACGTTAAATCTACACTACTCGAGGACGCTTCCACACAAGTTTCAGCTTTCCTGGTTGATTGATCTCTGAAAAGCAGAATAGCGTGGTCCTTAATTTTCAGAACTTTGAATTCCCTTGGCCTAAGGATGCGTTGTGCCAAGTTTGGTTGAAAATAGCCCAGTTGTTCCGGAGAAGATGTTGAAAATGTGAAAAGTTTACCGACAGACGGACGGACAGACAACCATACAGACGGACGACATACAAAATGTGACCAGAATAGCTTACTTGAGCTTTCAGCTCAGGTGAGCAAACAAAATTCATCATTCTTTTTACACGGTGTTCTTTTCACAATTTCGTCCTGCAACTGGTCGTTAAACTGTCTTACACCATCTTTTCAGACAACTTTAAGAAAAAGTCAATGAGCCACATTGCTCGTCTGTGCAACAAGAAACACAATAAAATCAGCGTTATTATCTCATATAAAAACGACCTCGACTATGTCGTAGAATATATCTTAAAATTAAAGATTTTCAAATATTTTCCAAATTTACTTTAACTTTAACAATATTTTTATGTATATATAAACCTATCTTAGACTTTAAACCTTTTGTGGGACCCAAAAATTGACCAGGTGCCCACGATTTAACAATAAAGAATTTCAGATGTGTCAAAATGCTTGTACAAGTATACCAAGAGGCCCATAGAGCCAAATCGCTCATCTGAACAATAATGACTTTTTATGGGCGTTTAAAAGATAATGTGCAATATTGTTCCTCGGTAGAATAACAAATAAAAACTAGTGCAAAGCCTCGTTGCATAGCAACGAATGGGACTTCCGTTAAGGGTGTTTTTTACTCAGAGTTTGAGTTCTCTAATTCGGATTGTTATAAAGTTCGATGTCATGAGTAAAATTTGTTCTGAACATTAAAAGTATTTATGAAAGGAATTATTATTAATATAAAATTCGATATTTTTCTTCATTATGGAAATAGGCTTAAAAAAAAATAGACTTTTAACCAAACAGAGAAAATTTGGACTGAATTTTTCAGATTTTGTTTTTCCGCTTAAACATTTTTAGCACTACTCTACTATTAAAAGTTAAAATTTAATGTTTTAGTCTGTATAATTTTGCATATTTTCTGTTTGTTTTACCTTACTTATTCATTAAATCAATCGAATGACACGAATTGTAAAAATATTGAAAAATGTTTCAAAACTATAAAAGGCACTATATCTTAAAATTTTGATCATTCACCTCATATCAATTTTATGCATACAGAATTAGGTTAATATAAGTAGTTTGATACTATAAACATTTTTCTATTATCATCACTCATGTTTAAAAAATTGGATCAAAAGTTGGTAGGAATTTAAAAATATAATAGGGGAAATTTGGACTGGAATATTTTTTAAAATGTTGCTAAAATATTATTGCTTTGTACCTATTTAGTGCCACTATCATTCATAAACTGTACCTTTTTTTTGAAGTGTGTAATTATTTGTAATATTTTGACATATTAAAACAATCTCAATCGTAGTGTAAAATTTTACGGAATTTTTTTTGTTTGATTTTTCAAAAAATATTCAATGGCCATTAACTCAAAATGTAGGTCATTGACCTTCTTTTTTGAAAGTGAAAAATAACACTACAATCATAGGTCTATAACATACAATAGATGGTTTTTCATTATCATCAGTTTTGTTTTCATTCTGAGTAAACATCATCCTTAATATCATAAGTAAAGTTGGAATTTACTGGAAGAAGAGTTCTTAAATTAAAAACAATAGTGACTAAAAGTGAAAGAGATGCAAAAAACCGAACAATTCTTGGTACAAAATCCGAAAGATATTAAGTACAAATAAACAAAAACCTTAACAATTTCAAGGACAACATAGCATAAAAAAAATTCGAATTTGTTCAAGTACGACTTAGGAATTATCGAATTAGTTTAGGTACACGTTTACTCAAATCTGAACTAACAACTATTTTGTTAACCAAGAATGCGGAATCAAAAGTTCCGTAAAAATCAATTTTTTTTCACGCTAATATCCATGCAATCAATCGTCGGCCGATTTTTAAACAGGATATCAATCTAAAATTCAGCTTAATAAGCTCTTATTGCGTTTATGGTTTAAAACAAACTATTGCTCCTAAAAGAGTTATCATGAAGAGCTTTTAAAGCCCTCCTAGCCCAAAATTTGAGGGGCCAGCCCCCTATTCCTGATATCAAATAAAAAGTCTCGTAAATATAAACATATTTTGTTCAACAAGTGTTCAAGATTAGTTGATCCCTCTAGATATAATTGAACAACTGTGTTTTAGGAGCCGACCTTTAAACTTCTTAACAGGGCCACCAACAGAAAACTTTTGGGCTGACCTTCTATACTGAGTGCTTGTTGCACCATCAAATTTCAGAAACTTACCGATGTATAGTTTACTTTATTATAACTCTGAGAATATTTTCTATGTCAAACTACAATGAATAAACATGCTTTTCTCTTTACCGTGAATTAGTTTCCGTGCTATCTGCCCATGGTGAATAGTCATCGAAACTATTCATCCGCAACATACGATTTCCCTCCTTTTTAAAGTCGGAACATCTCTGACGTAACATAATCATTGCATTAAATTCAAAGTCCGATAACTCTATCACCAAAAGATTCTGCATCGCCTACAAATAAAGTTTTCTTCTGTATAATAAAATACATGAACCTATTCACTGACTATTCGGAAGATTGCAAGTTTATTGTTCCCCTCGACAGCAATTTCTTCCCTCGGCTTCGCCTCATAATATAATTGCTGTCTTGGAGGAAAAATAAACTTGCTACATCCTTAAACCCATTAAAAAGGTATGTAATGTCCCATCCACCTTCATTTCGAGTTATATAATCTCCCGTTTGCTACCTGTAATTACACTATGTAAAGTCAACACAACAGTCATTGACGCAAGATTCACAATTTATTTCTGCTTCCTATGAACTTAACATTAGGGGGCTTCATATTGCATACCGATTCCTACAATAGACATCCCTCTAACTAACATTAAAATTTATTTCATGAATCTTAGCAACATTCATCAGCCCTCAAGTACAGCAACTCATTTTTACAAAAATATTAACGGGTACTTTATCCGAAGCTGTACTTTGATACCTTCAACTTAATTAGTACACTTACATTTTATGAAAAGACGTTTTGTCTTAGAATTGAAAAGATTATGCAGTTTTGCGAAAAAGTGTACCACAAATTGCCAATTTCATCGAAATTAAAAAAAAACATATATGGCAATTTAAGTGAACCCATCAATTCCACTTCCCTCTATTCAACACAGATTCATATGTTTCTCATTACTAAAACATCTTTACATGACCTTTTGGAGGCCAATTGTTGTTCAGCCTCCTTTAATAAGAAACCTAATTCAATACAACATAAATCTACATTAACAATATCTTGATAAAAGCATCACATCACTTTTAAATGTCTTTACATATATACCCTCCCCTATCTGTTAATTTTCATAAAAAGTCATGGTTTAAAATCTTTAACCTAATTTTATGAAACTTGTGGCAATTTTTTTGAGTCATTTCTCAAACATATTTGAAAACAATCATTAATGATACTAAAATTTTATATTTGTTTGTTTATTGAAAGATTTGTAACTTTTAATTAACAAATATTCCGGCATGTAATTTCTTGTTTCATAAAAAAAGAAAGCTAACAATCATATTAAGTGAATATCTAATCTATTCTGTTTTCTAGTTTCCTTTAACCATGCCAAAACAGTAAGACCTTCAAATTAGACATCCGCCTTAACTTAAAATTAAATTCAAACACAACCGGGTAGCTGGAGACGGAGGAGAATTCCATGTAAAATAATCAAATTTTACATATTTACCTACATTTGTTTATGCATATATACATTAAAACGGTAAAAAATATTGTATTTTGTTCATTTCAAAAATTATAGCAGATGTTATTTCAAGATCAAATGTACATTAACATATCCTACATGTAATCTTAATGGTAGCAATAAAAAAGAGGAGGGTGATTTTTAATTTTGTAAACACATCTAAATATCATTATAAAATACAAAAAAAGGAAACATAATTGCATGCTTTTATTGAAAAACGAATTTTCACAACTAACAATTGTAAATTTATTTAATCAGCCTTAATTTTGGTTTTCATAATTTCTTATCAAACACAAACCACAACAAGGCATGATGCTTTCTTCAAGTTATATTATTGTTCACGCATTATCTGGTTTAATTTGAATTACCGACAAACAGTTTGTAGTAAACAAGGACTATGCATGTCGGTAGAGGAGTACAGGTTAACCTCAAGAGCTGAAACCACAAGATTCAACAGGTAAAGCCATGTGGTCGCCTTGTAGTAACAAGAGTCCGTTTTGACCTGAAATCCTAAACCTAAAATCAATTAGCTGTGTTAGAGGGCGAACCCCCTCACGGGCCCGAAAGGCCTGTGAGAGCGAAGCTAACCCTAAAGACAACACGTGTATATATCTCTAAAGTAGAAATTACACTCTATACCTATGAAGTTAAAAAAAACTTTTCCAAGATGGAGGAGAAAAAGAATAATTTCATGCGCAGAGACATCGCCGGTTAAATTTGCATCTCGTACTTACTTATATTTGGTGATAACTTGTCAATATTGTTTAATGAGTAATAAATACATTCAAACATACCGTGTTTGTTCTTGAAAAATTAATCCTTAATAAAGGAAACGAATTTTCCTTTCCTACAACTTTCAACAGTTGCATTAGATCCGATCAAATGAATTTCATCTGATTGGATAAAAGATGTGTTTTAACAGTAAAGCAGTTTTTTTCACCCTTTTAAAAATAATATCAGGCTTTTTATTTGAATTTACCTTCTCATTATCTTTCTAAATCAATAAAGGCCATTTTTTCCTTCTTTCCCAGGTCAATTCGTACCCAGAATTACATTTTTCTTCAAAAGCCAAAAAATAAGGTGTTACAATCAATAACTAATTCAATAAAAACATAAGATTATCAAGTCTTAAATTGCAGACACCCTAGTCTTTAATAAACACATTGTAAAACATTTCGCCATTCCAAATCACCCTCTACCCCCCCCCCCCCCCCCTTAACCATGTGTGAACCAATTACATATGATTACTTAATACAATAAATTATGTTTAGATTATTCCAAATCTACCTATTTTTAGCATATATGTGTATTTTTTATAAAAACCATCAGATTGTGATGAGAAACAGTACCTTGAGACAGACTACACTCAGGGTTTGAACAAATTAAACAAGGGTCCAATGCTCTTGGACCACCAGCAATGAGATTAGAGTCCAAACAAAACAAACATTAATCCGGGTATGAGATGACCAGCCAGAGAAGATTTTTGGCTTCGACCTCCAAACGAGTTTGTTTAACTTGTAGTGCGACAGTCAATATTTCATTTCGTAACCTCAAAAGGAATATTACCCATCCTAACAGTGCCAAAGTTTAAGCTTCTGCTATAATACCATGTTTTATCAATTCTACTGTTTTTTGCGAATAAATTAAGCGAGAGTTTTTTCTTTTTTTTAATACATGTTTTAAAAACAATATCATGTATAATGTATAATATAAATTATATTATCACTGTGCAAAATAAACAAATATATTTATACCTTTTGTGATGTTATCATATCACAATATTACCACGGAAAAATACCGTTACATTTCATTTCACTTAAAAAGCAATACTGGCAAGCTTTTTGCAGATTCTCACACACTGGTAGCTCTCCCCTGTCTCTTTACCCTTTATCATTAGCCATTATCAAACATCGTGATACAGCAGTGTGTGGAGCAGGTTAAAGCCCCAAACAGCGACTAGACGTACCTCATTGACACCAAGGCCGACGAGGTTATGGAAACTAAAGCGATATTACGTAATTTGAAGGTTTTGTACTCTAGGCTATTTAAAAAAAACCCAGTAGCTTGCCTTGTTTTAGGAATTGTTATTTCTAGGATCTTATTCTCGAAAGCTTATCCTATTTATTGTTTTTCCCCTCGGTGATCGCACATGCCCTTATATATCCAATAAAGCCACACTACAAATAGCGGCAGTTAACTATCCTATATATGATTTAGTGCAGACAGAGGTTGACACTCTCAAGTAATCTAAAATATTTGGGTATCGATTATTATGTTTATTTACTTAGATTTTCTCTTGAATCACTCCCAAAACCTTTTGACCAAGAAGTCTTTGAGCTACAGCTTTACAATTATATATCAAACTTTGGAAAATAAGCCATTCCGGATATCTGAGTTTTTGTTATTAAATCTTCCAAACACTTTGGAGACATAGAGGCTATAAATTAAAGTCCTCTCTGTTGACTAATAATACTTCAGAAAATTGAACGAGCCTTTGTAAGCATCACCATTTTCGTCGTAGCAGCAGCAGAGACCAGAATTTTTAATCAATGCTACAGTCAATTATTGAACCTTTTCTTGCGGTAGTCTACAACCGTATCTATTGTCTATTTCTTATTAAAAAAACAACTTCTGTTCAGAGTGCATTCATTTGAGTCCGAAAAAGAAATCATTAAAAAAAAATCAAAATATCCTATTCCTATCTGTCCATGCCATTTCCAATTTAAACAATGTTGCCAATTTTTTAAAACAAGATGCTGTCATTAGACAGTAATACCCGCACCAAGTGTTTCCCCCTCAATAAAACTGTTTTGTAACAGTTTAGGTAAAAATGAAGGCAACATGTAATTTTTGGTAATTTTTAAAATTGATGATTTTCATAAAGGAGGAGGTCCCATCCCACAATATACAAAATAACAAAAACGATTCCCCTTTGGTCTAGTACACTCACCCATTTACTGATTCTGAGGTAAAAAGAGGAAGGGATAACCTGGTCCAGGATACATGCGCTACAGTCCTGCCAATGGTGACCTTTAATATTAATGTCCCCATGTTTTTGGCCATGTTTTAATTCTAACTTCTTTAGCCAACTCACATTTAGACTCTCAATAATAATGCTCTTTGAAATGCTTCTTCACAGCTGTAGATAAAACATCTGCACCCCGCCCTCCTGATACAGTTAAACACAAATTCGCCATATTAATTTTTCCCTGTAAACGCCCACACTGTCTTTACCTCATATACCCCCAACTCCTTACGACGCACTTTAAGAGCTAAACTAGCTATTTCGTCTACAGTTATTAACAGTACTAACTCTTAAGGATCATGCTATGTGGCCAAAATCGTCACCTTTTCTTTCGTCTTTCCCTCATACTCCTTTCCAGCCAGAGGGATTGCTTCATCACGTCCTCTATTTTCCTTCTTCTTTATTTCTTCTTCCTTACCACATCAGGCTACAAATATCTGCAATAATTAAACAACCTAAAATCTTTTTTACCATTTAAATTTTTGTAATAACAAGATATGTCATTAATTTACCTCATTTGGGCTAACTTTTCCATAATTAATTACCCATCGAAATAACCTTATTTAACAAAATTCAACAAGGTCATTAAAAGTATTTGGACATGATAATGATGACATACATCAACCTGCTAACATTGCCACATTAGAAATGCCAGATAGGTATCCCAAATACAACACTATATCTTCTTGAATGTATATACACACTAAATCTGCATGGTAGGCTAGTTGTATATGATATATATCTGAAACTGCCATCAACAGCTATTCACACTCGCATGCATTTAAAGTGTTATTATGAATTTTACCTGCCAATTCCAAAATAACATGAAGTGGCACTACCGTAATTAGCACCACTGCTCTCTTGATCTCCTTTCCATTTAAGCTCTCCTTTTTTCTCATCGATCCTCTCGAATTCCATTAAATTTCTCACATCACTCTCCTTCATCTTCCGTATCACTGGGAAGAGGGATTATCCTTTGATGAATGTATACTATAAACCTACTATATTTAGCTTGTACGATATTTGGCGAAAAGTGATCTTTCAACAAGTCAACGTGGAATTGATTAAGCGCATTTCTGAAGGTACCTATTTATCTACTAAAGTATTTCGCATTTGGCGATGAACTTTATTTAGCGTACCATATTTTCCGCCAAAAACGCCAAATAGAATACACAGCCAGTTGTAATACGTTTACAGTTATACTCAACTTTACATGTTGAACTATGACTACAGAAAAGGGAACTTATTACATGTAGAAATTTCCCTTCAAACGTAATCAAATACAAATACATGCAGTCTGTTCTATCTTCAATGGTGTGACGTTACACCCATATGTCTTGACCCATACACATTTCCAGTTACATATAATATTTAAAAAACGCAAGCAGTTTAACGTTCGAAAATCCATGGAAAATTACTGTTTTGAAACCAACAGATGCAAATTCTATAAAACTACCATTCCAATACAAACTTTACTTTATTAATATAGGACAAGAGATCCTGTAACAAAATATACACAGTATTTAGTCATATCAATATCACAAAAGATACTACCCTGCATGATCATAATCCATAAACGTCAATTCAATAGCAAGATATCAAACAGTCTCTGCTTACCAAATATATCCTAGAGAAATCCAACAGTCTCATATCAATAAATATATCGATTCCAACAACAATTACATGCACATTACATTAGAGACATGAATTACCCGTCTTCAGCTTGTCGGGCGTTGTCTCTCAAACAACCTAAAAGATAATGATACACATGTATACACGGCCTCACTATATCCCCGAAAATTAAACTTAAATCTACACTGTCTGAAATTGCTTCCACACTACACTCTGTCCCAAGATATCCTCGATTGCTTAATTACTCTATACTTAAGTTAGGGATAACCTATTATTTTTTGATTAATAAGAGCATGGACGGATTATCTTTATTTAGAATAGTATGATGTCGCTTCGTTACAGTTTTTCAAATCCTAAATTTGATTGGTGAATTTATTTTTGAATCTTAAAATTCGAATCTTTCCCAAACAAAAACTTTTTTAAAGAAATCATATCAAAATCACTTAAAAGTCATATCAAACTCACAAATTCATGATTTTGTTCTATAATTTAGATATGATCCAATAAATGAATCATACCCAAATCATAGATGACAAATAAGGAAGTATGATCCTGATGTGGTTTGTTTCTTGGTTTTGAGTCTGCTATGATTTTCTTGTGATTCTGGTATGTGCTATTATCTTAGAAGGCAACAGTGCATGCGTTTGAAATGATTCGTTAATTGCCAGATAAACTGACCACTTAGAATTAAGATTTCTGCATAACAGGAAGTTGAGTTGCAAATTTGAATGTTCATCTTGGAGCCTAAATGTGATGTACATGTCAGGAAAATTTGTTATTGTTGGGCATCTTGCTCTATCCTGGCATATTTATAAAGTGAATTTATGGAAGTATTTTGGGAGAATATATTCTTATTCACTTGAGGTAAATAATATTTTATAAAGACTAATTTACAATACACTATCACGTGATTTATTAAGTGAAGCAAGCAACTAATGCATGGATGTACATGTATCATTAGTTCAGACCGGGAGCTACAGACCTGCAGCAAGGTTTTGAAATGCATACGCAATATTTTAATTTTTACAATTCATGTAATAATTGCTAGAAGAGTTTGAAATAACAGTATAATTATCATCTAAATCATGGAAGACTCTGATCCTGTGTTGTAATTCAGATTATATTGGCTTAACAATACAGTTCGTGTGACATATATGTATACTATTTTTCATATTTGGTAATTGACAATGTATTTCAAATATAATGGCTTCAATGTCATCAGGATATCTTAATTTTTCGGGGCAGCAACTCGAATGAGATGAGTTTTGCATTTAAGTAATTTTAATGCTTTATATCCATTCTTTCAATTTTATTTTGCATTTATTTATCATTGGCACCACATAAAAGATCCAATAATGTGGCTTGTCTTAAACCTCTCAAAAAGTGTAAATATTTTACACACATAATCAACCATTATATACCTTTTTTTCATTGCCGCCACAATTTTATTTCTAACATTTATGTTCCTAAGTATGCACACACCTTTTGACCTAGTTCTGTATGCAATAAATTCCTTGTAAATAATTGAGGAACCCACAACCGAGATACATGTATCAAACTCTAAAATGATAGTTTTACAGCTAGATTGTAAATTTGAAAAAAACAAGTAATACAAAATATTTAATTCTGATTGATAGCTTGTAAGACAAAGACAAAGGTTTCCACAACTTAGCCACATTAATGGCTGCACCTTTTCTAGATGAATGAGACTTAAACATAGTGCTATGTGCCCCCATTCATTTTGATGACCCCCCCCCCCCTCCGAAAGTAACAAAATAAACAGGTCGTTTTATCGGTCATAGAACTAAGTCAATGATGACTTCAATCGAGACAGTTGATAAACTTGTTTTATCATCTTGTTTGTCAGTAGCTTGCCTCGTTTTATAAATTGTTATTTCGGGTTCTTATACTCTAAAGCAAAGCTTATTTATTGTTGTCTCCTCTAGGTGGTCTCACATGCCCTTAAAGGGGCATGGTCACAATTTTGGTCAAATTTTATTTTTCTGTTTTTTAGCTCACCTGAGCTGAAAGCTCAAGTGAGCTATTCTGATCACATTTTTTCCGTCGTCCGTCTGTCCGTCTGTAAACTTTTCATATTTTGAACTTCTTCTCTAAAACCACTTAACCAGATTCAACCAAATTTGGCTCAAAGCATTCTTTTGGAAAGATGAATATAAATTGCAGAAATGAAAGAAAAATTTTCATTTTCATTGCAAAATGTTTTGTTGAGATGCTCGGCATTTTCTCGAGTTTATTCAGTTTAAATAGAGTTTAATATCGCTGACGGAAATATGTGGGTATATACATGTATATGATTCATTTTGAAAAATAAATTGTGTTCTTTATTTGTTATAGTGCATGTTTCTTGTGTTTAATTGTTTACAATTTCTATTTACTTACCATATTTGAGTGTTAAGCTTCGAATTATAAGCAAGATACAGAGATTTGCTCACAATTTTATGTTTGTACACAGATTCATTTTTTTCCATTTTAAATGCCGAATAGGACATACCGAGTTAAAAATCTTAAGCTGAATGTAATAAACTCATGTGAACAAAATATGACTTTAACAAGCAAAATTTTGAGCTCATCTTGCTTATAATTCTACGATTGACGCTGAAATTTTGGTTGATTATTAGAAATTCTATATGAATTATAATGTGAAATGTGAGGAAATAAAAACGACATCGTTAAAACAGTTTCCATAGTTCTGACACATTTCTGTTGCGGGGATAAAAAAAATTATCGCTATTCCCAAGAAAATATTACAGCGGAAAATTATCCTGGTTTGTAGCCATTTGTTATTTTTAATTAAAAATGAAAATAATGGGTGGGCCATAGTAAATTAGAGTGATGTGCCTGTCAATACGGTAACATTGATTTTTATAGCTCTTTAACATGTCACGTGACAAAATTTTTCATTCCAGTGTATTCATCAATCAAGTGTCAGTAAAGTTATAAAAGTCACGAGTTTACGCGAGGTAAACAATAGTCATTTAATTATAATGGAGAAGACAAATTAAATTGTTGATTATTTTTAATTTGAGAAATTGACCGCATTGAGATGCAATTTTTTGTTCTTTTCATATATTCATGTAGGATTTCTTTGATAAAATACAATAACTATTATATTTTAAAAAAATACAATAACTAGTAAGTAGTTGGGGAAGAAAATGTACCTATATGCTCTCATATATTTTGATCGCTTTATTAAGTGGGGGAGGGGGGCAGAACGAAAATACAGGGAATTAGAAGTTATATAACAGTGTACCCCTACCAAATATTTAGTTCTATATCTTGCGTAGGATATTCTTATTCTGTGTAAAAACAGTATTTCATGAAGGTACAATGTCAAAGATTACGTGTATGAAAAAATAAGTGTAAAATTCGAATACTTTACAATATTTATTTTTTTGCCATTCTACCGAGGGCCATATGGCACAATATCTTTTGAACGCCCATTGTTGCTCAGGTGAGCGATGTGGCCCCATGGGCCTCTTGTATTATTAACAATACTTAATGAATGCATTTTAAATGATCAAATGAAATTTGGGTGCCCGTCGATGAGTTTTAAGCAAGATACAGGGCTCACAATTCTTTGTCATGTAAACAAGGCTCGTGCCCTGTTTTTGTTTACATATGTTCAATATAACAGTAAAAAATCTTTTTCAAGATGATTTGTCTATATTCTTATTCTTTTTAAGCATAAACAAACAGTTCCTACCGATTAACACATTCATTTTAAGTCTAAAACTGGAACTTTCACTTCAACATTCAAAATGTAAACAAAAGCTTTGTTTACATAGCGAGGAATTGTAAGCTGTGTAACTCGCTTATAACTCAAAAAATGGCATTCAAATTCTGATTGCCTTTTAAAAATGCCTTACTGAAGCATTATAAAGATAGAAATCGTAAAAAAAAATTTTGACCAAAATCGTGACCATGCTCCTTAACACATTCAAAAGATACTATGCAAATAACTGCAATTAACTTTGCTTTGTGGGATTTAGTGCAGACAGAGGAAGATACTCTCAAGAAGTAATCAAAAATGTTTGGGTTATCGATTACCTTATGACAAAGAAGTTTATTTTGAGTTACATTTTTACAAGGCTATCAATAAAAATATGTATACTTCCCCTAATCCGACCCTAAATTTTGAAGTTGGGTAGGTAGGTAAGTAAAATTTTTTTTTCTGCCATGGTAAAATATAGAATATATTATAAAATAAATCAATTTTTTATTTGATTACAAAACTAAAAAAAAAGTTTGACCAGTTGTAAAACAAAATGATATACTTGTATATAATGATATAACTTGATGGAATGTTAAACAAAGGACTATGTGCGGTATGGTCAAATATCTTCCTCCAATTCTAACCAATTTTTAAATAGTACTGTATAAAAATCAAAATCTTCATAAATCATTGTATAGAAGACGCCTATCACTTTAATCTTGATTTTAGTCATAATTGCTCAATCGCTGTTTATCTATGACGTCATCTAAATGACCTAATTCCTGCAAATTTGCAAACAAATGAAAATATTCTCATTTTTGCTTTAGATTTGGGATTCGGAAGTATAGAGCGCAGGTCTGCTCAAGTACGATTTTAACATATATTTGTTTTCAGGTAATTATACACATTATATTAAAAAATGGTACTTGAGCAAGCATGCGCTCGTTGTTTCCCAGTCGAAAACCCATCAGAAAACACCCATATTTTGCTACAAAACATCAATTGTTCAAAATAAGACAATCTTTATGACGTCATTACTACATAATACACAATTATTTTCAATATGATTTTAACTATCTTCCACCTTATGTTGAAAGCTCTTTTTAAAACTTTAATTTTGGGGGCAAAAATGCATAAAACCGCACATAGTCCTTTAATGTCGAATTCACCATTTGGTATTGTTAATCTTATATTTAAACATGTTTGATTCAATGATTACATGTGCATGAATACATTAATTCATTATCATTTGTATGTTGATGTACATGTAAGCATATATTTGAATATCATTTTAATGATCATAATGTACCTACTTTAAGTGTCAATTAATTTTTTAAAATTTCGTTTATAAAATGTCTACAAGTACATTAAAACAATAATATGAGAAACTTAAAGTGGTGTAATAAATGTAGATATTTGTAAATCATATTTAATAATTCTACAATAATAAGGTTACACGAAATCACTATATTTTCAGAGAATTTCCTTTTCGACAAAAAAAAATTAACCCATATTTGAAACATAATGCTAGCTAGGAAGAAAAAAGAAAAAAGAAATTTAAATGATAAAGATTTTTGTAAATTTACCCAATTTCACTTTAAATATAGTCATTACCAAGCCAACTCTTTTGTTTCTGTTGAATTGAAATTTAACGAAGTTAAGAGAACTGTTTAAATTTTCCAAAACAAAGAGTTTTTTACTTCACAAGTACCAACCTAAATTTGGGGAGATTGTTTCTCCCTAACAGAAATGTAGGGAAACTGTCAATATTTATGATACAGCATAATCTACAGGAATGATAATATACACAGTTTTAACCTTATAATTAATATTCCAACCCATATTTGAAACATAATGCTAGCTAGGAAGAAAAAAGAAAAAAGAAATTTAAATGATAAAGATTTTTGTAAATTTACCCAATTTCACTTTAAAGGGAAAGGTCAGGCAAAAGTAAAGAAGAGTTGAAATATTTATATTTACCATAAAAATAATGTCAACCACTAAATTCTTCTTAACATGATCATAATTCAGCAACAATCACTGATTGAATATCAAAGTTTGACAAAGTCATGGGAGCTGCCATTTTGATGCTCTCCACTATTTAGAGTTAAATATGTTGTGGCTTATCATCGGGTTTTATCCCAGCATCCCGATAACTTCCAAATGTTCTGTGATGTCAGCATACCCCATTCATAGTTCTTATCAGTTCACATGTGTGGTCAGTGTCTAGGGAAGTTACACATCCTTGTTGTTTCTTAAACATCATAAATTGAATAATAGTAATGGAAAGAGGATTAAGAATTAGAAGATCAAATTGGTCATGGTCAGTTATACAACCTATCTCTCCCATATTTTGTATTGTTACAGTATAATCGCATTGTTTACAACACATGCATTCCTCGGCAGTGGGCATGACCTTAAACTGTCTACAGGAACACCATTCCTCTAATGTTGGAATAATTGGACGTAATGATTTATTATCGGCAGGGAGATTTTCAACTTTTTCAGTATATTCAGGTTTAAATGCATAAGGTACTCTCCCAAATGTATTTTCTTGCGCCATTCTTGCAGAGTTAAGTTATACAATTAGTGGGTCAGTTTATCGAAGTGGTATGCTGACGTCACAGAGATGCTATCATGGCAGCCTCCATGCGTTTGAAGGAGATTTAACACTGACCAGATAACTAAACCAAGTTTTATGGCTTAAGATGAGATCATGAGATAAAGTTTATGGTGGATGTTTTAAACAAACTTTTGTTTATCTATTTCACTAGAGATGTGCTATACCTGACCTTTCCCTTTAAATATAGTCATTACCAAGCAAACTCTTTTGTTTCTGTTGATTTGAAATTTGACGAAGTTAAGAGAACTGTTTAAATTTTCCAAAACAAAGAGTTTTTTACTTCACAAGTACCAACCTAAATTTGGGGAGATTGTTTCTCCCTAACAGAAATGTAGGGAAACTGTCAATATTTATGATACAGCATAATCTACAGGAATGATAATATACACAGTTTTAACCTTATAATTAATATTCCAACCAAGTTAATAAAGAATTAAAACACTTTTAAAAATTTTAAAACTCATTTTCCAATCTAATAGATTTAATGTATTTTATGTATTCATACATTTCATAGAAATGTTTTGTAATTGTGTTAGCTAAATGACAAATAAAATCAGTCTCTGTACCTCTGTGTATTTTGAGGTATTAGTCACACCTTTTGACCCAATTAACCGTTGTGTAGAAGATTATTTTAATTTTTATGATAAATATAAGCAGACGATTTTATGATTATTTTAGCATTAATTTGGCAGAGTCATTAACTAATTACAAGCTACCAACCAATTGTAATATCAACACTGAAAGTAGTAATCATCGGTTCCCGGGTAGGTTAAGGCAACTCTGAGTTTAACGACCGTCAAAATTATGATCAATTTAAAAATTGTTTGCTTTTATGAAGACAGTGCTGAATATTAATACCAACTTGAAATGAATATGTTAACCAAGATATTATTTTTTTACTTCAGAATCGACTCAATCTTTGAAGCTGTCGTGCCATAGTATCACTTGACATTTAAAAATAGATCACTTTTTCACCTTAACAAAAAATCAAAAAGTTTAACACTACCCCGAAGTTCATTTGTATGTATGATACAAAAATTCGATCGGCAATTAGTTCATGTTTATAAGTATTACTGCTAGAATCCTATTGTTAATCGCATAAAATAAATATTGTCATTATTTCTCGGAAACCCCCTCAACTTCTTTAATTTTATTGAAGATTGTTTGTATTTTAATTTACAGCAACGAAGCACATGATTCTAGCAGCACTTTTCAAGTACTTAGGGTCATACACTTTTGAAATTTACCAAATTCATCTTTCATAATATTCTGGGTAGTGTTTCACTTTTGCCTTTTTTGTACACACTGACAGAGGAAAGGCCGGTCAAGGCATATAAATGTCTATTTGCTTCCCTTGTAAAACTCGCTGATAAAACAAAATATCAATGCCTTTATTATCCTGATTATATCCTAACTGACACTCATATAAATCTTGGGTATTTGTATTAATTAAGTCTTATTTCGGCATTGTTTACACTGCATTCCGATGATTTGTCTACCGACATTGATCTTCTCTATTAAACATGCTTCTGACGTTGTCATACATACGTAATACAGAGAAATCGAAGATATATCAGTTAGAAGTTTCTAGTGACATTTTTCTTCTGAAGTTCTTATAATTCAAACCAGAGATAAAGTTAAAATTGACATGTTTCTGAGTAAAATATGACACCATGCTGCTTATTGTGACGTCTTATCGATCAGAGGAATTTTACTCAGTCGATCGCTGAGAGTTGCCTTATCATACCCGCGGTGTAATTTTCAATGCACTGTGAGTAGGCTATATGTTGCCTCACCCCGTATTTATACCAATAAAAAATAAGACAATCGATTAATCACAAAAATGGTTAACTGAGACTGTGGAAACGTCTTTTGAAATAAATGATTATCGATTTAATGTATCTGGGGTTAAATAACACGAACGTGAACTCAGAAATCAGGACGACTTCAACTCTTTGGGAGGAAATTTCGGCGAAGTTACTGATCAAAAAGCGAGTATTTCGCCCATGTTGATGATCGATACTATCAAAATAATTGTTAAACGAAAAAGATGTGGGTATTCTAAAAACGAATTTGGATAAATCAGGTTTCTTATAAAAAAAATATTTTCAATGTGTAAAAAAAAAATTCAGTCAACGGGATTTAATTGGGTCGGTCGAGTAAGGGGAAAGATATATAATTTTAATTTTGGCCCAATTATCTAACTTAAGGGAATAAGCGATGCCGGAAATGTTAGATCTTCCTATTGAATCTACCAAACCCTTTGCAGACATAAAGCCTATCAAAAGGAGACCAAGAGTAGAAAAATTGAACGAGTATGTTAATATCTCTTTTTTTTCTTCGTGCTAGAAGATGAGACCAGATTTCCTAATCAGGGCTGCAGTCAATTGTTGACTTTTTTCTTGCGGCCGTATTCTACAACCATATCTACTCTGTCTATTTCTTATTTCAAAAACACAACCTTTGTTCAGAAGCCTACTGTTTTCTTTGATTTTATTGGAACCCAAGTAGTTTCACACAAATTCCTTCGACCCTGCATTAATGAGCACATTCATTTGAACCCGAAAAACCCGAGAAAAAGAGAAAGCCCACCCCCCACCCCCCCAAAAAAATAAAAAGTTAAAAATATTATATTCCTACTCGTCTCTGCTTTTCCCAATGAAAAATAAATGACGTTTTTCATACTTATGACTGGAAATTGCACATCACTTTGGCAAACATTCATCAATGCAATAATTTTCTGAAAACTTTTGAAATAAAAGATCAAACTCTCCAAAATTTAAAACCATCAATTAAAATTTGATATCCAGTTTTTGTTAGATAAGAAATGTGTGTTTTAAAGTCCAGCCACCTCGAAACACTTGAACTATACTTATTGTTGACGATTTTAGGTTATTTATTGATTTGTTCAAAAAAGGCCATGAAATTCGAATTCTACATTACAGAACTTCTTCACAGCTTATTTTCTCTTTAGCTGCATTAATATTAATTTATATTTTTTACACATATTGTTGTCATTTTAAACGCCTTTATTTGTTTGTTTTATAGTAACAATTTAATTTGAAATGAAAGCTTTTTCAATTTAAAGATTTCAAGAAAACATGCGATAAGTGATGTAGACCTTTTGTTTTAGAAAGTAAACCCCAATGGTATACATCTTGAAATGTTGCCTAAACGTTTATGAATTATTATATTATCAATGAGCAAAAAAAAAAAAAAAACAACAACATATACATTAATTTCGTTTTGTGATTGTTGTCAAATAACGGAAAAATAACGTCATATTTTCATTTCACTTAAAAAGTAACACTGACAATTTTGTTTACCTTTTCTGACACACTGATTCATCCCCCCCTGTTTGTTCAACCTTTACCCTACGTCATTATCAAACAGCGTGATACAGCAGGTTAAATCTCTAAACAGCGACTAGGTGTAACTTATTGACACCAAGGCCAATGAGGTTCATACGGAAACTATGGCAAGATTATGTATTTTGAAGGTTTTGTACTCTAAGTCATTGACAACCCCCGCGGCCCTCCTCAAGACAACACTGGTTTATGCTGAAATTTTCGCTGCTACGGATTGTTTCATTCTTAAACACTTTCTAAGTCATTTGTTTGTTTAAGTTAATTTTATTGGGTAATGTTTTGTTTACATTACCGTTTGGAACTTGTTTACTTAGTTTTAAAGCTTTGTTTCGTTCCTGTAATAAAAATGTATAGTGTTATGTGCACTCAGAAATGGAAAATTTATTTTTTATTCACGCACAATTTTGAACGTAAGAAAGTACTTAAACAGTTTTAAAAGAATTCGATTAAAGGGATTTATATGACTTGTACTCCAGAAAATGGAACGAATCTCACTAAGTATTGCCAGCAAGATGAAGATTTTACTTAAATCTTAAAAGACTCAAAACCTGTTTTAACCAAGGACAGGATATTTTATTGAAGTGATAGTAAATTGAACCTTTTTGGTGTAAAACATAATTTTGATTTTCTATTTTTCAGACATAAAGAGTATGGTTTGTACGTACTCCGTTTGACCATGCTAGATGATTTATATTAGTTACAAAGTTGATAATGAATATAATAACCGAGGTGAAATATAGATTAAACAATCATTAATTTCTTTTCAGTTTGATGATTGCAACCTCAAACAAAGTCCCAAGTACTTGATAACTTAGCAAACTCTTATTAAATCAAATTTATGATTTTCTTCCTTGAGAATTCCCTCAATCAAACAATTTGAGATGGTGCAAACTTTGAACTTGTCTTGTGAACTTGGTTTAAATCTTTCAACTATATCGATGCAAAATGTTAAGAAAGAAACCGAAAATTCTTTTCGACATTTACTTAATGAAACATGAAAAAAAAAATTGATAAAAATAAATTCAGGAAATTTTTAGGTAACACGAAAGTTCGTAGATTTTATTTCATTTATCATCTTCCATTATCATATTCTACATCATGTACAATATCACTATTTTAATCTTTGTTTAAATAATTAGTTTTATTGTTTAAAAACGGCTAAATTTTCAAGTTGTTAAAATGAATCAAAAATACGACAGATAACGCCGGCGCAAACAAGACTGATTTATCTTAAGGCCATTCACCTTGTAATAATCGGGTGTCGACATTGATTCAAGTTTTGTCGCAAAGTACGGCGAAACACCCTGATAATGCATGATTTATAAAGCACCATTGTATAATATAATAATAACAGATTTGAATAGAAAAAAGACAGTTATTTTCGAAAACATAATAAAAAATACAATTTTACTGTTACTACAGATTAGAAGCTTGTAGCATTTTCGAATTAACACTGTTTAATCTATACTTCTTTTTCGGAGAAAAAATTATTTTAAAGGTTTTATTTAATATTTACTTTTGTTATTTATTATAAAAATTGTTTTTTTAACAGATAAAATGGAGTTTGTATAGCGATACAGTTTAATTCTAATTAACATATTCCATACAAGTTTGTTATCTTGATGGTCCATTTAAGCTTTGCTTACATCATCACTCATCATACACGTGATCTAATCATGAATACTTATGTATGAATTAGACTTCCAAGATTAAGACTTAGATTATTAAATGAAAAAGTGCTTGACTGTTAGACAACTCTTTCACAATGGGAATTCTTTTCGTTATTTTGGTAAGACATCAAGCAGTTCATCAGTTAATGAATCATGTCTCAAAGATTTGTTATAAAGCTTAAGTTTTTAAATATTTTCTACGATTTTTAATTGTGAAAGTGAGTCCTATTGATTTCAAAATGGTATGTGCTTTTGATTTTAAAACAAATATTTTTTTTCAGATACTAGGATTATACTCAGACGATGGTTTGAACATTTTTTAGCTATCAAATTTAAAAAAATTCTAAGCACAGAATTTACAAATTTAAACCCATCAATAAAATTATTTTAACCATTTTTATTGGTCGTCAGAGGTAGCATTTATTTCAATTTTGATCATCCATTTTTTTCAAATGGAGCTTCAATGGATAGGTACTACAGTTCAAACTTTTAAAAATAAATAGCTCTTAAACTGATTTTTTTATTTGATATTTTTTAAGGTATGAGTTATGCATTTTGTATATCATCTTACAGATGTATAAATGGCGACAGTTTTGTTTAAACTCAAAATGATAATTGTACAAAATCACACCCAATTGACACGCACTCACGATATAACGTACAGCGGGGAAAGATCGAGACAGACACTCTTATCAATAGTGTTGTAATTGCGACTTAAATTAAGTAGAAAAAGGCGGTCAATATAGACGTTTCATTTTATTATTATTAACCTTGCATTTCGTGCCTTTCCTGTCTATGCACATTTAAACAATCTGTCAGCTTGACCAAGCTTTGCAAGTCTAATAAGCGAAAAAAAAATCAATGTTCAATTACCAAACAAAAAAGTGGTTATATCTGAAGTATTTTACCTGCACTCTAAACATTATTCTTTTAAGAAGCCATTCATGTGTGAGGTAAGCACGTATTTACCTGATTTTAAAATAGCCTCGTTTTCAAAATGTGGTATATTTTAAGTAACGTTTTAATTTCTTTTCGTTTAGGTAAAGTTAACGCATCCACATACAGTAAAACTTGTCTAATCGAGCGGAGGGTGGTTCTGAAAAATTTGGTCGGATTAGGCAACATCCGGTTTGGAGAACATTGTTGTTGATTAATTTTAGTATCTCATGCAGTAGGTCTTGATCGTCTATTCTTGCAAATGGTTTTAATTTTTCTGAAATATTTTAGCTCTCCTTGGTCGTAATTACGGTGCAGATTTACATTTTTCTATTTAGAAAACATTAATTGCATAACGGATTACGTACGATGAAATACTTGTGAATCAAATAATCGTAACTGATAAATTTTCAAACATCCGATTAACTTGAGAAGTCCGACACGAGACAAGTGCAGGAATCCCCGCAAATAGTTAAACAAACATTTACCACGCGACATCTGGCTGATTATGTAATGACAAGCACTGTTTTGAAAAGGAACCAATGATAAATATACGGGAATTTAAATAAAAAACGGGAATTTACTATAGAATGGAGCATTTTGACAAAGTAAAATGTGACTCTGTAAGTGTAACAATACAACGCGCATTACAAACAATATTGACAGTCTTTCTCCCACGGTATCAAGAATCATGGCCTGAAAAAAAAATGAGGTGAAGCTTTTCATGTTAATCATCAATTAATAGTTTTAAAGCCAAGGAACAATGTAGTTGATTTTAAATTTAACCATTTATACAGTTACTTATGGTTTAAATCATGTTTTGTTTTTCATTACATGCGTATGAATGTTGTTCGGAAATAGTTTTCCTACTAAATATAGAGTGTATTTGTTCTTGGTTGTTCCGGAAGCCAACAAACAACGCAATTTGTCCTATATAATGTATGTTGTACTTTTGGCAAAACATTTCATTTTGACAACTGGTTTCACATGCCGTTCATTCCTTTAAAAGGAATATCTGTTTAACCTCCCACGGACTCGCGATAGTTAATAAATAAATAGACATGTTAAAACGTTTACTTGTTTAAAGTATAGAACAATATGATTTATTATTAGAACAATAAGTTGTCTATTATATAGTTTATATTTATTCAATTTGAACACACGTCTTTCCTTTTAAAGCTTGACAGAACTCTTAAAATATATATTTTGAGATAATAGATCAATGGATGAGTAAAAAATATGGTATGATTTATAAAAGGTGTGTGTTCTCCCTAATGCTTACATATTATATGACACAATTATTACATGACCCAAACTACATATCAACCCAAAACAAACACACTAATCGCAGACACACTTTCGTCTAACCCTATTGATCAAACATATCTATGTACCGTTGAAATACTTTTGATAATGAATTTAAGCTGAAATTTAAAAATGTAAAATCAATCTCTATAGTTTAAATGTTTGAAAATTCAGACTGTTTTGCTGACAATTTGTCAACGGAAGGTACTGTTTTTAATTTTCAGACGGGATTGTCAATCACATTTCAATGTTTTATTCAATTTCTTCTCCAAATACATATACACAACCCATAATATAAAAGTATGTTAATACACTGTCATCATACCATACAATATAAAGATTTATACATTAGAATGATAAACTGTCATCATACCATACAATATAAAAATTAATACTAGAGAATGATATTGTGGAATCATTTTAATTCATGGGGACCAATTTCCCTGGATTACTTACATTTTACAGGTTCGTGGGAACGTACTTTCGTGTATTTACTCAAACCAACATAAGGAAATATGACTTTGAAACCCTAGTCTATTAATTCTAGGGGAATGTTAATTCGTTGATGAGAGGTACCCAAGAATATCACGAGATAATAAACTAGCACATAACATACTAAGTGAAAATTGATACAATTGAATAATACACTAGCACATGTGTCTGACCTTTCTATCCCATTCCTTTCCAACATCTATTTTATATGCAAATCATACTGTTTCCAAATTTAAATAATGTCATTCTATGTTAAGGGGAATTGAAATTGTTAATATAGAAAAATGACATTTTTAAATTAACCCTTTTCAGAATTTCCTACTTTCCAACAACTTAATTGCCTACAATAGCATAGTGTTGTTAACAATCTTCTTTTATTGTAACAGTATTTTGAATAATGAATGGCCCGGTGTTTTTCCTAGCGTTATAAAATTGTGATTTTTCTCTCCATTAGGCTGATCAAATATTAGCCTTTCCTACTAAATAAACGTATATTGTTTCTAGAACTTTTCGGTTTTCTGTAAGCATTATATATGCATAAATTACGTTGTTGTATTGTTAAGAGTGTCTTGCTTCCAACGAAAAAAAAATTGTAAAAGGATATAAGTACATGTAATATATTTTATATATCAGACTTTGTTCGTACATGCCATACAGTTTAAAATGTGTGTTTACGGAGTATAGTTATGTATAGTCTGTCCCAAGATATTTATGCAGCACATTTGGACGATTTTTAATAAAATACAGTAAAACACGCTTATAACGAAGTCCCAGGGACGGCCAATTTAACTTCGTTATAAGCGTAATTCGTTATTACCGTCAAGTTTACAACATGAAATGGAGACTTCGGGAATGAAATTCACTTAGCTGTAAGCGTCAATTCATTATAAGCGTGTTCGCTATAACCGTGTTTTACTGTATACACACACCTGTAAAAGAAGTGCAATTGAAATAGTTGAAAGGGATAATTTCCAAGATAATTCCATTGACACATTATCATCTTTCACTCGGAAAAATTCACAGAATCGAAAACAGATTCCTTACGGAGATTTATAATGGGAAATGTTTACATCTTTTTTTCAATTCGGAATACACTCGGAATACATCGCGCAATTTTACAAAGTTATCATCCGGACTTGCTTCAATACAAAATCCTCGTAGACATCACATTTTTTAGCATTGTATTTAGACCTGATGAGGTAACAGGGGCGTTTCCACTGAGAAATCATGGAAATTTTTCATACTTTTGAATGAACATTGTTTTGACCCTGATATATTTATAAATATAATGCAATTAAGCAAAATGTAAATCCAGGATATCTTGGGACAGAGTATAGTTATGTAGTGCTATACAGGTGTTTGAGGTTTTAAATCACTTGGGTTTATTTTGAAGTCCATACGACACCAGTTCATCAAACAAAGATCAGTTCTAAAGCAACTACCTCATTGTCCTCTAAAATGACAATACCAGGTAAATATGTATTTTTTCATTTCATCAAAATGCAATATCTAAGAACCTACTGTTCAACTTAAATCTAATATATGTAATAATTTTATTTTGTAGTTTACGCTCGTACAGTAGGTAAGATTATTCAACGCATGATTTGATGGGAATATTCCCAATGTTGCCTTAAATCCTTTTTTTGGCCTTTTTTAATTTACAGTTCTATTTTAAAACATAAGCATTTATTTTGCGACAGGAATCTCTGATGTACTGTTTCCTTTTCGTTATGGGGGACACATCAAACTCAACGGTAGGGAGCTGTGTTATAGATCCTTCACCAAAACAGCCGGGGAGGCACTCTGCCAATCAAAAGGGCTGCAGTATGGGTCACATAACAGGTATACATGATTTAAAAATACTAGTGTGCGATATAGGCAACGTTTTTTTTAAAATTATGTTTTAGGACGCAGTTGAAGATGAAAGCATAAGCGAGTCGAGTACCGTTGAACAGTAAAAATTACAATCAATAAAGTTTTACGTAAAATTATTTTTTAAAGTTGACATAAGTCAAACTTCAGACAATATATTAGGCTGTATGAAAATTCCTAAGGATGAAGTAAAACGTTTCTAAAACAAAGATCAATTTCTTATCGTAGTAAAATTACATCAAGTTGATATTTGAATTCCTATAAAAATTTAACGAAAATCATCAGGCATATTATGAAATTCAGCAAAAACTTTTTTTTCGATGAAAAAAAAAACATATTCTAAAATATATGTATGCGAAGAAACAACGCCAACAGGATATTTCAAAACTTTTGTTTAACTTTTACATTAAAAGTTTCTGAAATGTTCATTTACATATATAAATCAAATTAAGGAAACCATTCATAAAGTTGTTTTGTGATTTCGTATGTTGTAGAACAATAATGTATGACCGTTATAGATCCCAGCTGCTTCACTGTTCCTATCCAGACCTGTCTTATTGCTACATTTTCCAGAGATTTTGTGATGAGGCTGTTGAATTACATTGTACAGGTTGGCGTTTGTTTTCGTAAAGAAAAGTACGAATCTAATATCTCGAATCTCAAATGAGCCTTCTCAGCCTTCGAAAAAAACAATTCATAAGAGACTATCAGCTGTTTATCAATCAAAAGTAAGCAGATGGATGATATAAGAATTTTAAATTTACGAGATGCTTTGGTTCTAAAACATACCTTTATATCTAATAAGGCTTCGAACTCATTTGGAATCCAATGTTTTATCAAACCGTTTTGTTTCAAATATTGGTATGTTGATCACTTGACAAGGAGAAGAAACAATTATGTAATAACAAATGAATTGAAACAGTACAGCGAGGAAACAAATAAAATCATCAAAGTATTAATTGTAAGAACTTACTTCGAAATTGTCATTGAAAAGTGTTGACAAAACATTTGTAGCATTTCAGATGGAAATTGATGTCTTTGACTGGTTGTTTGTTCGTACATCTACATGTATAAGATGCTTTGTGCAACGCGAAATCTCATTATAACACGAAATTCTACAGCCCTTTCCTTAATAATAATAACAACAAGGGGGTAATAACAATGTGTTGTGTTATGTCAACAACTGTTGTTTTTACTACATATTTATAAACGTTATATACGATTAATAACAGTTGTTTTGAGAAACATAATCTTCTTGGAAATGTTTCTAAAAATAGTTTTGCCATTGTGTGAGACCATATGACTATAAAGTCTTTCAATCCTGTTTCAGATAAATACTTAATAAGTGTTAGAGGTATTCATGAACATACACCTAGTTTACAATTATAAAACTTTTTTTCAATATTTTGTCCTGCTGCTGTAGTTAAAAACAAAATCTGATAGATAGAAAGGATTAAAAGATTGATAGAAAACTTGATATGTATGGGAAAATCACATTTTTTAAACATTTCATTTTATTTCTTTTAAGCAGGATATTCCACAAATCCGATAGGTAAGCAATATAAATTATTTCTTGTTCAATTTCAATGTAAAACAGTCTTTGCAAAATACATACATACAATTCTAAAAATTACATAATTTCAACTTAATATTTGCAGTTAAAAAATGTCAAGCCTTACCACTGATCTTTACACGTTTTTTCTATAAACTGTCATCTCTTAAAAATACAATTATTATCTTACATTTGAAGTTACAACAACCAGTTCTCCAACACGTAAGTTTTACGTGATATTTGCAGGATTTATCACGAACGATTTTCTGCACAAACTTTAATATCTGTATATACAACAAAAGTTTACTAAATTACGAATCAAGACTTAATTCATTGGTTTATACTTTCTCCTATATCATATGCATGTTAATGAACAAAATCAGTTTTCAATAATGATACATGTCTTTTCCCTTTCTATGATAATGAAACATATAAAATAGTATAATTAGAACGTGTTTCATAGTTGTAAGACTCATAAATGGAGAGTCTGAGACGGAAGGTAGAGTAGAGCTGTTGCATGACGGGAAATGGGGTACGGTCTGTGACGACATGTTTGATAAAGCAGACGGTGATGTCATCTGTAGAATGATTGGTTACAAAGAGGCAAGGTAGATGAACAATAAATGACCATTTCTTACAGTTATTAAAGTTTGGTTTTTCACTGTTCAAAAAAGCCAACCTAATGCCTACAATTCGAATTTAGAGTTTTCAAATTTAAAATGATGACAAGTTCACAGTTTTTGGCTTTGATTCTGCTTATGAAATATTATTGTTTTTATAGGTATTAATTTCGATAGGCCCGAACATTTTCACACTGATTAATTAGGGGAAAATATTCCAATGATAAGAAGAAATGTTTTTTTCTTGTTTTTTTCTTGTTTTTTGCAGTCAAGTGTTTAAATATGCCCACTTTTCAAACGGATACGGACCAATATGGCAAGACAATTTACAATGCGTGGGAAATGAGACAGACATCGGAGACTGTCCCTCAAATGGATGGGGAAACACTGACTGTAGTCACGGGGAGGACGCTGGGGTTTCTTGTGGTTAGCTGTTAACCTTAATTACATGTGCATGTACAATTACATAAATGTATAACTGATTATCTGTAATGAGTTTAATCTAGACGTAATCCGATAGTGTAAATTTTAAATAGTTCTGTAATCCAGGTCACATAGCTAAAATATATATCAATATAAATAATTTTATAAACAACTAAAAACTTTATTGCGTCTTTTTGTTTTAAATTTCAGTACCTTATGAGTTTGGTAACATTCCTTTGAATCAGAAGACGACGGTAGGAAACCCTTGCACTTTGACCTCGACACCGTGCAAGAGTGGCGGTACATGTGTTGTCAGTTCAAATTATGGTTACACATGTATATGCTCGGAAGGACTCGGTGGACCTTACTGTCAATACGGCATGTTTTATTTGATTACGCTCTTGTATTTTCAACGTCTTTTTCATAAATGCAACGCAGTACACACTTAAACAATTTGCATGTTAGATATTTTGATAAATTCAAGGGGCATGGTCACAATTTTGGCCAAATAATATTTTACAATTCTTTTATGAATAACAATGCGTTAGTAATGCATTTCCAATGATCAACAAAAGTTTGAGTGTTGAACGTAAATTAATAAGTAAATGTTTACAAGGCTGGTGCCTTGTTTTTGTTTACATTCACAGGATGAATGACCATCTTTAAGTTCTCCTTAAAGATAGCTTAAAGATGCTTAAAGGTAGCTTAAAGACGATCTTTAAGCCACCTTTAAGCTACCTTTAAGCTATATGTGTTGCTTAAAGATGGCTTAAAGAAAGCGTAAAGATGGCTTAAAGGCAGCTTAAAGACTATCTTTAAGCCACCTTTAAGCCACCTTTAAGGACAACTTATAGGTCCTTAATGTCCAAACTTCTTTAAGCCACCTTTAAGCCACCTTTAAGCTACCTTTAAGCCACCTTTAAGCCATTAAAAAATTTTTATTTCAATATTGTGCTTAATTTCCAACAAAATGTATTAACTTTATGAAAGAAAAGGTATTAAAACGGTTTTTGTTCTAGAAAGAAAAATGAAAAAAAAAACAAAAAAAAACCCTGCCACGGCGAGAATTGAACCCGGGACCCTTAGTTTACTAGCATCACCACACTTCCTCTGCGCCACGGCAACTTACATATATATGTGTGTTTTTATATCCTATATATCAGTGGATATTGAATCACTGTATTGAATGTGTTTACTTGAAAAGATTTTGACAAACCATTCAGTTTATAACAATCAATTATATCTAATTTATAAATTACATGCATGCGTGTATTTAGAATGAAATACGGAACTTGGTCTTAAGTGAACATAAATATATTATACCTAAATGGAAACCGTTAGGTTCACTATAGTAGGCTTTCTTAGTTAATAAATGTAAACCGAGTAGATATACGTTCATCTAATTTATAGCTATAAAAATGTAAGAAAGAAAATGAAATTATTTCTTTTATGAAATGCATTGATACTATTAGGGTATTTGTTCAATTTCCCGCAATTTCCCGGTTTTCATGATTGCGGCGCCGTTCCAATATGTTTAAATATTTACATGTAATTGTATGTACATGATTTTTAAACTATCAATTCTATAAAAAACAAAATTACCAATTACCGATGACGTATTTACTGCATGTGGCAATTGCAAATGACTTGTATATACAATTGTATGATGTGCCAGGCCGGGTATATTTGACATATTTACCCTTATACATATATTTAAATAATCAACCCCTATTTATGATCACCGGTACATTAATTAATTAGCCTCAAGATTTTACTCTTACATACATGTATCGTTAAGTTGTAGACGTAACATCTTTGAAACCCAGAGCTAGGAAATAATACTTTGAAAATGAATTACAAATGTAAATTAACTTTTATTCACTAGACTTATCGTATACTCGTACATACTAAGATTTAACGCCTTTAGAAACCCTGACGTGCACCTGGGCACACGACACACCTGTTGTGTATATCTTGTATATTCTGTGTTAGTTCCAGGGGTTTTCTTAAGTTGGACAAACAATAGACTTTAATTAGATATACACAAACATGCACCTGGGCACACGACACAACTGTTGTGTATATCTTGTATATTCTGTGTTAGTTCCAGGGGTTTTCTTAAGTTGGACAAACAATAGACTCTAATTAGATATACACAAACGAACAAAACTATGTCTAGACAAACAAAGCAGTAATATCCTGCCCGATATAACAAAGGCAGTTGAGAGTCTTTTCATCTTTAACATGTATCTAGCAGATCTAGAGTTAGAAATAATGAAAATTGAAAAAAAAAATACAAACCTTAAACCGATTATCAAATTAAATCATGCATTTTTGGTTCATTATCTTTATTTTGTTTAATAACCGGAGAAGAGAGAGAGAGAGAGAGAGAGAGAGAGAGAGAGAGAGAGAGAGAGAGAGAGAGATTTCACCGATTAATTTATAATAGGAAACAAACATACTTTAATTAGTTTTATGCACATATTAAGATTGCGCTCATCCCTATAATAATTTTGAAACCCCAAAAAAATTATAAAGAATTTTATAACGGCAATCTGTGTCCATCGGAGCGGTGCTGATGATAGCGATCTGTGTTTAATGGAGCGACGATTAAAACCGCCTGGAACACCCCCCCCCCTTCCTTGGAAATTATATTATCACTCGGATGACCCCCTCCCATCTCTATAAAAGAGCTTTTGCATTTAATATATGTTTTTATTGTTCAGCTTGATCAATATTGACTTAAAGGCCACTTAAAGACAGTGTAAAGGCAGTGTAAAGAGAGCGTAAATGCCACTTAAAGATGCTTAAAGATGGCTTAAAGGTGGCTTAAAGGTGGCTTAAAGAAGTTTGGACATTAAGGACCTATAAGCACTTGCTTAAAGGTGACTTAAAGGCGGCTTAAAGGTTGTATAGCCTTTAAGCTCCTTTAAGTCACCTTTAAGCCACCTTTAAGGACTTGCTTAAAGATGGTTTTTCGCCCTGTGATTCGTATATAAACCGGTTAAAGCTCTTTTTCAATCAGATATTTCTATCCGCTGATTCGTTTTGATATATGAATGAACAGTTCCAATCGTTTGTCACATCCAATGAAGCTATATGTCTAAACATGGAATATTCAAAATGTAATCGAAAACATCGCCCAAGCTTTGTTTCATAGCAGCTAACAAATAATTGTTAATCCTGTATCTAGCTTATAATTTAACGAATAACCCTCAAATTTTGGTTGCCTATCAGAATGCTTTACCGAAGCATTATAAACATTTAAAACAATTTTTTTTTATGGAAGATTGTGACCATGCACCTTTAAGTACAAATGATTAAATTATTGCCATGGATTTCTGTAACGTGTGAAGATACGTCGAATATTTAGAAGGAGTTATTTTACTATACACAATTGTATCTACATGTATACTATACAATTTTCAAAAATATATTTAACTTTTCATGACACGAAAACGCGATATCATATGTAATCAATATCTTGAACAATGATATTTATATGACATCCAATGTCTTGGAACACGTTGAAGGTTGAAAAGTGTTACAAACGTTTTGATATCGATCGTAACATTACGTTTATTAATAATTGTTATAAATAAATCAGGTATCGCCAGAACAACAACGAAAAGCGCTTGTCCAATCAACTATTGTCAAAATGGGGGCACGTGCTTTCAAACTAGTTCCCAAAAAGGACACACTTGTGCGTGTCCTAATAGCTATACTGGACACACTTGTGAAACAGGTGAGTATTCAACTTTATATTAAAACTAACAATGAATATACCTGCTCAAATTCAATTATTAATTTATTGATATATTGTATACCAATGAAAACATTTGGAGGATACGCCCAAAACGAACTGCACAGATATTGATTTAAATGGAAAATGGGTCAATATACGTTTGTCATCATGGCAAACATTGATATATATTTTCATTCACTTTCTGCCCCCCCCCCCTCTTAAATTTCTTTAATTGATATAAGTGTTATTTACTTATAACACAGAAAATCACCAACTCTGTTGCGTATGAAAACAATATTTCTTTAGTATTTCTTAAAGAACTTGACTGACTCTCCTCGCGACTTCAAACCGGATTACGATCGATCTGGTATTATACGTATGCTTATAAATATAATTATTTCATTGATGTGAATATTTTTTATACTTGAATAAATTCAAGTAGAATACCAAAGATTTTATTCATCTTATAACAAAAAGAAAACAAAATTGTGGAAATAGAAAACCATAATCTATAGAATTGTGCACTATTTTGGCAGCATAGTTCGGCTGTGTCAATGCCTTTTCCATTGATTGCACACAATCCGTTTTTTTTAAAAAGTGAAAAAACGCAAATGTAAGCATTAAATCATTAATTCTTTTAAAGATGTGGACTTCAACGGTATGTGTAAACAAAGTTTCATAACGCAGTAGTGCACGTTAAAACATTTGAGAGCGTTATTTAATTTGTATGCATACACCGTTGCATTTACAGAAGAGACCACATCTTTAAAAAAATACTGATTAAATACATGTACTTAATTACACGAGATGCACTTTTGTACCTTATGTTTTCAGATACATCTTCCTCGTCATCAGTCTTTGTCAGCTGTCTTGATGACGCATGGAACATCACAGTGGATCTTCAACCTTTGCGTCAAAAATACCCGGATTTTGATCCAGATGAATGTTATATAGGTTTTGACAACGCTAACTGTACCGGAAGTATACATGGTGATAGTCTCTATTTCAGACAAAAATACAAGGACTGCAAAACAATTGAAAAGGTAATTTAATGAAAAGTGTTAAAATTGATATTGTGTACGACGACATTAAATATATACATAATCATATTTTTGTATAGCATATGGTATGCATACACAACTATCAACATCCAATTCTACCAGACTATTACAAGTAACTAACTATGGAGTAATCACTTCGGTGTTTATATTTGCACAGAAAAGTAATCCTGAAGGAAACATTCGGAAGAAAAGTACATGAAAAGGTATCTAGCCATTAGTCTTAATTCTTTACAGAATCTGACGGAAGGTATTGAATACAGCAATGAACTTCTCTGCGCCCGTCATGATCGTCTGTACCACTTCATAATTCGTGAAGTTCGACTTCAAGTGAAACTGCTTTGCAAATTTTTCTCTCTTGATGTGGTTTCTTCAACACCTACGGATCGACAAGTTCATCTTCAATACTTTTCTGACCCCGCGCTCACAAGGGCCAAGGATTTCAATAGATGCCAAGCTGGAGAGAAGCTATATGTTCGGGCATTGAGTGACGTCACGGACAGTAACATAAAAATGAGATTATCACACTGCTATATCACACCAGCGGTTATCACTGACCTTGGGATGCAGTATTATATCATCAAAGATGGGTAAACATTTTTTCACATCATTTACAAGTACCTTAAATCCCTTTGCAGTATTTTTATAAAACTAAGTAGTTGTCTTTTTTATGAGAATTATTCAATTGCCAATGATTGCATTACCATTTAGCAATACATTTATTAATACGAAACAGTAACAGAAAATATCAGATAACATAATGAATGTCACGGGTATGATACTTTTTGTTTAATGATAATTGTAAACCACGGACGAAAAGTGTTTAATAAGTATTTTTTAGTATAAGAAAATTTAACCACTTTACTTTTTCCCGATATTTTTTGTTGTGGTCAATAAGGTCTGAATTCTACATTTACAATATCTAATTGTGCACCTTATATATATCATACAAATATATATCGAATGTTTTTGAGAATACATAATACATGTAACTTAGCAATTTGTTTTCTTAATTCGTCAATTTTTCTTAAATACAGTCACTTTCTATTGACATTTTAATACTGTAAACGTACTACATTTGGCTCTGTATTTTATTTAGCCCTTTTGGCGGAACGATACTTCCGCTAAAAATCAAGTACATCGCTAAATGCCATGCATAAATGTATAAGAATAGTCACATTCAGGAAAATGCTAATTCAAATCCTCGCCAACTTGTTCAAAAACTAATTTCCGCCAAATATCGTACACGCCAAATATAATACGTTTACAGTATAGAACCTATTGCTACACTGTAAAAACAATTCATATAAAGGATGGTTAACGCCACTAGTTTCCCTAATACCTGCCTAAATGTAAAGAAATACTTTTTATCAGTTCAGTAGGGATCACATTCTTCTTGCGTCTGTCTATTTAAAGCACCTGTTTAATGCTGGTCAGCGAGTGTCATTTGAAACAAATTTAATACGTTTTATTAAATCTTGTAACCGTTGTTCGCTGCAGTCCGAACTTTAACAAACACTAATTACTTTATAAGCATTCGGTCGTATAAATGGTATGGTTTGTTGAAGAACACAAAAGTAATATGCAGCAAAGATTTCCACCTTTTCACTCGTACATTTATGCGCACCATCAGACGTACTGTATGTTATGAATCTGCCTAGTATTTACGTAGGTGAATATACTTTTGTGTCTTTGCAGGTGTGTAATTGATCCTAATGCTGTAGTTTTCTATCAGTTAGATCACGAAACAAGGTTCTCCTTCCAGTATGTTGAGTTCTCTAGCAGTCATGGTGCTGTGCATTTATACTGTAACGCTACTTTCTGTCAGAAAAATGATCATTCTCCCGCCTGTCAACCCACGTGTTCTAGTCACGTGGCCAGAAGTTTAAGGGAAAATTTATCAATATCCAAAATGATACCGACAATGATGAAGAAAAACGTCGTTTGTTGAATTTGGTAGGTTATAATTCGCAATTTCCGATCAAGACGTGCTGAATTCAAATGTTAATTGGGAGGAAATATTTAGGTTATGTTTTACTTTTCTATTTTCAGGTCTCCCGCACAACTTTCAGCGTCAAAGCAGTTTTTCCGATTTTAAACAAAATGAATGTATCTGAACAGATCGCAGAGCTGTGATTCATACATCGAACATTTATATTATGACGCAAAACACAGGAATAATTTTGTTTTTAAATATGAACTATAACTAAGTATTATGCATTTTTGTAATGCTAATGATTGCACAATAGCAAATGTCGAAATAAGATTTTAAAGATTTGTTGTTCTCCCTTTCTCTCGTTTATGTAAATCTAAATACCGACTATCTATTGAATATTGTAAATAAGTCGACACCACACTGATACCATTTGCATTCAAATTATATTTGGATTTGAGATTAATCTCTAACAGATTTAAAAGAAACATAACATACAAACAAACATTCAAACAATAATGCCAAAAATGCAATATGTTATATTAGTGTCAGTGAGTAAATGACTTGTTAAAATAAGTGGAAATCGATTATATATACTTGAAAGTTGTAACGAAATAAAACAAATTTTAATTCTGAGATAAAATGTTGTACAATTATCATAAGAAGTCGTTATTAGGAGACATGACAAGTCATCGATTTGCAATGAAAATACATTAAATGGAAAGAAAAGAAAGATAAACTCAAAGATATTGTTATGATATATATAAGTGGATTATTAAGATATCTGATGCATAAACAATTGTTAAAACTAAGTCACTTAACAATGCAATGAGTTGACTCAAAGAATAATCCGAGGCAGCGCAAAAATTTTGAAGGCGTGTAGACGTCGATATTTAAATGAACAGAAAATAAACACATAACTGTGTAAATAGATAAATAATCATAAAATACATGTACTGAGATAAATTATAAAATTAGAGGGAGACAAGTGTTAGTGTATATCAGTGTATAATATGATTTTCCAATGAATGAACAGTCGTATTAACGATCAACAAATAAAATTTTAAGTAAATATTTCCCACTTAGATAGAAAAATTGCGAGAGTATTGCATTTTTCAAATTCAGGTTGCCTCCCTTGCATTAGAATCAAGTAAAAGAGTATTTTTTAATCATGCGTTAGGGGAAACATTGTTTAGAAAGTGATATTTCCATGACCAATAATCATATGTTAGATTGAGATTGTTGCACAGTTTATAGAATATAAAAACAGCCCAGTTAAGTGTGGGTTTAAACAATGTATCATTTCTTTAACCATGCAGTCATTTTTTTTTTCATTTCCTAAGACCATTATAAAAGTTTCTTATCTAAAATGATATAAATTGGTTTTTGGTGTGTGTGTGTGTGTGTGTGTGTGTGTGTGTGTGTAATGCATGTATGTATGTATTGAATATTTGTTTAAAACATTTTCGTGTTAAAAAAAGTATGATAAGATAGTCCAGGTCTTAAATTCAAAACATCTTATTCGTTCGTTCAAAAGGAAATTGTGCATACATGAACTTGTACATTGTCTCTAAAAATAAGATGTTTGCTGCTTTAGCAAACTAATCATTTGCTAATTTATAAATGAATGCCAAAGTAAAATGCAAAAAAAACCTAAGTAACAATGTCAAAACCGTTTATATTTTTATTATAAGCACAGACGTTCCAAAAACATCTATAAGATCTTTTTTGTACAATATAATGATCAAAAATCAAGTTCATCATTTTACTTTTCTATATCATTCCATATCTTGAAACCAATTCTCCAAACGATAAAATATACGCTTTTCTTTCTTTATACAGCATCAGATGATATTAAGCATAAAGATTAATTAAAACTGACACATGTTTTTGAAATTTAAATTTAAAGTTTTACGTCACTATATTAATACAAACTTGCTTGTGTTTTGTCAGATACAAGCATCTTCGGGTGTATTAGGGTAAGGATAATTGGCAATGAGAATCAAAGTCAATGGCCAGAATAAATACAAATAGTTATCTTTTTCAAAATATCAATAAGGTTTAAACACTTACTCTCTACATATTAAAATGATAAAGTTAATGGTTTTGATAAATATATTGATTTGTTTTCTATAACTAAACATTTATACAGTGAATTTGATAATGATACACGTTTGTATCAGGTTTTGTCTCAGTGCAATCGATAAATTTTATACTAAGGGGAAGCCGGACTAATGTACAGATATTTTGTCCTTAGTATCAGTTTTTTTAAACCTACCGGGTTTGTACACAATCTATGTAATATGATCCAATCTTTAAAAAAACAACAATAAAACATCATGCGCATATCTTAGACCACAACTTTTGTAACAGCAAATCTTTCATAAGTCTGAGTGTAAAATGTACCAAACATCCTTTTTGAAGCAAAAAAATAAAAAATAAATAAAATAAACACCATTTATGTGAATACGATTGAAATAGGCGTGTATTACTGTAGTCTATTTTTCTTAGCAACTTTTATTCGTTATCGAAGACCATTTTCATAAATGTAATGTTCTATAAAATGATATCGCCTGACTATTGCTTAAATTTGTATGTGTTTGCTATTTCAAATAACGTTTCAAAAACAAATCTGCATTCAAAAAATGTATGGAATAGTTTTATGTCTGTAGGGCTGAACGTTTAAAAAGTATCATAATCTATCATAAAGAATGATAGAAAGCATTTATCATACTGGTCCCTCAAGCTTTCCCTTTAAATATTGAAACAATGTTTTATATGACTTTACTCATAAAAAACTTAGTTGTATTTTTATCAGACACATGCATCGTTAGGGGTAATAAGTTTAAAAAAATAACGTTATGAATCGAAAAAGAACAAATGATAATCTTTCACAAAATAACTATAAGGCTTTCACATTTAATATCCACATATCAAAGCAGATTTAAATAGTTTCGATTTTGATATTGTTTTCTATTGTAAAACTATTTCGCGGTGAATTTAATCAAGGTACCCGTTTGTATATGCACAAAAAAATATTAGCAATTTTTTTAAAGTGCAGTCAACGAATTTTATACCTAGGGGGGAGCCAGCCCTGACTGTACACATATTTTGTCTTTCAGTTTTTCAACCGATCGACTTTAAAATCGCTGCAAACTGATCCTATTTTTTAAAAAGCAGCACCATTGAAACCTCAGGCGCATATCTTAAGCCACAAGTTTTTGTGTAAAATTATCAAACCGTCCTTTTTTTTGAGATGAGAATAAAAACCTTCTTATGAATGACATTGAAATATGGCATTGTAGTGTCGTCTCTTAATCTCAGCCGTACAGCGCATCGAAACCGAAACCTTTTAATATTATGCCCTTTTAATAATACCTTCATATCTTGTGTAAGACTATATCTTGCACTGAATCTCTGCCTAAGTAAATAACGTATTCTAAACATTTTTGTTCATTCCCCTTGCTCTAGAACAGCGCTTATGTAACATATGTGTGATATTTATTTAAATATAAACTCTACGTCTTCATTGTTTACCAATCTCGTTATTTGAAAAATTAGATTAAGGCTAAACTTAACATGTATTTAAAAGAAGAGACTGTGAATGGTTAAAAGTTAAACATTTTCATAAAAATAAATCTTCTGCGAGTATATTTAGATGGAAAGAACGTGTGCAATGAACAAAATTCATATGTTCATAGGGGGGGGGGGCCTTGCACTTGCCTGTTCACACATTATTTCTTTGGTATCAGTTCTTTTTAATCCACTGTGTATACAATTGGTGTGAAATGATCAAATCTTTTATAAGAGGCAACAGTGAAACATCGGGAGCATATCTTAAACCATTGTAGTGTCGTCTCTTTATCTCGGCAGTACAGCGTATAACCAGAAACGAAACTCTCAAAACCTGGGTTGTCATTTTAATTACCATTTTAGCAGTACTTACATATTTTGTGAAAGACAATACCTTGTACTGAATACCTGACTATGTATTTTACGTATTGAGAACAATTTTGTTCATTCTTTTTATTCTAGAAAAAAGAATTTGGACCATATGTATAAAACTAGTACTTATATAGTTACAAACCGTACATTAATTTTTTTTTACCAGTTCCTTTATTTAAAAAAAAATCAGATTGCAGCACACATATTTTGTCTTTCAGTTTTTCAACCGATCGACTTTAAAATCGCTGCAAACTGATCCTATTTTTTAAAAAGCAGCACCATTGAAACCTCAGGCGCATATCTTAAGCCACAAGTTTTTGTGTAAAATTATCAAACCGTCCTTTTTTTTGAGGTGAGAATAAAAACCTTCTTATGAATGACATTGAAATATGGCGTTGTAGTGTCGTCTCTTAATCTCAGCCGTAGAGCGCATCGAAACCGAAACCTTTTAATATTATGCCCTTTTAATAATACCTTCATATCTTGTGTAAGACGATATCTTGCACTGAATCTCTGACTAAGTAAATAACGTATTCTAAACATTTTTGTTCATTCCCCTTGCTCTAGAACAGCGCTTATGTAACATATGTGTGATATTTATTTAAATATAAACTCTACGTCTTCATTGTTTACCAATCTCGTTATTTGAAAAATTAGATTAAGGCTAAACTTAACATGTATTTAAAAGAGGAGACTGTGAATGGTTAAAAGTTAAACATTTTCATAAAAATAAATCTTCTGCGAGTATATTTAGATGGAAAGAACGTGTGCAATGAACAAAATTTGAGGTGAGAATAAAAACCTTCTTATGAATGACATTGAAATATGGCGTTGTAGTGTCGTCTCTTAATCTCAGCCGTAGAGCGCATCGAAACCGAAACCTTTTAATATTATGCCCTTTTAATAATACCTTCATATCTTGTGTAAGACGATATCTTGCACTGAATCTCTGACTAAGTAAATAACGTATTCTAAACATTTTTGTTCATTCCCCTTGCTCTAGAACAGCGCTTATGTAACATATGTGTGATATTTATTTAAATATAAACTCTACGTCTTCATTGTTTACCAATCTCGTTATTTGAAAAATTAGATTAAGGCTAAACTTAACATGTATTTAAAAGAGGAGACTGTGAATGGTTAAAAGTTAAACATTTTCATAAAAATAAATCTTCTGCGAGTATATTTAGATGGAAAGAACGTGTGCAATGAACAAAATTCATATGTTCATAGGGGGGGGGGGCTTGCACTTGCCTGTTCACACATTATTTCTTTGGTATCAGTTCTTTTTAATCCACTGTGTATACAATTGGTGTGAAATGATCAAATCTTTTATAAGAGGCAACAGTGAAACATCGGGAGCATATCTTAAACCATTGTAGTGTCGTCTCTTTATCTCGGCAGTACAGCGTATAACCAGAAACGAAACTCTCAAAACCTGGGTTGTCATTTTAATTACCATTTTAGCAGTACTTACATATTTTGTGAAAGACAATACCTTGTACTGAATACCTGACTATGTATTTTACGTATTGAGAACAATTTTGTTCATTCTTTTTATTCTAGAAAAAAGAATTTGGACCATATGTATAAAACTAGTACTTATATAGTTACAAACCGTACATTAATTTTTTTTTACCAGTTCCTTTATTTAAAAAAAATCAGATTGCAGTCAAACTGGACATACTTGTAAAAGTTTAATGAATCGTAAATGTTAATTGTTAGAAGTTCAATGACATTTTTATAAAATTACATCTTTTGCAATTATAGTTTAAAAGTTTGTACCGACTGGCTGTGTATTGTGTATATTTCATCAATCATTGTAAGTTAAGATGTGTAAAGTATTCGTCATGTGCTGTATTTTCACGTCTAGCCAATTCAGTTTTACACCGACTAGTAATAAGAAACAGCTACTTTTAATCGACAGAAGTTAGCCTTAGCATTTACATGTAATTGTGTTGAGAGAGTTATAGCTTTTGTGAATGATAGTGCTAACAGATTTTTAATTAGCGATCGATTAAGATGCTTTATTGCTAATCTGTCTCACTCCATACATATTAGCTAAAGTGTGTATCTATTGAAACAGATAACAACCCGTGTAGCTGGTTTTTTAAAGCACATGTCTCGCTTTTGTAGGGATTTCTATTTTTGGCGACACATGTGAACGATGCGTGATAAAGCCATTTAATGCCTAAGTTTCTACATTTTGCTTACACATGAAGAAATTTACTCTATTATAACAGATAACAACCCGTGTACCTGGGTTTTTTTTAAAAGCACATGTTTCATTTTTGTAGGGATTGGTATTTTGGCGACACGATGCGTGATAAAGCCATTTAATGTCTTTCTATATTGTGCACACAAATGAAGAAATTTAATATATCTGTTCAAACTGGCGGCACGGACCTTTAAGCAAATTAAACACAAATTGTTCGGAAACGTGATATCGTTTTAAAGAAAGAGGAAACAAACATTTAAATGCTATTGTCGGTTTTGATTAATATTTCCTTATTAAAAATAATTTCTGAATGGCAATACCTAAAAACATAGTATGTTTTAGTTTGAGTAAATCTAACGGATACAAACAATTAAATATTTGTAACTATGACCATTAATACCTTAGATATCCATTCACTTTACAGTTAGTTACTCTAATTAGATAAATTAAGATTATAAAATTAACAAGTCATTATTGTAAAATACAAGCCGTTAAAACGATAGGAAACACTATTTGTGTTGTTATCATTTACTCATAACTAGCAAAAGCTTAATTCGTACGTTGTACACAAATACCATAAAATTATACATACATGGCATTCCCATACATTTCGAGGTCATAGAGCAAATGTCATACAGATGATATGTAATACCTAATACCATTGTTCAGGAAGCCCGACTTTAAAAATTAAGGTCAACGTTTTAACGTCCTATTCCTTCTTGCCTGTTACCTATTTTTTGTAAGAGGCATGACATTATAATGCAGTCCTTGATAAAGTCTTTGTTATCAAAGTTACTTGTAGGAAGATTTTCTATATATATGAATTGTTTTTTAAATATTCTAACACTTTATTTTTTCTATACCTGATGATTATGCTGAACTCATTTTGGTCATTAACTGTGAACGCTAATTAGAACGTTTCAGAGGCTTGCAAAAGCATCATTTTAAAAAAAAACCTACTGCATTGAACAATAAGATTCGATAAGACAATATACACATTGTCACTCATGAACCAACGTTACAAGAAACATTAAATTTCTTAAAAAATACAAGATGGTTTTAATTCTTATCTGTATCTTATTTTTTTTGTTTGATATTTGTGTTTAATATTTCAAGCGCATCCCATTGTATTTTGTTTTTCCGTTTGTCTTATTCTTTGCTTGAATTAGCTCAGTGTTGTTTTTGTAAACTAGTCATCCAATTGCTGTTTCATTTTGATGGTATCTGAAAGAATTTTCAAATTTTCTGAAATTCTTGGCTCAGATTACTGGCTAAGTCATCTTGATTGGTTTCAACAACATATATCTCTGACAAATAGGAATTATAATTAAGCCTTGAATCATTATTTTTTGAAAAATATAGTCTCATAACTGCAGCGCTGCAGTTATGAGAATGTCTTTCAAAAAAGAATGATTTAATGCTTATATTTAGATTTTTTCAACTTCTTGCTTTGTCTGCAAATGGGATTTATACGTCAAAATTTCTGTTTTGTGACGTTGCATTTTACATCGTTCAACGTTTGTGACGTCATAACAAAACTAGTCTTTCTAACCTTTGAGTACCCTGTGTGTGTTACGGTCTTAGAACTGAAGTGTCTATTCACACACTTTACATGCAAACACTATTTGGAATGTAAATATTTCCGAATAATTCCACGTTTATTACATTACCGATGATAATATCATATCTGGCTATATTATGCTATAAAAATTCTTTTAAAAGAGTGCGTTTTGTTTAAAAAGAACAGCATGCTTGAGGTGATTTACATTGTAAAGTAATGCATTGCATCCCCCTCACCATTACTTTGTGAATTTTAAAAGGCATTACATTACCATTACAAGTGCTCATTTTCTTGAACTTATGCATTACATTACTATTGCATGAGTAAAGGTATGCCATACCATAACCTTTAATTCGAAAAGTCAATAACAAACTTTAAAAAGTATAGCTACATTTGTAAATAAAGAGTCTTTGCGAAATGTTTAATATATATATTACACACTTAACACATACAGGTTTATGTTCAGTATTAGGTTCAAATTTAATGATTTATACAAGCAAGATTGCTTTAAATTTGAAATTGAAGGTCGTCAAAATTTCTTTTTTTTAATTTAAAAAATGAATATGCATAAATAAACAAAGTAATGTTTTGTAATGCCAGCATTACATTATGTTTGGAAAGTAATGCATTACATTTTCTTTTACTTGTAATGCTAAATTTGTAGCATTATGCATTACTAGCATATACTTTGAAACGCATAATACATTGCAATGCATTGCCATTACGTTTAGCAATACCCCAAGCCTGAATAATAGAAAATCAAAATAGGAAACAAAAGCAACAATGCAAGTTTAAATCAGGTTTTTATTTATTTGTGTCTCGTCAATTTTCACTTTTGGTGTAACTTCAATACGGCATCAAAACGATGTGCCTTATTTCTAACAACATATCAAACAAAAAACAAGTAAGAGTTTGATAGTCTGTTATAAATTACTCAATCGTTCGTATGAACCTTATATCTGGATCTTTTTATTCTTTTTTTTTTTCTATTTTTATCCACGGCAACATATCTACATTTAAATATAGACAAAAATCATTAAACACGCATTTAATAATCTGAATAGAAAAACAGCAACATACCATAAATTAAATATATAATTATGATTTGGAGCAAAATTATTATTATATACTCTATGTGTGAGAAGTAATTCAACCACTTCCAACGTTTTTAAAGATTTTTCTGGTTTGTTAGGAAAAGGAAACCATTACGAACATTTACCAAAAAACATTTAGATTATTTTTTGCCGGTCTTTGTGAAATGTCATAGATATTTTTAAAGCGATACTTAAACTGCAAAGATATTGCAGAACATGTTCATTCTCTGCTTTTTCATCCTCTTTGTTTCCATCGGTTTGAAATTGTGACTATAGGATTTTTAACGTTATTCCTTAATTAAAAATATACTTATGTTATATATTTAACTAAAATACATTTAGATGAAATTTACATCTCTAATGAATGTCCTTCCGTGACATCTTTTTTTTTGTTTCCTTGTACCGAGAAATTAAACCACTTAAATTAACTTAGATTTAAATATATACTCATATATCTTCCGTAATGTTACCTAACATGAACTAATTTGGATTTGGTATTTTTTTCCCTTTAAATTTATTGCTTGATCCGTGTTGAGAAATAAATAGTAATATACTTACTACAATTAAAGGTCTGGTATCCTTTTTTCCACCAAAACGATTGCAAAACAATCACATCGTCAGTGTCTTAGATTATATATTGATTTAAACATTTTAAAAGTGCTCTGAATCATTTGTTTTATTACTTTTATTACCAAAACTACAATTATTGTTTTATTGACCTGCTCTGGTAATAAAAAAGCGATAAAAAATTCATATGTATGTATATTTTTCTACATAGTTGGAATATAAACATTTTTATAACATTAGGTCAATCCATTTACTTGCCATTTATTATTAAGTCATTTACCTATTATCTAATTAAGACCAACAGATATTTTGATGAATCATTTCAAGATTACAATAAATAATTGGGCGTTTTTTTCTTCAAGATGTGTTAAACTTGTTTTGGGTACCAAAACACAAGATCTAGGGTAGCTTCTGTCCGAAAAAAATAATAAAGGGGCATGGTTAGGATTTCGATCAAAATTCATTATTCCGTTTTTAATGTTTACAATGCTTCAGTAAGGCATTTCTATTAGTTAACCAAAATTTGAATATCAGTCGTGTAGTTTTAAGTGAGAAACAAAGCTCACATGTATATTAAACCAACGTTACCAAAAACCTTCAATTGACACTCAAATTACCGTAACAGTCTAATAATAAGTGTAATATTAGACTAGTCATTAGCTTTTCTTATTCATTGTTCATTGCAAAATATAAATTTATGCTGAAAATAAATATGAAAGAGCAGCATTTTTACAACGTTACATAAAGTCAGCAGCTTACAAAGATTGACTAATATATCACAATGGTACAGTTTATTATGAACAATAATAACTTCATTTTATTTTTTTTCTAACATTCTATATCATGAAAAACTGTAACATATATACTCCCTTTCCTTATCTAGAATCAGAAGGTATTTCGCATGATCATATTTAAGAAGTTTTATTGAAAACTTAATTATACATGCTTAAAACATGTAGCAAACATCGTCGGGGGTAACAAGTTAAAGATAATTAGTAATAAAGTCAAAACCAATGAACAAAATCCGTATGAATGATAATCTTTTACGAAAAAAAAATACGTTTTTACACTTAATCGCTACATTTTAACATAGTGAGATATAAATGGGTTCTAATAAAGTTACTGGATTATTTCCAAAATAGTTTTTTTCCTTCAAGAACATTTAATCAAGTTTTCCCCCAGTGCAATCGAGGACATTCATACATAGCGAGGAGCTTGTAGTTGCCTTCCTGTATATATATTTTGACTTTGATATCAGTTTTAAAACTCACAGTGTATGCAATCGGTGCAAAATGATCCTATCTTTTAAAAAGCAGATACAATGAAACATCAGGCGCATACTTTATACCACCACATTTGTTAAAGCAAATCTTTTGTGCGTTTCTGTGTAAAATGACCTAAGCGTCCTTTTTTTAAACAAGGATATAGCCCATCGATATGAATGAACTTACAACATTTCTATTGTAGTGTCATCTCTTTATCTCAGCAACACAGCACATAACCTGAAATGAAACTTTTCAAAACTGTGTTGGTATTTAATGCCCTTTTAAATAATACCTCCATTTTTGTGAAAGGCCATATCCTAGACTGAATACCTGACTACTAAAGTCGCGTATTATGAACATTCTTGTAAATTCTCCTTGCTCTGAAACAGTGCATTTGTAACATGTTTTAGATTTATTTAACTATAAACTTTTGTTTTCATTGTTCACTAATCCTATTATTTTAAAAAGTAAGACTAATCCCAAACAGGACATGTTTGTTAAAGTATATACAAAATTGATATTGTTGATTGTAATAGGTTTAACAACATTCATTTTTATAAAATAACATCTGCAAGTATACTCTAAAAGTACTTGCGGACCGGGTTTGTAGATAGAATGCAATCATTGTCGGTTAAGATGATTGTGGTAACACGGGCTCTAATCCACGATCAACAAACTTTTTTACACTACATATAATCGAAAAAAACCAATGGTAAGATATAAACAGGTTCTGATAAAAGTTACTGGATTTTTTTCCATAATAATGTTCTTTTCTTCAAGAACATTTAATTGAATTACATCTGTGTATATGCACAACAAAAACCTGAAGAGTTTTTTCCCCAGTGCAATCGAGGACATTCATACATAGCCAGGAGCTTGCAGTTGCCTTCCTGTACATATATGTTGACTTCCATATCATTTTTTAAACTCATCGTGTATGCAATCAGGTCAAAATGATCCCATCTTTTAAAAAGCAGAAACAATGAAATATCAGTTGCATACCTTATACCACCACATTTGTTAAAGCAAATCTTTTGTGTGTTTGTGTGTAAAATGACCTAAGCGTCCTTTTTTAAAACGAGGATATAACCCATCCATGTGAATGATCTTGAAATATTTCTATTGCAGTGTCAACTCCTTATCTTAGCAGCACAGCACATAACCGAAAAGGAAACTTTTCAAAACTGTGTTGGTATTTAATGCCCTTTTGAATAATACCTCCATTTTTGTGAAAGGCGATATCATAGACTGAATACCTAACTACTAAAGTCGCGTATTATGAACATTCTTGTAAATTCTCCTTGCTCTGAAACAGTGCATTTGTAACATATGTTTTAATTTATTTAAGCATTGAATCATTATTTTTTTGCAAGACATAGTCTCATAACTGCAGCGGCGTGTGCATACAAATTGAATAAAGCGCGCTAGCGCGTTATGAAAATTTGTATGCACACACCGCTGCAGTTATGAGACTATATCTTTCAAAAAATAATGATGTATTGCTTATATTTACATTTTTTTAAACTTCTTTTCTTGTCTGCAAATGTGATTTTTACGTCAACATTTCTGTTTTATCCTAAGGGTAAGTTCAAATTAATGGACGACCCACTGTAACAGCCACAACCGTGAACTTTGATTCTCGTTTGTGACGTTGCATTTTACAGCGTTCAACGTTTGTGTCGTCATTATAAAACTAGTCATGTTAATCTTTGATTACCCTGTGTGTGTTGCAGTCTTATAACTGCAGTATCTTTTCACACACTTTACATGCAAAACATATTTGGAATGTAAATATTTAAGTAGTCCTATTAATTTAAAAAGTGAGATTAATCCCAAACAGAACATGTTTGTTAAAGTATAAAAAAAATAGATATTGTTGATTTTAATAGGTTTAACAACATTCATTTCATAAACTTACTTCTGCTAGTATACTCTAAAAGTACTTGCGGACCGGGTTTGTAGATACAATCATTGTCGGTAAAGATGATTGTGGAAACACGGGCTCTAATCCATGACTACCAAACTTTTTTTTACTCCAACTACTACATATAATATAAAAAACCCTGGTTTTAATCTACACAAGTTAGCCTCGGTACTTACATGTAATTACATCTAAAACACTGAACTGAAATTATTACTAACAGTATTTTAAAATAATTGATTTTTTAAAAACACATTAATGAACGTAATAAATGATATAATTCGTTTTCTTCTTAATATCAAGACACGGAAAATTCGCTGTTCTCGTTTTTCTTTTTGAGAAACAATACAATTCTTAATGCCCCTAGACATTGTACACAAGTATAATGAAATTTAATACACCTGAGAATACATATGGGCGGCATTGTCCTTTAAGCAACTTAAATGCATATTATTACGAAATGTAAAAACGGTGAATAAATCGGTAAAGAAACAGTTCCTTGTTCCTGTCCGGGTTTTACTTCACATTACCTTATTTTAAAAGATGAGATTTGCATAAACTATATGTAATTGCATAATGGTTCTATATTCACTAATGATAAGGCCAAAGACATCCAACCGATATAAACACTTTGAAGCTAATTTGTCATACTCATACGTATAAAGCTGACTAAGGACTACATTATACATACACACGTTATATTAATCTTCAATGTGATCAAATCCAAATGTCATTATTGTAAGAAACAAAACAAAGAACTAGTAGACTAATTGTTCTCGAACAATTAGAGGTCTTTCCACCTCGTTGTTTTTTTATGTTTGAAATAAGATTGCTTCAATAGAATAAAGTATTTTTTCTGCGTTACTTTAAAAAAAGTGTCAAACGATTAAGTTTGCAATTTTTTATTGCTTGACCTTGACCTTTGACCTTTATGTGATTTTCATCTGACAAGGAAGACAATTCAATACCAAGTGTCCGATGTATCTAGGATCATTGATTCAAAAGTTATTTGTGTTTTTATTGAATGTTCGAAACTTTCAGGGGCAATAACTGCTAAAAAGGGACTTTGGACCCTGTCGGTATGATAGATTGAAGAAGCGTCTTAGTATACTGAATACATTAGTAAAAGTTTCAAGTCTTTATCTCTAACCGTTAATGAGGAGTAGCGATAACAAGCATTTCGTACATTAGGGGCAATAACTCTATAATTGTTACATGGTAAGGGTCAAAGGGCTATATTTTTAAATGTCTTAAGATGTCCTATTACATCCATGAAAAAGTTTTTCTTTACTACACTAATCAAAAGAGATATAAAAACTCATTGATTAAGAGATTTCCAAATGACCTTGACCTTTGACCTTTATGTCATTTTGTTCGGCCAAGGTAGACGCTTCCTTCCCAAGTAGTCCGAAGTCTTTATGATAAGTAATAAAAAAGTTGGAAGTGATTTTATTGAAATGTAAATACTTTCAGGGGAAATAACCACTAGAAGGGGGGCTCAGATCCTTTCGGTATGAATAAATTGAAGAACCCTCTAAGTGTACTGAAGACATTGGTAAAAGTTCCATGTTTCTATCTCTTATGGTTTCAGAGGAGTAGCGATAACAAGCTTTACATACAAAAGGGGCAATAACTCTGTTTCTATTTAAAAGAAGGAGCCAAGGGGATATATTTTAAAATGTCTTAAGATGTCCTATTACATCCATTAAAAAGTCTTTCTTTACTACACTAAACAAAAGAGATCTTAAAAGTCATTAATTAAGAGATTTTCAGATGACCTTGACCTTTGACCTTTATGTCATTTTGTTTGGCCAAGGTAGACGCTTCCATCCCAAGTGGTCCGAAGTCTCTATGATAAATAATAAAAAAAATTGGAAGTGGTTTTATGGAAATTCAAATACTTTCAGGGGCAATAACTGATAGAAGGGGGGCTCGGATCCTTTCGGTATTAGTAGATTGAAGAACTCTTTAAGTGTACTGAAGACATTGGTAAAAGTTCCAAGTCTCTATCTCTTATGGTTTCAGAGGAGTAGCGATAACAAGCTTTTCGTACACAAGGGCAATAACTTTGTAAGTTCTGGGAGTTATCGAGCAAAGGGTCATTTGGTACCATAACTTTTAATGGCCAATAACATAAAGAAAAAATTGTTTCAATATCTCTTGAAATAAAAAAGTTGTCCCAAGGAAAATAGAAAAGAAAAATTATAAGAATAATAAAAAACATAAGAAATACAAAAGGTCTTTCACCTGAAAGGTGGAAAGACCTAAAAACATAAGAACAACAAAAGGTCTTTCACCTGAAAGGTGGAAAGACCTAATAAGAATTGAAATGTTAAGTAATGAAGAAGATAGGCAACTACTAATTTTGGTGTTAGTTCATACTCATGCCCAGCTAAAGCTGCGTACTCTGTACAGTTATACAATAAAGATTTATGCATGACATTATCATGTCGATTTGCAAATAGAGTTAAACTATTTATACGCAAATTAAACTGCTCATTAAACTGTGCTTTACAAACTAAGAAGGTCAACGTTTCAACGTAATGCTCTCTTATCTTCTTTATGCTCCCTATTTTGAGAGAGAGATATTGCATATTAAGGTTAATGAAAAATTATGTAATTATAATCTGGTTTTAATTGTTTTTGAGATATCGAACATTTTATTCATACGTGATGATATTATACAAAATCATATTTTCTAAAACTGCAAAGCATCTCACCAGTGAGAACATTTCTGAAGCTAGGAAAAGCCTCGTTGTTGCAAATATTTATTGCAATGAAACAGTCTTTATTTTCTGACTTTGTTCAAGAGGGCAATGTACTTAGTCAAATGACGTTTGCTACCAGCACCAATGTAATTTTAAAGCTTTGTGAGTATACAAAATGGTTTTATTTCCTATCGGTATGAAATTTTGATATTTTGTTTGATAATTGTTGCTAATAATAAGTAAAAATAGCCCAGCGTGTTATCGTTTTCCTTTATTTGATCTCCTGATCAAAACTAGCTCAAGGTTGATTTTTTTTTTACACTCTGGAATAATTTTCTCCTTTAGATTTTCTGAAATTCTGATTTCAGGATACAGGCTTGACATATTAGTTTCAATAAGAGATGTATCTGACCGCTTTCAATCAATCTCCATATATTCTAACCAATGATATTATCGGAATCTGGTAAATCATGCTAGAATAATCTTTAATATTAATACAACGCGTTTCAAAAATAAAACTACAATAGGCCTCATCGCTAACCTGAGCAACAATAAGCATGATAAAATCAGCTTCATGGAGTCACAATACAAAATATCTGAACAATGTGGATTAATACATGTAGATCCTATACAAAAAATGTTTCCCCTTGGATATTCTTATATTTATAATTATGTCCCTGATTTTAAAGTCAGATCACATTCAGCACTGCAGTTCTAAAAAGACCCTTTACAATTGTTTGTATACAGGATAAAAACTACATCAAACTCTGAAACCCTGGTGAGGCCCAATAATCGTTCAGGGGCCAACGTTTAAACCATATTAAAGAATCAGCAGTGTATAAAAATGCTTGCTTATAAGTAAAAGCATATATATAATAACATTTCAGTCTTTGTGAATAATTAAACAATGTTTTCCTTTGTATAACTGAATCAAAAACTTTGTCACCACACTTCTCCTAAAGATTGTGAATTGAACAAATTTGAATGTACACTATCTAAAGTTCCTTTCACTAAAGTTACAGCTTTTCTAGGCAAATGCTTTTTAGAAAACGATTCAATGATATTTCCCATATATTCCTATGTAAAAATTTGCCCCCCCCCCTTTTGACCTCATCCTACCCCCGGGAACCATGCTTTGAACAAACTTGAAATCCCACTACCTGACGATGTTTTCGAACAAGTTTCAGCTTTCCTTCCCAAATAGTTCTTGAGGAGAATATTTTTAGAGATTTACTCTTTTTATTACTATGAAAAAAAATGACCCCACCAAACCCCAGAGGGTCATGATTTTTACAACTTTGAATTTTCACTACCTGAGGATGCTTCCATACAGCCTACATGGATTTATATACTGTGCGTTTTGATACTGTTGATTTATTAGTGTTGACTTTGTAGCGTTGTGACAGTGGTCGATGAGCATGATGTAGCACACGTTTGGATCCCATAGGACTGTTTCACTACCACGCCACACCACAACCAGTTCTAGGACTACAGCCCCAGAAATTGTGATGAGGGTGGACTTGTGATTGTCTTTATTAAGCCATCAGCGCAGACGTCCGTATCTAAATGTCGATGGTTGAGATAAGTGGAACCCTATAGCGATAGGATTAGTGGACAAGAAGTGTTCTTGTGAACGTTTGGCAACATATATAATATAAGCATTACAATATGATTGTGTTTGCAAACTGAACATTATTAATAAGATCATTTAGCTGTCTATTATTTATTATTTATACAATTAATTGTCAAGAAAGGAATTTAATTTTTTGGGGATAGATTTAAGTATTTAGTTTTTAAACGATAGTGAGTGTGTGAGTGAGGATGAAAGTTAGTGAGAATTTGTTAATATATTCTATTGATTTATTTTCTTGTAAAAAAATTCACTAATTGAAGCTATCTTGAGTGTAATTTGGAGATCGCATGGCTCAATCACGTTACAAACCCAGTCAGAAGTATACCCCTGAAAGCAGACGCTAACTGTGTATTCGGAATATACAAAGGGTAGGAATTACAGGCAGTAGGATGGTAAGACAAAACACTAGTCTGCTTCACACTTCATCGCATACAGTTGACCTCAAAAGCATTTTCAAAGTTAACCAAAGTAAACCCCGAGTAAACCTAAAGTAAACCCGGAGTGGACCAAAATTTTCAAAACGTAAACACAGAGTAAACCCCAAGTAAACCCAAAAAGTAAACCCAGGGTTTTTTTGAGGTTTACTCTGGTGTTAGGTTGGGTCTAATCGGTACTGTACCTATGTAAAAAGTCGACCCCTCATTGTGGCCCCATTTATCCCTGAGGATCATGATTTTCACAACTTTGAATCTACAATACCCGAGGATGCTTCCACACAAGTGTCAGCTTTTCTGGCCGAAAGGTTAGTGAGATAAAGATTTTTAAAGATTTACTCTATATATTCCTATGTTAAAAGTCAACCCCTCGATGTGGCCCTACCCTACCCCCCAGGGGTCATGGTTTTCACAACTTTAAATCTACACTACCTGAGGATGCTTTCACAAAGTTTCAGCTTTCCTGGCCTAATGTTTCGCTAGAAGATTTTTGAAAATTTCTCGAACATTTTCAATAATTCCTAATTTTCTCCCTTTGAAAAATAGCATAGTCCGTAATTTTCACAACTTTGAATTCTCTTAGACTAAGAATACATTGTACAAAGTTTGGTTGAAATTGGCCCATGGGTTCTGGAGAAAATGTTGAAAATGTCAAACGTTTACAGACAGACAGACAGACAGACTGACGGACAGACAGACGGACGACAGACAAGATGTGATCAGTATAGCTCACTTGAGCTTTCACCTCACGTGAGTTAAAAACCCAATAAAAAAACTCAAAGAGAAAATATTGAGCGAGATACAACTTTCGAATCTATCTTTTCCTATATTTGTTTGTCAATTTTTACTTTTTGTAGAACTTCACCACTAAGCAAAAGATTGGTTATAACTGGTAATTGATTACACCGGCATGAAAAAACAACAACACAATAATCTTTACTGATTTAATGTGGCATATTCGCTAGGGGTTTAATATCCTAACAAAGGTGTTGCTAGCCTTTAGGTATCTTTCACCTGCAAGTCCTGTTTCTATCCTGAGTCAAACACATCTACGTAGAAATAAAGGGAATCATAAGACATGTGAGCCTCGTGCCAGGAACTATACACGTTTATATGATGATGATATGAAAAAACATAACAATCAAACACTGTATGTGCGAGAAGGTTGACTTTTAACATAGAAATATATAGAGTAAATCTCTCAATAACCTTGTAATCATTGTGTTTCTAATTTGTGTATAAAAAGAAACGTTCTTAAATATTTACAAAAAAAAACCCAGACCATATGACAATCATTGTAGAATACGTTCTCAAAACGATACAGAAACTAGAAATATAATAGTATTACATGTTTATTTAGGCATCCTCATAAACTTCATCGGAGTTTGAAAAAGTAAAAATATGCTAGAGTTTTTAATTTAACTCAAATACATTTAGATGGCATTGACAGTTTACTAATGAATATACTTCCGTGATATCAGTTTGTAAAGCTTCCTTGTACCGAGTGATCCAACTGCTAAAATGCATCTAGATTTGAATTTGTCTTTGTATTTCTACGAAATGTTACAAAAATGACCTGAGTTTGATTTGTTCTTTTTTTATTGAAATTTAAAACTTGACTTGTGTTGAAAAATAATGGTTATATACTTACAATTTTCAAAAGTCTACTTACAATCCACCAGGCATCATTTCTTCCATCAAAGCGAGAGCAAAACAATCACATCGTCCGTGTTTTATACACATGTATTATATATACATCGTATGTATTTAAACTTTTTAAATCTGTACTGAATTATTTGTTTTATCATACTTTTATTTAAACCCTTCCGAATAAAAAGTACAAGAGTGTTTCGGAAAGGTGTAATAACGGGTACAATTAAAAATGAAAAAAGGAAAATGATACAGGAGATGTGATAGAGGGGTGTACCTTTGATCATATCAAGTTTGCAAAACACATATATTCTATATAAGATGCAAGTGTATATGATAAAAAAGAGTATAAAATGGCAAACTTATAAGCTTAAATGTACCTCACGTACAATAAAATCTATAGAAGTAAATGTCGTTTTATATTGTAACTATCATATACTAGTAAATGGATTTTTCAAAGTACACATTTTTGCAATCTTACGCCGATGTTTACTCTTAAATTGTAATTGTAACATTACTTTTATATAAAAAGTGTGCAATTGCTGTGAAATGTTATTTGTTTATTATAAAGTGAACGAAATTTAGCATTTTGTTTTCTCCATCCTTTAAAATATGTAAAAAATCAAATGTCTTAAAGTTTAAAGAATTCTGACTTACTGCGATTTTTTTGTTTTGTTGTGTTGTATATAGCAAGGGGTACTGACGATCCAGAAGTCATTAGTTTACTGGTACTTTGCCTTGTTTCTATATACAAATACATTAGGAAATTTAAACACTGTTCGTTATCACTACATTTCATTTAAGAAATATACAAATTGTTTTGAAATCTAACAAATTTACAAACTATAATCATAAGAAATCTATTTCTTTTGTTTGTTTTTGCTGTTGTAGTTGTTTTGGGGGAATTTTTTGGTTGTGTTTGAGCTTAGTGAAATGAAGCAATAAATTTTCTATTTTCAAACAAAATTTGAAATATCGAAAAAAAAAATAAAAAAAATATACCAAGAATGGTTTGGTTTGTTATGTTGATCACATCATGGGTTACTGTTGTTTCTGACTTTATATGTTCAATTGTACTTGCCTCTATTAAAAAAAAGAATGCTGAATTTCTATAATTCATGGCCAGAAAAGTTTTCATACATCAAAACTATTAACAATTTTAAAAAATGTTATACAAAGCGCATGCCGTGCATGATATTTTTCTTTTAAATTTGTTTACATTCAAATTAAATAACACAAGGACAGAATATAATATTTTAAAATATTTATTTCAAAGGTCTTACCTGTTGTCATGCAACCGAATATGTGATGACATGATGTACATTTACATGACTGACTGCACAATTTTCCGTAGGTATGTGGGGGACATACATCAGAGCAATTGTCTCCAGTATACCCAACAGGACAATCTGAGTTACACCATTTAAATAGCATGATATACTATACATGTATTTTTTCTTGAAACAATTTCTTTAAAAAACTGTGACTGTTATGTCTATTTGAGTATTCGCATGTTTGGCTATGTTTTTTTTAATTACCTTTGCAATTGTCTCCATCCCTGAATGCACCGTAACGACAATCATCATTGGAATCGTTTTTAACTCTGTAAAAAATGTTTTTAAAAATTGCATGATTCATTCATAAATTACCATAAAAAGATGTTGTAATGCTTGGTTAAAATATTTCAGGTTTTTTGATAAAGAGCAAAACCAAAGCGATGATCAATGATGTACAAATACTTTTGAAAAAGAGATGTCCAAATAATGAATAACGTAAGGATTTTACACGTCCTCAAAAACCATCTTTGCATGTTGATTGTAATTTTTGGTATGAATAGTTTCTCTTCTGGTGTGTACCGATATTTAAATCATTAATCATACTTCCTCAAATTATTTTTATTTTACGGATGTCAATAACAGGCAACTTACAGACCCTGAAACTTACTACTACACCACACGCTCGCTACGCGCTCGCTAAACGGTTGACGTGAAACGCTGAACGATTTACACGAAACACTGACCGGTTTACACGAAAGGATTCTCGCACGAAACGATTTGCTTTTTCCCCACATTGATATGTTTATTGGTTTTAGAGAATACGATGTAAAAATACTAACAGTAAATAAACCTGTAAATGTTCCGTACATAATATCACTAAAAAAACGCAATCGATTAAAAAATAAAGAAAGTTGTCATTACTATTTCGGACAGAACAAAAAATAAATGATTTAAATTTTTGTCTCAATATTCGTATACATAACCGGCGCCACGCATAACGGCGTACAATATATCTATCATAATCTATTTGAATTTAGTACAGTGCATATAGATTCCCATAGTAATTAATTGCATGTGTACATTTTAGGAAAATTTCAGTGTGTTAATTACTTGTTGTTTTCCGTTATCAGTGTTTGAATAATTAAAATAATAACTTAAAGAAATATTTTTAATCGCGATTCAGAAGAATTTACTTCCTGCATTTCATTTAAATGAACAGAATATTTCCTTTCTATGTTTACATTTAATTTGTTTTCAAATTAATGTTAAATAACCTTTATTGAAATTGTGTGCATCGTCAATTCCGACTACCGTGAAGTCATTTAATTTCTATTGGCTATGACAAAAAAGAGACGAGTGACCATCCAATGAAAACGAATATAGTGAGTTTGATTGACAGGTTATGCCAGGTGCAGGTCTTATCCGATGTCCGAGGTTATATGTACTGGTTGTACACAGCCGAATAGTCTCAGTAACTAGTCTTCTTTCAATACACGTACTTTTCTTTTGTTTGTTAAAAATTAATTCAATTTGTAAAAAGATAAGTATATCATTTCTTATAGATTTTTTTCACGAGAATATGTCATAGGAGTTTTGCCAATCACAAACAGTTTAAAGTAATGTTTAACACGAGCGCTATTTTGAAACAATTAAATTGTCAGAGAGTTCCGAATGAAATATGATGAACGTTTCACACGGTTCTCGCACGCTTAGCCCGAAACGATTTACACGCTTTGCCCGAAACGCTGCACGCTATGCCCGAAACGCTAAACGGTTTACACGAAACGCTTTCCGATTCACACGAAACGCTAAACGGTTTACACGAAACGCTAAACAGTTTACACGAAACGTTTCTCGCACGAAAGTCGCGCGCTTTCGTGGTGTAGTAGTACGTTTCAGGGTCTGTAGTCAAAAAAATCAGAGACTTTAGTCGAGCGATGGTCGAGTCCTTGTTTATATGTTTTGAAGTCAATACAACTCACTTTTGGTAAGCTTGTAGCTTACTTTTGTAAGTTATCAGTTGCATGTATTGTTTTTTATTATTTGCTAAGCCTTACCATGTTTAAATTAATTGTAAGTTGCAAGTCAGTACTCCAGAGAGAATCACGAATTATTAAAAATGTGTTGGTATCTTTAAAAAAAAATATTTCTCAGAAGTCAATCGGCTGGAAAAAAAATTGTAACTTGTGTGAGGGCATTCTTAGATTGTGTACAATTCGTGATTCCTGGGGGTAGGTTTTGGCCACAATGTCTGTGTATGGGGGGATATTCACATAGGAATATTTAAAGAAAAATCTTTACAAATATTCCTTTAAAAACCAACTGGCCAGAAAAGCAGCTTTTGTTGAAGCATCCTCATGTTGTGTAGATTCTAGTTTGTTTCAAAAATGAGGTAGGGTGGGGCCACCATGGAGACTAATTTTTACCTAGGAATATTAAGAGAAAAATCTTTTAACATCTTTTAAAATCTTTTTAAGGATGACGTTTACTCAGAATGAAAAAAAAATCCACTGATGATAATGAAAAACCATCTATTGTATGTTATAGACCTTTGATTGTAGTGTTGTTTCTCACTTTCAGAAAAGTAGGTCAATGGCCTACTTTTTGAGTTAATGACCATTGAATATTTTTTGAAAAATCAAGAAAAATCCCGTAAAATTTTACACCACGATTGAGATTTTCTTAATTGTTAAAATATTACAAATAATAAAACACTTTAAAAAATAAAATACAGTTTATGAATGGTAGTGGCACTAAAAAGATACAATGCATGAAGATTTCAGCAACAATTTTTAAAAATATTCTAGTCCGAATTTCCTCTATCAGTTTTAAAATTCATACCCATTATTGATCTGATTTTACAAAAATTTGAATGATGATAATACAAAAACATTTATAGCATTATATTACTTATTTTGACCTTATTCTGTTGGCATAAAATCTATATGAGGTCAATGATCAAAATTTTGAGATATGGTGTCTTTTATCGTTTTTAAGCATTTTTCAATATTCGTGAAAGTCGTGTCATAAGATTATTCTAATGAATAAGTGAGGTTAGAACTAACAGAAAATATGCAAAATTATAAATACTAAAATATAAAATCTTAACTTTCAATATTAGAGTACTACCAAAAAAAATTTAGCGGAAAACAAAATCTGCAAAATTTAGTCCGAATTTCCTCTGTTTGGCTAAAAGTCTATTTTTGTTTGAGCCTAATTTCATAATATAGTAAAAATACCGATTGTTTTGTCAATAATAATTCATTTCATAAATACTTTTTGTGTTTAGAACAAATTTGACTCATTAAATTGAATTTTATAACAATCCGAATTTGAGAACTCAAACCCTGAGTAAACAACACCCTTAAAACCATTTGGCAAGAAAAGCTTTTATTTGTATGGAGGCATCCTCAGGCAGTGAAAATTCAAATTGCTCAAATCATGATCCCGGAGGGTAGGGTGGGGACACAATGGACGTGCGTTCGATTACTAAAAACTAAATGACTACCCCACATTTCCCCCGCCAGAACACAGGGGAAATGAATTAAAATTTAAAGGTTTTTTAATCCTACATGCTTATCCTAACCATGTTGGATAGATTACAAGTGGCAATTCAATACCTCCATATCTCTATCAACAGACCCTGTACCCTTGGTATAGATTCCATGATTTCACAAAGCTAAAAAATGCCTCTTTGTTCACCATTGCCATGTACTTACATTGCCTTTTTATAAGTTTAGTAGTTGTGAGGAATATTTTTTGCCTTTAATAAATGCCTTATTTTAGAGTAGAATATTTTAAATGAAAGGATAGTCACTTTAGTACCTCTACAGCTATACCCTAGTATCAACCCTTCAACCCTAGAACCGAAAATGGTAAAATTTTAAAGTAGAATAATACTTTTTGTCTTGATCATGCCTTGGCTTGCTTGCTAGATGCCTTGTCGTTAAGACATTTTTTAAAGGAAATAGAGCATATATGCGCTCAAGGGTCCTACTCTAACAACAAAACCCCGGACTTAGAGCCATTTGTTTCACAATTTTACTTTGTAAGGGTAAAAAAAAGTTCTGATATCAAACATCATTGGCATTATAATTTTGTTATTCGATTTTCGGATGAATGTTTAGATAATCATTTTTTGAAAAAATGCAATAACTTTGACCCAAATTTTAAGAAGGAGTCATTAATTTAACATTTTTGTTTACCTCCTTCTCGAAATAAATCACATTAAATTTGGTCAATTTAGTCCTTGTTGCTACATAAACAAGAAACTGAAAATGTTCTAATGTCAAACGACGACGCACACTGGCAGAAAAAAACCCAGCTAATCTAAACAAATAGATCTAAAAAAAATGTTATCGTAAACTTGCACACGAAGTTAGTTTAAGGTTGGTTTAAACAAAATTAAGATGAATGCAAAACATTCATTCTTAAAGTGCAACGAATGTCTGACAAAAACATATGGCTATAAAACTAATGCACAGTCTTATTTTCATTTTAGTAGAACATATTTAAAACCACTATATTTGTGCAAAGCATATTGGGTTAAAATTTGGTGTTATGATGTGAAATTATCTGTTCTTCTTTATAAGAAACCATAAAACGCCCAAGCATACAAAAGATCGTAAATGATGTAGAAAGATTTCTTTTGTATAACTTGTATATCATGTTTTATTAGAAAAATATGTTGTTATTTTAAAATCCAATTTAGCAATACCTGCATATTTTGTAAAAAAAAAATATATATTTTTAAAACTAAATATAACTTCGTATGTATTTTCTGCCTTGGGAACATAAAAATGTATTCTTTTAAAAAGAGTAAATTTGTAATATATTGAAAATGCAATAACATTCGACCGCATCTACGCCCTTATTAATAACACGGATATTGTAGGCCAAATTCAATTTGTCAGATTCACATGATTGATTATTTGTTGTACATGGACTTGTTTATACATCTAGCCTGCTTATTAAAGTTGATGTTCAAACGAATATGGTTGTACTTTTTTATATACCTGACAAGTAAGATAAAGGGTTTTTGTGATATAACCTGTGATTTTAATTGATATAGGAAGAAATTTAGAAATTTGAAGATAATGAAAACAGATGTGGCCTATCTTAGTTACATCTGTATTCAAAAATTTTCATTAACTAAAGATGAGAAATACAAAACTTTTGCTTTCAAACAAAGCAATAGAATGAAGCTGATATGAATGAATTACTATTGAATAAGGTCGTTTTGTGAATAGAACAAAAATTGCTTGTAAATCATCAACCATCAACTACACTACTGTTCAAACAGTTCTTTTCTTACTAGCAGAATAGAGCATTGTACAACGGCTTGGCATACTGTTGTACTATATGCATCATATGCTTATTATCAGCTTGATTTTGGTATTGTTAGATGTTTTACAGCATGTAAAAACACATTGGTTGTAAATATACTTTAACAGTACGTGCTGACTAGATGTGAAAATGACATTATCATTTAACAAATTATTATTATTTTATACACGTCCGTTAAAAGGTTTGTTGAATTCAACATTTATCACCATTTATCACAAGACGTAATCATAAATATTAATTTGAAATACGGTCAAGAAATAAATTAAAGTAAATTTTTAAGTTTACTGGGTTTTTTAAATTAATTCATTACATATCTACTGATTTACTTGAAAATATTAGGATTTTTTAAGACTGGTTGAATGACTTGTTGCAATTATAAAACTGAAAGAACCTCTGGGTTATTGTTTTGCATGACCTCACAATTTTCTTCTGTATAATTTTTTTTTGTGGCGCATGAGATAATTGCGTAATGGTGAAATTCAATGCTTCTCGACATTGTGTGTGATTAGGATGAATGCCGTTATGCACACTGCCACACATTTCTCAACAACTTGAACGCTGAACAATGGGAAACATGATATTGCTGAATAAAAACCGTAAAAATTTAGAATGCGTTATCATATGTCCCCAAATTTACAAAATGGTCATCTTTTCATAATCCAAAACCAGAAATGGCTGGTTGGTTATTTTAAACACTTTGTCACTATTATATACATTGCATTGGATGAATAGCAATATGCTAATTCATACATAGTGCATTAACAAAAATACACAGTAACAAGGGTAAACATTTTTCTTAGATCATGACTAGATACAATTCAGATGAACATTTGTTATTTTCATAAGATTTTACCAGGTAAAGTATATCAGAAATAATTATTGACACGTGCATTTATATTTGTAATCATTTAATATGTATTCATTATTGGCACAATGTTTTGTTATGGCTGGGGTAACAAGTAACACAACACTAATGTTTTCAGTAAAAGGAATTTCAGTTGGAATTCTTGTGCGCTATATAATATCCCCGAGAAAACCATGAGTTACGCTTGTAGGATACACGCTACTTTTGTAAAGAGTCAATTTCGAAACCATAGAGATGACGTGAAAACGCTTGTAAGCATAATAACACTTGTTATTCTTACTTATATTTTGCAAACCAGTATACATGTATATATATATATTTTAAATATGCAAAACAACTATTTATAAGACTTAATACTTTTATTGCATGATTGGTGGGGAAATACGAAGATTTATTCCTGTGTGGAAAATTATATTTCCCGAGATCGACGCCCGAAAGAAATATGATTTTTTAGGGGGGATACATCTTCATATTTCCCTTACAATCATGCCACAAATTGTATGCTATACCGAACGACAGGTGAGGATTTAAAATATATCAAATTTTAATCGTTTTTTAAATCCAGTAAAGCAATAACGTAGTTAATGTTTACCGGTTTCTTTTTATGCCAGTTTTATAACATAAAAAGGATTTAAAACATTTTTTAATAGAATTAATCATTGCATCACATCGAATGTTCATCCTGTGGATTTTTCATCACTACACTGTATGCAATGAAAAGTCGAGGGGGTAGGATATGATGAAAAATATGACGATGAGAGAGAAATATGAAGTTTATTGACCTGACACGTGGTTGTCTAGAACCAATCAGATTTCGCATTATATGGCATAATCAAAAATCAATAGCATTATGAACAAGGTTGTCTAAAATGACCTTTGAAAAATGATAACTGCAGAATACCGGCTTTAACGAACATCAATTAAATTATACACACTGAAACATATTTTAGAAAACATCCCAGTTATGTATAACTTTCCTTTTGTTGCTTTGAATTCTGTAACCAAAACTAAGCCTTGAGGTATGGTCTATTTTAAAACCGTATTTGGTTTCAGACATGCGCATTAAAGGAGAGGTGTTGTCCTTGAGCCCGCTACCGCTTAAGGACTAGGTTTGAGTGAAGCTGCTAGTTTTGCAGAGGAAATACAATGGTTGTGCATACACAATTGTGTTTTTTGCTCCTTGGAACATGTTTGGTCTCTCTTCTTCTGCTTCTGGAGTGTGTAAGTACCAAGTTTGAATTCAAATATTAATAATGAGTTGTGATTCGTTTCAATCTAGACTAAGAACTGGAGGAATAGTGATCAAAGTATCATTATTTTTATGATAATATCATAGTTAAATTTCATGCTCTGCGTTATTGATATTATTTTAATGACACTGAGTAAATTTACACACAAATGTTGTTTTAATAGGTGATGTCTGAAGACGTGCAAAGCATAAAAGAAATGCAAAGAAACAAACTTCTTTTCATGTCTTACTGGTTAATCCAAATACATATTGTTAACAACTTACCATACATCTAAATATCTAAAGCAAGAATACATGTAGTAAAGTATTTTCATCTTAAAAAAAAGTCGAGTGCGACCATTAGCTACGAAAAGAAAGGTTATGTGTGTCACAAAAACAGTTTAATGATTGCATCTTAAACGAACTCTCTAAAATACTTTGTCTCGATATTTTATACAATCGTTTCTGAACTTGTTTAAACCAGTCAAGATAAAAAAAAGTTACGATTGACTGCTTTCAGGTTAAAATACAGTAATGTCTTGCTCATTAGATATCCCTTACCTGTTGACTGGCTGTGGTGGCTTTTTAAAATGTTTTTTTTTTCAAATCTATTGTGCTCGGTAGGATAAAATATTCGATGCAGTAAATCTTGAATGATGTTCTTACTTTTACATTACAGAGTTAGCTATACTTTGAAAGCATATATGGAGATTAAAAAACAATGGTGGTAGTTTAAGAAAAAAAGTAAATTTAATGCGCATAATTTATAAACGTATGTCTGTTTTAACATGAGTGTTCATTATAGAACCGTTGACTTATTCTGTCGTTTGAAACTGCTTTGCCAAAAACATGGCCTTGATTTCGTGCAACCCTATCGGTGCATGTGTTTTAGGTTTTTAGGTCTGTCCCTGTAACTGGAAAAGATTATTTTGATCTACTTTACATAACTTTTTATATTCAAAACAAGGAAGCAATATAAGTACATGTGTGCACATGATAATAAATAAACACTACTATATATGAACGATTACATCTATGCAAACGATTTTGAAACATATTCATTGTAGTGTCGTCTCTTTGTACCAGCAGCTTATTACCAGAAACGAGAATTTTTAAACTGGTTGTTATTTTAATATCCTCTTTAGTAATACCTACATATTCTGTAAAAGCACCGAATACTCGACTGAATTTTTAACATATTGAGAACATTCTTGGGTATTCTTCTCACTTTGAAGCAGTCCATTTGTACCATACTAGTACAAGTATGTATCATATTTGTTAATTCTGTACATCTTTGTCTTGATAAATCGGTATTTTTGATCGGCTTATTTAATAAGCGCCACGTTTCCATTTACCTCCTTATATGCAACTTCAACAGAGTATGACACGGGTCCAATTCAAGTCATAATAGTTCCAGGTGTTCATCGACTCTGATGATAATCATGGAGAGTGAATGTCTGTCGTTGTTAAAATGTACGCAACATTCTCTTTTTCCTTTCACGCACTTCTGTTTCAACTCCACCTTCCTTCTCACATCCGGTCCCATAAGGTCCAATCTTGATTAAGGACTTCTCCACATCAGCAATTTAGCTAGAATTACATTTCGCGATATTATTATTGATAAAGGAAAGTCCATGTACTCTGTGGTACGGGTATTGCTCATGTTTGTTTGAAAACAATTGCTTTGAGATTCCTGAAAAGTACTTACTTTAAATAGTTAAATAGATTTTCGTATCATTTTTTCATATTAATTTTATGATTGAATCCATCAATATGTCACTTTAATTGTTAGTTTCGTTTTGATGAAAAGTAAATTAAAAAAAAAAACTATTTAAAACAAATAATTTCAAAAGTAAAAATCAATTGCATTTATCATAACGCCTCCAATACTATTTTATAAAAGTCCACTTGGGGTTATATGGGGTGTTTTGATATTTAATTTATTTAGATCCTCGAGATCTTTGTTCCAACATGCCCACACCTGGTGGGTGCTCTAGCCAATGTCTAATACTCTACATGGGGAGTAGCCCGTGTCCCAGTCTGAATAAAAAGAGGAGGCAGAAAGACAGCTTCCAGATGACTACTCTTTTATTAATTTAATATGAAATTTAAACAATAAAGATCAATATTAATTACAATGAAATTATAAACATTAATAGTTATTACAAAAATCTCTGAAAATAAAATATTAGTTGAACCCTCTGAATCTATTAACTTTACTATTGAGAATGCGCGCAAACGTTATAATTCATCTTACCTGTATAAAAAGAGGAGGCAGAAAGACAGCTTCCAGATGACTACTGGAGAGCTGTGTTTCCCGCACCCCCATTTTAAACGCATGGACACTGGGCTACAACATTCTCCTCCTAATAAGTTAATGCGATTAAGTGCATACTAGTGATCTGACGCACCCAGGTCAGTAAAAGCGTTTTATTTAGATTTCTGACCCGGCATCGACAGGCTCATCACTGGAATTAATAACACATTTTTCCATGAACATGAATAAACATACAATATCTATTCAACGCAAGTACTTTAACCAATTTCTATAGAATTTCCGTTATGATACATTCATGTACTCACTTTGCCAGCCACTCCCCCAAAATAAATACTATCTCTTTGATCAGTTTTGCTTACGTACAATATGACTATCTGAGCCCTTCTCTTACTTCACCTAACACCCTATACAGCTAGGCATTTACCCAGGGGTCATAATTTCAGAATTTTAATTAAAAGCCTCTTTTCTCATTATTATTATGCATTTGTTTTTTTCTAAAAGCTCATTAAAAGTTGAGACAATTTAACGTAACTGCGAGATTATTACCCCCTCCCCATCGCAAAAACTGGAAACGACGACCAAAGGTCACTAGTTTAAAGGTTTTGATTAGGCCTACTAATCCTAAGCATAATAAGATTACAAGTTGCAAGTCAATCTTCCCATCCCGTCATTAAAAACAAGAGGCACAGGGGCCACATCGCTCACCTGAGCAACAATTGCCTTAATTCTGATCAAATTAGCATTACAGTATCAAAATAACTTGACAACTAAGTACAGTAAATCTTGCTAAAAAAATTGAAAATCTGCCAATTTTTATCCACTTCTTTTTGTTGGTAAATACCAAGCCCCTTTTGTTGTTGTACCTGTAAGAAGATTTTTCTCTATTCCTATATACCCCCCCCCCCATTTCGTGGCCCCACTTTTCTCTATGGAATCATGGTGTCATCAAACTTAAATCTGCATCACCTGTGATTTCACACTAAGAACTGAGTTTAGGACCGAAAACTTTCCCAGAATATTTTTAAAGATTTTCTCTATATATTCCTATGTAAAAATGCATCCCCCATTGTGACCTTACCCTACCCTTTGACTATTATTAAACAAACTTGAATCTATACGATCTGGGAGTGCTTCCACTCAAATTTGGGCTTTCCTGGCCCAATAGTTTTGAGAAGAAGATTTTTAAAGATTTTCACTATATATAAAAATTCATTCCCCATTGTAGCCCCGCCCTACCCCCAGGGACCATGATTTGAACAAACCTGAATCTACACTACCTGAGGATATTTCCATTTTATTTTGGGCTTTCCTGGCCTGATAGTTTTTGAGAAGAAGATTTTTAATGATTTTTTCTATATATTCCTATGTAAAACTCGATACCCCTACTGTGGCCTCACCCTACCCACAGGATCCATGATTTAACACAATTAAATCTACACTACCTGAGGATGCTTTCACTTTAATTTGAGCTTTCCTGGCCTAATAGTTTTTTAGAAGAAGATTTTTAATGATTTTTTCTATATATTCCTAGGTAAAACTTAATCCCCCAATTGTAGCCCCACCCTACCCCCAGGGACTATGATTTGAACAAACTTGAATCTACACTACCTGAGGATGCTTCCATTTTAATTTGAGCTTTTCTGGCCTAATAGTTTTTTAGAAGAAGATTTTTAATGATTTTTTCTATATATTCCTAGGTAAAACTTGATCCCCCAATTGCAGCCCAACCCTACCCCCAGGGACTATGATTTGAACAAACTTGAATCTACACTACCTGAGGATGCTTCCCTTTTAATTTGAGCTTTTCTGGCCTAATAGTTTTTAGAAGAATATTTTTAAAGATTTTCTCTACATATTCCTATGTAAAAATCTATTCCCCCATTGTGGCCCCACCATACTACCGGGGACCACACTCTGCTCACCATTCCAATACAGTCAATGTGACTGTTAAATATCCAATAAAAGTGAAGAATATTTTAATAAATAGTCAATCCATGTTCACAGTATTTCGAATAATAATATGTCTCAGTACCGAACTTGTGATCATAAATTCATACATTTTACACTTTTTTGTCCATGTTGACTTTCTTAGTGTGACAGTTCACTTACTTTGTCTGCTGAATGTCTGTTTAAAAGTATACTACTCAAAAGAAATAAATAAACAATATGCACTTTATGAGCACCAGAACCCTAACCTAATACAAACATTCTAACCCTAATGCTGTATTTTTTTTTCTTCAAATTTTAGATAAAATAATATATTTTCTTATTGCTATCATGCATTAGTTGCTTGCTTAATGCCTAGTTGTAGAAACTTTTTTTTTAATAGTTGAAGCATATTGACTATATGATCACAAGAGCCCCACCCTAACACGAGAGCACCTGCCCCGAGCCATAAATTTTACAAATAATTTTGATAAATAAAGCAAAAATATTTATGGTAAAGGCATAACTACGTGTCTTGTTTGTTTGATGAATGTCCAGATTTAGAAAATATATTTTTGTACAAAATGGATCAATTTTTTTAACTAAGTTTTAAGGATTAGAGTTTTGAATTATGCACTTTTGCTTACCTTCTTTTCGAAATACATATCAAATATAAGTTAGTTACATTGTATTTAAATCTTTCTCCATGCCATGAATGCGCATAGGGCCGGAGCTTATCCTTAATTTCCGTGGTGCTAAGTGGATTAGAGTCATTGACTCCCCCTGGATGGGACACCAGTCCATCGCAGGTTAGCCCACATCGTAAGCCGGTACCCAATTTCAACTTAGTGGACTGAGACAATGTAGATAAATAGCCTTGTCAAAGTGTACAACACACAACATCAAGTGGCCACAGTGGGGTTTGAACCAGAGACCTGTCGGATACTGGCCTAACACCCATAGCCACTGAGCCATTTGCTTTACACATATCACATATCAAAGCAAATGTATCTTATTAGTTTCAGAAAATCAGAAAAGAAACAGAAAATGTTCAAATTATTAAAAGATAGACCTAAAGAATTGTTGCACAGTGGTTTTAAAGAAAATATTCTGTAATATTCCTGGAAAACGTCCAATCTTTTCCAAAAATCATGAATTTAATTTTGGTATTGTAAGATGTTTTACAGCATGTAAAAACACTTTAGCTGAAAATATCTTTAACAGTACGTGCTGATTAGATGTAAATATAACATAATCACTTTACAAATTATCATTATCTTATACATGTCATTCAATGGATTTGTTGAATTCACAATTCATGGACAGCATTTAGCCTAAATATTTACTTAAAAATACTGTAAAGATATGAATGAAAGTATGATTAGTTTAAATGTTTGAATAATTTTTTAATAAAAAGATGTGTAGATTTATTAATTTAGTTTAAGATATTTGATTTTATTGGTTTTTGTGTCGATCATAATTATGGTTGTATTTGTCGTATTTCAAATACCTAGCCAAATGTTGTGCATTTCAATATATTTTGAGATGTCCCACTTAAGATTTCTCCACCCTTGATGTTTTTTATGGTTACTGAATATTCCTTATTTTACGCGAGTACTTAATTCCGCAATTCAAGGGTTTTCCATCAATCGCGAGAAAATAAAATTGCAAACGTCGAAATTTTAGTATAGTTTCATGTAGTTTACATATGTTCGAAAATTAAAAGCGAGATTTATAAATTCTCTCGATTTTACGCGGATATTAATTCCTCGCGTTTAATTAGGAATTTACAATAAATCCGTGTGATATTTGTTGTAATTTGAAGATTAATATGTTAACATTTAAATTAAACTTAAAAAGCATTATGTTGCAAATATTTTGTTTATGCTGTAGGAGCTAACCCAGGTACACTATCAGGGCAATTATAGCGACGAATTCTCTCCAATCAAACTTCACATTTTTTTTACTGATTTCTATATGATAAAAGTAATTTTTTAAAGAAAATAATTGCAATCCATTATTTCATGTATTTTAACATTTAACGGCCATTTAGACTTACAAGTATGAAATTTATCACATTTAGAGTGAATTTTGATGCAATTTATCAACCATGAATAAGTACAGTTTAGCAACATAAACCGTTTATAACTTTTGAAATAATAGTGCAAACTCACTAAAAATTGATACGTTTGTTACCCATCATAGCTCCTATCGAAATCTGCTAAGAAATGTTAACCTTGCCTGGTAAAAAATTATGAATTGTAGTCTCTGTCAACTTTTCCTATGTACTGTTTTATCAATTTGTTCATAGAATTCAGCGAATCAATCTACTCTCTATAAATTGTTTAGTTTTATTGTCATTTCACTCTACAACACAAGATAAATCAAGAAATATTGGCAAAACTATGCATCACATAACAATGCAATTAGAAAATGATTTAATTAATCACATATTTCAATTTTAGGAATACCGCTATTTTAGTTTTTTCTTAATCTGAAGTGCGGAAAATGACAATTTCTTATATATTCCTAAAGTAAGTATACTTTTATTTTGAGATAGCATATTACAAAAAACCAGATTGTCGATTTTCTTGAAACTCCGCAACTATATAAATTTGAGAGTTTTGATATTACAGTTTTTCCGTAAAAACCTCAAATTTGCCCAATTAAAATCACGACACATTTTTTTTTTAGAATAATTGAGAAGAATGTATAAGAACTTTAATAAAGTAAATGTTTTAGTGTTATGATATCATTATTCATATTTCTCTTTGTTATATTGATTAAAAAAATAGGTAGTGATTTAAAAACCTGATAGAAGAAATTCGGGTTAAAATATTTGATAAAAATTGTTACTGAAAAGTTAATGTTTTGTATTTAATTATTTTTAATGCGTTTTTAATTAAGAAAATCTCAATCATAGTGGAACATTTTTACTGATTTTTCTAAATTTTCTAAAATATCCCATGGCCATTTACTCTATTAAAAAGGTTATTGATTTACTTTTTTTGAAAGTGAAATATAACATAGCAATCGAAAGTCTATAAAATACAATAAATGTTTATTCTTTATTATAGTGGATTTCTCTCATTCTGAGTAATCGTCATCCGTTAAGAGGTTCGCTCCTCTGTATGGGGTAGCCATTTTGGGTCACATCTAGTCTGAACATTCTTCCTATCTTATATCTACTTGTATATTTATATTTTATAATACCACATAAACAATTATATTTAAATAACTAAGTAAACACTACATGTTTACAGAAATTAGTAATGGACAATACTAGGGGGGGGGGGGGGCCTCAAGAGGAAAATTAACATTTATCATAACTCAATAGTTATAGAGTATTGTAACTGTAGCTCCCTAATTTTAAGTGCGGATCAAACTTTCAGATGTTTACGCACTGAGATATGAATTGGAACACATTTTTTATTATTTCTATTGATATACATATAGATTGGTATTTTAGCTATATTTTAAAAAAGGACAAGAACAAATAAACGTTTTGCCTAAAATTAAATTAAAATTAAATATCTTAAAATTTTCTTTTTGTCTCTGATGACCTCCAACCTTTGAAAATGTCCTTGTCAGAAATTGACCACAATTACAAAGTTTTGAATTGTCTTGTACTAAAATTGTTCTATGCTATTTGAATAAATCTTCTTATAATTTTCACTTTTTATGAATATTAAAATTTCATCAACGTAATTTTAAACTCTGAAACATCTACGAGAGACTACGCCTAATACCTACCCTTGCCCATGGTCATCTACCTAAAACATTATTAGCTTTAATGTTATATAGCCACGATTTGTTTAATTCCTGTTCAAACATACAATGTCACATGTTTAGAGAAAGATGGAAAATTATCGTAATAGCACATTTTTACAACAAAAAAAGCAACTAAAAATACCAATTTTCAAGATAGATATATAAAGTTACGTGTACTATGAACTATATTTCTTAAACCACTAATGATTCCGAAAAAAAACACACGACTGTATAAAATATCAAAATTTAGGAAAATGAAATTTTAGCAAAATGACTGCCAAAAACCTTTCTCTTTTTTTGTAAATTAAATGGGAGAATATTAATAAAAACATGAAAAAAAACTAGATGCTGTCATTAGACAGTGATACCCGCGCCAAGTGCCCCTAAATAACACTGTTTTGTACCAGTTTAATAAAAAATGAAGGCCACATGCAAGCTCCGGTAATACATTCAAAAATTATAATTTTCATAACTGAAGGATGAGATCCCTTCCCATATGATAATACACATGAGCAGCACTTTTTGTGCAATTTGGGGTTGAACTGTTTGCAGTGATTTCTCAGTTAATCAATAATCTTAACATTTCATGTCATAGAAAGTGTAATGGTCTATATAATTGTTACAAATAAAATTAAAAATTAAATTATGCCCCCTCCCCGTGGCGGTTGCCGGTTTTAGATTTGCATGTACATTATCGTGTGCACAGATTTAGAGAAGGGATGGGAGTGAGGGGTCCAGACCCCCCCCCCCTCTCCCCATGAAAATTCATTTATATCAATCGTAAAATTACCAAAAATATACCTTGGACCCCAATGCTCTTACAGACATGTAAACGCTCTAACCCATTGTGTCTCAATGTTAGGTAACTTTATTTCGGGGGTAAATATTTAATTAATATTTAATATACTTTATTGTTTATCTCAATAGGAAGTATACATCACAATATGCAGGTGTCATGCACCACCTTCAAGCTCTTATTTACCTAATAAAAAAGTGCGAGTGGATTTGAAGAATAGGTCATAAAAATACATGCAAGTTATAAATAACTGATCTTTGTCTGAAGTTACGTACACAACACAGGTCTGCAGGTCTCATTAGCGGGTACTAGTTTTACCCTCGATTAGATGGGTTCACGTGTATACATACATGCATGTGTTTTCCATATGCAGAAAAGGATTAGTTAAGATCAGCTAAAGGAATTCATTATTGTGTTTTATATGGATTATCATTATGATGTTGACCAATATAGGTAAGCATAATACATGTAGTAGCAGTAGCACAATATAATGAGATGCCAGCATACATAAGTTCTACTTTCACTTTCTAAATGTGATATCCCTTTGACAGCATACTGTATCATCATCTTTTAATATTTAATATTTAAATAAGCTTATCATCGTTACCTATCCTATCGCTTTTGTAAAGTTTCTGTCATTTTAATTGCAAAAGTTATTTTTTTCATTTGTCTGACTTGCACTATTGAGTTGACCCCATATGGACCCTGTATAAACAATTTCGTATTAAATTGGTGTATTACATGTAAGTGTAGACACCTCTCATTTTTATATGAGTTATAATAGGAAGGAGGGAGTATTTCTTTCTTAATGTACTATAATGCATCAAATACAATGTAGGCCATGACCTTATGGGACTGTTCTGGCCCCACGAAACAGGAAAATACAAAATATCTTCTAATGTCATTATGATGCATCATATGGTGTAATGTACATTAATGACCATTTTGTTTATAAATCTTAAAAATTGAATTAAGCAATTTCCAAAATGTTAATGTACATCAGGAGAGAAAAAGCAATCAAGAAATGATTTAAAATTTGCTACTGTACACATGTAAAAATGTATTAAGAAGACTGACTCTTTAGAACCAGGTTAGATTGGGGGGTGGGTGGGTGAATGTTGAATGGTGAATGTTGAGTATAAACATTTATAATTTGAATCATTTATTGTTATTAATTTTAACTTGTCAATGAATACTAGTTATTGATCCCGAGGTAGAAATAGGATCTCCGATCATATCTCAATAGATCATTTGTCAATTATTCAAGGTGTAATAAAACTTTTTAAAATCAACATTTTTTACCAGCTTATAAAAGTTTTTAGACACCCAAATTATATTTTGATTTTAATAGATCATTCGACAGGGGGGGGGGGGGCAGTTTATATTTGAGTTTGTTTGGGGGTGGGGGTTCCAAGTCATATATTTGACAATTTTTTAATGTAATTCAAAATAAGACTAAGCCATATTACAGTCATGAACATGAATAGCATAGAACAAAACACAAACTAATACATGTATATATACATAGGAAGTATTACAAAACATAGATGATTGATCTATATCTGGGTTCTTAAATTGAATCATATATCATGTACATATTATATTATTGTATCTTTGTTTAAGACATTTCAGATGGTACATGTATGTTGAGGTCATTATCCCAAGTGCTCTTCCTGAAATTGACAAATATCATAAAAGCCATTGAGATCCCCACCTTAATCCAAAGATATTATTCCTCCTTAGGTTATGGCGCATCAGATCATTATGGCATGTAAGTCATGACCCTAAGGGTTCATACTGACCCCCTTAGAAACAGAAATTGTCAATTATCTTTAAATTATTGATGTTTGATGATCCTATTTCTATTTAGTCTTTATTATTAAGTCTCCCGAATGAAATTTGGAGACTTATTGTTTTTGTACGGTTCCTAATACATGTATTATTATTCTTCAACTTTTTCTTCTTTCTAGCTCTGAACTTGTTTCTCAGAGATGGCTGAACAGAATTGTACAAAACTCCAGGATATGATAGGCTTGCAAATCTAGTTGTGCACCCTGGTTTGATTTTTCTCATTTTGGGTTAGACAACCACTTTTCGGGAGGAGGGGGGTGGAGGGGATTCAAAAGGGTGTAGAGTCTAACATTGAACCTTGTAGGAAGAATCGTAGACTCTATTGTAAATGGTAACTTGAAAACAGACAAAGATAATAATGTAGGGTTTTCATAATCATATATTGACTGTTACTGGCAATAAATAGGGCTTATTAGTTATGATCCCTGGGGTCAGCCCCACCCCCTAGGAATTTGAAATTACCATATATCTCAAAAACTGTTATAATCATGACCCCTAAATCATATATATTCATTTTTCTGATGTCTAGGGGCATCAAATGTTATGTAGGTCATAGGCCCTGTGGGTGGTCCTGACCCCCTCAAACAGCAAGTCCCTTAATATCTTCAAAACAGATGAGATCTCCAATCTTAAACATATATATTCTTGTTCCTTGTGTCAATGGGCATCAAACGGTATGTAGGTCATGGGCCCCGGGGGTGGTCATGACCCCCCTCGAACAGGAACTGCACGAATATCTCAAAAAACGGTTGAGATCCCCACCCCTTGTATGTAGGTAATGGGCCTCAGTGTTAAATTTAATTTTTCAAAACCGTAATGCACATCTATGGAACAGTTCCTATCATATCCCAAGATATGATGTGTCTATCTATTAAATCATAAGAGGAGCTCTTGGATCCTTGGATGAAATTTAACTTTTTAAAACCTTATTGCAGATCTATAGGACAGCTCCAATTATATCCTAAGAGATGACGTAGCTACTCCAAAAGTTGTAAGAGGAGTTCTGGGAGCCAAACTTTATTTGCAAAAAACGTCATTTTTTGTTGCCCACTGATCCCCTTAAGAAAAAAAAATCTGGAACCTGATCACACTTAAATGACCCCTAGGTCAAAATTAAAAATTCCGAAACCTTATTGCGCATATATGGGATACCCTAAAACATATTCAAAGAGATGATTGGTCTACTGTTGAAAATGTAGGAGGGGTTCGAGGAAGAAGGTTTTTTGTGAAAAGACGTAATTTTTTACCAATTATTTGACCCACAGGACTAACAGAGAATTTTTAAAACCTTTTTACAAAACAACATGATACCCCAAATCAAACTTCAAGAGTTGAGTTTGCTGGTTTATATGATGTAAGAGCAGTTTGAGAAAGTAAAACGTGACAGACGGACGGACTGAAGGACGGACGGACGGACGGAACAGGGTAACAACAATATACCCGAACTTTCTTTAGAAAGTGCGGGTATAAAAATAGTTTAGATATATTTATTGGATGTACATGTAAAAATGGAATCAACAGTATATTACAAAGTATGAAGTAAATTTTGTATTTAAACTCAGCAGGGAAATTTACAAAGTAAAAATGAGTAAGCATGAGTAAAAAAGTATTATGCACTGTAAATTTTGTATTTACACCTTTACAGCAAGTTTGTGAAACGAAAGTATTTCTGGACGGAATAGTACATTTTTTGTGTAACCTTGTAAAACAATGAAAAAGTATTCTTGTTAAAGACATTATTTTTGAATCATTAATATCAAAAAACCTAGCAATGTTATATATACACTACATATAATAGCATGCGTGTTCGAGGGATTCATATTAATAATTCAAGGTCTAGTCATAAAAATGTTTATTGTTTTCGAGATACAATTTGTTTTGAATTGAAGATGCTCCAATTACAAATAAACCTTTAAAATATATTTATCTGAAGGTTGAATATGATTGCACTATAATATTTTAAATTCAATATATCAAACATATAAATATAAGTTCGGTTTACGTGTTTCCTTGTTGTTAAATTAAAAACCGGTTTAATGATTAAAATTCTACGATGCGGGTCAATTTTCATTAAACTAGGGTCTTTATTTAACATCTTTAGTTTCAATATTCAATGTTGAAAAATCCTTTAAGGTCAATTTTTTAGCTGGGTCAAACTTCTTTGTTACGCCATATAAGGACCTATAACATTTTTTGTACATAAGAGAGACCATCAAACACTTGATTTTTGTAACAGTGTGCATATATGTTTAAATGTTTTGTGACTGCACTAATATCGATAGCAAGGCGATTGCTGAATAAAACTAAGTAATAAATGGTAGCAGTTTCAAGTGTGATTTTAAAATAGTCTAGCATATAGACGTGTTACATACACCAAGTAATTTAAAAGCACGTAAAGGTGTGTATGTCATATATTTTAAAGGTCATTTACATGTGGTCTGTTGCAACAACTATTGAAATAAAACCACTATTGAAATAAATTATTTCAATAGTGGTTGGGAATGTATTTCATTTGAAAAATCAACTTGCAACCACTATTGAAATACAACCACTATTGAAGTAATGATTTAAAGAGGTTGGGGATGTATTTCATGATAAGAACTACTTTACAGACACCATTAAAGTTCAACTACTATTATTTTTTTTTTAATTGTAGATAGAAATGAATTACTTATAATCATAACTATGTAATCACTATTATGTAACACATTTGGAAAGAAAGAAGTTGTATATCATATTTGCAAACTATTTTGAAATGCAAGAAATCTAATATCTAATATCAAATACACAATTATGGTACAATTTTCACTGCTGTGTAGAAGTAAATGACCAATTCTCAAAGAAAAACATGCATATACATTTGTTTAAATTTAACAAACAATTCAAATACACAATTAAGGTACTAAGGACTTGCATATTTTATGGTAATAGTAATCAAGACTATGATGTAAATGTACTTATTTTAGGATTTTCACTGTTGTGCAGAAATAACTAATCCTCGCAGATTAACATATAGAATTGTTTCCATATTTTTCTTTACCTTTCTCTTTCTATAGTTATATCATGTTTTATGGAAATTGTAAATTATTTGTACTAGAAGACAACGTTGTAAATTGCCAGAACTTCTATTCAAAACCCCTGCATATTAAAAAAATAATTTATAGCTTATATATCATTATAGATTTATGTAATAATGAATATCACTATTAAGATAGATAATTTCAATGATTGTTGGGGATGTACTTCATTAAGACCAATATTGAATGAAATAAATTATTTCAATAGTGGTTGGGTGTGCGTTTCATTATAACCACTGTTGAAATATATTATTTCAATGGTGGTTAGGTATGCATTTAATTACAACCACTTTTGAATTAATTTATTTCAATTGTGGTTAAGGATGCGGTTCTTTACAACCATTATTGAAATAAAATAGTTTAATAGTGGTAGGATGTTATTCTAATGCCTATTACTCCGACTTTGCATAACACTTTCGGTTCCAGGTGACAGGTGGTATGGAAAACATGACCATATAGAGGTAAATCAAAGAACATCATAATCAAAAAGGAATTCATCATCTCATAAGACATACTTCTTTTTTTAAGAAACTCCCCTAGCAGAATGGAAAATGTTACAAACAGACATAATGATAGACATAAAACTGAAATGCATCATCAACCACTATTGAAATACTTTTTATCAATAGTGGTTGAAATGAAAGGTATCCCCAACCACTATTGAAATAAATTATTTCAATAGTGGTTGAAATGAATTGCATCCTTAACCACTATTGAAATAATATATTTCAATAGTGGTCGTAATGAAGTAACCCCCAACCCCTATTGAAATAATTTATATTAATAATGATATTTATAATAATATTTATCAATAAATAATTATTCAATATACAGGGAGTTTGAATAGAAGTTCTGGCAATTTACAAGATGTTCACATTTGTGCAAATAATATACAATATCATAGGACATGATATGTTTGTACAAAGAGAAATGTAAAGAAAAAAAATGTAAATTTTCAAAGAAAAATTAATAAAGAAATTCATTATAAGCTACGATTGACAAATCATTTTAATTTTAGTTTGTCTTTAAATTTATATTGAAAATGGAATACATCCCGGAACACGATTTAAATATTTTGTTTTAGTAGTGGTTGTATTTCAATAGTGGTTGCAAAGTGATTCTTCAGATGAAATACATTCCCAACCAGTATTGAAATAATTTATTTCAATAGTGGTTTTATTTCAATAGTGGTTTCAACAGTGGTCTGACGTGACGATCCAATTTTTAAATATTTTATCGATTCCTCTTTAAGTATAGTCCATTGACAATTTATAGAATCATTGTGAGATTATAAACATTTGTAACAAAAGTTAAATATTATTCAGAGAAAGCTTGACGGCTATGCGTTTCCGGTGTTTTCAACAAAAGAATGCCCTGGAAATCAAGCAGAGTGGAAAAACAGGTCCTCTGCTATCAACTGCACGGATAGTAATGGATACATGTGTCTACCAAACGAAAACTTTACTGAGCTCTTAGAATTCTGTTACATATATCCACGAATATTGGTTCAAAAAGGTATGGAACATTGATATTAACACTTTTGTTGGTATAAATAAATATTCATTGTGCTTACATTCATTAAGATAATTGATTCATTCTATACTGTTTTATTTCGTTTAGATCTGTGTTTGTATCTGGTCAAACGTTTCTCCAGAATAGATTCATACAATTGCCGCATATTTACAAATGGATGCCCTAAACTGAGTTACTTCTCGTCTGAAACCTATACTCGTGAGTAAATGATCTTTATATACTTTAAATTGTATTCAATTTTTTTTCATTGTAATGCCATTCTTTAAAAAATTCAAAACATCTACAACTGCTCCAGTAGGCATATGCAAAAAAATTAACTCTTTTGGTTTTTAGGGTTAGGTTACCTGAGTAACTCAGGTGACATTTTGCAATCGGTATTGGTCCATCGTCGTTAGCAGCTTTTTCTGAAAGCTAAATGGTCAATTGCTTCAATTTTTGGCTTAAACTACATCTAGGATAAAAGAAATCATAATTATAAATAATTATGTCATAATCTTACCATCGCTGGGGCCTCATGAATGGGGCCAAATATGCAAAAAGGCAAAGTTTTAAAAATCTTCGATATGAGAAAAAACGTATATGAATGGTTATGATGTCCATAAAGTTCCCTACCAAAATTGTGAAATTCGTGGCACCTGTATCAAGGTTTAGGCCTCTTCATTTACTTCCATTAATATCTGAGAAAAACAAAATTTATGGTAATGTCCACAAAACCCTCTATCAATATTGTGAAATTCATTGCTCCGGGTCTTGGGTTCAAACTACACGGCGAGGCTAACTGCAAGAATGTACACTCTCTCTCTCTCTCTCTCTCTCTCTCTCTCTCTCTCTCGGGGGGGGGGGGTACAATCATAGGATCTCGGCTCGGTATTGGTGCAATTCGGCTCAAATTACATAAATGAAAATAACATTTGCATTTCTTACCTGAACTTAAACATTGTAAACTTTATCCAATAATATAATAAAATCTACTAAAATTTCTAGAATCCCAAACATAATACATGTATCATAGTATCTAAAAATGCTCATCCTTCGGTCAAATAGACATCCAATGACGTATTGATTTGCTAATCATATGACTTTGTAAAGTATTTTGTAGCCTAGGAGCGCTATAAATTAAGCATATTTTGAAGAAAAAAACCCGTTATTGATGATCCTACAAATGACAGAATTGTAATAATCATATGTGATGAATGGAGTTAAGGGGAAAACTAAATAATTAATTAAAACGATTTGTGTGGAAAAAAGCCCAAGGAAACAATTGAAAATATTGTAAAATACATTGGATAGGTGTTGTCATATTTTGCGTATCTATAATTATTAAAAAAAATGTCGATAAATCCCACAACTACATGTAGTATCGGAAACATAAGACGCCCATTTCAATTGGTCAACTTCGGCATCCAGTTCATATGAAGCAAGAACAACATATGACGACGATTTTTGTATCGGCAATTTCCGATGTTTTCTGAGGTCAAAAAATTGAATAGTTTCAAAACTGTTAACTAAACATTTTCCTGTATTATGGTACTTGAATACTACAGTAACCAATTTATATTCCCTGCTGCATATTCATCTACTAGTATATGTGCCATGGTGTTCAGTATCAATCATTCGATTTTATAGGTCTCTGATTGGTTAAAACTGTTCTATTTGTATACAAAGAAATGTCATATAGTTTAAATTGATATTATTGAAAATTTCTACAGATCCGAGTTGTATGGAAATTGAAAATGGGTGTTTCTCTGCTGAGCCTAGTTGCAAAAGGTAAGACTGCTTCAGGTTTATTTTTTACCACCAGAGGACGGTCGGTTAGTTAATTAACCGTATTTTTATGCTGAGTCGCGTGCATTATTAACTATTCTTGGTCATACAGACGCTTTGTACATGTTCATTTATAGAAACGATTTAAAACTGTGCTCAGAGAAAGCATCTGCTTGAATGCCAAGTTCTACGGGTAACTGTGAAAATATGGTCTTTTTTAAAAGTAATGATAAAGTAGTATATTCACATTCACTTTCTTTTGCCCTATTGAATTGCTTTGATCGATTTGAGTGATATTTACGCATAACACAGAAGACCCAATCACCAGATCTGGTACGTATAAATACTGAAAGTATTTCTTGTAAAACATGACTGACTCTCCTTGCCGATTCAAACCAGATCACACCCTGATATTATACTTATGCTGATCAACAATTTATTGGTGTAAATATTTTTAACAATTAAATGAAATCAATTTCAAATTAATTTCAAATTATCTTATTATATCTACCAAGGGTTATATTCACTGAATAACATATTTTAAAATAATATTGTGTACTTAAAATGTATAGCGTTGTGCACTATTCCTGTCCGCATAATTCGGCTGTTCCAATGGCTCTTCGGTTTATTGCGCATTTACTCGTAGAACAAAGCAGAAATTTTGACAGATAAATCTTTTTGTCGAAGGCAAATAAAGTTAAATTAAACGTAAATATAAGGATTGAATCATTATTTTTTGAAAGATGTGTCTCGAAACTGCAACGCATTATTCAATTTGTATGCACACACCGTTGCAGTTATGAGACCACATCTTTCAAAAAATAATGATTCAATGCTTCAGTGTTTAAAATGTAAGTTAAAATTGCATTGGTGATTTTTTTAACCCATTTTTTAAACACACTATATGATATCCCCCGCACGCGCGGGAATTTACACGTTACACATTATTATGATACAGTGTTAATATTCTGAACTATATTTTTTGTTCATAGTTAAGTTGTATTTACGTTTCCGAATTTTTTCTTCATTGCTTTCATAAACTATTCGTTGGTATTAACATAAAAACCAAACTGCATGGGTAGATATTTCGAGGTTGAACAGTGTGAACAGTTTATTTTATCTCTTTGGTTGTAATTTACAACATAGAGAATATCACAAACATATACACAATATATACTTTATTCGTGAGTAGAGAAAAAAATAAACAATTATAACGATTCTCTACAAAATATATATGAAGTATTAAAGTACAATTTTTTATGTAGATTAATAACCAAGAGGTTTAGCCTTCTCGTTAGCAATATCAATAAACTTATGTAACTTGCTAAATAAGCTCACATTGTTTGAGGAAAAAAGCTCGTTAAATTAACCAATATTTGGTCTAAAAAGATAAAATTTTGATATATACTTTTCTCTTTCGTTTTTCAACACAGTGCAACACAAAATATAGTGAAATTCATCTCCAATGTCTCTGTTACATAAATTACATAACCTGTTTCTTCTTTCTATGTCATTCCATCTACATGTACCAGTTTAAATACGTAATTTATGGTAAGTTTGAAGTTCAAAATCTAGCTAAAACTTGTTTCATAAAATTTCTTAAATTACAATTAACATACGATTGGCATCTAAAGTCTAAATAAGTAAACAACTTGTATATACATGTAACACCTTTTGAAGAATTATTGCAGATTGATTCCCAGTTTTGTTGAAACTGTTAGTGAATCTGTTAGCTTTTGGTTTAAGCTTTTGATTAGCCAATCATGATTAACTACTTGGTTATTCATCCACATATTACTGTACCCACTGTCATCTAAAGTTGATTTCGAGTTTTTTAGCCATTTGGATTTCTAACCATTCACATATTTAGCATAAAGTAAACGATACATTATGTTACAATATTTTGACTGTTTTCCATGAATAATTGTTAACCAATATGCAATAATTCTTGTCTTGATAAGTAAAATTAATGGTACTCTCTCTAATTTTCCATATATCATGTAATTTGGAGTAGGTGACTTAAGATGAAAAAGTTGTTTACAAAAATTAACATGTATTCTTTCTATTATAGCAACATTACTGTATCCCCATACCTCGCAACAATTTTAAAGTATAGGAACTACGATCTTATCAAACAAAGGCAACTAATCATCTTAAGAAAGATGCAGCTGATTACCTTTTTTTAGAATCCCATACATAGCTTAAGTAGCTCTCTCAGTTGTATATTCTTTGTCTGAATAAAGGAACTCGATGACGAAAATATAACTTCAAGATATTTAAAGTTTTTTACAATTTCAACATCTTCACCATTGTAATAAAAAACATTATTTTTCATCCGTCCCTTTGTAAAAATAACTATTTTTGTTTTTTCAATATCAAATTCAAGTTTCCATTTTTGACAATAAAGTAGGAAACTATTAAGTTGGTTTTGAAGATCTTAAGATGTTTCTGAGAGTAAAACTGTATCATCAGCTTTCAAAATAATCAACAATTTTAACAATATCCCAAGCTCATGTTTAATTTCATATGATATCGTAGAAACAACAATATTGTTAGTAGTTATCAAAAAAGATTTTACATCATTAAGAAATAAAGCAAACAAAAATGGTGATAAATTTTCCCCTTGACGCACTCCTATTCTGCATGGAAAATATTCAGAAAAAATATTTTTACAGCAATTCTCGACTTACATTCAGAATACATCTTAACCATTACATCAAAGCATTTTCCAGCAATACCATTTTGTATAAGCTTCTGCCATAGTCCCACTCTCCATACATCGTCAAAAGCAGCTATAAAATCAATAAAGTTCACTATTCATTTTCTTTTTTGCTATCAAAGATAATTCACTCAAAGAATGTAAAGTCAATATATTATCTATGGTAGAATAATTTGATCTGAAACCACCTTGATTCTCATTCAAAATATTTTGTTGATCGGCATATGTATTCAACCGTTGGGACCAGGGATGGGGTAATTGAAAAAAGTATTTGTAATTGAGTGTAATTAATTACATTTTTCAAAGTAATTGAAAGTAATTTGTAATTGAGGCTGTCTTCAATTACAAGTAATTGAATGTATTTAAATACATTCCAAAAATAGTGTGAATTGTCAATTACTTTTCAATTACATCTCAATTACTTTTTTTCCAAGTTTAAAATATAAAAAAGGTGTCTTATAATGATAAATAGATTTTATACATGTTTGGCATGGACTTTTGTTTACACAATAATTAAATGTCCCATAATGTTTCATATATTTTTACAGCATAACACACTGCCCAGGGCAATAGGTAAAGATCTAATTTTGTGGAGGTGTGAACTCCTCTAATACCCAAGAACCCCCATTGATTTTAGACTTAAGGAAGTCAAAATATCTCATTTTTGTGAATTATAGCAATTATTATTTATATATGATATCCTGTACTGCCGAAAGTTGTACTTTCTGAATAAACATAGTTTTAATATGTGAATAAAAATTAATTCACTATAGAGAAAATATTATTCAGAACCAAAAATGAACTCAATGGTACTTAATGAATTTCATGTTGAAGAAAATTTTTCTAGAAAATTTCAAAAAAATTTGATCTGAACTGAACTATACAACCTTTAAAAACATAACTGTACATAAAGTTCTGTATATCGTAATGCTGTTAAAATATGTATATGTTCTCAAGATTAAAAAAAAATTAAACTAAAGTATTTGAAATGTAATTAATTACATTTATCAAAGTAATTGAGAGTAATTAATTACATTTTAAAAAATCAATGTAATTGTAATTGCAAGTAATTGATAAAATTGTCAATGTATTTGAAAGTAATTAATTACTTTTCAAATAATTGACCCCAAGTCTGGTTGGGACAATATAGATGTAAAAATTTACCCATGCAACTAAGAAGGGTAATTGGTCTTTAATTTTCTGGAAGATTATCATTACCTTTTTTATAAATAGGCAGGATATTACCCACGATCCAAGCTTCGGGTTATATTGCAATTTCAAACACAACATTAGATATTCTTACATAAATGGACAACATAAGACTGGCTGAAGATTTGATATATTCATTAAAAATGCAATCGCTTCCAGCACTTTTATTACTTTTACAATTGGCTATAGCTTGTTTAATTAAACTTTTTTCCGTTATAACATCATCCAAATATTCATCTGCATCTGAGCCCACGTGTGGTACAAATTCGTTACTTTCTATGTCACCCTTATTTTTATTTTTAAAATATTCATAAAATTCATTAATATTAACCTTACATTTTTTATTTACTTTTTTATTTATTATTATTTTCCAGTAGTTTTTTGGGGGTCCCTGCTCCTTAATTTTCTTATTTTTGTCATTATAGTTTTTCTACACTGTTTCATGCTTTGGTCCATGATTTTCTTACATTAACGTTCACTTTCCCGAACCTCGTCCTTGAATATGATTGACCCCATACTCTCTATATAACCGTTTTGATCTTTGATATTTTTTACGGGCTATAAAACAATCCGTATTGAACCAGTCCTTTCTTTTCTTTGGTTTTTTACTATGATTTTAATAAATTTTAGATGTGCCAACTGTTTTTTGAGCAGAGTTTAAAGTAAATTAGCAGTGTTTGTAACGATATCATCTACATGTTATTTGCTTAAATTGTTGACATCAATATTATTTAGAGAGGATAGAACTCTCTCATAGTCACGCATATCAATGGTTCTTAAAAATGTAACTGATTTCTCAGCAACCCAAGGTTTTGTTTTTATACATGGTAAATTAATAATAGACCTTTCAATTTAATCAGTATCAACAGAATTAAAGACATTCTCTGAGTATTTACACCTATTGCACACAGAAATGGTATATGTATATCAGAATATAACTTGCTAAAATCTAGAACAGAAAAATCAATGACATGTTCAAATATTCTATACTACTAATTTCACACTGAGATTTCTCTGTTTATGAATATGATTAAGTTGGAGAAAAGCTTCAAGTTGGTAGGATGCCACTCGGCTTTCTACTGGTTGCCAATGGAAAAGAGAAACAATTCCGTAAAATTAAAACAAGTTCTTTATTCTTTAAACGTCGGATGGAAAGTGAATTAATACAAAAACATATTTCGAAACACCCTGTAGTAAAACACAGCAATGATCGTTTTTACGCTTTACGGCTTATAATCTAAGGATCGATAATTCCGCATAAGTATAGAAATGCATAACACTTATAAAATGTAAGAAAACTAGAAAACAAAATATAAACTGTTGTCATTAAATAATTAGAGAGAAAATAACTTACAAATATTACTTAGCTGACGAATTTCTACCGATTCTTAAATTCACCTTTTCGCACTGAAGAGTTCACTACAGGTTTACAATATTTACGCGGCGAATTCAAACTTTATAAAAAACTGCATTTAACAGCATAGAAATTCAATAATAAAAACCACTCATTTAAACAAAATGAAGCACAATTATGTATCATGGCATAATAAACAATGACGCGAAATATCTTTTATAGAAAATGAAAACTAAAATTCTGGAATGACGAATTCATAGTTCCGCAAAATAATAAGAAATATATAGTTAATCAATGTTCTAAAGTATTTTAAACAAAACAAACTAAAATTTATCAAAATTAGCAACAGAAAAATATAATAAAAAATGTAATGAAAACCTAAAATACTGAAAATAGATAACATTTCATTCAAGCTTACCAAATGGAAAAGAGAAACAATTCCGTAAAACTAAAACAAGTCCTTTATTCTTTAAACGTCGGATGGAAAGTGAATTAATAAATGTACTCACCGTCCGGCTCAATTTGGAATTGCTCTCAATGACCAATCAGGATACTTGATTCAAATGCTAGCGGGCTAATTTCACAGAATTTCTTCTACGAGCTGACACTGATTACTAAAGGCCAAAAAGGTGATAAAGTCAATTAGATGAATTTCGATGTACGTATGTTAAAAAAGAGAAGATTAAGTAAAGCCGAAATGAGTAAATAAGTTTTCTGACGTAATGAAAATAGAATAATCTTCGCGAGTCGCTAAAGTGTCGCTCTGATAACACAAAGAATTTATCTTCAAAGGTTTGCCTGGACGAGGAATTTGTCAGTTTATTAAACAAGTTAAGTTATTTTCCGACAATTTGTCGTAACTAAATAATTTCCAGAAACGTGTCAAATTGTTTAGATGCCATGGTTATACAATTAAAAAGTAAAACGCTACCAATAAATTTTCTCGATTAAGAAATAAAGTAAAACGTTTAACAGTGAGAAAAAAAAACAAAGCATTTAAAATAAGTAAAATTTAAATGATTAAATTGTTATAGATAGTTTCAAATTCTCTGAATTTTCAAACTTTAATGTAACACTAATACAGTAATCAACAACATTTGATTTTATTGTGGTAAATGTTCCTTCTTCTAATTGACCATTCATTAAATACATATACTTATTTTTTTTTACAAAAATTTAGTAAAAAATTACCAAAGTTGTTCTTAGTCTTATCAAACGATTTCCTTATTTTTAGAATTCCCATGTTATGTAATTCAAAAATATTGGATAAACAATCTAGATCAGGATCATCTAAATCATACTCGTGGTTTGAGATATTATCTAATTCAATAAAACCATCTTTATCAAAAGTTCTTGAGTTAAAATCACCAATTAAACAAATATGACTTAATTCACTCTTTAAGTTAAAAAATTCTAGTTCAATTTCATTAAATGCTTCGTTTGAGCTATATACAAAATTCTCTGGAGGTATGTATACAATTCCTAAAATCAAATCTTCAACACAATTTACTAAAACAGACTTTAACTTTAGCCAGTGTACATATTTACTATCAGTGTACACAACAGAAACATTATCTTTTAAAGATCTTTTGTAGCCAACAACAATACCTCCAGAGCGTCTGTAAGAATATTCATGTCTATTTTTAGCATCAAATTAAAACTCAGTATTCTCTACCGGTGTTGTATCGTCTGTTTTTGTTTCTGTAAAACACATAGAAAGAAGTAACAGGTTAGGTAATTTATATAACAGAGACATTGGAGATGAATTTCACTATATTTTGTGTTGCACTGTGTTGAAAAACGAAAGAGAAAAGTCTATATCAAAATTTTAACCTTTTGAGACCAATTATTGTGAAAAACGAGCTTCTTTCTCAAACAAAGCGAGCTTATTAAGCAAGTTATATAAATTCATAAGTATTGTTAAGGATGACGTTTACTCAGAATGAAAAAAAATTCCACTGATGATAATGACAAACCATCTACTGTGTGTTATAGACCTTACATAGTAGTGTTATTCTTCACTTTCAAAAAAGTAGGTCAATTTGAAAATTTAAGAAAAATCCTTAAAAATATTACACTATGATTGAGAGTTTCTTAATTGTGAAAATAATACAAATTGCTTAACTCTTTAACAAATGAAATACAGTATATGAATGGTAGTGACATTAAATGGATACAAAGCATTAAGTTTTCATTCACAATGTTATAAATATTCTAGTCCGAATTTCCTCTATCAGTTTTCAAATTACTTCCCATTTTTGATTCAATATAACAAAAAACTGAATGATGATAATGCTAAAACATTTATAGTATTAAACTAAGTATATTGACCTTTTTCTGTTGGCATAAAATGTATATGAGGTCAATGATCAAAATTTTGAGATATGGTGTCTTTTATCATTTTTAAGCATTTTTCAATATTTTTGTAGTGTGTGCCATACGATTATCTAAACGAAAAAGCAAGATAAAACCAACAGAAAATATGCAAAATTATGTTGACTAACAGATAAAATCTTTACTTTAAATATTATAGTACTACCAAGATTATTTCAGTGGAAAACAAAATCTGAAAAATTAAGCCCGAATTTCCTCTGTTTTGCTAAAAGTCAAAATTTGTCAGAGCCTTATTCCATAATTTGGTAAACATATCAATTCTTATGTCAATAATAATTCATTTCATAAATGCTTTTTGTATTTAAAACAAATTTTACTCGTGAAATTTAACTTCTTAACAATCCGGATTTGAGAACTCAAATCCTGAGTAAACAACGTCCTTAACGAGAAGGCTAAACCTCATGGTTATTAATTCCTATTTATTTATCTACATAAAAAATACTTCATATATGTTTTGTAGAGAACAATTATAAAAGTTTATTTTTTGTTCTCTACTCACGCATAAAGTATATATAATTGTGTATATGTTTGTAATATTCTCTATGTTGTAAATTACAACAAAAGAGATAAAATAAACTGTTCAACTTTTCGTCATGACGTTAATAAGTCAATCCACCTTTTTAATTACCCCGATTTCTATCCCCTTTTCCCACCAGAGGTTGTGCTTCACAAGCTCTCTTTCATTCAGAACTAAAATTGCACATCCAAAAAACGAATTGGCTTATCAATTTTTTCAAGCATGCACGGATCAATTTTAGGGGGGGTGGGGGGTGGGGGGTCCGACGGTTTTTTGAGTTTGCCGCGAGGGGGGGGGGGGTCTTAGACAAATTTTTGGCAATTTTATAATGTATATTTAAAGAAATTTGATTTAACCGGGAAAGGGGGTCGATACGCGCATGTCAACACTTTATTAATCTTGACTTCTATAAATACTCTAAAAACGTCACCTGTAGTTATTTTCGTTCTTTGAGCAATCATTCAATATCATTTCATTGCAAGTATATATTTTCATTTTGATGCAAACTACCCCTGACTTGGATCCACCAAAGCGTGTCCTCTACCTCACTCTCATTTTTACTATTTTGGACTTTTTTTATCGAAAATAAAAGTAGGTTTTTGATTAACATCACAATAACTATTTATCAGTGAAAATTCAGTTAAAGCTTACGAACATCATCTCACACGTGTTGAAATACCAAAGGTGTTCGCAGTTACTCTGGTGCAGGCATTACAATGTATGTATTTAATTTGCAAAATGTCTTAATTTATAGGTATATAATTTTAAAAATAAAAAGAACCTTTCCTTTCAGATTCAAACATTTTACATTTATGTCCTTTGAAAAATTTAGACCTTACTTTTCAAATGCACACTGAAAGGTCTGCAATAGATCTGGAACATTTTATTACTTAAATACTATTTTTTTAATCTAAATTGCAGACAACCTTTACAGAGCAAAACTTCAAACGACGATACTCTTCCAATCATTTTGGGTGTATCTATTCCTATATGCCTTCTATGCATTCTTGGACTCACCGTGATCGGAATAAGTGAGTGTATATACATGTACTTATCGAACGTTTTATTACACTATATTAATTAAACTCTATTTCTTATGCGCTGTTTTATTAGATATCTATATTCTGTGTAGTTCGTAAAATTAATATATTTGCTTGGTTTTTTAAACCAGGGATGTCTGTCATGTTGTCCTCTGTATGCCTAATTGTTGAATCTATATGAACTGCGCAATGTCCATAATTTGAACCAATACTACCATATTGTTTTGTCTTTCATTGATGGCTTTAACATTCAATTAATGGTAATGATTATTTGATATACAGCATGTTATACACCTACCTAGTGAGTGTGACAATGAATAAAGAATTCACATTTTAGACAGGTGGTCAATCAACTACAAATATAAACAATCAAATTGCAGATGCATAAATTTGTGGTAGCACTGAGTGTCAATGCTGGTTTAGTTAGAAGAATCGTAACTCTACTGCTCGTGGCACTTCGAAATTGGTTTCAACGGGTTTTTTTTTATCTTGAAAATAAAATTCATGTTTTTACCTAATTATAATAATTCTACTGATTGGGTCTCGACAATCACGTGACATGCAGTGCATTACAACTTCATATGTTCCTGACATCGTAATCGTAAAATATTACGCTAACATTATAATTTTCATTCCATGCATATGAAAAATCTCGAGGATGGGCATACGACGAATCAACTAATCAATTTTAAAAAAATGTTTTAAATGCCTTTTTATAATCAGAAAACTATCAAAGAAAGAAATCCTATTTTTTATTGCATGAGTTTTCGGGAGGTATTAAGATTTATTTCCTCAGAAATATCATATTTCTTTCGGGCGTCGCCCTCGGGAATTATGATTAATCTAGCATAAATCTGCATACCTCCCGAAAATTCATGCAATACAGAATAGGATTTCCTGATGCAATACATTAATAATTAGCGAAAATAAGAGTCTGAAACACAGTTTCATCGATCCACGAATCAAGTGATATGTTGAAATGTTTAGAATATCTTCTCGAAGTTTTTCATCAACGGTCAGTTTAAAAAAAATGTTAATATTTTTCGACGAAAAAACATTACGATTTATACGTTGATGTTAACAATATACTCCTGAATATAACTAATCTAAACAAGAGGCCCATGGTCACATCGCTCACCTGAGCAACAATGCCTTTATATGGGTGTTCAAGAGATAGTGTGTCATATGGCCCCTCGGTAGAAAAACAAAAAAAGAATACCATAAAATAAACTGTATCCAAATTTTACACTTATTTTCTTACACTTAATCTTTGACATTGTACCCTTATGAAATACCATTTTTACCAAAAATAAGATCGTATGCAAGATATAAAACTAAATTTTTGGTAGGGGTACACTCTTAACTTCCGATCCCCTTTATTTCAGTTCTGGCCCCTCACTTTAAAAAACAATCAAATTATGTATGAGAATATGCTTATAGGTACATATTCATTTTCAACTACATTGTACTAGCTAATTATTGTATTTTATTAAAAAAAATTCCTATATGTGAAATAGGAAAATTGTACCTCAAGGCGCTCAAATTAAAAAGCATTCAAAACTTTTATTGGTCTTCCGCATTAAAAACGATCGTTGTTTACCAGGCGTGAACTAGTGCTACGTTTTTTAACCTTACTCACTTGATCAATGAATACATTATATTGAAAAATGTTGTCATGTGATATGTTAAGGAGCTATTACAAGTATAATCAATGCATATGCGTCATATCTGGGTGGAGGGGAGGGGGATCACCCCCCCCCCACATTTTTTGCAAAGTTAGACAAAGCCGCACTCAAACAATTTTTTTTATGTTGTCAAGATATCTGATTAGGTCTAGCCCCCTACCCCTCTCAATGAGCCTCAGACTGCAATGTATTGACAGGCATATCGCTCTTTTTTAATAAGGCGCACCCTTTATTTTTCATCTTTATTCAAAATCAACGTTTACAAATGGCTATAAATCAAAATGATTTTCCGCTGTAATTTTCTCTTAAGAAACTGTTTTAAAGAGGTCATTTTTATTTAATTATGTCTGAAAAACCAACATTGGTGTAGATTCATTGTATAAGGAGGGGCCCCAAAAAAGTTGTTACAGCATATCATCCTTTTAATTTTTCTGTACAAGTATTTAACATTTAGTGCGACATTTCTAGTGATAAATCAAAATGTCAGCGTCAATCGTAAAATTATAAGCAAGATACAGAACTCACAATTCAGCTTGGTTTGAGTCAATTTTTTGTTCACAAGAGTTAATTACATTCAAGTTAAGATTTTTAAACTTGGTATTTCCTATTCAGAATGAACAAAAGCATGACCTCAGTTCTGTGAGCAAAGCTCTGTATCTTGCTTATCATTCGAAACTTTACACAGCTGAATATGGTTAGTAAAGAAAAAATGTAAACAATTAAAACAGAAGAAACATGCACTTTAAAGAAAGAGCACAATTTATTTTTCATAATATATATATATATATATATATATATATATATATATATATATATATATATATATATATATATATATATATATATATATATATATATATATATTTCTAACAGCAAAAACAAACCCGGTTAGATTGAACATGCAGAGCATCTTAACAAAACACGCTGCATTATAATCAACCATAACGTAGAGATCGTACCGAATTACCAATAGAATGCATGGTATTCATAATATAATATGTTGTTAGTGCATCAGATTTTGCTCATTTTGCACAAGTAAACAATTAACTGTCTGATTTACAGAATTCTATATTTGATTCGATACGTAAACATTCAAAAATACAGGCGATATTTCCCCTCAACTTCAAGTTAAAAAGCATAAACGAAAATTAAATTAACGTAAAACCACTGTCACAAGTGAAAATGGCAACGCATTGAAAGATTTAACCTCAATTCACTTCACGAAATCGGCACAAATATATTAAGCATGTTTCAAGTTTCCCTTCGCACGTAAACTGTCGCACAACAAGCAAATTCATCTTTGTCAGTTTGACCCGTTTGTCATGCGTCAACATTCAAACATGGCTGCCTTATACAATAAACTTTCGTTTTCGATATGGAATATCGAACCCGAAGTGATAAACTGATTGACAGCGATTATCTCTTTATTTTTATTTTCGTTAATTACTTAAATTTGAAACATAATTCGCCGATAAGTTTTGCAATTTATATCTTCCTTTCCATAAGGATTATTTATGCAAAATTACGTTGAATTTGACTCAGTAGTTCTTGGGAAGAAGATTGTTAAAAATGCACCACTTTTCTACAGTTTCGAGGTTTTCTCCGTTTTAAATAATTATCGGTTGAAATTAGCCAAGTGGTTTTAGAGAAGAAGTCTAAAATGTGAAAAGTTTACAGACGGACAGACGGACGACGGAGAAAAGGTGATCAGAAAAGCTCACTTGGGCTTTCAGCTCAGGTAAGCTAAAAACAGAACAGGCGTCAGAGATTAGAATTAATCTTTCTACAATAATTATTGACTAAAGTAAACTGACTAAACATGCAGAGTCATGTTTATGAAGAAAATCGAAATAGTATACTAGGATAAATCAATTGCACTAAAAATAGATTAAAAGCATTAAATTAGAACTGATGAAATAAATATAGCTAATCGGAAACAAATGAAGAAAGTAGAGTTTCCCCCTTTACATCATTCCTGTCATGGTAATGGCGGATCATTCATGACAATATTTCTAGACAAGTATTCTTTTTAAGGTAATGATCGGCATGCAATATCTGTGGTTAGAACTGTTTATGTAAGCATACTACTTTCAATAAACATGATAAATAAGATACACATTATACAGCACCGTTTTGTTGATTTCCGGAATAGCAAGGTATGAATAAAGTTTACATAAAGAAAGGCAAATTATACTTCCGATTAATATTCTAACGGATATATGTAAGACAAACGTGGTTTGAATCATTATGTATGTAACTGCATACATGTTTTACTTTCAAGGCAAACGGATAAGAGTTCTAACGTTTTTAGTAATCTAATTGCATTTATAAACCTGTCATTGCATAGTTGATAAAAAAAAGTGCATGGCGCAATGGGTGCGCATATAGTAAAATTTACTGGATGCCTTATATGGACAGAGACGATATCAGTAGTAAATTGCATAAAGAGTTCAATGGTTTTCACAGAATCTGCGTTTAAATCAGGTCAATCAGTCCATTATTAGCGCAAGTTTTTGTATTGATAAAGAAATGGGCGCACAGGGAGAGTGAAAATTATATCGATTTTTTCCCCCCACAGTTTTTGAATAATAACAGTACTGTTATTTGGTTTCTTTTAAACTTAAAATGGGTAGACAAATGTTTGAAATACAGAACATTTTATTATAGTTTGTTTCTGAATATAGCAACACGACGTAATCAATGCAAAATCCTACTTATTTACAAATGTGTTAAGTAATTTTGTTGTCTCTGGGTCTTCCCTTCGTGAATTTGAAACGCGTAAAATGATATATTTCAACATAAAATATGCTGCTCTTTCAAAAGAAGAAGGCCCAGAGATGACAAAACAATATGTACTTTTTCAAAATAATTTTGGAAGGAAGGTAAACAAAGTCTAGATATATGACAATGCTGTTTTAAATACTACTTTATACCAGATATCATAAAGTATCGCATTGCTCACTGGTCTCGTCCTGGATTAGTAAATAAAGACATGTGATGTTTTGGGTTCAAATCCTGCTTGTGTTTTTAATTTTTGGAACAATTACATTATGTTGAACTATAGAATTTATATTAGTGTGTTGTTATTGATTCCTGTTAAATGCACACTATTTTATGTTCTTAGAACTAGTATATTATGATTTTAGATATACAATTCTAGACTTTGACCCCTGAGCTAATTTGTATATGTTTCAAATAAACTAGGTGCTGCGTGCACAGGTTGACATTGCATATGATATCGGACATTTACAAAATAGATACATCAACAAACCGTATTGTTGACATTTACATAACCAAGCTTTAAGCCTACAATAATGCTATTAATTTCACAACAATCTGCTTTGTTAGAATAATCTGTGTCTCAGGACATTCCATCGCCACAGTTAAAATGTCTCCCATATACCCGTATTGTAGCAAAAAATTGCAAAATCGCTCTGAAACGATTTTGGAGAAAATTAATGAAGCTGCGTTGAAAATAAGAGTTAAATTATTCATAACAAACAATGTTGAAGCTGTAAATATCTTTAATCTAAAAATTTAATTCATATTAATGAAGAATTCAACACTTTTTCACAATAGTGTTTTATTAGCTTCGAATTAACACACCATGTTGACATTCGGGACTCTCAGGATTTTTCATATTAAATGCACTGAGTTAGAGTTATTTCCCATATTTCCGTTGATGAGCAGAATATATGACAAATTTTCAATGCAAATTTACATGTATTTGTAATATTGTTTCTGAGTTTATCCATGCAAATATGATATTGTGAAAACATAAACTAAAGAGCCTCCCGTGAATGTAATACGCATGTGCAAGATTGTAAAATTCAAAAAATACAGATGATTTCCAGATTTTTTAAAAGAATTTTCTTGATTATGAAAAGGGACAGACAGACAGACAGACGGACAGACAGAATGACAGACGGACGGACAGATGGACTGACGGACGCAGAGGAAAGCTTAAGTCCCCTCCGGTGAAATCGGCAGGGGACCAATAATACCTTGCAATATTTGAGTAATCAAGTTTTTGTTCGAGCCTGTAGTATTTTGGGGTTATAGCCATTTAAGTCCCAATTGATTCGTATCGATGATTTCTGCAAACTTGCGATCTTGTGCGCCCACTTTCTTTGAACCATTTAAATATAACTGTAAACAAATGATGGCATATGCAATTTACCTTTGTATCCATATACTTTGCTAAAATAATCCTACAAATATTATTTCTTGTTCTTTTACTCCTTGTAGATATTCTAAAGTTTTCAATGTCGCTGTTCTCACAAAACAAAGTTCACTGTTCTAAACATACAATAAACACGTCATTTTCTAGCATCTGGTATATCTATGACATCGTATGGTCAATATAGTTGTCCCAATTAGTATTTTCAAGCTCAGAATATCTACGTCGATGATACATGCACTGTCTATCTTTACATTAAGGCTGACAGTGTGCATTTGAGTGGAATAAAAATGTCTAATCAAAATTGCGGCTGCATGATTTTTCCTATGTACCCTATATAGGGTATCTAAGGACAACCAACAAAAACTTGTATGATAGCTACTACAAAGTCTGTATAATTATGCACGAAGTTCGACAACCATAGCATTGTAATATTAGAACTTTGCACAAAAACACGCACAATTAAGCTTAAGATATTTAACACACGTGCGTGGTAAGCACACCTTTTATACTGTTACGGTCATTGTGTATAAAACGTGATTCAAGAAGATAACCCCAACCAAAAGTGGTCGAAAATGCGGTAACTAGGTCCACATATTATATGTGATGTAAAAAAATATTAAACTTTGTGTATAGACTGTAAGACTTACATACTGATGTTGTTGTCTTTTGGATATTACTTGTTGATGTTTCATTTGTGCAAACTTTTGAGAAACAAATCGCATTGTGACTTAAAATACATGTACCCAAAATGACTGTGTTGTTTCCAAAGAAAGCTACAATAGAGATATTAACTTCATTTCATGATTACTATCATTTTAAAATTTTTATCTCCTCAAAACAAAGTGTTTCGGATCCGCTCCTCTAGTAACAAACCAATGACCAAGCAGACAAAACATATTTTTATAGGTTTACAAATGCACCATCTATTGAGAGTTATAAGTTATAAATTTTTGTTCTGGTGATTCTGATATTCGCGGAGTCCTCTACCAAATGATGAAATGCATGATCCCTGAGACAGGGGTTCAGGACCGAGGGTGGGGCAAATATAACAATAAAGTGAAAATATATTAAATCTTCTTCTCTACTCTCATATACATGTATATTTGAGAAAAACTAAATGCATTGTTATGATGTCCTTGAAGTCCTCTACATGAATTGTAAAAGTCATTGTCCCTCAGGGCTGGGACAGGGGTTCATGCCATAAAGCGTGAACAAATAGCCACCTAAGAAAAATGTATTGCTTCAATAATATTTTCTTCTGTACTATCACGGTAAAGGGAGATGAGGTCATACACTGTTTTTATGTTCATAATGTCCTGACGATAAAGTGTGCAATTTACTGCCCAGGCGACGGGGCAGAAGTTGGGGCTTTTTATTGGGGTAGGGTTGGAGGTTGATAAGTTTGGTCATATATTGAACATGCTGTATGTCATCCATGAACATATATAACTTAATACTTCAGATCTCTAATTACCAAAAAGCTTACACTGTTTGGCCCTTGGAACTGAGGTATAGATAATCCGAGATTCCTCCGACCCTTGACGCCCCCCCCCCTCCACTTTTCTTGAATGAAGGTTTTTGAAACATTCAATGATAAAAGAAGGGTAAAAGTCAGAGGAGCCTCGGATAGGGGCTTAGACTTCAAAATGAAGCTTAAAATACAAACATGAGACTCTCTGACATGTCAGTCTAAGGAATATGGTACTTAGATGACCGTCAAGGCCAGAGGGCCTCTTGTTAGAAATTTGTATCTGCAAAAGAAAAAGGGATTTAGAAAATCGAATCGAAGTGGCAATATATTTAATATCCCCAACCTAGTAATCAAGAACCCAGTGAACTAATGGTCACCTACAAAGGTATGCATACACAAATTAATTTGTCTACACTATATTACGTTAAAGACACAAATCTTAGCTTAAAAACCTATTTTTATATTTTTGGGAGCATACTATTATAAAATTTAGTTAGTTTGGGTATTCCTAATTACACGTTACATCTTTACTACAAGAACTGTAAATAACACATGCATAATTTTTGTTTAATAACGACAGTAAGAAGTTTTTGTAAGAAAAGAGATCTGCGTAACAAGATGTTTTATCTTTGATGTAGCGAATTCGACTTGGTTTTTTTATACCTACACTTTACTTTATTGGGGGTCTCTAACGGGGATTTTTTAAATCTTACTATCTTAATGTTATTCAAACGTAAGCCTATTATTTAGTTCCTTCAGGTCTACTAAAGGAAATAACTAAGTCCAAATAAGTTTTCAATAACACTTATGTCAGCGTGAATTACATAGTACATGTAGTTAAAACAAATTCAACATCCAAATTTAAAGTCAAACACGCAACTTTTACCAAGATATACATTCAAATAAACAGTTCTGCTTGATTGGTTGGTACACCTGGTATGATCATAAGTTACAAGTAACTGCTGACCTGAACTATTCTATACAAATAGGTATATGCACGAAGCATGAGAGTAACTAGGCAACAATATAAACAATGACAATTCGTGCTACAAGTATGAAGACTCTTATTTATAAAACCTATTGACATTAAACCTTTTTCCCACAGTAGATTGCACATGGCCAACATGCAATTTTACATCCATATATTATGTTAAATTAGATATTGATCTAAATTGTCTAATCTTTGAGCTGATCGCAGGTCGATGAATTTCAGACTCACAGTCCTGATTCCTTAATTAGTGACAGATTTGTGTTGCATGCAAATAGTTGATGATTAAAAAAGATGATTAAGACTGCATAACTACTGTCTAACACAATTCTGTTCTCACTTATCAGAGTCACAGCATAGCTATCAGTCTGGTTACAGTAGAAACAAATATGAAATGTGCAGAAAGAGCTAGGGCGACGAAGGGTTATATCAGCCTTGTCACGAAAATAAAGAAATTGGTAGAATATATAGTTGAACTATCATATTTTATATATCAGAGGGTATTTAATCAAAATACTTTTAAGTAAAAAATGTGTTAATACACTACATCTAGATTAAATGTCAGTAGGTCATAGTAACATTTGAATGATGAAAGAAAACATTTTCATTTTCTGTTTGTACTACATGTACATATATTACTTAGATTTTACCAGTATTATAAATTTGAATTACGGGAAATGCTTTTAACTTTTAAGCAGCCGTTATTCAATTAAGAATGTTTTGAATAGTAAGAAGGTCATTTGTTTATGCTATTTAGGATTTATCCAGCTTGCCTTGATATGTATTCGGTATCATTATAACATAATAATATATGGGGGTCAGTGATGTCAAATTTTAGATATTAGGCTTCAACGGTAAACTTCTCACAAAATTTGGCTTAAAAATAAAGACATTTCTATATATGTGCATGAATTTTTTTGCTAAACGTCTATCATTCTATCTCTCAGATTTAGATTTGTACATGTCACACAAAATCTATAGAATTTGTTTCAAAAATATCAAATGTTATAAATGTGAATAATGAATAAAGTATAATGAAAAAAGGTACATATATCAAAAATTTATAAAACTGCTTGTCTCTGTCATTTTCGTCTAAAAACGTTTTGCATGAAAAAATCGCTATCCCACAAACTTTTTCGTTTCTCTAATTCAAATGGATTTTTTCTATGAATGTTGTGTAATTATAAAATATTTATCTTTTTGTAATGATTAAATAAACAAAATCATATTCATTTTAAAATATAATTATCATCTGCGCAATGAAATCAAAACGTGAGGAGTGAGATACCTTAATGTTTTATTATATTCATTTTGAAGCTGATAAAATAATGCAATATGTTTCTTTCTGTAAACATCGTGTAACTGTTTAGGCTAATCTGTTCAAATCGGTTATTTTAGGCATTTACAGTAACTTTCACTTTTAAACTGTCGGCCCAATTACAATGTCATATTAACACATTCTTTAAAAAAGTGAATAATTTGTTATAAAGATGAATATGTTTGAATTGAATGAAAATTATACATAAAGTGCTATAAAAGATCGAAACATTTTAGATTTATAAAATAATTTTAAATGGGGAGGGCAGAATTATTCCATTGACCCGTTTTACAGCAATTGTAAGTCTTTATTCAAACATTATTCACAGTTTTTAGTATAACAAAATATCGAACGTTAATTATATAAGTCCATTTGTTTTGTACAGACTGTCTGTCCTGTGCACATAGTACATGCATATGTATGAGCCTATATACAGTCATGACTGGTGCAGGTTTCATTATTGTTGAGATGCATTTATCTTTTTCAGATAAGTAAAGTCATTCTTAAATAAATCTACTCATTTCTAAAATATATTATGAATGTGTTAAGATTGGATTCTTTTTATAGTTGAATGTAAAACGCGCAAGTAAACTGGATTATGCATCAACATTTATTGTCTGTTTATAATTACATTGAAGATGGGTATGACTAATAACAGTAACACCATAAATTAATCTCTCTTTCGCAGGTTGAAAAATATATTACAAAAAATTCGCTGACATGGATTTTTGAAATAGAACTAAACAACTGAAAGACACATATATTGGAAATTTCATTTACAGCATAATCATAAACAATATTTTTTTTTTAAATATGCAGAATTGTAGGAAAATTGCCATCGTTAGAATTTTTGCAAAATGTTGATTTTTTTTATATGAGCATAGGTCTGCCCCAAAAAACATTGAATCAAAATTGAAAACTTCTTTACGTTATACTTAAATTGATATATGAATTAAAATATGAAAAATTTATTTGAAAAATGTGATTATATTTATATTAGAAAATTACTGTATCTAAAGACATTTCGAGCTATGGATCTACAATATATCCACACTGATGCTAAAGATTTTCTAATTTTAATTAACTACAATACCTAAGCCATATTTAAAGCAACAAATAATTCATCAAAACTATCGTCAAATTCTTGTCATATTCCAGGGCTTAGCTCTTTTAGACAAAAATTGGAGTTAATTTTTTCTTGACTTTTATGAAATATAAGCTACATATGCCAAAATATACATGTATCGATAAAAATGTTAAAATATTGTTCCAATATGCTAATACCATGATAATATTTTAATACACAATCTATCTGGAAGTTTGGTCTGCGCTGAAAATTAGAAAGATAAAGTAACAGTACTCTAAAACTATTGAGTTATGAAAATTGATCATTTTCTTTTTGTAAACCTTCCGCCACAAAATAAAGTCCCTTAACTAACTCAGTAAAATTTATCTTTTTTTTAACAATTTTATTCAATATGGTTTATCTGACATCGTAAATTATAATTATACAATTCTAAATAATATAGGAATGGATGCAAAAACTAGAGGTGACATTAAATAGTTACCCCCCCCCCCCTTCCAATAAAAAAGGAAGGAACCTCTTTAATTTCATAAGCTTTAGAAAAATAGGTGATATTTTAAAACCTGCAATTTTTAACTCTAAAACCCCCCAAAATACGCTGATATTAATTCCTCGCGTTTAGTCAGAAATATACAGTACTGTAGCCTAATTGAAGTCAGACAGTGATTCATGGAAGTGAGAATTTTCACACGTGTACTTGACAAGCATACTTATAAGCATTTCGTACCCTGGCCCTTTTTATTCTTTTTCAAAACATCTTTAAATTGATTTATTTTTATTTATATTTGATCTTCATGTTCAACATGTACTTTTTGACAGAACTGCGCTCACCTCCAAATCTTTTCCCCTCAAGTAATAAATTAATAATCAAATATTAACGGCTCAAATTAATGATTACAGTAAATAACGACTCGGTGGCATTTCTATTGAGATTTGTATATATATATATATATATATATATATATATATATATATATATATATATATATATATATATATATATATATATATATATATATATATATATATATATATATATATATATATATATATATAGGGAAAGGAGAGGGAATGCGCGGTTCATTGCAATGACATGTTCCTATTTTAATAATTTATCACCCATGCGAATAATTTATTATTACTTACATGATATTTATACGACGCATTGTATTGCAGATCTAGAATGGCAGTAAGATCCACACACCCTGAAAAATTCACACCTATTCAGTCAACTAAATAAAAAAGAATTCAAATTTATCCCTCAGACCCCCCCCCCCCCCCCACACACACACACACACCTTGAGTATTTTATAGAATTGTGCAAACTCATTGTACATATACAGTGTATGTATACATGTATAAAAAGAGAGCGTATTTTTTTTAGCCTGCGTATATCGTAGCTTATTGAAAAGTTGATCACATCTATTTCATATTCCTATATTATACTGTATTGAGTCCTTAATTGAATCTGTTTTTACCAAATCATGATACGTGTATTTATGCCATTTGTTAGTTTTGTTTTCATGAATCTTCGGGAGCAGCAATTGCAGCGCACATACTGCCTCCTGGCGTCATAGTGCAGCATTAAAGTCATGCCACTTGTAATTGTCTGTATCTAAAATGATATATGGTTTACGTGATTTAATTCACGTTTGTAACAGAGATAGAAGTAGGAATCTACACGAATAAGAATAGAATATTGCAACAAAGAATTAAGCAAGCCATTAAGAATCAAAGTGAAATTTATTGGGCATGAATATGAAAACAATAAAGTGAAATGCAAGTCTAAATGTGATGAAGAGTAAAGAAGTACGCATAATAAGAATAAAAGCAAGCTATATAAACTTTTCTTTGCGAGACACTCCATCATTTTTGTTCGCCCAAACAGCTATATAAAAAAACGCACAAGACTTTTACATATATTTTCAATTACAGTGCTTCATTTTTTGGAAGGCCTGTACCCGATAAATAAAACTTGTTTAATGAAAAACGTTTTGCTAATTAAATGTTGTTAGATATACATGTATCAAGTTTTACAAGGTATGTGTTCTCTTAATGTAGAATTTATTAACTTTAGTTATTTGACTTTCTGATTATATATAAGGGTTTTTAATTTATGATTTTCTGTTGAAACATACATTTCTTTCATTATTTCTCTATGGTGTTGTCTTTGCAAGTAAGACGAAAATATTTCTATTACTTTAGAAATTGGTTTCCGCAAAAGAAGAAGCGATATAGATATAGTAAGAGATGACGAGGAAACGGAATTACTACTTTGTGGATATGAACAACGTGAACCGACGGACAAAAACAAAGGTAAACATACATTATTTCAGATTAAGAAGTCACATGTCTTCGCAAACCCTTTTCCTGAACTGTACTACGTTAAAGATGTTAGTTTACATGTACAATCTAATAATCATATTATGAGTATAGTACCTTAATTTATATAGATATTAAGGGTATTATTGCAGGTCACTTCCGGATATTTTAAATTCCAGTTCAGATTGCAAGAGATTAACCGAAAAAAATATATATTTTGAATTAATTAGATTGTATTGTTTCCAGACAATCACTACAAAATAAGTTTTTTTCCTATTAACTTAATCAGTAAAACAATGAAACAATTTATCACAAGTGTGTAACCTGCATACATGTACCACGTTTAACATCAACAAAAGGCATCTGTATTCTACATGCAATGCTATATTCTTGGTTTGATTTACTTAATACTCGGGTAATGTCAATTTGAAAAAAAAAACACATCTGAAAAAGTCAACGATTTCTGAAAAATGTCAAAGTAGAACTTCAGCTATATATCAATTTTAAGCTTATACAATTGAGAGAGAGAGAGAGAGAGAGAGAGAGAGAGAGAGAGAGAGAGAGAGAGAGAGAGAGAGAGAGAGAGATGAAAAGAGAGAGGGAGACAGAGAGAGAGACAGAGAGAGACAGAGAGAGAGAGAGAGAGAGAGAGAGAGAGAGAGAGTTTGCCAATCTTACTTACGTAATCTGTACAATTACAGAAGATTGTCTTTAAGGATGAAGTTTACTCAGGATTAATTAAAAAAATCCCCTGATGATAATGAAAAACCAACTATTGTGTGTTATAGACTTTACAGGATAGTGTTATTCTTCATTTTCAAAAAAGTAGGTCAGTAACTTATATCAACGACTTATTCATAAAATATTTTAGAAGAGTTTCGTATGTAAAAATTTCGAAAGGACAGACTTAGGATAGACAATATTTTGTATGCTAGATTCTTTTTTCAGCACCGCCTTCTACTGTGAATGTAATGCATTCTGCTTTTCTTTTGATTTTCCTTTCGTTTTAGTTTCAATTTCTAGCAATCGCTTTCTCTATCTGAGCGTTATTTTTATTCCTTTTCAATAGTAACAGTAAGTAGATTCCCTCTGTCATGTATCGGCAGTGACTACAGTTTTGTTAAAAACAATCATGAGAAACTTTGAAAGAGAGAATGGAGGCAATGGGTCTAAAGAGGTCAGAAATCAAGCATACCATATTATGGGGATCTCAGATTGTGTTTTGTGTTAAATCAAAATGCAAGCATCGAGGTAGTTGCTCTTACAGCACTTTTATAAATACTGAAAACAGTCATGCATTAAAATCAATAGTCTATACAGGCTCTACTTACTGTTCATAAACATGATCTTTCCTAAATCAGTCAGTTGCACAGGGCGAAAAACCATCTTTAAGCAAGTCCTTAAAGGTGGCTTAAAGGTGACTTAAAGGAGCTTAAAGGCTATACAACCTTTAAGCCACCTTTAAGTCACCTTTAAGCAAGTGCTTATAGGTCCTTATTGTCCAAACTTCTTTAAGCCACCTTTAAGCCACCTTTAAGCATCTTTAAGTGGCATTTACGCTCTCTTTACACTGCCTTTACACTGTCTTTAAGTGACCTTTAAGTCAATATTGATCAAACTGAACAATAAAAACATATATTAAATGCAAAAGCTCTTTTATAGAGATGGGAGGGGGTCATCCGAGTGATAATATAATTTCCAAGGAAGGGGGGGGGGGTGTTCCAGGCGGTTTTAATCGTCGCTCCATTAAACACAGATCGCTATCATCAGCACCGCTCCGATGGACACAGATTGCCGTTATAAAATTCTTTATAATTTTTGGGAGGTTTCAAAATTATTGTAGGGATGAGCGCAGTCTCTGTATCTTAATATGTGCATAAAACTAATTTAAGTATGTTTGTTTCCTAATTTAAATTAATTGGTGAAAAAAATATTTCTCTCTCTCTCTCTCTCTCTCTCTCTCTCTCTCTCTCTCTCTCTCTCTCTCTCTCAGTTATTAAACAAAATAAAGATAATGAACCAAAAATGCATGATTTAATTTGATAATCGGTTTAAGGTTTGTATTTTTTTTTTCAATTTTCATTATTTCTAACTCTAGATCTGCTAGATACATGTTAAAGATGAAAAGACTCTCAACTGCCTTTGTTATATCGGGCAGGATATTACTGCTTTGTTTGTCTAGACATAGTTTGTTCGTTTGTGTATATCTAATTAGAGTATATTGTTTGTCCAACTTAAGAAAACCCCTGGAACTAACACAGAATAAACAAGATATACACAACAGTTGTGTCGTGTGCCCAGGTGCATGTTTGTGTATATCTAATTAAAGTCTATTGTTTGTCCAACTTAAGAAAACCCCTGGAACTAACACAGAATATACAAGATATACACAACAGGTATGTCGTGTGCCCAGGTGCACGTCAGGGTTTCTAAAGGCGTTGAATCTTAGATTCTTGTTTTTACATTTGTAACTCATTTTCAAAGTATTATTTCCTAGCTCTGGGTTTCAAAGAAGTTACGTCTACAAATTAATGATACATGTATGTAAGAGTAAAATCTTGAGGCTAATTAATTAATGTACCGGTGATCATAAATAGGGGTTGATTATTTAAATATATATATAAGGGTAAATATGTCAAATATACCCGGCCTGGCACATCATACAATTGTATGTACAAGTCATTTGCAATTGCCACATGCAGTAAATACGTCACCGGTAATTGGTAATTTTGTTTGTTATAGAATTGATAGTTTAAAAATCATGTACATACAATTACATGTAAATATTTAAACATATTGGAACGGCGCCGCGATCATGAAAACCGGGAAATTGCGGAAAATTGAACAAATACCCTAATAGTATCAATGCATTTAATAAAAGAAATGATTTCATTTTCTTTCTTACATTTTTATAGCTATAAATTAGATGAACGTATATCTATTTTATTAACTAAGAAAGCCTACTACAGTGAACCTAACGGTTTCCATTTAGGTATAATATATTTTTGTTCACTGAAGACCAAGTTCTGTATTTCATTCTAAATACATGCATGCATGTAATTTATAAATTAGATATAATTGATTGTTACAAACTGAATGGTTTGTCAAAATCTTTTCAAGTAAACACATTCAATACAGTGATTCAATATCCACTGATATATAAGATATAAAAACGCTCATATATATATGTAAGTTGCCGTGGCGCAGAGGAAGTGTGGTGATGCTAGTAAACTAAGGGTTTCGGGTTCAATTCTCGCCGTGGCCGGGTTTTTTTTGTGTTTTATTTTTCATTTTTCTTTCTAGAACAAAAACCGTTTTAATACCATTTCTTCCTTAAAGTTAATACATTTTGTTGGAAATTAAGCACAATATTGAATTAAATTTTTTTTAATGGCTTAAAGGTGGCTTAAAGGTAGCTTAAATGTGGCTTAAAGATAGTCTTTAAGCTGCCTTTAAGCCATCTTTACGCTTTCTTTAAGCCACCTTTAAGCAACACATATAGCTTAAAGGTGGCTTAAAGATCGTCTTTAAGCTACCTTTAAACACCTTTAAGCTATCTTTAAGGAGGACTTAAAGATGGTCATTCATCCTGTGTTGGAAATAAATTGCATGGTCCATCACCATAAAAGCCATGCAGTTTGTTGATTTGCTTCAATTTATTTTTATCATAAAGTAATGTTGTCAATAGCTAGAAATACTGTAAGCAAGCTCACAAATGATACCCCCCCCCCCACACACACACACTATGAAAATATAATGTACGAGTATTTCTTTATTGGAAAGTAATGGATGCACAATTTTCTTATATTGACCTATTGACTTGTAATAATGAACTCACGAACATAACATGTTTACATGTCTCAAGCAATTTTTGTGTTAAATTTAAGTTTTAATCATTTTCAATAACAAGATATGCCGCTTAGACAGGAATTATGCATTTGTTTAATAACGACTTTGAACCTATATCAAATTCATGACACATCCAAACAGGTTTTGCACTTTTCCTTTCTTCCAGTGATCTTGAATTTGCCAAATTGACCTTGGGTCAAAATCAGGTGATACGCAATCTTTGTGTTCAGTAAGAACTTCCGGTGTTCATAAGAAAGATTTAGCCTAAAGACGAATTTTACATGAACATTTTTATTTTCAGTAAAACTGAACTTGTCCAAATGACCTTTTGTTAATTTTATCATGACACACCGCAATGTCATACCATAGGAACCTAAGGTAGTGTAGATTCAAATCCGTTAAAATTAAAATCTTAAGTAGGGTCGGGCCACATTGGAGATCCAATTTTACAAACGAAAACATTTTAGTTATTCACAAAAACTGAAATGTTATAATGTATGGTGTAACTTATATGAAAGCATTTTGACATATTGTTGATCTTAAAATTGTATTAATGGCCTTTGGACAATTTTCAGAGTTTGATGTAGGTTTATATCCCATATATAAACAATTGTTTAGAATCTTGAGAACTACAATGCCCAGCATGTGATACGACTTTAAAATCCTTCTGTTACAAAAAGGACTTAACTATAAACATAAGAATATCCAGAGGGAAAGAGTTGATTTTTATTTATACAACATTGTCCAGATGTTTTGAATAATGAATCCATAAAACTGAATTTAGCATGTCTATTGTTGCTCAAATGAGTGATGTGGTTCATGGGCCTCTTGTTCTAGACGTGACTTGCTGTTGGGAGCAAGTTTAACACTTCCTTCGTGTAGGTCTATCATTTGGAGTTGACACATTAATGATTGTTAGATTCTAAACACATTGTTTTGTGGCTGGAGTGTAGCATTTTGAGACTGAGTCAAGTTTGACAGATAATTTTCTAAACTGCGGCAAGGAAGGCTTTTCAAATAAGCTATATCTTCTTTTGCCTTTTTAATTATGCTTGTAGGTTTCCGGTATATTTTCTCTTTCTTATCTCAACTAATTTTCTGATATTCAAAAATTGTATTAGTATAGGTACATTTAAAGACAATTTTAGTTTGTTTTGTTTTTAAAATGTTATTTCTTTTTCAGTCACTAAGTATGTTTTCCATGCTTCTGAATTTGTGACTCAGTTGTTATGAAAACCATCTTAGTTTTAATGTTAACAGTAATTTCTGATAATCCTGGCACGAAGCACAGAGGGAAAGCAAGAAGATTAGGCTTCACCTTTTTTTTCTCAGATTTACATATAAAATGTTGAATTTACACGGAGATATCCACCACCACCACTATTTTAAGAGCATGTAAAAAAAACGATGTGAAAATAAGGAAAATGTTATTGAAGTTATACATACATGTTGACGCACAATATACCCCCCTCCCCCCCAAAAAAAAATGGATTATGATATATAAAAGTTTGAATCGGCCTATTAGCCCTAGCTTTGGTTGCTCTCACGACTACGCCAAAACACGCGTATCAAGGTGTCCTTTCCTCTATCGTCAAGACATTTCTCGAGTAGACTTACCCTCCCCTACCCAATGTATGATTATTGACAGACTTAACGGTAGTTTTCCGGTCAATTGGGTCATTTTTGAATATCTTAATTCTGGTTGTAAGGCCTCATTTGATTGGCTAAACAAATTTATATATGTGACAGGGGTCCCATGTCACCTGTACTGATTAATATACATGTATTGTCTATATTAAAAAGTTTATTTACATATTTACAACGAACACAAAATATATGAAACATAAAAAATACTCCTGCATTACATAAAATGCGTCCTTACTCGATCACATGTAAACTAGTACTCGTTCTCCCTCTCTCCCACATGTTCTCTGGGTAAGGCTCTACCAATTATCTTTCAATCCTCAGAGTTTCCCATACCTCAATCAACTACTCACTTTCATATCTCTATCATGCACAATTTAAACAATAAAATGCTTTCTTTGTGGATTCATTCGGGATATACATTGCAGAAAAATACATAACCCGCTATGTAATTTTTTTCTTTAATGATCGCTACCTTCATAACCCGCATGAATCATCAAAGAAAGCATTCTTTTGTTTATATTAACGTCTCTCTTTTAACAACTTAATAAACTGATTATGAAAAATAAGTAAAAATCACTAAGTTACTGTAAATACACATAAGTACGTTAGCTAGAAGAAACAGCCAAATCGTCTCCCATAAGACTTTGCGTCTGACATCATCATAATTATTTCGTGCAGTCCGTGATATTTTTTAGGTCGCTGTATGTTTAGACCAATCGATAAATAGGGCGTGTCAATTTCGGACCTATTTTCTCAGTTTCAGCCGCTGTAGATTTCGACCAATCGATAAACGGGGCGTGTATATTTTAGTCTGGCTGTTTCTATAGAGCTGTGAATTAACTATATGTTTTCGTGAGAAATAGAGAGAATAATACTTGGTAGATGTGAATATAAACAAATGACAACTACTTTTTTTTACAAATGATAAATTCATGTTCGCTCGCGCTCACTTTTCTTAAAAGGTGTAGTGATACTCTTGGGAAGCAAGGCTACAACGCCTGCATTCTGCACCTGCAACGTTTTTAAATCTTTCATTATACCACTTTTCACATTTGTTATGAATAATTTACCCCAGGGGAATGCCTTGTAATATATATATCGTCTAACATTACTTGCATACGCCAGAATACGACGCTCGTTCGAAACGTTCGAAATCCGCTTGCCGTTACGTTTAGTTTTGCCCAAATAAACGTTATTTTAGTAAATCATTGTCCTAATCTTTTATATATTAGAAGCATACAATTGAATTTTTTAAGGAGTAAATTTTTTTTTTACCTATATCAAACGATATTATAATAAAATAACTTTTTACGTTTTTTATAAACTGCTTCGCGGTTTAAAAATTCATTCCTTTAATGGAAAAATGGTATACGTAATTTAGGTGCAAAACCAAACTTTTCAAGGCTACAGCTTTATCTAGTATTTTAAAATGAATGGCTTCTGATGTCGAGACATGTATAATTATGTTACGACTTACAAAACATATAAAGCAAGATTTCAAAAATGTTTTGGCAAATCAAAAATAAACCCGTGTTCGTTTTTCCCCGTTTTTCACTATTCTTTCTGAAGTTTGTATTGTTGACAATCGATGCATAATATCCGGGTTAAATAATTAAAAACAAATTTACCGCAGGACGAAACTAAACGGATCTTTATTTTGACAAACCCATGATCCATTTGTTTTGGGTTGTTGTGTTCCCGTTAATGAATTATTTTCTATTAAATTTAGATATTCCTATCTTTAAAACTAGACCGATTATAACAAGTCTATATTAATTGATTTTTGTGGAAATTTATTTGATACTAGATACAGTACTGTAACTATATAATAGCCAAAAAATCGGACCAAGCAGCTTTGATAATTTCATCAACGAAAACAAATGTCTCTTTGTTGGATTTCCAAATCATACAAAACAAAAGGGCAAATGATGTCACTGTTTAATACTAAATGATAAAATGGCTGAAAATGTTATCAATATAAGTTAAAAGGACTATTTTTAAAATTGCATTGAGGTAGGTAATCATTACGGTCAGGGGTGATGAAATCTCAAAGAAAGTTCGACGGGCTTTATTGGATATGTTTGCTTACCCTGATGGTCACCTTATAGTATACCTATTAATAAAGAATTATTCCTTAATAACAAAGTTTTTAGTAATATCTTTTCAATTTCTGTAGTGAATTGAAATAGTGTGTTTTCATTGACAATTCGTTTCTTTTAAAATAGACTATACAGCTCATTTTCTGCAAATACCATGATATGACAATTTTTCCCATAACTTCAATGAATTTTCTGAAAAGTTTATTGCATACTTTGTAAAACCCATGCTTTACAACATCTTAAAATTCTCAACGAACCGTGAGCATATTATTGCTGTAAAAAGATTCAAACATCTAGTGCATTCACGCATTCACAAATTCTTTTATATTATTGAACTGTATTTAAAAAAGTAATTAACCAAGATAAATAAAATAAGCTGTAAGGTATTTTTTTATATTAATTTCTTTTTTTAGCTGCTTTTTAGTTTTACAATAAATTAAAAGTCAATAGTTTACTCTCCACTATTTTTTTCAAACTGAGATTTGAAATCAGCATGTTCTGTGGCTCAGATTAAATACGTGTTTTAAGGCATTCTACATGAACTTAATCGTGATAAAACTAACCCTTATAATACATAAACTTTTTTAGGCTTTTGGAAATTGTATTTATTGGCATCTTAAATGCATTGTCGCTATGAAATCGAAATAAGTAGATATTTTGAAAAAAAATATCAATTTGTGTTAACCCACGTGATTTACCTTTGCTTTATCAACGAGTGATGTTTATTCAAATACTTCCTCGGTTGCGGTCATATTGTTATTAATTTAAACTCGACAGTTTTCGTAATCCGACTGCTTTTAAACTTATAATCATTTGATACTTTGCTGAAATAATTTGAAATAATGAAATAATTGAATTGCAAATACTATTGGTTGGTTTGATCATATTTTACTGTGTATTTGATAAACAAAGTGTTCGAAAACAAGTTCTTGCAACGTACTAGATTCTCACTCTAATATTATAATAAACTCTAATATAATAAAAAAAACACATTACTTCTTGAGTCTGCACGTTTCGATTATGAATCTATGAACAGAAACGAAAATTAAAATTTTTGCAAAAATTGATCCATGCATGCTTCCGAAAAGATAATTTTATTTGAAAATGCAAGATTTTTGGAAAGCTATTATTTGTTACATTTATAGTACTGGGAATTATCTTATTTCAAAAGGATTTTTTCAAGTCAGATGCCTGTGCAGGATCCGATCAGTATTTTTTGTGTCGGAGGTATAATCCTATTCTTTCTCCTCATGATATGTCCTGGTTGCTTGCAAACCGATTTCTGTTATAAGAAGACAACTCTTTAAAATAACTCAGTTATATAGCAAAATATTATACCCCCCCCCCCCCTCCAAACAAAGTTTGGGGGTATATACTATATACGAATCACCTTATCCGTCTGTCTCTTAGTCCGTCTGTTCGTATGTCTGTGCAATTGTGTTCGGCCCAAATCTGTCTTATAAAGGAACATTGTAAGTTTTTATTCCACACAAAGAATGTTTATGACCTAAGGGTGTTTCATGATATTTACCCTAGGTTATTTGGGCAAGTTCAAAATCACTGGAAGGAAAAGTGCAAATTTTCTTAGCGGGGATATCATCTGTGAGCTTGCTCACAGTAACTCTAGTTAGATTAATACACTATGAAATATGGAAAATTTCACCTCATGATTTTCCTTATATGTATAAAATTCATTTAAAAACCAGATATCTATTTATCTAAAAAAATAGAAAACCATTAATTAAACAAACTATAACATGTCATATTTTAAGAGTATTAAAAAATTTAGTAACAAAGTGGCAAGTAATTCTGTGATAAGATTCGCAAAATGAAAATGAATCAAAGGAAATGATAACGTTTATTTAAAAAGAGTTTCTTATAAAAGTTATAAGTATCAAGTATCAAGTAATGAAAAAATGTTTTCATTACATGAGCAGTAAACAAGCTCATTACAGTCATGGCCGTACCGTTTGCTGCTTAAAAATAACCCCACACATAAAAAATACACATCGTGGAATGCAGGACATATTTTTTTTCTGGATAACAATAATTTTGGAAATAGATGATAATTATGAGATGATGAGAAAATGAACATACATGTACATGTGTTTTATATCAATCTCACAAAAAAAGTATATTAGGACAAGTAGCACCCGAAGGTATATAATATGTAATCTATATTATGAGGGAATGTAAACAATTTTATATTTTTACTTATCATATATTCAATCATAATGATTCAGTTATAGAAATTTCCTTTTTTGATAATTCTGATGTTCATTGCGTAATTTGGGTAATCTATGTTCCATCTTTGGGTTTTTTTTTTTTATGAGTTGACTTGTCATCAGATACGAATGTTAATTTGTTGGACACTTACACTATAGATGTATGTGTCCGTTTTACGTGTATCATCTACTATGTTATCATTGATTACCTACTATTTATCAATTCCAGAATATTCTATTGAAGAAGTTATATTCGATCAATGGGAACAGGAGGACATTAATTTCATTTCAACAACGGCATGTAAAAAGGTAGAAAACATAATTAAACGCAGGAACCTGGTTATTGTTGCTGGTCACTCGGGATCCGGAAAGTCAGCCATCATTCAACATATTGCGCTCCAATACAGAAAACAGGACTGGACCGTAAAACCAGTAAAAAAAGTAGAAGACATCGTAGATGTATATAATTCAAGTGGATTTCAAAATTATAAAACAATTTTTGTTTTTAATAATCCATTGGGAAAAGAATCTTTTGATGAAATATATAATGATTCATGGCAAAGATATGAGGAAGATTTAACGTTGTTCCTAAAAACAGCAAAAATTCTCATGTCATGTAGAAATCATATTATATCTGATTCTAGAGTGGCGCGTTATCTCGTTAATCGGACAGCTACTGTTGACCTCGATAATGAGAAATACAAATTGTCTGTTGGTGAAAAACGTCATATTATGACAAAATATACATTAGATAAGAATTTATCCGACGAAGATTGTAAGGAGATTGTCAAAGTAGAAAGGTATTTCCCGTTATTATGTAATTTTTGTTCTAGAAAAGAAAAATACATTTCTATGGGGATACGGTTTTTTACTGAACCCGTAACAGTGCTGAAAGAGGAAATACTAGGGTTCAAGGAAAAAGACAAGGGTAAATATTGTGCGTTGGCTCTCCTTGTTCTTTTTAACGATGATCTTTGCGTAAGTGATCTTTTAAAAAATAGAGACACGGAAAACAAATTCAAATACACGTTAAAACTTTGTGGATTACCAGAAAGCACGTCAGTGTTAGAAATGTCGGACAATCTTTACTCCCTAAAGGATTGTTTTGTTAAAAAAGTTGGCAACACGTATCATTTTTACCACGACCTTGTGATGGAAGCTACTTCTTATGTGTTTGGAACAGATTATCCCGCTGAAACACTAAAATACGCTGATATCGGATTCCTCAGAAGAAGAGTAAAATTAGAAAATTGTAATAAACACGACGACTCGTTCACTATCTATCTAAGTGACAAATACATTGAAGAACTTGGAGAAAGGCTTTATACTGAACTGTTTGGAAATCGTTTAATAGATGTTGCTCTCAATCCTTGTTTAAAAAATAAAAAAGTAATTGAAACGTTGAAAAAAATCATACAAAAGCATCCAGAAAAACTGCCAATGCTACTAGAAAAGAAAAAACAAAAATATGAAAAACAAAATTATTACACAGCAAAACATCTTACGAAAATCGCTTTCATGCGTTTGGAAAATGACGTATCACCTTTATATGTACTGATCGTTTATAGTCATACGGATTTATCATGTGAATATTTATATACTCTGACGCGAATGCATATCAATTTTAAAAGCAGTTCCTTGCTTCCTGCAGTATATTGTAATGGATCAATACAACTGTTTAATATATTTCCATCTGTTCATGTAAAAGAATCCTTGAGAAATGTTTTGAGAGGATTCTCACCTATTCACATTGTGAGCGCGTTCCATAATTATGAAATACTTCAAGAATTAATTATGATCGGTGGCGATGTTAATTCAATTAGTAACACCTGGGGTCATTTTACCCCCTTACTATTGGCAGCTAGTTACGATACCAAGGAATACGAATTTAATTTTTATGGAGGAAGTGGTGCACGTCGAAGTAATATAACTGTAGAACTTTTACTGAGAAATGGAGCAGACATTGATTTATGTGATAAAGACGGAGCCAGTCCTCTTTATATAGCGTCTCAAAACGGACATGATAGCACTATACAACTTTTACTGACCTATGGAGCAGACATAAATTCATGTTCAAACAACGGAGCCAGTCCTCTCTATATATCTTGTCAAAACGGACATGATAGCACTGTACAACTTTTACTAGATAATGGAGCAGACATTAATTTATGTGATAAGGACGGAGCCAGTCCTCTCTATATATCTTGTCAAAACGGACATGATATCACTGTACAACATTTACTGAACAAATGGGCAGACATTAATTTATGTGCTAAGGACGGAGCCAGTCCTCTCTATATAGCTTGTCAAAACGGACATGATAGTACTGTACAACTTTTACTGAACAAATGGGCAGACATTAATTCATGTGCTAAGGACGGAGCCAGTCCTCTCTATATAGCTTGTCAAAACGGACATGATAGCACTGTAAAACTTTTACTGAAAAATGGAGCAGACATTAATTTATGTGATAAGGACGGAGCCAGTCCTCTCTATATATCTTGTCAAAACGGACATGATAGCACTGTACAACATTTACTGAACAAATGGGCAGACATTAATTTATGTGCTAAGGACGGAGCCAGTCCTCTCTATATAGCTTGTCAAAACGGACATGATAGCACTGTAAAACTTTTACTGAAAAATGGAGCAGACATTTATTTATGTGATAAGGACGGAGCCAGTCCTCTCTATATATCTTGTCAAAACGGACATGATAGCACTGTACAACATTTACTGAACAAATGGGCAGACATTAATTTATGTGCTAAGGACGGAGCCAGTCCTCTCTATATAGCTTGTCAAAACGGACATGATAGCACTGTACAACTTTTACTGAGTAATGGAGCAGGCATTAATTTATGTAATAAGGACGGAGCTAGTCCTCTGTATATATCTTGTCAAAACGGACATGATAGCACTGTACAACTTTTACTGAGTAATGGAGCAGGCATTAATTTATGTAATAAGGACGGAGCTAGTCCTCTGTATTTATCTTGTCAAAACGGACATGATATCCCTGTACAACTTTTACTGAGTAATGGAGCAGACATTAATTTATGTGATAAGGACGGAGCCAGTCCTCTCTATATATCTTGTCAACTCGGACATGATAGCACTGTACAACTTTTACTGAGTAATGGAGCAAACATTAATTTATGTGTTAAAGATGGAGCCAGTCCCCTCTATATATCTTGTCAAAACGGACATGATAGCACTGTACAACTTTTACTGAGTAATGGAGCAGACATTAATTTATGTGATAAGGACGGAGCTAGTCCTCTCTATATATCTTGTCAAAACGGACATGATATCACTGCACAACGTTTACTGAGTAATGGAGCAGACATTAATGTATGTGCTAAGGACGGAGCCAGTCCTTTCTATATATCTTGTCAAAACGGACATGATATCACTGTACAACGTTTACTTAGTAATGGAGCAAACATAAATGTATGTGCAAACGACGGGGCTAGTCCTCTCTATATAGCTTGTCAAAACGGACATTATAGCACTATACAATTTTTACTGAGTATTGGAGCAGATATTAATTTATGCAACAAAAACGGAGCCAGTCCTCTCTATTAAACTTGTGAAAAGGGATCTCATAGCACTGTACAACTTTTACTGAAAAATGGAGCAAACTTAAATGTATGTGCAAACGACGGAGCCAGTCCTCTCTATATAGCTTGTCAAAATGGAGATAAGAATATTGCAAAAATTTTACTGAAAAATGGAGCAGACATTAATTTATGTGATGAGGACGGAACTAGTCCTCTCTATATAGCTTGTAAAAAAGGTCATGATAGCACTGTACAACTTTTACTGAGTAATGGAGCAGACAATAATTTATGTATAAAAGATGGAGTTAGCCCCCTCTATATAGCTTTTAAGGAGAGAAGATACAAAACTGTTAATATTTTGCATAACAACGGTACAGATACTAGCCTAGCTTGCGGATGGAAAGTCAACCCTGACTTGGTCGACTTCTTTGATAAACAAGACAGCACAATTGATTTTTTTACTACAAAAGGACAACATTTCAAACAACTTGTATGACCCTGATTCGTATTTTTCTCTTTTTGTGTCATGTCAGATAGAAAGAGTGACACGAATGATTTATGATCAAAATACATTCATATTATCACTTAAACTTAAAGGTATGCATTAACAATTTAGTACATTCAAGCAGATATATATGTAGCAGAATTTGTGTTGAAAACAAATATTTGAACACACTTTGAATAGGTCGTTTAAGATTAGAAAAACTTATCTTCCATTTTTTTACTTTTCTTTTCTATCTTCGCAGTGTAAAGATTATATTTTATTTCATATTAAGTTTTCGTATGATCATACATACATTTAGTTTCAATGAGCATCATAAACTATGACTTTACCTACTATTTTTCTATTTATATTGTGTGCTTAGTACTCTCATTTCTGAAACTTCCGGACGTGGGAATGCATGTACAACTCTTACCTAGATTGAGTTGAGTAAATGTGTCGACAACGTCAAATTAGCTAATGTTACTTTTTGTAAAATAAGCGTTAAGCTTTTGCTTTGGGTAGGGTCAGTTGAAGATAAAACGTTCTATTTCTGTTGTTACAAGAGAATTGTTTTTGTTTAGCTGTTTTTGAATTATGCATAGTATGTATGTAGTCATTTCTGGACTATCCAGAATGTCAAGGTTATTATAATACCATTTTCGATAAGGTCTATTACTGCCCTTTTTCTCACAAAGTTTAAAAAACATCATTTCATACTGATATTCTAAAAGCATATAAAACTTAATATGTAAGTAACAGAAATCAAGAAATTTTACAGCTTCATTTTTTCCTCGTGTCTCTATGATGTCATGCAATTGGCCAATTCCCGCAATCTCTCAAAAACGCGTATAGTAAAAATTAGTTTTTCTTCATATTCCAATGGGAAATAAAGAGCGTACCATTTCAACATATATTATTGCGCGTATCATTTTGTGTATCATATTAAAATAAGGTTTTGGACCAGGGATGCGCTCGATGTTTCCTGTTTTAAAAACTGATATGAAATACCCATGTTTTTTTGCCTAAATCCGTACTTTTTTTGGAATTAGATCATATATGAATTATTTATTATAACATCGATCAGACATTTTATTTTTTAAAATGTGACTTATATATGTTTTTATCTTTTTATTAAGTAGTTTCTATTCATAACGTTAAATTTTGAGGCATAAAAATACGTTATCCCGCACATAGTTCTTTGTTTACTACATGTACATGTTTAGTGCGAAAATTATATCTACACTTGGAATATAATTGCATTCATATTTTTTCTGTATGTTCAGGTTCCTAAAATATTTGTAGCAATTAAAGGGTGGAACTGTGTTTCTATTGTACTTGATTTGTTATTTAAAATTGTAAATCAACTAATCATGATAAATTATATATAAATTTTAAACGCTTTATAGACTTGTTGTTTTCTTTTTATCATACTTGAACGTTATCGGGTCAAAAATGTGTGCTGGAAAGTCCCCTACTGTTGATGTGTTATTTTCGTACATATATTAATAGAATTAGTCTATTCAGTTTTCTTTTTGTAAAAATATACTCTTATGAATCGTTATATCACATAAATTGTTCCCCTTACCTCTATTGAGTGCATAATTTGAATTAAATACCAGTAACCTAGAAGTAAAGGTTATGGCAAATAAAACATTCACAAAGAATGCTCTTACATGTATAATAATTACTTTCATTTGTGTACGATCTATTTGTTTGAATAATCCAAGAGGATGGCACTAATTTTCAAAATTCTAATCTCGCTAACAGTCATTAATCATAAATTCTTCGTAAATAAGTACTCCCAACTTCTGTCTCATATAGTTTGAAAAGTAAATTTTGCCGCATTTTCCAATACATCAAAGTTTTTCCGTCACGCTGTCAGTTTAAAAAAAAAAGACAAAAAAGAAACCAATTGATGCAATAGTTTAACGTATTATCTTCTAGTAACGCAGTAGAATCTTTTGTGAGATCTAAATAAAAAAAAACATGCAAAATTGAATAAAAAATGACTGCAGGATTTTGAAATTCAAGAACAACATCCTTTCGATGATGCTTCATAATTATAGCTCTGTTGAATATGGTGTACTTGGGGCCTTAATCTTTGGTAAACAAAAAAGTACTCTTTTTCTGTCAATTTACATTTAAAATGAGGGAAATAAGTAACACAATTTTTTTTTCATTTTTGTTTACCTCTGAAATATATCTATAGGTGTTGACACTTAATGTTATTTTTTATGAAATGATGTACGGAAAAAGGGGCTGTTGCATCATAAAAGGTTTTTTTTTTTTAAATCTATCCAATTTTTACACAAAAAAATCTTCTTTAGTATTCAAATTTAACACAATTTATGAGAATACATCCGACGCACGCCCCGCCCCCCCCCCCTCTCCCCGCCCCGCACTAACATTTCTTGTATAAGAAGAAGACATTATCAACGATGACAGCCATTCTAGGTTCATACTTTACAAGTTTTGATTTGTTATTTACAGCCATACTGCATGTATACTCAATTACTGTAACTTCTGGATTTAAAATGCTTTGTTTGCATCAATGTAAACATTTCGTCCAAGGTTGCTGTTTTAGCTTCGTGAATTGTTTGTCCCGGGCGAGAGGAATAGGGGAAGGAGTTGTGTAATTGTGAATGATTTGGCTTTTGTATAAAAAATGTTTAATAATTTAGCATATTAGAAATAAAGATCGTCGTAAGTCATGAATTTTAACAGTTCGATGAATAAATAAAGGACTATGTGTGGTTTTATGCATTTTTTGCCCCCAAAATCAAAGTTTTAGAAAGAGCTTTAAAAATAAGGTAAAAGATAGTTAAAATCACATTGGAAATTAAGGTGTAAAAGGTTATCACCACAGTGACGTCATAATGTAGTAATGACGTCATGAAGATTGCATTATTTTGAGAAATTGATGTTTTGTAGCAAAATATGGGTGTTTTCCGATGGTTTTTCGACTGGGAAACATCGAGCGCAGGCTTGCTCAAGTACCATATTTTAGTATAATATGTATAACTATCTGAAGAAAAACATATGTCAAAATCGCACTTGAGCAGACCTGCGCTCTATACTTCCGAATGCAAAATATAGAGCAAAACTGAGAATATCTTCATTTTTTGCAAATTTGCGGGGATTAGGTCATTTAGGTGACGTCATAGATAAACAGCGAGTGAGCAATGATGACTAAAATCAAGATAAAAGTTATAGGCATCCTCTATACAATGATTTGTGAAGATTTGATTTTTATACGATACTATTTAAAAATTGGTTGAAATTTCACTTAGATCCGCGAAGCACACTGCAATATTACTAGTCTACTTAGATATTCTGTGTATGATTATATAGTTAGGTAGGGAGAAGTGAACATAGCATTTTTGTGTATATAAGAGCATGTACGGATAATTTTTATTTAGAACAGTTTGATGTCGCTAGGATACATATTTTCAGATCCTTGATTCGATTGGTTAACTTAGATATTGAATCCCAAATTTCGAATCTTGAATCTCGTATTTCGAAACTCGTATTTCGAATCTCGAATCTCGCATGATCCTTCTCGGCTTTCGTAGGTAATGGCAAAAATGTCTTTCCTTAGGCCAGTGTCATCAGCTACATATTCTCTACTTGAACTTGCCAAAGATTGTGACAGCAAATGCATCTATAGCTAAATGCAACATCAAGTTTTAAATGGTGGGCTGTGGAGGGTATAGGCAGATATGTGGCTTTGACATTAAGTCAGTCAAGTAGCAGACTGGCAATGGCAAATAGGCATGATAACATCAATTTTCTAGGGCCAATGTCTAAAGCTCCACCTAAAATCTTGAAGGTATTTTACGTGTGTAACAGCAAAACAGTTAAGTAATTACTTATTAGTTCTGGTTAAGCTATTTCTTACTTTGTTTCAAAAGTTAATATAATTTCAACATTCACATTCACATGTTGATTTTAAATTTTAAAAAAAGAAATTTTAAGAGAGAGACAGAGACAGAGAGGAGAGAAAGAGAGAGAGAAAGAGAGGATAGAGAGAGAGAGAGACTTAGAAAGCAGAGGGAGAGAAAGGAGTTTGATGGGGTCAAAAGTACATAGAGAGATCTTACCATGGCAAAGAAAGGAAAATAAAGGTATGTCTTTTGTTTAGGCCCACTTAGATTATTACTAAAGTGAGTTTTTCTGATCAAGAATTGTTAATTATGTCTGTGCAATGAATTATTTATTTTATTGAATTCTGTAGTCTCAAAACTTCACTGAGTGTGTGTTATCACAGATTGAGTTCTGCATTTTATGACTATCTATAGATACACAAACCATTGCAGTTAGGAGACTACATCTTTAAAATAAATACAGAATCTGATGTATTATTAAACGCTTAAGTTTATTTTTATTTATTGATAATATCTGCCTTGCTGTATAATATTACTATATGCAGTTATTAATGTTTTAAAGTTAAATAAAGAATAAATCCTTCTCCATGCCATAAAGGCACATAGGGCCTGGGCTTGTCCAGATATTCGTGGTGCTAAGCGGACAAGAGTCATTGACTCCCCCTGGATGGGACACCAGTCCATTGCAGACCCCATCGTAAGCAGTACCCATTTTCAGCCTAATGGACTGAAACAGTAAATAACGTACCTTATCTGTTTAGTGCACAACACACAACACCAAGTGAGCATAACAAGGTTAGAACCAGCCACCTTTTCAGTCAGTTACTGGCCTAACGCCCATTACTATTGAGCTACCTGCTCCACAATGTCTTAAAATCCTTGTATCATTCTAACATTAAGCTCACATTAAGTTAAAACTTCAAAACCATTGTCTTCTCTATCTGTGTATGTCAAAGCTCTCCACACACTTTTTACAAACAAAATTCATATGGAAAGTAAATATTGTTGCAATGTTTCTGAAGGAAGATCGTTTTAAGTGCATGAGCAATATGGACTACATACATGTAGGTCTGTTGATTTTTTTAGCATGATTAACTGTTTCCCAACTGATGAAACCCGGACAGTTAATAGTAATATATACTACTATATTAAAATAATATTCGAATTGTTGGGATTTAATACCGAGAAATCGGAAGAATATTGTCTTTTGTTTTATATATTTTTCACATTATTGGTACTAGGAGATTCCCAATTTGTTTTTATTTTTTCTCAATAAGGCTTTGCTAATTAATAATCAACGAAAATTCCTTTTAAAAATCCGGAAATCGTCTGATTTTTTTGGATTTTACAATCCTGCGCATGCGCAATACATTCACGATAAATCACGGGATGTTCTTTAGTTTATGTTTCCACAATGTCACATTTGCATAAATAAACTAAAAAACGATAATACAAATACGTGTACATTTTCATTAAAAATTTGCTATATATCCTATTCATGAAAGGAAAAAAAATAAGGGGGATAACTCTAACTCAGTGCGTTCAATATGAAAAATTCATAGAGTTCTGAATGTCAACATGGTGTGCAAATTTGATGTATCTACTTCGTAGATGCCCGACATAATAGGCAATGCTAACCTATGCACGCACGGGTCAAAGTCTAGTTAGAAATAAAAACTATGGAATGCTGAATGTGTATTAGTACTTATTTAAATCAAAGTACTTAGAGTACTGAAAGACAGGGTCTTAAAAGGTTGAAATTGTAATTGTCCACTTGTCCTCGAAATGTAATATGTTCCAAACATTAAAAATTTGAATTCGTTGTTTCAATCTAGTACATGTATGTTAAAATTCGGCATTTTACAATTGCCTGATACTTTGTCTAAACACCGACCGGGACTGTTCTTCATAATTGTAGAAAATTGACACAACTTTATTTAATTTTTATTTATTTTAAGACCCCAAGGAAAATTTTTAAAAAGTACATCTAACAGGGAAAATCAAAACAACTATATTTAGGTAGATAATTTAAATCATTAGATTTATTTGATTTTGTGATCCAAGGGAAAAACTGTTTTACAAGGCTTATGAATACTCCGAAAACTCTCAAACTGCTAAATTACCGAACAAAGTTAACATCTGTATACCGATAACAAACACAGGCACCTGACGTTAGAAATATTTCTTTTTACAATAAGATTATTCCAAGTACTATAACAATAAAAACGTCCTATACGGCATCCTTTTTTTTTAGACGGACTTATCTGTCACGATTTTCTTGCATCGATTCATATAAAATTGATGGGTAAAAATAAATTCGTTCGCCGCCTACTACTTTTTGTGTAAACTCGTGCATCATCTACACGAATTACGATAAAACCGTTACTTTCATTTAAAAATCATACTCTGAATTCATTCTACTGCTTTTCAAATCGATAAAACTAGAAAATGGAGACCAAAAGTGAATGAATCACGTCATATTTTGGGGTAAACCTTTCCTGAATGACTGTTATAAATGTTGTAAAAAATAAAGCAACAGAATAATAAAGATATTAACGGATAACTGTACAGTCAGTAAATTGACTGGTTAGAAAAAAAAATGAGGAAAATGTTCAGATCAGTTACTTGTGCTAATGAAGGAGAGTAGGTTTCATGTCTAGAAAAAAAATATTTACATGGTCGGTAATATGTTTTACTGACAATTGATAAAGCAATAATTATTGTATGATAATTGTAAATTGTTAATTTTAGCTATTAATTCAGAATCATTTGATTTAAAATTTCTAATATATATATATATAAGTTAACGCTTTTAATGGCAAAATTAACAAATGTCGTAGGAAATTGTCATTTCAGGGATCTGTGTCATTTCAATACACTCTCGTCTATAACGCACACATTTTCATGCGTGTCTTGGAAAAAATTAACTTAATTTCGAAAGCGATTTAATTTCAATTTTTTTGAAGAGCTACAATAAAGAATTTGTAAATCAGATTTTAAAACTACGATAAAAACTTGTACTTCTAAATCTTTTTAAAATTGAGATAAGCATTATTTATTTACATATACTACCACACGGTAAATTAAAAATTTAAAACATAACCATGCATTATCTCTGAATTCATAGGTCTAATATTGGTGTGAAATATTTACCGATGAGAGAAAGATTAGCTGAGTTTCTGATGAGAGACATTAAGATATTGATGAAGAATTCTTTAAAACCATGGATATGACTGGTTTTGTCCGTTATAAAGTATAAAAAAAAAGAGTGTAACCTTATGTCTCATAACATTAAAAAATAATATAATGATATATTCCTATTAAGCCGGACAACATGAACATTAACTTTTAACTTGGTTCTTCAATCGATAAGATTATATACATGTATCTTACTTGATCTATTGGTCCCTCAAAATGTATAATCTATGTAGATTTTGCTTACAATGCATTGTTCAAAATTTAATTCCAGTTTAATTAACTAAAGAGTCAATGAACGAGAAGGCAAATTCAGACTTGTTTTTATTTTCTATGTACAAAATTCCTTTAGATATGAACAGCAGTCATACCGCAATTAGACTCGAAGCCAATGAAACACCTATTTAGTATGTAAGACATCTGTGTATAACCCGTCCAGATTTTAACCTCGGCTCGCGTATGAAGTTCGGTATTTCTCAGGTGTTAGATTGTTAAAATGAAATACACAACTTTTCAAAAAATGGCACATTGCGTTTAGGAACTTTACTTTCGATTCAACTTTCAACCTCTTCTATTGATTAATGAGCTCGTCCACCAACTGAATCGTCAACAGCGTTGTGCATTCAGTTACGTAACTGACATTCCACAAATCACTACAACTATTAAATCCGAGCAATAATATGTTGATCAATAAAGCTATATTTGTTTATTTTCTTTATAGAATTTGGTTTATACATAGAGGAATTAAATCGATTTAATGCGTGTTTTATAATACATATGTTTACTTAAATGCATGAACAGTTTCTGTATTATTTTCTTACGCGTAAACTCTATTCATTTGTTCTACGCGTGCCTTCCGGTTTGAGACTTAGGCTGACAGTAAACTAATAGACGGGGGTCACTTCACCCCGTCTAAAACTTAGTACTGTAAAAAAAACTTCAGCATTTTGTAATAGTTTATCCTGCATCACATTCCGTTCCGTTTGACGGATGTATGCATGTACAATATATGTTTAAAATCGAGTACCAGTACTGCAGCATAAACAATTTAACCACATGACGACCCTAAGAGCACGCATATCAAATTTTGGCTCAACCAATTTAAGAATACAATAAAATATTTATAAAAAATTTAGAGACTAGACATGGTTATCATGTATTTGGTACAGATATACCTTGTACATGTATTTGAAAACAAATCAAAATGTTTCATTTCCAGCTTAAATTATATGAATAGTTATTTTATCTATAGGTGTAATCGGTACCAATAAAAGGGCAGAATCTTACCTGGCAAATAATATAAATTTTGATGTGTATCTTACATTTTGAATATGATAATTTTGAAATTGATTTTAAAAACGTAAACTATATACATGTATTTTAATAGATATGATTATAGAAAATACTATCTGTCACGCCATGTTGGGGATTCCTAGTTGGCAGAACTTTTACATGTACCATACTCTCTTCCATAAACAGGTACATGTACTACTTATTTGTCTTAATGTGGTAGACTCAGACATATGGCATTCCTAATAGCTTTAGCTTAAGCTCAATCCATAGAGTGCTGGACTGGCGTGCCAGAGGACCCGATGACTACAATGTGGTAGTGTCAGACATATGGCATTCCTACTAGCTTTGACTAGTGGGTTAACCCTTTAGTTCGATCGGTAGAGTGCTGGACTGGCGTGCCAGAAGACCCAGGATCAAACCCCAGCAGAGGCAATAAGTGACTCTGTTACATTAACTAATATATTTAATAACTTTTTTTAATAATATGTATTTGAGTATTTAAATGATCAGTGATGATTATAATGATAAATCTGAGCATGTATAGATTTCTTTATATCATGTCAAATTCAATATTTTTACATGTAAAATGCGGTGACAAGGGGAATAACTCTTCCATATTGTAGCATTAAAACTTGATGTATATTCTTTGCCTGTTAAAGTAATTATATTATATGAATTTATTATGTTACTGTATAATATTGATGTTTATTTACAGGTTGATTTTTAAATGACAACAAGAAAAGGGAATAACATTCAACAACAAATGTGTCCATCATTTTCCTATTTACAAGGACATCTGTTATACCCAGATATTGCATTGGCTGTTTCTTTTTTTTTGGAATGATCACCACCTTCTTAGACCACATAAATCACCCTAGAGAGTATTTAACTTATTGTTTATTTGTGTATATATGATATCAAATGATACGTGGGTGTCGTTTTCTATGAAAACCCAGATTTTTTTTATCAGATAGCACACAGTTAAATTGCTTTGTTACATACATGTAATACTGGAAAAATATATCATGGTAAGGCTAATGGTATAATGAGACGTCAAGACCTTTGTTAAAGGAGTGCATATGTGTGAAGTTAAAACTACATGTACATGTACCTGTATTTTTTATCATAACAATGAAACACATAGATATACTAATTAATATGAACTTCCTATTGAGTTTCTAAGCATGGCTTAAAGGTGATAACTTAAAGCAATATGAGCTGTATTTTTTAGATTTTTATTTTGCTGCAAAAACCTGCTAGTTTGATAAGTCTGCATATAACTTAAACTTTTATGATCAATAAGATTTAAAAAAATCATTAATTTTTGTCAAAGGAAATATTTCTCTTCTAAGGAATATATAGCAGATCAATTTTGTACAGGACGACAATCATTCCATTTTGCTCCAAATAGGGCTTCTTATCAACCTTTTCCACAAAAATATGGCTTACAGAAATTAAAAAACCATGATATTTTTGTCATTTAAGTAGAAAAGAACATTTTCGTAAAAATAAAATTCAACATGAAAGATGCAGCTCAAATTGCTTTAAGTTTGTTTTACATGTATATATTCATGGCATTTTCTGTTAATCATGTAGATATTTTACATATACATATGTATTTTGGCTATCTAAAGCAATTCCCTAATAAATTTATTGTAGCACAAAGTGAATAAGCAACAAATGACATTAACTTGATGTATTGATGGATTAGAAAAATCACCTAAATGTTTTTTTTATTTTGGAAAAATCTATAAGACACCAAAATAATTATATTGTCATTTATAGGGCTCACAACAAACATGTAACAATTTCCTGTGATCAACTAAGTAGGCACTCCTATAATTTTCCATCTGATGTACATGTAATTAAACTAGGCATTATTGTGTAATTTTTTTTTTACATGCGATAAGTTTCTGCATTGTAATAGATGCATATTTTCTAATCATTTGGTGGCATTGAAAAAGACCGTTTTGACTAGATGGTAAGGTCAACAGCAAAGATCAGCTAACAGGACACCTATCTGTACCAATCTGAATTGGAAGGAGGCAGCTGTGCATCACAGGACCAGCCGAAGGGCTGAAAAAATGCTGTGATAGAAACACCTGTTTCCATCATCATTCAGGTGAACTCCATCCCTGTCAAAGTATTTCTCCTTAAATAATTTGTGGGAAAAGAAAAATACTTTCTTCCCCTTCTCGAAAACACCAAATTCTTTAAGAAGAAATGTATTGACCCGTTTCTTCTTACGGTCATATAAGACCGTGAAGAAAGACCCCTGGGTCGCGTTCGACAAAAGATCGAGGCCACAATGATGATGAAATCCTCTGTGTTTTTTCTTATTCAGCACGGAAATCAGACTCTTCAGCTTCACCAGGACATCAGTGGCGGAGGTCGTGTCTATGATGTCATTTACCCCCAGCTGAAGCAAAATAACGTCAGGACTGATCCTCTCTACCAACTGCATGTCAACGTGGTACACCTGTGGGACAGTTTTGCCTCCAACACCATGCAGATGGACATGCAGGTTGCCATGCCTCATCACTCTGCCGTTCACCCTCAGCCAGTATCTCAGTCGCCTGATAAAGCTGTGCCCAAGAACAAGTGCTTTCATAGTGGCAGCTTCTCTAAATGACTACACTGCCCGAGTGTTACGTTTATATAGCCGAAGAGCGGACGTCTGAGAAAGCAGTTATGGAGTCAACACACTAGTCAAGGAGTTGTGCCCCTTTCCGATCAGCTGATATGCATTTGTGTTTCTTAAAATATATTTTCAAGAAATTTTGAGCACAGTTTAATGTTTCCTCTATTACTCAAGGGTTGTAAAACACTATGTACCTATGAAAGTGTCACACAATGTACGGAATACTATAAAAATAGATTATTACATGTATGCAACGCAGAATTATGTTGAAGGGAATCACTTTCGTGAGCAAATTAGTTTAAATTGTGCGTGAATAGTTTGACTTGGAGTAAATTTTAATTTCATAAGAGGATATAGCAAAGTTAAAAAATATATTTATGTATTTGTTGTTAACTGACATCGCATTTATAGAGAGAAATTCGTATAAACTCTTGGCTATGAAACACAAAATTTAATGTTAAACACGCGGACTATACATATGATTTAGTAGTTATTTCACCAACACGTAGGCTTAAATTTTTTTTTAAATGTATTAATAATTAAGTGCTAAAATATAAATTGGTAGACTTATTATGCACGCAGAAAATATGTATTTAACAGACAAAACTATGTTGACCTTCAGCTGATGATAAACATGCAAGCACTGGTCAAATATCATGAACCTCTTCAACATTTATTCTACACCATTCATTCCTCTGTATGACTAAAGTTATATAAGACATTGAATTGTGGATTAGGTATGTTTGAATCATTAACATGTATATTATTTCCTCAGTGAATGAACGATAATATATTGTTTTAAAACTTATTGTTTATGTATACTTCGATTTTAAATTGTTTACATTGGTTTTCGAGCGATTAATAAATCATAGCAATTTCTTTTCTTATACAATAAATTATTTTAATTTTTTCAGTTATATTTATGAATAAATTGTGCTTTTTTACTGTTTGATTTATATATATTTATAAGTATAACTAAATCGGAAAAATATAACGTAATCGGAAACTTTTTCTGCGTTACATGTAAATCTTGCGAGATCCCAGCTTCTCAACATCTGCCCCTGTGACACATTCAATAAATAAAGGGTAGTTGGTGTAACGTCACAATTAACATCTCCGTGTAACCGCAAATCTTACCTTAAAGCTTGATTTTTTTTAACATTCGTTAAGTTTTTTACACCTTCAAGTATAGGTGGTGTGCATCCAACGATTAGAATGAATTTGGTGGTTAAAAATGTGTGTAAGTTACTGCTGAATATTTTTTCACAACCGTTTTGCTCTTACAAATGTATTTTGTTATTTTTTATAGGAACAATTTAATTTGAAATGAAATTTTTTCAATATCAAGATTTGGGGAAATTCAATGACATTTGTCTGGTCAGGTATGTTTTTTTAAACAAACCGTGATAAACTGCTTATTTGTTAAATTTCATCTGTGTTAACAAAGACTACTTAATATGTTCCAAAGATATCACAAGTCAAAAGTTTGCATGCACAAAAACAAAAGATAAATCAAATATATATTCTGTCAAATTTATATTCTGAAGTACATTTTCGAAAATTGCATGATATTTTTACTGTTTTAGATACATTGTACATGCAACCCTAATTTTCATTATTTATATCACTTTTCATATTGAGTAATAAAGAAATTATATTATTACTGTGAACATTATTATATCTTTTGTAATTCTTGTTTAAAGCCGGATACCTTAAAGGTCTGAAACTAAATTAAACTATATTGTAACGTTATACATTTTTAATTATAAAGGTATTGTAGAAATATCTATCAAAAAATATATTGATTCATTGTTTAGGTTATCTGATAATTCAGCTTGCAGTGCCATTAAATTGCCAATTGAAGACAATGCTATCAATACTGTCTATTATATAGAAATTATATTGACATTAGTATTTCTCTACAAGCCTGCATCATATTATGTAGACATGTACAATAGGTAGTGTCCACTAGTTCAGTGTGGTTAAATTTTCTTTCATGAGTTTAGATAAGTTATTTTTTTAATTCATGTATTTAAAAGCAAGCGTACATTTACGTTATTTTAATCAAAATATGAATATTTTTTGGTGACATTGTACCTGTTATCCGATACACCTTAACAAAATTAAGGTATTTGATACATATTACATGTAGGACTTCATTTTTCCACCTTAAATATCCATCACGTATTTAATACTTTGATATTTATTTAAAGCATTTAAGATTAGAAAAAAAAGATTTACCGACATAATTGTTACAAATATTATTAACTAAGCAGTAATTAATTAATGATAATTGCATTAAGGTCTATGGAAACAAGCAAATTCTTTTTAGATAATAAAGCAATTACTAGAAATATCAAAAATCCTTTGGTGGAAAGAGGTATTTTATTATTAGGAATACAAAAACCATTGAAAATAAATTTTATATTTTTTTAGAATTAATTTTAATAGAATAAAAGCAAAACGGGGGGGGGGGGGGGGCTCTCTAAAAAAAGTTACTAATAAGGACACAGTTCACTCTTACATATTGATACTTATATAGGAAAACTATATCCAAGTATACTGAGTATTAAGCCCATACATATATGTTATGCACCAATATTCATTCATTAGATCTGAGGATACCTTAAGTACATCATAGACAGTTATTTATATCAATGTCAAGAGATTTGTTGAAAGAAGTAGAAAACATGAGAGTTTCTTAAAATGACAAGATCCCCCTTTTCGTTCTTACATGTAAATGTATATGCACCCCATCAGGCTCGCAGCATGTGTTTAATAAACCTTGTATTTACCTTACTTTTGTGTCTTTGCAGGTGAATGCACAGCTGCAAATTTACATTTATAGTGAATATTTGCAAGGTTTTCATTGTATAGTATTTATAACTATTAATATACATAGTAAAATAAGATTTGTTCTTTGCATTTATTTATTTCTCTCGTTTATTTAAATCTAAATACCGACTAATTATTGAATATTGTAAATTATTTAAAAACATACTGCAACCTTGTGTATTTAAAGAATATTTGGACATCAGATTAATCTCTTAACAGGATTAAAATGAATATGAAAAAAAAGGAGACAAGCTTTAGTGTAAATTATGATTATCCAGTGAAGATGTATTCATATTGACGTTCAACAATTAACATTATACAAAAGAATTGGGGTTGAGTACACCATTGATTATATTCGCACCAGAGAGATGATACATTGTCTGAAGCGAAGATGACGTCTCCTTGTTTTGAAGCCGAGAAAATGTATTAACATCATTGTCTAAGAGTTTACGAATCAGAAGCGATTTATCGAAATATTTTACATTTTTTTGGTAGAAAATATTCGATAGTTATGATTTTTTTTTAAATTCATGTTGCCTCCCTTGCATTAGAATCGACGGAAAAAGCGTACTTATACTATTACATGATGTATGTGGTGGTAAAACAATGTTATGTTTTCCAGACCAGTAATCATTTGTTTAGATTGTAATTGCTGCATAGTTTATAAAATATTAAACAGTTTAGTTATATCATTTTTCGTTCACCCGTCATTTATCTAAAGTGATATTAACTGGTTTTTTGTGTATGTGGATTTCTATTAATAATGAACAAAAATAGCATTCATCATTTTAGTGTTCTAGAGCATTCCATATTTTGAAACTAAAACCAATTATCCAACCATGATATCTTCACTTTTTTTTCTTTATACAGAATAAGATAATAAAACGCATGGTAATTTTAAAAAAAATTGATTTGAAAACTGACATATGATATTGAAATCTAAATGAGTTTTACGTCATTGTTCTAATAATTACTTGCATGTTTTTTGTCAGATACAAGCATCTCTCGGTGTTATGGATTGAAGATCATGATCATTGGTTATAGAAATCAAAACAAATGATTTAAATAAGTAGAAATAGTGATCATTTAGAAAATAACACATATCTTCTCTTTGATATCGGTTTTAAACCCGTTGTGTATAGGATCTATCTACACTGTAATATGACCCCATCTTCTGAACAAAAACGATCGCAATGAAGCAACAGGCGCATATCTTAAACCACAACTTTTGTATCAGCAAATCGTTTAGGAGTCTGTTTGTGAAATGACCAAAGACGTCCTTTTTAAAGCAAAAATAAGTATATCAATAAAATGCATTCATGTGAATGATATTGAAATAGGCGGATATTACTGTAGTCTATTCATCTTTGCAGCTCACTTTTTTTCATTTTCGAAAATCCTTATTCATAAATATAATGTTCTATAAATGATATCACCTGACTATTGTTATACACGTGTTTGCTGTTTTGGATAAAGTTCAAATACAAAATTAATCTGCATTCAAATAATGTATCAGATAATTTGATGCCGAAAGCTTTCCCTTTAAATTATTGCTAGTTGATACGTTTATTTACCAGAGACGTGTTGAGTTTGAGAGATACAAATACTGCATGCAACTGATATAAATTCAGCTTAGTTTTTTGTGTATTCAAACAATATGATATTTCGTTGACTAGTTATTTATTTTCATTTGCTGTAATCATTATTGATGTTTGTTATATAAAATGATAGCACATGACTATTGCTGTACATGTATGTATGGATATATGTTATATACAATTGTGTATTAAAAGAATCAGGTCGTATAATTTAAAATAGCTCATTCTTCCATTCATAAGAGAATGTAACCTATATCGGACTAAAATACTGTCTTTAAATTCTAATAGGAATGATGTTGTTTACCTCATTCGGTCCTAGTTTAAAAGATACAAATATTGCGACAGTCAGCTAATAGTAAGGGTAAACTCAGACTGATCATTAGTTTATTTAGAAAGGATTGCAAAGGGAAAATGCTACAAAAAATAATAATGTCGAAGCCATATGTCAACAATTCTTATCATAAACACATAATTGTCAAACAATGACTGGTAGATAACCTTGGATACTGTGTGTCATGATCAAAAGTAGAGTTCATCATCTATAAGATTCTATAACTTGAAACTGCTACCAGTTCTTCAAAAGAAGACACACACACTTTTAGTTTTTATCATGCATCAGAAGATATTAAATGCAAATTAATATTTTATATCTAAAAAGGATAATTAAAAATCGATCTATGTTTTTAAACCAACCTTTGAATATTACTATATTGACCTCATTTAAACATACCTGCTTTGTTTACCGTCAGGAACAAGCATCGTTGGTGTTGATAAGTTAAAGATACTATTGAAAATGGTTATGAATACGTAGAAATAATTACTATTATCCTTTACAATATAAATATTAAGTTTTAACATATAATTTCTTCATGTAAGAATAATTAGATTTGTAGTTTTGATAAAGATATTGGTTGTTTTCTGTTAAAAAAAAACTTACTTTATAGCAATGAATTTGATTAAGATATACGTTTGTATATGCACATCAAAGTTTTTTTTTTTCGAGTGCAATGGACGACATTCATATGTTCATGAGGGTGGGGGGAAAAGAGCTTGCACTTGCTTGTCCACACATTATGTCTTTGGTATCAGTTTTTTTAATCTACTGTGTATGCAACCGGTGTAAAATGATCAAATCTTTTATAAGAGGCAACAATGAAACATCTGGCGCATATCTTAAACCATTGTATTGATTTTATTTCTTTATCAGCAGTACAGCGCAAACCCGAAAACGAAACTCTTAAAAACCGGGTTGTCATTTTAATGTCCTTTATAGCATTACTTACATATTTTGTGAAAGACGATACCTTCTACTGAATACCTGACTATGTATTTTACGTATTGAGAACAATTTTGTTTATTCAATTTATTCAGGAACGACGAATTGGACCATATATATGATATTCAATTAGTTATCAACACTACATATGTATGTTTTACCAGTTCCAATATTAAAAAAAAAGATTGCGGTCAAACTGAACATGTTTGTAAAAGAATAATAAGTCTCTATTGTTTATGTTTTAAGATCAACAACATTTTTATAAAATTACATCTTTTGCAATCATAGTTTAAAAGCTTGTACCAACCGATTGTGTATATAGCATCAATTAGTGTAAGTAAAGGTGTGTAAATTATATAGCATGTACTGTATTCAGTTTTACACAGACTAGTAACACGAAAATGCTGCTTTAAATCTACAAAAGGTTGTCGTGGCATTAACAGGAAATTAATGGAGAGAGTTATAGCTTTTGTTAATGATAGCGCTAAGAGATTTTTAATTAGCAATCGATTAAGACATTTTGTTGCTAATCTGTCTCACTCCATACATATGAGCTATAATTGGTCTCTATTATGACAGATCACAACCCGTGTACCCTGGCTTTTTTTAAAAGCACATGCCTCGTTTTTGTAGGGATTGCCAAGATGGCGACACATGTGAACGATGCGTGATAAAAGCCATTTCTATGTTGTGCACACAAATGAAGAAATTTAATATATCTGTACAAACTGGCGGCACGGTCCTTTAAGCAACTTAAATAAACACACATTTTTCGGAAATGAGATATCATTTTTTGAAAAGGGAAACAAACATTTAAATTATATTATCGCTTTTGATTAACATTAAAAATAATATTTGCATAACTTTACGTAAAGACGTAATATGTTTTACGGTGCGACCGTTGGGGCGAGCGCAGCATGTGATCAAATAATAAATTATGATAAATCAATAAAGTTAAAAGTATCAACGTAACGTAAATTAATTTGAATGCAAAATAAAATATAAACATGCCTATTTGTTCCAGTAAATTTTCATTATTCATAATTTATAAGATTGTTTATTTATTTAAATAGAATTTATCTCAGATACAATATTATTGAATAATAAAGATTTTAACAGTTTATTGCAGTTTATTTCCTCTTTTCTTGCAGCAGACATTTTTCTTAAACTTACATATAAAAAATTGACTTATCATATACCCCCTCCCTCCCCGTTTAAAATAAAATATAATTTACGTATAAAAAAATTGCTGATCATATAAGAAAAACAGTTTTGCCCCCCCCCCCCGGGAGGATGTCATAAATGTGAAAATAAAGATACCATTGAGCAGTTAAAGAGCTAAATGCATACTACGCAATCACCATTCCTCACCCGGATTAGAATTTCCCTGATTTTGAGAATTTCTTGTTCATTTATTGCTTGTAAATATTTTTTGAATGATGCTGCCGCGTCCCCTTTTAAAAAACGTTCCTGGAAATTAATTACTGTAAATAAATAGTGAATAAAATAAACGTGAACATTCATCCAAATGAGAGCAAGTTACAACTGTTTCCTATTTAAAAAAAAAGATGTCCCCATTCGTTAGCTTTGCAAGATTTTGAGAAGATTTTGGTATTTATATTTCAGCAGATTTACAATAACTACTTAGAGTAATTTCCCCTTATTGTGACGTCAAAGGTCACGTCGGTCATGTGTCGTCTGTCTCTTTGAAAAAACCCTGAAAAAAAACTAAGTTAAATATACTGCTTAGTTTACTTAAGAAGCATGATATTCTTGAAATTACACAGTTTATCTGTTTCTCAAAAGTTTTACTTTGATTCTGGCGAGAAGGCATCAAGTCTAGTGAGATTGTCCGACATTGATAAATTGCATTGTGGGTCGAAATTTACTGACGCCGAAAAATTTTGTGGGATCAATGTGCAAGAAATCCATTGTGACGTCACTCGAAGGAACGACAACTCTGTTAGTCTTATGAAATGGAATTATTTTATTTACAATGCATGATGTACATAGTCTTTTATCCTAGTTCTCGTGAGAGTGTGAAATGGGAAACCATATTTACAGGGAATTACTGGGACGATTAAAACAAGGCATTACTGAGACGATTTACTGACGCCAAAAAAATCCGTTGAATGAATGTGTAACTAGTCCGAATTGTCTATTCACACACGCCTTGTCGTTAGAGCTCGCTTCGAGCCGGCGCTGCGCGCCGGCGAGCTGCGCTCGCTATTAGGTTTCAGTCTGGATACAAACACTTTGATATATTTAGTAATGACCCACTTATACATTATATATACATACACTTTACAGTTCAATTTACTCTAATTAGATAAATGATTATAAAACCAATATGTCATTATTGTAAAAGACAAGTCGTAAAAACGATAGGGAAACATAACTTGTGTTGTTATCATTTACTCATAATTAGCTAAAGCTTAATTCGTACGTTGTACACAAATACCATAAAATTATATGTACATGGCATTCCCACACATTTCGAAGTCATAGTGCAAATGTCATTCAGATATAATCGTAATACCTAATGCCATTGTTCAGGAAGCCCGATTTTAACAATTAAGGTCAACATTTAAACGTCTTATTCCTTTCTGCCTGTTACCTATTTTTTGTAAGAGGCATTACATGATAATGCAGTCCTTGATAAAGTCTTTGTTATCAAAGTTACTTGTATGAGGCTTTCATATATATGAATTGTTTTTGAAATATTCTAACACTTTATTTTTTTTATACCTGATGATTATGCTTTACTCGTTTTGGTCATTAACTGTGAACCAACTCGCCAATTAGAACATTTCAGATGCTTGCAAAAGCATCATTTTTAAAAATACCTACTGCATTGAACAATAAGATTCAATATGACAATATGCATAGTGTCACTCATGAACCAACGTTATAACAAACATTGAATTTCTTAAAAACTACAAGATGGTTTTAATTCTTATCTGTATCTTATTTTTTTGTTTGATATTTTTGTTTATTTTTTCAAGCACATCCCATTGTATTATCTTTTTCCGTTTGTCTTATTCTTCACTTAAATTAGCTCAGTGTTGTTTTTTGTAAACTAGTCATCCGTTTGCTGTTTCATTTTGATGTTACAATGTATCTGGAAGAACATCCACTTTCATATTTTCTGAAATTCTGAGCTCAGGATACGAGCTAAGTCATCCTGATTGGTTTCAACTACATATATATCTGAAAAATAGGATTTATAATTCCTAATAATCCCACGTTTATTACATTACCAATGATTATATATCTGGCTACATCATCCGATAAATATTGTTTTAAAAGAGTGCGTTTTTGCTATAAAAAGAACAACAGCTGGCTTAAGGCGAATTACACTGTAAAGTAATGCATTACATCACCGATTAACCAATTATCCAACCATGATATCTACACTTTGTTTTCTTTATACAGAATAAGATTATATAACGCATGGTAATTTTTTTTAATTGATTTGAAAACTGACATATGACATTGAAATATAAATGAGTTTTACGTCATTGTACTAATAATTACCTGTTTTTGTCAGATGCATGCATCTTCGAGTGTTATGGATTGAAGATCATGATCATTGGTTATAGAGATTAAAACAAATGATTTAAATAATTAGAAATAGTGATCATTTACAAAATAACACATATCTTCTCTTTGGTATCAGTTTTAAACCCGTTGTGTATGGGATCTATGTTCACTGTAATATTACCCCATCTTCTGAACAAAAACGGTCACAATGAAGCAACAGGCGCATATCTTAAACCACAACTTTTGTATCAGCAAATCGTTTAGGAGTCTGTTTGTGAAATGACCAAAAACGTCCTTTTTAAAGAAAAAATAAGTAAATAAATAAAATGCATTCATGTGAATGATATTGAAATAGGCCTATATTACTGTAGTCTATTTATCTTTGCAGCTCGCGTTTTTCCTTTTCGACAATCCTTATTCATAAATGTAACGTTCTATAAATGATATCACCTGACTACTGTTATACATGTGTTTCCTTTTTTGGATAAAGTTCAAATACAAAATTAATCTGCATTCAAATAATGTATCAGATAGTTTGATGCCAAAAGCTTTCCCTTTATATTTTTGCTAGTTGATGCGTTTATTTACCAGAGACGTGTTGAGTTTAAAAGATACAAATACTGCAACAGTGTGATTATCAATGTAGTATTAGACTGGTACATGTAATTTCCACGTTATATATACAGGACTACACCAGATAAATTTATCCACATTTGAACAACTATTACCCTTATATAATTAATAATTTAAGAACAATGAATTATAGATGGGTGTTGGTAATTTTATGATAAGCAAGAATATAGTTTATCAATTAATTTTTCTATCAAATCCTAAATCCTATAAAACGATATCATTTATTTTTCACTTTCTTTCCTTATCTAAACCAGAAGTTATTTTGATCATAATAAAGAAGTTTCATTAAAGGGTGATATAGTTTTTTTTAATGTTACTTTGAAACTGTCAGTGTTTTAATGACTACTTCTAAATACCTACTTGCATTTATATCAGATACAGGCATTGTTTGGGGTAATAGATTGAAAATGATAAAGGTACACGTTTGTTTCTGCATATATTTTTGTGTAAAATGCCCCAATCCTCCTTTTTGCAGCGAGAATAAAAACCATCCATGTGAATGACATTGAAATATGGCCATTTGCATGTCGTCTCTTACTCTCTGCGGTACAGCGGATAATCTAAAACGAAACGTTTCAAAACTTTGTCGTTTTTCAACGTCCTTTTTATAATACCTTCATATTTCGTGAAAAACGATATCTTGCACTTAATACTTGACAAAGTAAATTACGTATTCTAAACATTCTTGTTCATTCTTCTTGATCTGGAACAGTGCATATGTAACATATGTATGATATTTATTAAAATATAAACTGTACGTCTTCATTGTTTACCAATCTCGTTATTTAAAAAATAAGATTAAGACCAAACTTAACACTTATTAAAAGAAGAGACTGTTAATGGTTAAAAGTTAAACATTTTCATAGAAATAAATCTTCTGCGAGTATATTTAGATGAAAAGAACGTGTGCAATGAACGACATTCATATGTTCATGAGGGTGGGGGGGGGGGAGAGAAAGAGCTTGCACTTGCCTGTTCACACATTATGTTTTTGGTATCAGTTATTGTAATACACTGTGTATGATATCGGTGTAAAATGATTAAATCTTTTATAAGAGGCAACAATGAAACATCTGGCGCATATCTTAAACCATTGTAGTGGTTTTTTTTATCTCAACAGTACAGCGCATAACCGAAAACTAAACTTTTCAATGGTCATTTTAATGACCATTTTAGCAGTACTCACATATTTTGTGAAAGACGATACCTTGTACTGAATACCTGACTATGTATTTTACGTATTGAGAACAATTTCGTTCATTCTATTTATTCTGGAAAAAAAAACATTTGATCCATTTGTATAACACTAGTACTTATTTAGTTACTATTACTTCATTTAATTTTTTTACCAGTTCCATTATTTTAAAAAAATCAGATTGCAGTCAATTGGACATACTTGTAAAATATAATGAATCGTAAACGTTAATTGTTAGAAGTTCTATAACATTTTTAAATAATATCATATTTTGCAATTATAGTTTAAAAGTTTGTACCGATCGGTTGTGTTTTGTCTATACATGTATAACATCAATCATTGTAAGTTAAGATGTGTTAAGTATTTGTCATGTGCTGTATTTCACGTCTAGCTAATTCAGTTTTACACCGACTAGTATTAAGAAACAGCTACTTTTAATCGACAAAAGTTAGCCTTAGCATTTACATGTAATTACGTGGAGAGAGTTATAGCTTTTTTTGATGATAGCGCTAAGAGTTTTAATTAGCGATCGATTTAGACCCTTTGTTGCTAATCTGTCGCCCTCACACATATTAGCTATAATTTGTCTCTATTACAACATATTACAGCCCGTGTAGCTGGGGTTTTTTAATAGCACATGTTCCCTTTTGTAGGGATTTCTATTTTTGGCGACACATGTGAACGATGCGTGATAAAGCAATTTAATGCATTTCTACATTTTGCTTACAAATGAAGAAATTTAATATATCTGTACACACTGGTGGCACGGTCCTTTAAGCAACTTAAACACAAATTATTCAGAAATGTGATATCGTTTAAAGATAGAGGAAACAAACATTTAAATGCTCTTGTCGGTTTTCATTGATATTTCCTTATCAAAAATAATATCTGAATGACAATACGTAAAGACATAGTATGTTTTAGTCTGAGTAAATCAAACGGATACAAACAATTTAAGATGTGTAACAATGACCCATTATTACTTTATATATACATACACTTTACAGTTATTTACTCTAATTAGATAAATTAAGATTATATAATTAACATGTCATCATTGTAAAATACAAGTCGTTAAAACGATAGGAAACATAAATTGTGTTGTTATCATTTACTCATAACTAGCAAAAGCTTAATTTGTACGTTGTACACAAATACCTTAAAATTATATATACATGTACATGCCATTCCCATACATTTCGAGGTCATAGTGCAAATGTCATTCAGATAATATGTAATACCTAATACCATTGTTCAGGAAGCTCGACTTTAAACATTAAGGTCAACGTTTTAACCTAAAGTCCTATTCCTTTCTGCCTGTTACCTATTTTTGTAAGAGGCATTAAATGATAATGCAGTCCTTGATGAAGTCTTTGTTATCAAAGTTACTTGTAGGAAGCTTTCATATATATGAATTTTTTTTGAAATATTCTTAAACTTTATTTTTTTATATACCTGATGATTATGCTTAACTCATTTTGGTCATATACTGTGAACCAACTCGCTAGTTAGAACATTTCAGAGGCTCGCTAAAGCATCATTTTTAAAAATACCTGCTGCATTGAAAAATAAGATCCAATAAGACAATGTACATATTGTCACTCATGAACCATCGTTATAACAAACATTAAATTTCTTGAAAAGTACAACTGAAGATGGTTTTAATTCTTATCTGTATCTTATTTTTTGGTTTGATATTTGTGTTTAATATTTCAAGCACATCCCATTAAATTATCTTTTTCCGTTTGTCTTACTCTTCGCTTCAATCAGCTCAGTGTTGTTTTTTGTAAACTAGTCATCGGTTTGCTGTTTCATTTTGATGTTATCTATAAGAACATCCTCTTTCAAATTTTCTGAAATTCTGTGCTCAGGATACGGGGTTAGTCATTTTGATTGGTTTCAACAGCATATATATCTGACAAATAGGAATTATAATTCCTAATAATCCCACGTTTATTACATAAACAATGATAATTCTCTGCTTTTTCATCCTCATCGTTTTCATCAGTTTGAAATTTCGACTTAATGATTGTTATTTTTTAATTAAAAATATACTTTGGTAATATATTTAACTGAAAAAACATTTAGACGAAATTTGCATTTCTCTAATGAATGTCCTTCCGTGACATATCTTTTTAAGGTTCCTTGTACCGAGCGATCAAGCCACTAAAATTAGATTTAGATTTGAATATATATTCATATATTTTCTTCCGTAATGCTACTAAACATAAAATAATTTTGATTTGGTATTTTTTTCTTAATTATTATTTGTTTCATGTTGAGAAATTAATGGTAATATACTTACGATAATCAAAGGACTGGTATACTTCTACCATCAAAACGATGGCAAAACGATCATCTCGCCAGTGTCTTAGATTATATATTGATTTAAACTTATATAAAAGTGCTCTGAATTATTTGTTTTATTAGTTTGAGTACCAAAATTGAAATGATTGTTTTATATAACCTGTTCTGGTAATATAAAGCGACAATAAATTTATATGTGTGTATTTTTTTCTATATAGTTGGTATATAAACATTTTTATAACATTAGATTATTCCATTGACTTGCCATTTATTATAAAGTTCTTTACCTAATTATCTAATTAAGATCAAAAATAGTGTGATGAATCATTTAAAATTTACAATCAACAACTGAGCGTGTTTTCCAATATCTGTTAAACTTGTTTTAGGTACCAAAAACACAGAGTAGCTTCTATCTGAAAAAAAATTAAAGGGGCATGGTTACGATTGCCGTCAATATCTATTATTCCGTTTTTAGTGTTTACAATGCTTCAGTAGGGTATTTCTAATAATTAACCAACATTTGAATGTCAGTCGTCAAGTTATAAGCGAGCTGTAAAGCTCACATGTATTTTAAACCAATGTTACCAAAGACTTTAAATTGGCACTCAAATTTTCACTGACCAAAAGAAATGTTTTTTTGAGGCAATGTAAACAATAAATATAGAAAATAAAATTTGACAAAAATCGTGATCATATCCCTAAAACAGGAAAATAAATATAAATAGACATATGCATTTATTTGTTCGTGAAATATTAGAAGCATTATTATTCTAAGATAAGACAAATGTTTGGTATTGTGTTTTGTGTTTTTCAAAGATAAAATACTGCAAATGAGTTTTTGTAAAGTCAATTGATTCATATATGAATAGATGAGTGCATTATAATGTTCAATATGGCCAACAGATAATTCTCCAAAAGCACAGTTATTCCAAAATGGGACGATGCCAAACATGCATACATGCCACTTAACATTAAACGAAAGATTACTCTATGGATATTTGGATTCGCCTGTATTAAATATTTCACTGTAAAAACATGCAACAGCTTTCAAAAGATGTGTATCAAAGTTGGTCGAAGATATATACTATGCAAAATGTCAAACTGACTCATATTTTCTCTGTGATCATATATGGTATACTACTAAAATAACTGTTGATTGAAGATCAGTATTTTCTGAAAGTCCTTATATTTCAGGAATACTATCTGCTAATGATCTTATAAATGGAAATGGTAATGTACATGCCTTGTATTATGTTAAAAAAAATGTATTAAAACCTAAGATAAATGATTTAGAATATACAGGGTTAAATCATGCACAAAAACAAACATTAGTCCATTCACAAATTATAAAATCGAGAATGCAATCGATGGGATAAGATCCTATCTTTTAAGAAAAGCCAAAAAAAACAAAACAACAAACAAACAAACAAACAAAAACCAAAGAAAAACAGCGCTTATCTTAAACCTAAACTTTTGTAAAATCTTATGTGTGAGTCTGTGTAAAATGACCCAATCGTTCCTTTTAACAAGAATTAAAACTATTCATTTATTTAAATGAAATTGAAATACTCTGATAAAATTGTCGTCTCTTTATCGTGGCATTGCATTTTTTTATTTTCTAAGATCATTATCTACAGAAGTAATGTTGATCAATTTAATTGATATTATTTCACAATTGTTTAATATATGTTCGTTACCTTCAGTAAAAGTTAATTTTAAATTTGAATTTAAAAAAAAATATTGGGGAGTTTGAGATCTGTCAGGCCAAAGGTTTCAAATGTATCGTAATCGTTAACATAGAATTGTATGAAGCATTAATCATACTTCATACATTCCCTTTTAATCATTTAAATATTTTGATTATTCATTTGTTGATTTACGAGATGGTGCAAGTTTGAACGATACAAATACTGTATCCGTCTCATTATTAGAGTGATATTAGACTGGTCATTGGCTTTCTGTATTCATATAAGATTGCGAAATAGAAATTTATGCTGAAAAAAAGTTATGAAAAGCCACCATTTTTACAACTTTCATTATAATTAGTAGCTTACAAAGATTGACTAATAAATCACTATGCTGTGGCGTGTAATGAACAATAATATAGTTCATCATTTTATTTTCTATTTTCTAACATTCTATTTCATGAAAAACTATAACATATACACTTCCTTTCCTTATATAGAATCAGAAGGTATTTCGAATGAACATTTTCAAGAAGTTTTAGTAAAAACTAATACATGCTTATAAAATGTAGCAAGCATCGTTGGGGGTAACATGTTGAAGATAATAAGTCATATAGATCAAAACCAATAAACAAAATCCGTACGAATGCTAAGCTGATACAAAATAACTATGAGGTCTTCACACTTAATCGTTACTATCAACATGGTATGATTTAAACAAGTTGTGATAAAGTTATTGGATTATTTTCCATAGTAATTGTTTTCTTGCAGTACATTTAATTAAATTAAATCGTTGTATATGAACAACAAAAATCTGAATTTTTTTTTCAGTGCAATCGAGGACATTCATACACAGTGAGGAGCTTGCAGCTGCCTGTACACATATTTTGACTTTGGCATCAGTTTTAAAACCCATTGTATATGCAGTCGGTGTAAAATGATCCCATCTTTCAAAAAACAGCAACAATGAAACATCAGGCACATAATCGAAAACGAAACTTTTCAAGGCTGTGTTGTTATTTTAATGTCCTTTTAAATAATACCTACATATTTTGTGAAAGACGATATCCTAGACTGAATACCTGACGATGTTAATCGCGTATTGACAACGATTTAGATATTAAAAGTGTATTGTCGAGATTACACAGAGAGAGAGAGAGAGAGAGAGAGAAAAAGAGAGAGACTGACTTATGGTTATGGTTTCAAATTCAAAGAGAGGAGATGGCAGTAGGGTAAGGCAGACCTACAAGCAAGCTTTATTTCCTTCATCGGTGGTAGCGCACGTGTGATTTACACCAACTCTCTCTCCCCTCTCTTTCTCTTTCTCTCATCACCTGGTTTAAGGTAATATGTGGATTTAAAATGAACATTGGTTTGCAACGATGTATTTTATTTTCCGTGAGGGGGATTGTGGGGATTTGTGATGTCTTGTACATCAGCTAACTAGCGATAATAATTAAAAAACCATTAAATTTTCTGAAAATTGTTTGCAGATGTTCCAATGATAACGTTCAGTGTATATTTTGCAGGGTGGGTGCGTGGGCAATATACTAGTAGTCTTCATTCCGATTTGTCAGTTTTTCTGTCCCTTCTTCTTTTTTCCTTCGTTTCCTAGGTTTTTACGTTTTGGTTCGGCAAACTAATTTTACATTTTCTGTGTAGTTTCATAACGATGTCCTACAGGTAAATTATGAGTAATTCTACTTCTAATCAACATGTATATTTATGTACTTAATTTAAATCTGACTCTAGTGATCGGGTTAGTTGAGTTTTTTAGTGTTCCAATAAATAAAGGTTAGGATAAAATGAAATATACCTATGTTTCCCCTAACGCGATCGACCCAATAAAATCTCGCCGACTGAATTGTTTTTTAACACATTGAATAGAGAATTTTTTTTCAAGAAACTTAATTTTACCCAAATTCGTTTTCAGTTGACCCAATTTTTTTTTATATTTTACAATCATTGTGTTAACCTTGATCATCAGCATGGGCAATACTCGCTTTATGATTGGTAACTTAGCCGGAATTCCCCCCGAAAGAAAAATGAAGTCGCGCTCTATTTTGAGTTCACTTATGTGTGAATAAACCCCAAAGGCATTGAAATGATAATCATTCAATTCAAAAGACGTTTTCACTACCTAAGTTATAAACTGCTAGTATAAATAATTCGCGATTGTCTTATCTTTTATGGGTAATAAATACGGATGATGCAATATATAGCTTACTGTGCATTGACAGTTACAACCGATGTTTATTACTTTAAATGTTGATATTACAATTAGTTGGTAAGATGTAATTAGATTATAACTCTGCTTAATTAATGCTAAAACAATCATAAAATCATCTGTTAACCGTAATCTTAAAAATAAAATGATTCTCTACACATCAACTCTCTCTTGGGTCAAATGGTTGAAATAATGCCTCCAAAATACACAAAAGTACAGATAGTGAGTAATTCTAATTTGTCATTTAGCTAACATAATTACAAAACATTTCATTTTTAAAATTTATGAATACATCAAATAAATTGGATAATATTTTAAAACGTTTAGAAGTTGTTTTATTTTTATTAGTTGCTTAATTTTTTAATCCAATTTAAACTAAGGTTGAATGTGTATATCATCATTCATTTAGTTTATGCTGTATCAAATAGTGACAGTCTTCCTGATTTCTCAAACTTCTCCATATTTTGTTAGGGTGAAAATGCTCTCAAAAATTAGGATGGTACCTGTGATATGAAAGACATTTTATGTTGTGAAAATTTTATACAGTTCTCTTAAATTCGTTAAATTTAAAATAGACCAAAACAATAGAGTTGGTTTTGATAATGACTATAATCAAAGTGAAATTGGGTAAATTTACAAAAAATCTGAAAATCATTTTCTTCTCTGGCATTATGTTTCAAATTTAGATTAGTATTTCTTTGCATAGACACCCATTTCATTGTCAAAAAAGGAAATTCTCTGCAGAAGTAGTGCTTTTACGTAAACTTGACATTAAAGGATCATTGAATATGACTTCACAAACATTTGCATTCATTTTCAAGTTTGCATTCAAGTTTATTAAATATTATCCTTTCATTATTTTTTTAATAAATTTATAATTATTTAACCAAATTTTGAAAAATTAATTGATACTTTTTATGTACATTATCATTAAAAATGATATCTAAATATAGTTTAACATCTACATCAACATACAAATATTAATAAATCTATATTCATGTAGGTTTAATCATTAAATCTAACATGTTTAACTTTAAGATAAACAATATCAAATTGTGAATTCAAAATTGAATTTGTTTTACATTCCCTTATAGTAAAATTATAACAATTTGTTTTGCAACTAATTATATTTTTTTAGTTTTTAATTAATTAAAAAAATGATTAATTTCCTTTTTTATTTTTTATTTATAATGTACTCATATTTTCAATTATGTCCTGGCAGAAAAAAAAATATTTTAAAAATATCTTATAAAAATAATAATATATTAATATTAAAAAAATTGTAAAAAGTAAAAATATGTTAGAGTTATTAATTTAACTCAAAACATTGACATTTTACTAATGAATATACCTCCGGGAAATAAATATTGTACGTTTCCTTGTACCGAGCGATCCAACTCCTAAAATTCATATAGATTTTTAAAAATATGTCTTTGTATATTTACGAAATGTTACAAAACATGACCTCAGTTTGATTTTTTGCTTTTTTTCTTGAAATTTAAAACTTGATATGTGTTGATAAAGTAATGGTTATATACTTACCATAACCAAAAGTATACTCACAATCCACCCGATATCCCTTCTTCAATCAAAGCGATTGCAAAACAATCAAATCGCCAGTTTCTTAGATTATATATACATTGCAATGTAAGACTTTAAACTTTTTAAATCTGAACTGAACTATATGTTATATTATACTTTTATTAATAAAAATGAAACTGAAATAATTGTTTTAGATGACCTTTTCTGGTGAATTTAAAAACAAATACTAAGTTCACATTTTCTCATCATATTCATTTTGTGTTTATATGTTTGTTACATAGTTGGTATATATAAACATTTTTACCAGTGTTTAAATGACGCATTTCAAAATTACAAGAAACACATAGGCGTATTCTTTTATATGTATCAAATTTGTTTCGGGTACTAACAGACAAGGGTCGCTTCCGTCCAAAAATGCTTTAACAGAAAAATAAGTGATAAAGATACGCTTGTATATGTTCGATGTTGTGTATTTTGTCTCAATAAAGTACTGCAGAAAAAGTCTGTAGAGCAAAAATTTATTCTTATTGATTTATCATAATGTTCATTATATCCAATCCTTTTTGGAAAAAAATACAATTCTATAAAAGCACAGCTATTTCACAATAGTATGATATCCAACCTTGCGTACATGTTATACAATAACAAAAGAATGATTCATGTGACAAGGATCAGAATATATCATAATAATGATACACGTCGGGTAAATACACTATATTTTTACGTCATATCTTTAACCTTTAAGATCAATTACATAGTTACGAACTTGACTTTTATTGTAATAAAAGAGGGACGACTATTCAAACACATCTCCAAATAATTGGTATCCACTTTTAAAAAACGTAAAAACAATTAGGACATTATATGATCAGTAGGTTAACAAAATAGAGAATAATAGAGGAACAATCTGTACCACATCTCATATCTAACCGAGATTCCAATATCAGACCTAGGGCCGAAGGCCTGTGGTCGAAGGTTGATTTGATGTCGTGATACGGATTTCACATAAATTGTTGTTTTGTTATATATTTGAATACATAACTTGTTTAAATTTTTATGTAAAAACTTAAGAATCGACGACCTTATGGGAAGAATTATGCATTGTTTGACTTTTAAAGGTATTATAAGGTTAACGTAATATATGTTGTACTCTGTGTACAATAATAGAAAGCTCTCAACACCACACGATATCAGATTACCATGGATTTACCTCAAAGGTTGGTTTTGATGTCGTCTGTTGAAAGGCTTCGCAAGAGAGAGAGAGAGAGAGAGAGAGAGAGAGAGAGAGAGAGAGTTGTCTTCTAATATCCGGTGACGTCACTTCCGGGTGTAGGCCTAACCCGATCTACACTACATATATGTGTCAAATTGAATATGCCTTGTTTCGACTACGGATATGCAACGAAAAAAGAGAAAAAGGCAAAGTATTCCAAAGAAAAAGTACAAAGGTGTTTCGGAAAGTTGTAATAAAGGGTAGGATAAAGAATGAAGTAAAGGATGATGATACAGGAGGTGTGATAGAGGGGTGTACCTTTGTTCATTTTAAGTGTGCAAAACACATATATTCTATATTAGATACAATAAGAGTACTATATGAAATAATTACAAGCTAAATTGAACCTCACGTACAATAAAATATGTTGTCTTTTAAAGTAATTGTCGTTTTACATTCATTTGTAACTATCAAATGCTAGCAAATGGATTTTTCAAAGGAAGCAGTTTTGTTACTTTATACTTCGATATTTACACTTTAATCGTAATCCGAACATTACTTTTATATTAAGAGCGTGCAATTGCTGTGAATGGTTATTTGTTTTGTATAAACCAAACACAATTGAGCATGTTGCTTTCTCCAACCTTTAGAATTGATATGGAAAAAATCAAAAGTCGTAAACTTTTAAGAATTCCGACTTGCTGAAAATGTTTTGGTTTGTTGTGTTGTATACAGCAAGGGATACCGACGATCAAGACGTCATTATTAGTTTACTTGTACTTTCCCTTGTATCTGTATACAAATTCATTATGCAATTCATTATCACCATATTTCATTTAAAAAATATATAATTTTTAAAACAAATTATATATTTAAAAAATATATAATTTGTTTTAAAATTTACCAATTTAGAAACCTTAATCATTAAAAATCTATGTATTTTGTCAGTTTGTTTGTTGTTGGGGTGGATTTTTTTTTTATTGGGGGGGGGGCTGTTTGTTTTAAGCTTAACGAAATGAAACAATAAAGTTTCTATTTTCAATCAAAATTACCAAAGATACAATAATCTTGTCAGCAAATACAATCTTCCACTGGGTCGCGTGCTGACCGACGTTTTTCATACTAATTGTTAGACCATAATTAATCACCTAATTGTCTACGGACTTTTTCGGTTTTCCCGATTACGACAAAGAACACACTGCGGGTGTATCCTGTCAGCAGATGATGCTCACTCCTCCTACAATTTGTTATTGTCATTTTTCATTGAAAAGAGTGTATTTGTATTATATGTAAAACATGAATTTACATTCGACCGCATTTACAGCCTTATTATTAACATGGTAATTGTAGGCCATTTTTATCTTGTCAGATTGGCCTGATAGGTTATTTGTTGTACATTGACGTGTTTAAGCATCAACCCTTCATATCAAAGTACAGATGATCAAATGAAATATACTTGTACTTTTTATATACATGACACGTATGCTAAGGAATTCCTTTTATATAGTTTGTGATTTTAATTTATAAAGGGACACATTTTGAACTTTGAAATAAATGAAAATAAGTGTAGCCTATCTTGGTTTCTTCTGTTTCAAAAAACTGTAATATAAAATCCACAACTAAAGTTGAAAAATAAAAAAAACTTCAAGCAAAGCAATAGATTTAAGCGAATATAAATGTATTACTATTGAAAAATATCGTTTGTCAACAGCACAAAGAAAAGAGCACGCAAACTCTGAACCATCAACTATATCTAATTCCTACTGTTCAATGTATTTTCCTAAAGTGGTTCTTTCTTTTCTTACTACCAGACTACTGAGTACTGTACAACGGCTTGACGTATTGTTGAACTATCATATGCTACTAATTTATTGATCTGCAATCCTTTTTGTTGTATTATTAGCTTGTTTTTGTTACTGTTAGAAGTTTTAGACCATGAAATAAACACATTGACTGTAGGTACAGTTTAACGGTACGTGGTGATAAGATGTGAAAATACATATACATGTAACATAATCATTAAAAAAATTATCAATATTTTATACATGTCCGTTAGGAGGTTTGTGGAATTCACCATTCACCATTAACCTAAATATTTTTTTAAAAATACTGCAAAGAAAAATACTAAAGTAAGGATAATTTATGCGTATTATCAGTTTTTAAAAATTAATACATGTATATATTTATTGTTTTGCGTGGAAAAAAAATGGGTTTTCTTGAAACTGACTCTTATCTTGATCATGACATAAAAACAACCTCTGTGTTACTGTTCTGCATAACCCCAATGTTTTTCTCTGTATGAATTATTTTGTGGCCCATAAGAGAAATGCGTGATGGTGAAACTTAATGCTTTTCGACGTTGTGTGTGGTTACGGTGAATGCCGTTGTGTACAGTGACACATTCCTCAAGAACTTGAGCGCCGAATAGTGGGAAACGTGTTATTATTGCATAATAAATGTAAAAAAGTATAGTGTGCTAGTGTCGGTTTTTTCTTTATATATCCCCAGATTTACAAAATGCCCATGCAGCTTTTCAAAAGCTAAAAAGAACAGCCTCGTTGAATTTTTTAGCATTCATATGTGATAACAAGAAGTTGTTATCTATATACACGTAAGCACTTTGATGCAAGTATTCCACTCTCGTACACTTTACACTGTAGTAGGACTTATATATACTTTACATTGTATAACGGCTTTAAATGTAATACGATATTGAATGATATATTAATGTTCTATTTAATACCAAATGCCTCTCCTTAAGCTTGTCAATTCAGAAGCAAGGAGTATCGGGGTATGCGCCCCCAACCACCCCCACCCCCACTCTCACACACACTTTTTTCTCACAGCTAGCATTTTCTAAAATTTACCTATTAAGAAAAGTGAAAAAAACATGTAATTGTAACCCAATTTTAAGAACATAAAAATAGAGGTGAAAAGAAGTGAATAAATGATATAATTAAAATGATGTACACTACGCTCCTTACCCCTCCTACCCGGAAGCTGATTTGGGAGTATTAAAAAATTGTAGTAAAAGAAAGAAAACAAACAGTGAAATTAAAGTTATAGGTACACTACCCCCTTCACCCCACGGATTAAGATTTTCATGAGTTGAAGAAAATGAAGCCCCTCCCCCTTTTTTTGCATGTAAAGATTTTTTTGGATGAGTCTACCAACCTACCCCCACTTTTAAAAAAAGATGCTACGTGCCTATTAAGGAATTTGTAAAATCACTGTTCGTCAGCAGAAAGTAGCCTTGACACATATATTTACATGTATTTAGAATACTGTCTAGAAAAGAATAAAAGTAAGTGTATTTCATATGCATGAGGATTATTAAATATTTCATGTATATACATGTCAATATTCATTTTCTTATATTATTTATTTATTATTAAATATTTACAGCGCAATGACAATGACAAATTACATGAGCAATCATATTTAAAACTTAATATAAATATCATTTAATGTACACATATGTAAACACATGTAGATATAAAACAAGTCAAAATCAACCCACAAAACAGCCGGGTAAAACAATCAAACATCTTGTAAAGTTCATGACTAGGCATATATTTGATAAATACTAGTAGCCATATGCTAATTCATGAATACATGTAATACTTTTAAGTAAATACACAGTAGAAAGGGTAACATTATTCTGAGGTCATGACTAGATACAATTTAAATGAGCATTTGTTATTATCATCCCAAAGTATATCAGGAACAATTAATGGCATATACATTTATATTTGTATTCATTTAATGTGTATTCATCATTGACACAATGAGTTGTAATGAAACAAGTGACATGTTATCAATGTTTTCAGCAAAAGGAATAAGAGTTAAAGCTTGTGTGAACTATATAATTAATATCTTTGATAAAGCTATCAGTTATTAATTATTGTTGGAACTACAAATAACTGTAAAATCTACTAGTATACGAAAATCAAATTCAAAACCATAACGATGACGAGGAAAAGCTTGTAAGCGTGATGATGCTCGTATTGTTACTCGTATTTTGGCAAAACAATCATATTTGTTAAATATATGCCAAATAACTATATGTAAAACACTATAATATCGTTATTATGAACATGATTGTCTCAAATACCCTTTGAAAAATTATATCTGCGTAATATTGGCTCTAACAAACATCAATAAGATTATTAGAATTTAAAGAACACCCAAGTTATGTATAACTGTCCTTCTGTTGCCTTAAATTATGAAACCAAAACTAAAGCCATGAGGTATGGTCTATTTTTAACCATACATGTATTTGGTTTCAGACATGCGCATTAAAGGAAAGGTGTTCTCCTTTTAGCCCGCTACTGCTTTAGGACATCGTTAAAGTGAAGGTACTAGTGTTGTAGAAGAAAACAATGGCTGTGCAAGTACAATTGTGCTTTTTGCTTTTTGGAATATGTCTGTTCTCGTTCCTTTTGCTTCTCGAGTGTGTAAGTACCTAATTTGAATTTAATTTAATATTTAATTCGACTTTCGTTTTAATCCGGACAAAGCACCGGACAAACTGTAATCCAAGTATCATTATTTTAAAGTTCATAGCATAGTTAATTTTCATGCTATGCATTATTGATATTATTTAAATGACAGCGAGTAAATGTACACGCAACGTCATTTTAATGGTTAATGTCTGAAGTCGTGCAATGCATAACAGAAATGCAAAGAAAGGTTTTTGAAATATAATTATATATTATATAATAATATATAATATTTTAGAATATGTTGTTTTCTACTTAATATACAGAAGGTTTGGAATTATAAATTAAGCAAAACGAGTATTTTTAAAAGTATTTGTATAAAAAAAAGTCGAATGCGAAAAAGAATAACTACAAAAAGGATGGATAAATGATCACAAAAAACCAGTTACCCGCTTTCGAGGAATTATTCATGACCAGTTTGATGATTTCATCTTACATGAATCTCCAAAAAATTACATTGTCTTCATATTGTATACAATCCTGTCTCAGCTGCTACCGTAGAACCTGTTCTTACCGGCCAAAATAAAAAAGGATATTATTGACTGCTTTCAGTTTGGCCTATAGTATGTTGTGTTGTGCATTAGATATTCCTTACCTGTTGACTGGCTGAGATGTTTTCTAAAAATACTTGAATTTAATCTTATGATCTCGGGTGAAGGAAATATTTGATGCATTAAGCTTGAATGATGTTCTTAGTTTAACATGGCAGAGTGGAGCAATACTTTAATGGAATCAATAGAAATGAAAAACTGATATGGTGGTAGTTTAAGACAAAAAAGTAAATTGTATGCACATAGTTTATAAATTTATGTTAGCTTTAACATGAGTGTGCAGGTGGCAGGGGATAGTTTCGAACGAAAGACCCGGTTAAAATTTTGAAATAAATGGAGAATCTGAGGTTTGGCTGGCTATTTGGGGGTATAAATTGCTAGAAAATTTATTGCATTCATTTTGTGGATAAAGGAGCTCATGATCATGTCAATTTCATTGACATATGACACTTTAATACTGGTAGCACTTTTCATCAGATATGGAATGAAAATGCAAAACTGTGGCCAAATTTTTCACTTTCGGTTTTTTGCTTGAAAGGTAGGGTAGGTTCAGAACACAAAATGTCACTCGAAAAGAAGGTGATTGACTCCCAATCGATTGGTAATTATTTGCATTGTAATACATTAAGCTACCAATCCTATGGTAGTTTATGAAAGTTGCTCGGGACTGGGGCGGTGTGTTGGACCCGTGAAAGTGTGAAAAAGGGCAATTTTTCAGAAAACTTTGAGACCTTCCCTGGCTATTCTATACAGTGCTAAATGTAAGTTGTACTTGTATTATTCTGAAATGTTTCAAAACTCTCAAGGGTCGGGTCCATGTGTCCCCTGCATGCAAACCAATTTTAGTAAAATTAGAAATCCACTGACAAATTAGATCACATATATGATCACTATCTGCCTCACATTTCCTCGACCAAAAAAAAACCATCCCCTGCCACCTCATCATAGAACCACTGACATGTCAAGTCGTTCAGAACTGCTTTCTGACAAATCTAGGTCTGTCCCTGTAACTGGAGAAGATTATTTTGATTAGTTTGACCTAGCTATTATCATATTAAAAAGGGGAACAGTAGTAGTATTTGTATGCACATAATAACAAAGAAACACTACAATATAAACAATTAAATCTATGCAAAATTGCAAAAGATCTTAAACATGTTTATTGTAAAGTCGTCTCTTTATCTCAGCATGACCGGAAACCGAAACTTTTTAAAACTGGGTTTCTATTCAAATATCCTTTTTAATAACACATGTACGGTACCTACTTAACTTGTGAAAGACGATACCTTGCACTAAAAGCCAACGTATTGTGGACATTATTGTTAATTCTTCTCGACTGGAACAGTCTACTTGCACACTATGTGACATATTAATGAATCGCAGTTATGCATTTTATGTCTGCAGGTCGAGCATTGCGCTACGAAACTAGTACATTACTGTATCAACCTGCGTACAAACAAACATAACAGTTAGAACCATAATGATACATTTGCGTAATAGAAATATGCATTAAATAACATTCCCACCCCACTCTCCTTAGTAAATATATGAGTCATTTCCTGCAACTTAAGCTCTCATACATTTACTTAGGAATGCAAAGATTAATACTTTTATATAAACTTGAACATACATACAAATGAGAAACTTGCTTCTCATGCCACCATGCATTAGGTTTCATGAATAGGTTTTTGTTTATTACAAACATAATCCATAAGATGTTTTGGTAATTTTCTGGCGCTGACTGGTTATCGTGGTTCGGTGCATATGGCATAAACGAGTTACCACTTGAAGCATGTGTAACAAGTGGTTCTGTGTCGCGCATAGATGAATCAAATGGAAAAATGGCTGATGTCACAGTTGGTTTGTTAAATTGTATATCCGTGTCTTGCTTAATCGGTATATTTGATCAGCGTATTTGATCAGTATGCCGTCCCCACCTGCCTCTTTTTGCTACACTGTACTTAAACCGAGTATATCACGGGTCCAGTTTAAGCCATAATAGTTCGAGGTGTTTACCGTCTATGACGATAATCCCAGAGAGCGACCGCCTGTCCTATCTTTGTTTTAACTGCGCCTCTCTTCTTCCATCAGGTCTCATACGTTACAATCTTGATCAGAGACCCCCCCCCCCCCCACCATTTATCTGCACTTTCATTTGTCGTTTTTGATTAAGGGAAAATCAATATTACATATGGTACGGGTATTGCTCATGTTTGTTTGAAAACAGCTATGTTGATAATTCTGAAAATCATTTACTTTGAAGTAATTATAATTCATTTAATGTTGAATTCATCAACGAATCATTTATCAATTTAATTGCTTCTTTTGTTTTAATGATCGGTAAATTTTAAAGAAAAAAAATATTGTGATAATTAATAATCAATTACAAGCGGTGCACACAGCAATGCGTAGTCGTTCTTTTCTTATAAAGAAACCACTACGTTTTGTAATGTAAATTATTACTGTCTCATCACGATCTGCGACAATTACGTTTTGCGTCATAACAGTACAACACACGGAAAGGTTCTGATTTTTCACTTCAACTTAAAATACAAATATTGGTTTGCATGAGTATATTATATAATCAGTTGTTTACTCTGGTTTTTTTTTTACATTTCCTTGCCTTGCATATTTTTAATCTAGTTATATGTCTTAAGATATGCAAAATCACTAGAGCTACCTAATGATTGACCAATTATTGGGAGGGAGAGCTTGATTTGAAAACATACTGGATGGGAATAACTCTTATTAAGGTCTTCCGTTTCCAACGGAAGACCTTTCTATTATTGTGCGGGTTAAGATTATTCTTATTTAAGGTCTTCCGTTTCCAACGGAAGACCTTATTGTTTTTGCTTTGTTTCTTTTTCCCTATTATTAGGGTTTTCCGTTTTCAACGGAAAACCCTTTTGTTATTCTACGGTTTCTTTTTCTTTATTATTATACTTTTTTTTCTTTTTCTGACTTTTTTGGAGCGTTATTTCTCAAAAACTATTCAACCGATTTACACCAAATTTTTAGGAGTTATAAAGCATCAATGTCGCTACTGATTATTAAAATTTCAAATGATTACGTCACTTCCGGTTTCAGATATGGACGATATTGTAAATTTTTAAGGGTCATTTTGTCCACGCATCTCCTTTGAAACTAATCACGATAAAATCTTGAAATTTGCAGGGATTGTAGATGAATGTCTGTAGATTTCCCTCCATGCTTCCAATTGCGAAAAATGCGCAAGGCCTAGAAGCTCGCCTGAACCTGAAAATTAGCACCATATTTTTTCACAAAATATTCGCACATTTTCCGTAATATCTTTTGACATATAAATATTTTGTTAAAACATGTAATGTAAACGCTGTTTCAATTTGCACGGGCTTTTATTTGATATCAAGAAAAAGGGGCTGGCCCCTCAAATTAGGGGCCAAGAGGGCTCTAAACTCTATTTGCAATAACTTTTTAGTGAACAATAATTTGTTATCAATTATAGAAGCAAAAATGTTCATTGTACAGCTGTTTATCTATACAGTGTCATACTTAAGTCATATATTACGTAATAAGGGGTTTCAAGGGGCCAGAAGTTCAAAACTTTGATCATTAATATCTGAAAAAGGAGAAATATTTTGAAAAGCAATGTAGAACAAAAGTTATTCAAAATAATGTTTTGTACAATATGCTACCTTAAATGTTTTTGTTTATGACCCCATTTAGGAGTTAAAGGGTCGGCCCCTAAAACACATTTGTACAGATATCTCAAGAACGGTAAACATTTTGTGAACACTTGATAAACAAAATATGTTTATATTTACAAGACCTTTCATTTGATGTCAAGAAAAAGGGGTTGGCTCCTCAAATTAGGGGTCAAGAGGGCTCTAATGTCTTCTTACAATAACTCTTTACTGAACAATATTTTGTTATTAATTATAGAAGCAAAAATGTTCATTGTACAGTTTTTACTCTATACATTACCATACCTAAGTCATATATTACGTCATTAGGGGTTTCAAGGGGCCAGAACTCAAAACTCTGATCATTAATATCTGAAAAAGAAGAACTATTTTTAAAAGCAATGTAGAACAAAAGTTCTTCAAAATAATGTTCTTAACAATATGATACCAAAAATTTTGTTGTAAGTGGCCCCGGTAAGGGGTTAAAGGGTCGGCCCCTAAAATGCATTTGTACAGATATCTCGTTAACGGTTTACAATTCATGAACACTTGTAGAACAAAATATGTTTATATTAGCGAGACCTTTTATTTGATATCAAGAAAAAGGGGCTGACCCCTCAAATTAGGGGCCAGAAGGGCTACTAAGTCTTTTTATAATAACTCTTTTTTGACCAATAATTTGATAATAATCATCAAGCAGCAAAGAAGCTTTTATTAAGCTTAATTTAAAACCGAAACCCGTTTTAAAATCGGACGATGCATTACAGAGATATCGGGGTTTAAAAATTATTTTTTTTCCGGAAATTTTGATACCGCGTCCTTGGTTTAAAAAATAGCGTTATGTTGAAAGTAAAATTAACTCGTACCAAAAATAATTGTTAAGTCGTACTTCAACACATTCGGATTTTTTTTGTTAAGTCGTTCTTGAAATCGGAAAGGTGTTTGTTAAGTCGTACTAAAAATCATTCGTATTTTGTTAAGTCGTACCAGGAATAATTAGATTTTTTTTCATCTTTTATATTTAAGTTACTCTTGTTATTGGTTTAAGAGCTCTGCTTCTTACAGGAACTTCCAGCTTTACTTCCGACATTAACGGAAGACCCTACTCGTTGCTTTGCAACGAGCTTTGCTCTAGTTATTTTTCTTTTTTTTTCTTACAAATTTTGTCCGCGCGAGTTCTCGGAAATGGCTCGGCCGATTTTCTTAAAACTTTCAGATCTGATAGATACTGATCTGAACCTTATTGGAAATTTTTTATTTGGATGACGTCATTTCCGTTTTAGAGATATTGACGTTTTAGCGATTTTTAGAGGGTCACCTTGTCCGTCGAACTCCTCCTAAACGATAAAAGATATCAAATTCAAATTTTCAGGAATTGTAGACGAATGATTGTAGTTTTGTCTAAAGTGAGCCATTTATGTTTGGCACAAAAGGCGCCGAAACTCGCCTGGACCCGAAAATTGAGACATAAAACATGTAGTGATTTTTCTTGGTTTTCTTTAATTATCTCTTTTCTTGAAAATATTTTGTTAAGACATGTAGAGCAATTAAAATTTATTTTTTCAAGAGCTTTCATTTGAGATCAAGAAAAAGGGGCTGGCCCTTCAAATTAGGGGCTGAGGGGGCTCTAAAGTCTTTTGATGATAACTTTTTAATGTGAAATATTTTGTGATACATTATAGAAGCAATTATGATTATTCTAACGTTATTTACCTATACATGGCAATCATTTACTCCTGTATTACGTAATTAGGGATTTTAAGGGGCCAGAAGTCCAAAACTTTGATGCTCAGTATCTAAAAATGGAGGAAAATTTTGATAAGCAATATTGAACAAAAGATGCTCAAAATATTGAGCTTATCAATATGCAATAAAAATTTCTTTGTTATGCGGTCCCTGAAAGGAGTTACAGGGTCGGCCCCTAAAACGACCCTCTCCAGATATCTCCAGAACGGTACAGAATTTCTCAACACTTGTTAAACAAAATGTGTTTGAATTGACAAGAGCTTTCATTTGAGATCAACAAAAAGGGGCTGGCCCTTCAAATTAAGGGCTGAGGGGGCTCTAAAGTCTTTTGATGATAACTTTTTACGGTAAAATATTTTGTGATACGTCATTGAAACAATTATGTTTATTCTAACGTTATTCACCTATACATGGCAATCATTTACTCCTATATGACGAAATTAGGGATTTTAAGGGACCAGAAGTCCAAAACTTTGATGCTCAATATATCTAAATGGAGGAAAATTTTGATAAGCAATATTGAACAAAAGATGCTCAAAATATTGAGCTTATCAATATGCAACAAAAATTTCTTTGTTATGCGGTCCCTGAAAGGAGTTACAGGGTCGGCCCCTAAAACGACCCTCTCCAGATATCTCCTGAACGGTACAGAATTTCTAAATACTTGTTGAACAAAATGTGTTTGAATTGACAAGAGCTTTCATTTGAGATCAACAAATAGGGGCTGGCCCTTCAAATTAGGGGCTGAGGGGGCTCTAAAGTCTTTTGATGATAACTTTTTACTGTAAAATATTTTGTGATACGTTATTGAAACAATTATGTTTATTCGAACGTTATTCACCTATACATGGCAATCATTTAGTCCTATATAACGTAATTAGGGATTTTAAGGGGCCAGAGGTCCAAAACTTTGATGCTCAGTAAATCTTAATGGAGGAAAATTTTGATAAGCAATATTGAACAAAAGATGCTCTAAATATTGAGCTTATCAATATGCATTAAAAATTTCTTTGTTATGCGGTCCCTGAAAGGAGTTACAGGGTCGGCCCCTAAAACGACCCTCTCCAGATATCTCCTGAACAGTACAGAATTTCTAAACATTTGTTGAACAAAATGTGTTTGAATTGACAAGAGCTTTCATTTCAGATCAAGAAAAAGGGGCTGGCCCTTCAAATTAGGGGCTGAGGGGGCTCTAAAGTCTTTTGATGATAACTTTTTACTGTAAAATATTTTGTCATACCTTAAAAAAACATTTCCGTTTATTCTAACGTTATTCACCTATATATGGCAATGATTTACTCCTATATTACGTAACTATAGATTTTAAGGGGCCAGAAGTCCAAAACTTCGATCCTCTATATCTCTAAATTGAGGAAAATTTTGAAAAACAATTTTGAACAAAAGTTTTTAAAAAAATTAAGCTAAACAATATGCAACCATATTTTCTGTGCGATGCAGTCCTTTAAAGGAGTTACAGGGTCGGCCCCTAAATCGACCCTCTCCAGATATCTCCAGAACGGTACAGAATTTCTAAACTCTTGTTGAACAAAATGTGTTTGAATTGACAAACACATTCTTATGACATCATGAAAAAGGGGCTGGCCCTTCAAACAAGGGGCTGAGGGGCTCTAAAGACTTTTAATGATAAATATTTACTGTGAAATATTTTTTGATCCGTTATAGAGGCAATTATGTTTATTCTAACGTTATTTACTTATACATGGCAATCATTTACTCCTACGTTACGTAAGTAGGGATTTTAAGGGGCCAGAAGTCCAAAAATCTGATCCTCTATATCTCAAAATGGAGGGCAATTCCGAAAAGCAGAATTTAACAAAAGATACTCAAAATAATGTGCTTAACAATGTACATCCATATATTGTTTGTTATTTGGACCCTAAAAGGAGTTTAGGACCAGATATAAAAACTATTTTTCACATATATCTCAAAACGATAACCAATTTCTAAACATTTATTAGCAGTACACAAAAATACCTTTTAACTAAAATGAATGAAAAGGAGCTGATCCCTCAAAAAAGGGACACAAAAGGGGTAGATTGTCTTTCAACCATTACTCTTAGATCCCGCTTCCATTTCCAGATACGTTTCGTTGACGAAGATCAAGAGCAAGGTCATTCCGTATTCTAAAAATCGGACGGAAGACCTCCTCGTTGCTCGCAACGAGATCGTGTCTAGTTTTTTTTTTTTTTTTTTTTCTTCCTAGACGCGAACTTTGAGGCTTCATATCGTGCTCATTTCTGAACGGTTTTTGCTCAAATTTTCAGGGCTAATGGACTTTACAAAACACTATCTTCATCAATTCATAAAAGTTAGAATTCCGTTTCCGTTAACGAGTTATTCCCCTTTTAAAAATTTTTAGGGCCTTTGGTTTCCAGACAAAGGCTCCGAGACTATGATAGCAGGGAATAGGAATCCAACGAATTTGAATAACAAAGACATTGAAGTTGTATACATCGGTTTTTGTTTTTGGATTACGTTCCTTATTTAGGAAAAGGTAGGGGGTCAAAAAACAGGATTCCAAAAAGTGCAAAAATTTAGACATATTTTCCTTTATATCTTTTTAACCAAAAATATTTTGTTAAGACATGTAGAATAAAAGTTGTGCAGAATATCAAGGGCTTTCATTTGACACCAATAAAAAAGGGCTGGCCCCTTAAATTAAGGGCCAATAGCCCCTAAAAGTTTTTGCTTAATAACTCAAAAACGGTTAGGATTTTGATATGGATGTTGCTGGAAAGTTGTTTGTTGGGATCTCATAAAGGTCGTAACAATATTATTTTGTAAGTGATTTGTGTAGTATGAGTGTAAAAAGCTTTACATGTTGACATGTACCTGTTTTCATTTGACAAGTTATCGAAAGTCTTTGTGCGTACAACTGGCATAAAGTTGCCGCAGAAAAGTATGCTGGTTTATACAGGAGGCATTAATTTATAAGAAATTTTTTTTTGGAGTACATGCTTTTTTTTAGGAGTTTAAGTCATTGTTGTTAAGTTCATAGAGTGCACAATCATTAAAAACGGCAATTGGAAAACAACACATTCTTTTTCTGTTCTATTTAACCACAAAATATGGAATTAAAAAACTCTATGCATTACAGTTTATTTATTAACTCCATGCATTTAAAATCTACCTTGAATCAGAGCTGTGTGTGTGTGTACCATTACGTAAGCTCTCCCTCGCCCGCGGCCGAGAAAATCGGTCACCATGCTCGCGGCTGTAGCGGTCAGCGGTTATCTAATACACGAGAGCTGTGTCTCTCATATAAATGTATGAGTTTATTTAGCCGCGAACTCGATAATTAGTTTCGTTTTGATTACACATAATTTTTTTATGGATTAAACGATTGGTTGTCAATTAAGAAATCGTTCAGTTAATTAATAAAAGCAATGTCATTCTCAATCTAAAGTAATAATAGACACAGATCAATTGTGGGTTTTAAGTTTAAAATAAATAACTTCTATTTGATAGAGTATGGTCATTATACTGCAAACTTTTCAAATCTTCCTGGGTTCTGAACTGTGCCTGTCTTTGCGTTGTACGTGTACCTTTACGTAATATATCCTTCGCCAACGGCCGATGAGATCAGCCACGGCTGCACTACCTAGAGGTAATTAAGCGGGTATTTAATACACAAGATTCTCACACCGTGACGCACACTTACATGCATATGAACGTGTTTGAGTTAACATAGCCGTAAAAACAGGAACTGTAATTTAATCCTATAAAAGTTTGTCCATCTTGTATTTATTCAATTGAGCATTTGAGTGTAAATGAATATTAATGAGCGATATTACTCCAAATCGTAAACATCGTACATGTAAGACATAAATTAATGGTTAGTTTGTTTATGTAAAATATTTTAGAAACTGCACAAATAATGTTTTAAATAAACAACAAACCCCCCCCCCCCCCCCCCCACACACACACATAGTAAACCTTTAAATGATGATCATCCCTCGCACATGGCTGAGGAGAACCGGCGCGAGTGGACAAGTAATCCGGGGTCGGATCGTGTTCTTCTACATGTACCTTATCGCGCGTTCATGTTTCATATTTTGCACGGACACAACTATATTTTATTATGTTTTCAACTATTATATTCCTTTAAGATGAAAAGATAAATTCATTAAACCTGTACTGTTGATTAAGCATTGATTTATAGATAGCGTACAAGGTAGTTTAAAAATCAAATTAAAATCAAAGTTCCATGTAACATGTTTGCGGTAGGTGCTAGCATGATAAAAAAATAACTTTAGAATAAACAACTTTAGATTAGATTCAATCAGTCACATATTAATCACTTCTGTAGTTTTTCTACATGGTCGTTCGTTTCTTTGTAGAAGCGAACTCATTGCTGCCCCCCCCCCCACCCCTCCCGCCCCGCTGACAGGAGCTCGCGCTGGACTTTTTTAATTGTCAAAACGATATCAAGATCTATCGAAAATCATTTTTGGTGGCTTCTTCTCATGTGTAACATTTTGTTTCACTTTCCCACCCGTTTGTTTATTCGGTCAGTCTGTGTAAATTCAATCGCCACAAGCGACCGAGAATCTTGTGTCGCTTCAGCGCACACAGCTCGGGACATATATAGCCCCAGGTCATCAATTGTTATATAATTGAGTAACTGTTGGAATGGTGCTTTTACATAAAATAATAAATAATAAAATCATCCAGAAAAAAAGTTACCGTAACTCAATAGTCAAAACCAAAAATAAAATCCGTATGATTGCTAACTGAAATCGGTTTTTCAGTATTCGGCGGGATTTGATTTTTCTGCTAACATTAGTATTTTTATTGGTTTCAGAGATTACGATGTAAAAACACAAACAGTAAATACACCTGATATTATTTACATAAATAATGTTGAAAAATATTTAAAATTAAATTAGTCACATTCGTAAGATAAAAATTCTCTACGAACAACCGATTACTTTTTTCCTATGTCGTATCATTCGCGCGTAAATAAGTATGTTCTGTACATATATATACATGAACCCAGAAAAAATTCAAATGATTACACAAAAAAGAAAGTTGTAATTAGTATTTCGGAATTTTTTTCTGAAAGTAATTTCACATTGTATTGAAAAGAACAAGAAATAAAAATGATATAAATTTTTGACTCAATATTCGTATATATTACCGGCGCTTCGTACATGTGTAACGGCGTACAGTGTATAGATTATTATAATCTGTTCGAATTAAGTACCATGCGTAAAGATTCCCATAATAATTACTAGTAATTGCATGACTGTTTACATTGTAGGCAAATCCCTGTGTGTTAATTACTTCTAAGATTCTTTGTTTTCCATTAACAGTGGTTTAAATAATTTTCAGATAATTAATAAAAATTTTGTCATTTGAATTGTATGCTTCATCAAATACTGATTCCGATTACCTTGAAGTCATTAATTTTCCATTGGCTATTGACAAAAAAAAAGACGCTTGACCATCCAATGAAAACAAATACATAGAGGTTGATTGACAGGTTCAGCCAGGTGCAGGAGACACCCGATATCCGAGGTTATGTGTGCTGCTTGTACAAAGTCGAATGGTCTCAGTAAGAGTTATCGATGTAAATAAATAAAAAATATATATGCTTATCAAAACATGATCGTTTAAGTTACAGCGAAGTACATTGAAGCGTTTAATAGGGGTTTACTCCAGAAAAGTTTCTACCTAATGTTTTCACTGACCTTTTTCCAATCAGATCGTAGCTGGGCGGAGTTAAGACATTGCCGCTCGTGACTTGATTGAGAGAAAGAAGAGAGAGAGAGAGAGAGAGAGAGAGAGAGAGAGAGAGAGAGAGAGAGAGAGAGAGAGAGTTGAGTAAATTTTAAGTGGTGCCGATAAAGGAATAATCATTAGTTATAAACTTGCAAACAAATTAATTAAGGTCTGTATATAAAAATTACATGTATATCCTATATTGTATAACTTTAAAGCTTTTTAAAGAACGATTGTGAAAATTTCTTTGGCCGCGCGCCGTCGACAACATGCACATGGATAAGAATGACGTAGTTTATATTCAACTAAATTTCCTAGCATGGAGTCCGAGAATACGGACATTAAATATTTTAAAATGCGAACGAATAATCACTTATGAACATGATGAATTTAGATGTAGTGTAAAGGAAAGGCAACGAAGGCGGATGCTTAGTGGAAAAGTAAAACGTATAAGGTAAAGAATGTTTCACACACTGAGTAACCATGAAAAAAGTTTTTATACAAAGTAAATTTACAACCTATGTTTAATTCCAGGAAGATTCGGCAAACTTTGATTTAATTATCAACGGTAACACTTGTAATAAAACAGTTTCTTAAATATTCGTACAGTCTTCGATGTTTGACATTACCTTATCCTATTACTGATCTATATATAGACATCGTTGTTCCCTGGTTAAAGAATTTCAAAACACTTCAAAGTTTCATAAATTCATAAGATATACTATGTCCCGAGTTTTTTCTTCCACCACTTTTTGCTTCATATTTCAATAATAGTAAATACTTTTATGCTCAAACTACGTTCATCCACTTATATGAAAAATGTCCAGATTATATGTGTTGAAACGCCCCCTCTACCGCTTCAGGTTTCAATACACATCCCAATATTGAAAGTCTACGAGGATTTTGCATTGCATCAGCCATTAATAAGCCCGGATGATAACGTTTAAAAATTGCGCGAGGTATCCCGAGTACTTCCGAATGGAGAAAAGATGTAAACATTTCCCATTATAAATCTCCGTAAGAAAATTGTTTTCGTTCCTGTGAAATTTTATGAGTGGAAATTGTTCAATGAAAATATCTTGGATATATTCCCTTTCATAAATTGAAAGTGAATTGAAGTGTCAGTGAGTTCCGAATGAAATCTGATGAATGTTTCACGCGGTTCTCGCACGCTTTGCCCGAAACGATTTACACGCTTTGCCCAAAACGCTAAACGGTTTACACGAAACGCTTCACAATCACACGAAACGCTAAACGGTTTACACGAAACGTTTCTCGCACGTAAGTCGTTCGTTTTTTTGGTGTAGTAGTACGTTGCAGGGTCTGTAAATGTTGTCATCACGCAACAATTCTGAACTTGCACATAGTTTCAAAAATTTAGAAATATTTTTAAATAAAGAAGTTATCTTAGAGAAAATGTTACGTGTTTTGTAGGCGGGTTCGGTTTTTAAATCAAAGTACTGATGTACTGACGAGAGTTGATTTTATCGAATATTTATTTATTTATTTTAAAATCAACGATATGCTAGCTTGCTTGGCAAGTAGTTTATAATCTGCATTTGAATTATGCACATTTTTATAATATGAATTCTCTGACTTTTCCGACTAGAATTTCGAGAAAACCTCTAATGAATCATGTTGTGTAATATTATAAAATAGAATTGATTTCATCAAACTATGTTTTGGTATTCCAAATATTTCAAAAATTGTATGGATCCAACCAAAAATGAACTCTAGTCTCGTTCAACCAGATGCTTGGCTGTCTTCGTTAATCTCCGACAAGTAAGAGATACCAGGTCACGTGATAGCTTGATGATGCGACCTCTAAATATAGACTGACTCTCTACTTGCCGGAGATGTAAGGAGACAGCCGATGGTTGAACGAGACTATATATTGAACTCTGGCGTAGGAATACACACGACTAAAAAAACTTCAAATTGTTCGTACCATTTAAAATCTGACTATCTCCAAGGTATTTATAAAAAAGTTTCCTTTAAAAAAATGTTCATTATTTTCAAGAACTAAGTCTTGTCAGCGGCGATGATTTGTGCTTAGGTGCAAACACAGTTTCAGTTTCGGTATGCTAGAGTAACTGCATAGGAGAGTTGATTAAAATCAACTCCCAAAAAACACAATTCCTCACATGAATCATGAGTACATGTAACAATGCTTGCTACCCTCTGAAAATTTAACTCGCCATTAAACATCTCATTTTTTAAAGAATGTTTGAAACGATTACATAAACTGTGTTCGACAGATAGTTTTCCTAAAACATTTTCTCTCTTTCTTTCTTTTTCAAAACACGTTTTATATACAGGCTTTCAATCACAACACATTTTTTAACAAAAGCAGAACTGAAAGTTTAGTCATGATTATAAATTATTGACACCATATCACATACATTTTCAACTCGCAGCAACAACGGAAGACCTACTCGTGGCTTTGCCACGAGCTCTGCTCTAGTTCTTAATAATTTTGTATATGATATGTGTGGTATACACGAATGTTAGAACAGCCCGGCGTATTCCTTTTTTTTTCGTTGTCTTACTCCTCAACAAATTAGCTCAGTTTTGTTTTGTTTTGAACTGTCAAGTCATTCGCTGGATGTTCCATTTTGATAATTTCTGGTGTGATATCTTCTTTTAGGTTTTGTTTTTTTTTTTAGAGTTTTAGGCTCAGGGTAGGGGCTTAGTCTTTTTGGCATATCAATGGATATCAACAGCATGTGTCCTTAACAGTTGAGGAAATATAAATTTCCAGATAGTCTAACCACCTCGTTGTTACCAATGACTATATCATAAACTGGCTCGGTCAAGAAAGAAATAATTTTTTGATAAAGCGCATTTGATAAAAAAAAAACAAAAAAAAAACAGAAAAAACCCCACAGAAACAATCAAACATCGTCAAAAATTTCAGTTTTACACATATCTTTGAACAATTGTGTCTCTTCATTTTTTGCTTTTTCATACAACGCCACTACCTGATCAGAGTAAATGTAATTTAATTAACGTGAACCGTTTTGCTAAAACTTAAAATATTATTGACTTAATGTGTCATATTTGCAAGGTCTTTCGAATTTTGAAACAAATGATTTGTTAGTGCTAATATTTTTTCACCCGAAAGTCTTTGTGATTTCTTGTTTATATGCTGTAAGAAACTAGGCTTCTTTTGTACTTTCACTTAACAAGAGCAATAAACACCAAAAACAAAATACAATATTTATTTTTTGCATTTGCATTCTTGCATTACAGAAGGTCACTTCCACAAAATCTGCAATATTTAACATCAATATTCTGCGATATTCAACATCAACCACATCTGAAAACTTCTGAAATTTTCATTTGACAAGCAGCTTGTCATCTATGCTCAAGAGCACATTTCCATAATACCGGTATACTCAATAAGAACCTTATCAAGGACTGATTACCACAACAATACACTTTAAACTTTCCCGTGCAAAGTTTGAACGCCAGAATGAATACATATCGAACACGACTAACCTACAAAACCTTACGCCCCGGCCCTATCGTTTATTGGCGTTTCCACAAAAGAAAATAATTTTATTCTAATTCATCGAGTTCAACCGAAATTAATTTTATATATCGTTCACATGGTCATCAGATCTGAATTTTATATATTAATTTCTTTTTTAATTTCTATTCACATGTACAGCAAACTGATTTACATTTAACTATAAGGAATTAAAAGATTTTTTTAAATTATCTTCACCACAAAATGTCACAAAGTCTTTATAAACATTATTATCATACACTATATGTGCAAAAAGGAATTCAAAGATGTCGGTATTCTTCATTGGTTTTTTATTTATCTATTCACACACTTGACAGTCCTTGGTAATTATAAAATGTTTCAACGAAATACAGAAACTGCAGAAATATTACACTACATTTATATTCGTTATATGCATATACATCATCAATTTCATTTTAGTTAAACATATGTTTGAATGTCTGTTATTTCTTGAGTAAAACAAATATACTAAAAAAATATCTAATTTAAATACATTAGGATTATATATACATTTTTACTAGAGGGTATCCTTCCGTGACATCGTTTTAAAGGTTTCCTCGTACCAAGCGGTCCAACCAATTTAATTCCTGTTGATGAAATACATTACAATATATTTTCCTTAATGTTACTGAAACTATTGCCACAATTTGATTTGTTCAATGTTAAAATTAATCGTATTAGTAAAAGTCTGAGTTCATCATATATTTCATATCTATGTTTATATTCATCATAAATTTATTTTTCATAGAAATTGTAAATTTGCTCAGTGTTGAAAAAATAAGAGTTGGTTAGAAAATGAAATATTGAGAAATTAAAAAATATATATTGAGAATGGTTTGGTTTGGGGTTTTTTAATAACAACAAGGGTTGTCAATTCGGACTTCACTTAATGATAAAGTTGATTTTATTTTTAAGAGTGTAAATCCATCACAAATATAATTTTCATAGAAATTGAAATAGTGTTGAAATAAGGTATTTTACTTACAATTATCTTATGTATACTTTCACCCATCCATTCGTTGCTTCATTCATCAAACCGATAGCAAAACAATTACATCATCATTGACTAAGATTAGATATTGATCTAATTTTTTTTAAAGTGCTTTCAGTTTGTTTCCTTTCTTTAATCAATCTAAACTAAAATAAACACAGTAATCTTCCATTGTATTGAATTTGCTCAGTCTAAAATTTGCCCGGTGACACCGATTGCGAAAGTGGCGAAAACATAAGCGGTTCCTTCGACTATAAATATTAGGCTGCGGTTAAAGAATACATTAACATTCCTGTCAAACACTAGTAGCATCTTTAGTTTTAACTTATCTTCGGAGAAATTGCATATATGTGACCGTGAGTTTTACAGATAAAGTACTGCAAATAAATCCCTGAAAATTAAATTATTTCTTTTATGTTAATAAATGAATGAATCGTTAAGTTCTAGCTGTAAGTCTGTAGCTACATGTAACTGTCTGAAACAATTTTGGTAGAAGACCTGGAAGCGACAGTGCCACATATGGAAAAAGTGTGTACTAATGCGCACAAAAACGTGTGCTAGGTTTAGACTACATAATTTTAATAAATTCTATGAAGAAAATAGTACAATTAAACTCTTCATTCAATTTACCACTATTATCGTATCCTTACGTGTTTTAGAATTTCTCACGGAAGCAGAACACGCTACCGACATCGAAAAATCAGGTATATAAAATTTACATCGAGATCGAGATTCGCAATATTTACATGTAAACGTCTTTACTTTACGGGACTTGTGATTGTGTTTTAAAGCCTATTATATGAAATATTAAGCAACGGGCCTTTTTTATTATCACTGAGTGAATAAATAAATTTTAAACATAACTCTTAGACGTTCACTTTTTAAAATTAATACATTTTATTTACAATGCACATTTCATAAAAATTGCCTTTGTACGGATTTTTAGCCGGGCTTTGCTGAAAGCAGAGTCCTGGCTGTAGGCAGGCAAATCGCCAATGATACACGTACTATTAAAAACACTTATTTAAAAGTAAACAAAAAAACCAAGCAACGTCAAAATAAAAGCTTCCGCTATACCAAATAGTTACACAGAGAGCCATGTTTTGTCAAATCTATTGGTTTTTTCATTTGTTTGCAAATAATTTTAGCGTTGAATTTTTTTCCTATCTTATTAATTACGTGTTTTTTAAACATCAATTTTTTTGGGCACATATACAATGCACATGAATTTCCATGAACTACTTTTCAAAGCATTGGTGTTTGGCTGCACAAAGAAGTAATGAGGGGAAAGGGGTTGATTTTATAATGCTTGTTTCAAATTTCAATGCAACTTTTTTTCTACTAGACAGACATATTTTTATTTATAGCCGCTTACAAAACAATTAGTCGCTCTCTGTTGCATTTCCGACATAAAAAACATGAGAGAGAGAGAGAGAGAGAGAGAGAGAGAGAGAGAGAGAGAGAGAGAGAGAGAAACAGTTTTTACTACACAATATGCATAACGACACATCAAAAGAACCCGGCTTTTAGTACTACTTCGGTACTTTGATTAAAGTTTAGTTGGTTTTTTTTTACATGTTCAAAAAGGTACATGTTTAAATTTCAACCACTAGCTTAATTATATTTATGAAGTAATAATTATCGTATTTTTTGTAATAAACATTTCACATTTCTGTCTCCTTGCGCCGATCTTAACACTTCATCGTAATTATGACATAACTTTTGGATTCGCCATTGTATTTGAAGAATGCAATATTTATAAATGGTACCATTTACCGTAAAAACTGAACGAATGAAAGAATTAAGCTTCTACATCATTATCAATTAGAATAAAAATCAAATACTACTATCTTAAAACTTCAATAATCTTGATTTACTAGCAGTTCCTTGATCTGTTATGTTGTATACAGCAAGGGGTAACGGCGTTTCTGGCGCCATATGTTTACTTGTACTTTGCCTTGCTTCTAACAAAAAAATACATCGCCAATTTTTGAATTGTTTGCTAAGTGATAAAGTAAAATTTATAATTACTACTGTTATTATAAAATTCGATGTAGTATTTGTTGGTCTGTTTGCTGTGTTTCTATTTGTTTGGTTTAATCTTAGCGCATTAAAACATTAAACTTTCTTATTTTAAAACGAATTATTGAGATATTTTTTTTTAATTTTTGAGAATGGTTTGGTTTGTTATTTTCATTACAACAAGGGTTGTCAGTATATGAATCGAAAACTTAACAGAGCGTACAAAATGCAAGAAAAATGTTCATTTTGATTTGATTTACGATCGATTGAAAATAAATAAAGAAAAAAAAACATTTATTTCAAAGGTATTACCTGTTGTCTCTTCTGTTACATTGCAACCGAATATGTGATGACATGATATACAGTGACTGTCACATGTCTGACTACAAAGTTTTCCGTAACTATCACTGGGACATACAACAGAGCAGTTATCTCCACTATATCCGACGGAACACTCTATGAATTGATAGACAGATAGATATGCACAACATAAATCATTAAAATACTGCCAATTATCTCGTTTGGTATTTTCTCATGTAGCCTATTATTTTTTTCTTCTTAAATACCTTTACAATTGTCTCCATCCTCTACTGCACCGTAACCACAATCATCATTGGAATCGTTATCAACTCTATAAAAAAATATAGATTAATTTCAAAATTCATCAATACACTATTACAAAAAAGATATTTAAATTTTTGGGTAAAATACTCCCTTAATTATAAAGACACAACCGAACAGATAGTCGACGATATACAAATCTACAATTACTTTTGAACAATAGATGTCCAAATGATAAAATACGTAAGGATTATAAACTCTATCCTAAACAATCCTCGGATGTTGATTGTATTGTTTGATTTGAGTACGTTCTATTCGCAACAAATTTAAATATTAAAATAATATATCATATTTCCTCATATACTATATATATTACGGATTTCAACAACAGACAAATTAGTCAAACAATCAGAGACTGTAGTCGAACGATGCTCAATTCGAATCCTTGTTTCTATGTTTTAAGCCCATTGGCAACTTATCTTTTGTTGAACCTGCAGCTGACGTGTAAATCATCAAATGCATCTTTTGTTATTACCGTTATTTTACGTCGATTTTTTTTATATTTAAGAATTATGCAATTAAATTTGAAATGCATGTTATAAAGATAAACGTCTATATTATATGCATCGCAAATATGTAGTAGTATTTCTCAGTGCAATCGACCCTTTTCATAAACAAGAGCCCAAAAGTCTTAACAGTTACCTGATTGTAATGGAGCCGTTTTATGATTAAAGATATAATTTATAATTATATGATAAATCAATAAAGTATGAAGTAAAGATCGATGTTTCATGTGGTGATAAGGGATAAAAAAAAAACTAATGGCTGTGGAATTTCATTTTTTTAAATATTTGATTTCATTCAATGTCTTTATAATGAAATTAATAAATGTATGACCCACTTGATTACTTGATTACGTAATAAGTGTAACACATGGCATTGTTTGACCTCACCAACAGGCGGGTTAAAATTGTTGAATTTGCGTTGGACTTAACAATATTAGATGAACAATGTAAATTGCAAAATGTTCCCATCCATTATTAGTAACGGCATACCCTAAATCAGGAACGCTTACCTAAATGTCATGAGGAACACTATTTAGAAGATTGTTTAGCTCATCTTATAGTACTCAGTTTGTCAGCCACGTGTCAAAAAGTACATAATTTATCGTTTAAAAATCATGCATATTCACTATATGACCATTATAACCCTCTTCCCCTTCCCTAAAACAACCTAGCCATTTACCCATAGGTCATGGTTTTCAAAATTTCAGTAAAAGGCTCTTTCCTCATTATAATCGAGCATTTGTTAGATGCCCATTAAAAGGCAAGAAAAACAAACATAACTATATATTTGCATCCACAAAGTATGATTCCTTCCTGAAAATTATAGTTAAGAAATAGCTCTATAAAAACAGCCAGACTGAAATGTACACGCACCGTTAATCGATTGGTTGAAACCTATAGAGACTGGAACTGACAAGACTGGTATCTTTAGGCCCCGTTTGATCGATTGGTTGGACGCTACAGCGATCTGAAAAAATCAGAGACTGTACGAAATAATCATGCTGATGTCAAACTTAAAGTCTCATCGATGACGATTTGGCTGTTTCTTTATGCTAACGTACTGATGTACATTAACAGTAATTTGGTGAATTTCACTTTTTACGATTAATTAATTAATTCGTTCAAAGAAAGATGTAAAAATATAAACAAAATGCTTTCTTTGATGATTCATGCAGACTATGAAGTTAGCGATCATTGAAGGAAAAAAATAAATAACCCTTTAACGCGGATTTTATATTTTTTCTGCAATGTCACCATCTTAATATCCCGCATGAATCACCAAGGAAATCATTTTATTGTTTAAATGACCACCACCCAAAAATGTTGTCCATATTGACCTGTAATGTCAAATGCCTTTTTCCAAGCTTGTTCTTGTTACATAATCATCATCTAGAATGTTGTTACCTTTATATGCAATTAACCTTGGTATTTATTTAAAACATTGTAAAGAATAAAATTAAGGGTATTTCATACGTACGAATATATTTAAGTATATGTATATACATGTGTATATTTATATTCTATTTTTGTATGCGACGACTTGGCCTGAGTGCTTCCGCTGGTTGGCCCTTGTCTCAGGCAGCCGTCCGTCTGGTTTTTTCTTTGGTTTTGGCATCAATATATTTATACAATACAAAAAGAAAAAAATATTGTTAACGTAAACTTCAAATTCTGTGCTTGAATTTCTGCAATTGAACTCGTTCTACATAATTTGTCGGCAATTGACAGAACAACAGTAAAATATAGTTCAATCCAAATACACACAATCAGCAGAACTCGGTGGTCATCGATAATATATAAACCAACGTTGATTCTAATATATCTTGAATAAAAAAAAAACAATATATCGATTATCAAGCTATTTAAATGTTATTTAGATTACCTTTTAAAAAAAAACTTTGAACGTGTCTAATGAGTCTTAAGAGAAGGTAAGAAAGAAAACGTGAAGCCCATCTTAATTTAGAAGTAAAAATGTTCGACTGGGAAAAGTCCGGAAAAGCAAACATACTATGAATGGGTCCTTGGAGAAATTCGCATATCATTTGAGTAATATTAGAAAAAATCGAAGCCTAAGAATCATTTTCTAATACATGTATTACCTCAAATGATCTGCGAATTTATCCAAGGACCCATTCATAGTATTTTTGCTTTTCCGGACTTTTCCCAGTCGAACATTTTTACTTTGATCTGTTTTTGAGCAGGTTATTTTAAAGTTAGAGCTAACTTATTGAAGTGAATACTTGCCCTAATCTGTTAAAACTGGCGTACCTTATGTCAAGGTTTTAGGATGTATAACATATGAAGAGCTTTAGATACAGAGTTCTAATTTCTATTATTTTTATCATTTTCAATAATTTTTAAAGAAAATATTGCTCCATCATGATCTGCGTTACGTTTTGCATATTTGCAACGTCATAACAGTACAACAATTGAAAACGTTCAATAACGTTCGTCAATAACATTTATCACATGAAATATGTGAGGCGGTACATGTATTCAAGTTTGTCTTAATTTGTTTCACTATGAATATTCATCACCTGTTAATTTGCTCTAATATTTATTTGAAATTTTTATGTTAAATATAATGTTTTCAAGAAATGAATTACCAAAAGATGTGGAGCTTGGATAGCTATCTTATTTTTGCTATGAAGGGGGTCCCTTTTCGAAAAGTTATAAGTTTTTGACTTAAACCAATGTATCAATACATACGTACATACTAACCTCTTATGAAACGGGCCCTTAAGACTTGTTTCATAAAGCGTCATAAATATTTGATCTAGCATTTGTCTTCTTCAATGACATACTACGAAACTTAGTCGAGCTTTTTTGGCATTTCATAAAGCGGCATAACGACAGAATTTATCTCTGGATTATTGATGTAGCACGAGTTATTGGCAATGGCGCACTGCACACACACAAAGATGTGTCAACTACACTGTTGTAGTATATGTAATATGTGTACATAAAGGATCTAACAATTGCAATGAACAAACCAAACAAAAAATACAGTTATTTATTACTCGATTCTTGTCTAAGTATAAACTTACAGACAAACATTACTACCATGATTCTATTTATCTTATATGCATGTATTTTTAATAGGCAACAAACCGAGTATTTATAACAAAATACTTAATGATTAAATTGAATGGTTTATTAAATCTATAGTTCTAACAATTAAAAATCTTAAAGACGCAATAAGAGGTATATGATTATTTAGCATCAATGCCGGGTTTCCCCTTGCCAATGTCAAGCAAAGATTAGGATTTTCCATTACGAATTGGTTTTTACTAAATCATTTACATAAATTGTGCGTATTGTATGTATATAACGCTACTCCAGTATGCGGAAATGAAATATTTTATTCAATCTTTAGATTGGATCCTGCTTGAAATGATTAGACTAGTGCGCTTTTCTTGTATTAGTTTAAGTATCAGGTTATGTAAAAGAAAACCCCCAATAAACATACATGTGTATGGTAATATTGTAATTTTTTGCTAATTAAGATCCCCGTAAAATTTGTTCTTTTTTCTAATTGAAATCCCCGTAAAAAATATATCTTATTAGGTTTGTTACAACCGACCACCGATTTATATTATGTCAATCAATCTCATTCTGATTTATCAACAATGAAATGGATCAACCCATTAATTGCAAACCAACATTTCGTCGCATGCGAAAAATTTTGGCGAGGTCCGAGAGCCTTATATTGTTGCAATTATTTCTCGCCGCGGGCCGTTATTTGCCATAAATTTGTAATAAAGAAACGGATGCAGATAAGGCTTTGTCTAACAAATTAGACAACGGGAACCAGTTCATATCAGGTAAATCGCGGAATAAAGTCGTTGCGAGTAAAAGTTAGCTTTTCATAGTCAATCCCATTAGAATAACACACCTGGAAAAATCAGTCAAATTAACATAATTTTGATAATGAAAGATATATAATGATAAAAAAACTGTACAAATGTCAAATAGGCGAAAATTTGCAGTTTGAGGATAAACATTAATATCTTAAATAATTAATCCAGTAAGTAACAACAAAAGCTCCTACTGAAGCAAACTTTGAGATTAATAATAAAATTGCAAACGTAGTATGATAGGTTCAAAATGCAAATTCTAAAAAATATTAGAAATTTGTACGATTTTTTTTTGGGGGGGGGGGGGGTCCTTTTCCCCAACGGGGCAATTCTCGCAATAAATTCTAAATAATATTATTTATACTTCCTTATCAGGTTTAAATATGTCTAGAAATTGTCCAGAGGGTCATTTTCAACGTTGAATATTGATCCGGAGGTGCTTATTCAACGTTGAAAACTTAGACCAAAACTCGTGAAACTTATACAAGGGTTCATTTTTTAACATCTTCAAAAAAATTTCTTGTCTTTGATAACCTGCAACCTTTGAAAATGTCCTTGTTAAAATTGATCCTAACTACGAAGTTTTGCATTGTATTTAAACTGGAACGTTCAAGGTTGTAAAATGTCCATGGGTCAATTTTCTAGGGTAAAACATCTTCGTTACATGGGCCATCTTAAGGTAGCTCCATACTCGTAAAATTCTCTGAGGAAAGTTGAAAAACCGAACTGATTTCGACTTAATAGACTTATATTAAATGTCATCAATTGTTAGAAAAAATATACATGTCATCACACTTTTTGAGATGCCAGATAAACATAAACTAAGACATATTTTAGCATTAGAAAAACGTAAGTTTTTTTGTTTAAAAGTAAAATCTTGTAGGCAGAAATTTGTTTTTCTTGTTTAATTTTAATGTCAACTTTATCAGAAAACTGCAGTTACAAAAATATTTTAAAATTAATCGTTGAAATAAGAAAAACTAGAACATTTAGACATACAACTGAGAGAAAAGTCAGAAAAGGAGTTATTTCCCCTTTGCATAGATAAAATATATAAAAATTTGGAAATTTAGTATAAAATTAAGTGCGAAAATATCTTGAACCTACCAATAATTCTAATTACATCCATGTGATTATATTCACATAAAATAAATAAAACTATCTTGCACAATTTTTAAAGAATTCAAAGTTTTACAAAAAAAGTGTGACATCACAGAACACTGGATCTACTTTAAAGGGTTTTTTTTAAACATAAGAATGACCATCATATGCTTTATTATTGTGCATTTATACTTATAGGCATATATGTTTAAATGATTTGTGACTGCATCGATTTCGACAAGGAAATTGCTGAAATTAACAAAGTGATGAAATGATAGCAATGCGAATCGTTAATTAAATATTATCTAGAATAAAGACGCGTTATATGTACCAAGAAAAGTTTAACAGAAACGTAAATGTTTGCATCTGTCATAGAATTTTAAAGTTATATAATTTAAAGGTCATTTACATCAGGTCTGATGTGATGATTCAATTTTCAATTATTTTAATGAATTCTTGTTTTAATAAAGTATATTGCGTATTTATAAGATCATTGTGGGATTATTTACATTTTAAACAAAAGTTAAATATCATTCAGAGGAAGCTGGAAGGTTATGATTTTCCGGTCTTCTCAACCAAAAAATGCCCTGGAAATCAAGCAGAGTGGAAAAAAAGGTCATCTGCTATCAACTGCACAGAGCAAAATGGATACATGTGTTTACCAAACGAAAACCTCACAGATCTCTTGGAATTCTGTTACAGATATCCACGTATATTGGTTCAAAAAGGTACGGAAGATTGATATTAACACTTTTCTAGAAATATGTACTAAGCTTACATTCATCAATATAATTGATTTATTCCGTACTGTTTCAATTCTTTCTAGATTTGTGTTTATATTTGGACAAACGCTTCTCCAAAGTAGATTCATTCAATTGCCGCAGGTTTAAACATGGATGCCCTGAATTGCATTACTTCTCCTCTGATACATATCTTCGTAAGTAAATCATCTACATATAATCTATGTTTTTATATTTCAATTCAATGCCAAATGTTTCAAAAATTCAGAACTTCTACAGCAGCTCTAAAAGGCATATGGGTATAGTCCACTAATGCATTTTCCATAGGCGGTAATGTTAACGTTAGGGTTTATAGCTCCGATGTTATATAGTGCCTTATCTCCCTAGCCATCCCCCCCCCCCGGAAAAATGGCTATATAGCAGTTTTTCCCCCACGGAAAGCTGACTCTATAGTGGGTTTTCCCCTTTTATAACCAGATTACCCCCACGGAAAACCTACTATACAGGGGATTTTCCCCTTTTCTACATTCCGGTTTTTAGCTCACCTGAGCTGAAAGCTCTCAAATGAGCTTTTCTGATCACATTTTGTCTGTCGTCCGTCTGTCTGTCTGTCCGTCTGTCTGTAAAATTTTCACATTTTCAACATCTTCTCAAGAACCACTGGGCCAATTTCAACCAAACTTGATACAAAGCATCCTTCGCCTAAAGGGATTCAAAGTTGTGAAAATTAAGGATCACGCCCTTTTGCACAGGGAGATAATTAGGAATTTATGAAAATTTTCGAGAAATTTTCAAAAATCTTCTTCTCATGAACCATAAGACCAGGAAAGCTGAAACTTGTGTGAAAGCATCATCAGGTAGTGTAAATACAAAATTCATGACCCCCGGGGGTAGGGTGGGGCCACAATGGGGGATCAAAGTTTAACATAGGAATATATAGAGTAAATCTTTAAAAATCTTCTTCTCAGAAACTAATTGGCCAGCAAAGCTGAAACTTGTGTGGAAACATCCTCAGGTAGTGTAAATTCAAAATTATGAAAATCATGACTCCCGCGGGTAGGCTAGGGCCACAAAGGGGGGGGGGTCGAAGTTTTACATAGGAATATTTAGAGTAAATCTTTAAAAATCTTCTTCTCAGAAACTAATCAGTCAGCAAAGCTGAAACTTGTGTGGAAACATTTTCAGGTAGTGTATATTCAAAGTTGTGAAAATCATGACTCCCGCGGGTAGGGTGGGGCCACAATGGGGGATCGAAGTTTTACATAGGAATATATAGAGTAAATCTTTAAAAAATCTTCTTCTCAGAAACTAATCAGTCAGCAAAGCTGAAACTTGTGTGGAAACATTCTCAGGTAGTGTATATTCAAAGTTGTGAAAATCATGACTCCCGCGGGTAGGGTGGGGCCACAATGGGGGATCGAAGTTTAACATATGAATATATAGAGTAAATCTTTAAAAAATCTTCTTCTCAGAAACTAATTGGTCAGGAAAGCTGACACTTGTGTGGAAGCATCCTTAGGTCGTGTAGATTCAAAGTTGTGAAAATCATGACTCCCGCGGGTAGGGTGGGGCCACAATGGGGGGTCGAAGTTTTACAAAGGAATATATAGAGTAAATCTTTAAAAATCTTCTTCTCAGAAACTAATCAGCCAGGAAAGCTAAAAATTGTGTGAAGGCATTCTGAGGTAGTGTTGATTCTAAGTTGTGAAAATCATGATCCCCCGCGGGTAGGGTGGGGCTACAATGGGGGATCGAAGTTTAACATAGGAATATATAGAGTAAATCTTTAAAAATCTTCTTCTCAAAAACTAATTGGCCAGCAAAACTGAAACTTGTGTTGAAGCATTCTCAGGTAGTGTAAATTCAAAGTTATGAAAATCATAACCTCTGGGGGTAGGTTGGGGCCACAATGGGGGGTCGAAGTTTTACATAGGAATATATAGAGTAGATATTTAAAAATCTTCTTCTCAGAAACTGATCAGTCAGCAAAGCTGACACTTGTGTGGAAACATCCTCAGGTAGTGTAGATTCAAAATTATGAAAATCATGACCCCTGGGTGTAGGGTTGGGCTACAATGGGGGGTCGAAGTTTAACATAGGAATATATAGAGTAAATCTTTAAAAATCTTCTTCTCAGAAACTAATCAGCCAGCAAATCTGAAACTTGTATGAAAGCATCCTCAGGTAGTGTAGATACAAAGTTGTGAAAATCATGACCCCCAGGGGGTAGGGTTGGGCCACAATGGGGGATCGAAGTATACAGAGTAGATCTTTAAAAATCTTCTTCTCAGAAATTAATCAGCCAGCAAAGCTGAAACTTGTGTTGAAGCATCCTCAAAAAGTGTAGATACAAAGTTGTGAAAATCATGACCCCCGGGGTTGGGAAGGGGCCACAACGGGGGGGGGGGTGGTCGACGTTTTACATAGGAATATATAGAGTAAATATTTAAAAATCTTCTTCTCAGAAACTAATCAACCAGCAAAGCTGAAACTTGTGTTGAAACATCCTCAGGTAGTGTAGATTAAAAGTTGTGAAAATCATGACCCCCGGGGTAGGGTGGGGCCACAATGGGGGATCAAAGTTTAACATAGGAATATATAGAGTAAATTTTTAAAAATCTTCTTCTCAGAAACTAATCAGTCAGTAAAGCTGAAACTTGTGTTGAAGCATCATCAGGTAGGGTAGATTCAAAGTTGTGAAAATCATGACCCCCAGGGGTAGGGGGGCCACAATTGGGGGTCAAAGTTTAAGAAATGAATATATAGGGTACATCTTTAAAAATCTTCTTCTCAGAAACTAATCGGCCAGATAATTCTTGATAATTGTTAAGACTTAGGCCCCAGGACAATTCTTTGGCCTCACAAAAAGGTTCAGATTTTGATGTAGGTTTATATCCCATATATATATATAAACTATTGTTTAGGATCTTTTTGAGAACTGCAATACTCAACATATGATATGACTATAAAATCATCCTGTTAGAAAAAGGGACTAATGGTTATAAACATGAGAATATCCAGGGGAAAATGGATTTTATTTATACATGATCTACATGTATTATTGTACATTGTCCAGATAGTTTGTATTATGACTCCATTAAGCTGATTTTATCATACCTATTGTTCATCAGGTGAGCGATGTGGCCCATGGGCCTCTTTTTTTTTTGGCGGACCATTGGTGGCAATAATTTGCAATAACTGATATGATGTTAATTATGGCATTTATTAATACATAGAATAACATACATGGTTTTTTCACCCCTGATATGAACAAAGGCGCGCGCCTTCGTAACATTCATGTGTCATCATCGTTTAATTTTACCTTTTGTTACAACTTTTTGGAACACCTTTTACACGGATTTCAGAATGCCTCGAAACTTTTTCATCTAATCGAAAACCATATATTTCTTCTTCTAAATATCAAACGAGAGACAGAATGAAATGATATGATGAGAAACTGAAATATTTTACATTGACTGATAGGTTTCTTAATTAGGGATAATGGGTATTATAATTGATTATATATTAAAAACATGTGTAAAGTTAGTATTTTCAATTTTGTTTCAAAGTAACGCATATTCATATCCATATTTTCAAGCACATTTTTTTACGACACGCGATGTTTAAAGATGTAAATATTTTTAAAAAAAATGACATGGCTTCACAACCAAAGCAAAGTCGGCATCTTTGCTGTTTACTTTGGAAAATGTGGAATGGAGCCTGAACTAACCTTATGTATCTATTATCATTCACTTATTGCTAACTTTTTGGTTTGCACCGTGATTTCGAAATCTACAATTTTGAAAACGATGCCATATAAAAACAAGATATGAATACGATTCACTTACCCAAAAATCTTATACTATTTAAGGTCTTCCGTTTCCAACGGAAGCCCTTATAGTTTTCGTACAGTTTCTTCTTATTAAGGTCTTCTGTTTCCAACAGAAGACTTTATTGTTTTCGTATGTTTATTTTTTTCTCTCCAAATTTTGTGCACGCGATTTCTCAAAAACTACTCAACCGATCTCAACAATTTGTTCACAGATGATGGGACATTTTCTGAATTTTATATGGTTTTGAATTTGTTGTCGTCGTCACTTCCGGTCCGGATTTACGGTCGATTTTGTAATTTTTTACGACCAATTTTTATGCAGAGCTGACCTCGGAAACTATTAGAGATATGACTTTGAAATGTTCAGGATAGGTAGACCATGGTTTGAACTTGTGCACTATACAGTTGTTTTGCGCCAATGGAGCTACTGGTACTGTACCAGTTATCGGCTAAGACCAGTTATCGGCTAAACTGAGAGTTTGGGTTTATAGCACGCGACAATCCAAGATTTTTAAATTCAGTCGTCTTTTTCGAATAAAGAAAAGTAAGGTTGCTCTTAAACTTTCTTGAATATGTTTTTTACATGAGCTTAAACGATCATTGTTTACCGCTGATTTTACATCTTTGCACTTTCAGCAGTGGGGAAAGTGACGTAATAAGTTAAAAATAGAATATTACCTCTGTGTGATACGTGATTATATCCCTTCTTTGATTTGACATATAAAATCAATACATTTAGCATATATAAACAAAAGGTATTCACGAATTTCCGAGAAATTCGTAGCGCAATTGAATGCCTGATTGCACAATTATGTATTGAATAGTATACGATTTGGTGTATTACCGTATGATAATAAACGAATTATTAAGGTCTTATTGTTTTCGTACTGTTTATTAGGGTCTTCCGTTTCCAACGGAAGACCCTTTTGTTTTTCTACGGTTTCTTTTTTTTCTTATCCTTATTATTAAGGTCTTCCGTTTCCAACGGAAGACCTTATTGTTTTGTTTCGGTTTCTTTTTCCCTATTTAGGGTCTTCCGTTTTCAACGGAAGACCCTCTTGTTATTCTATTGTTTCTTTTTCATTAGGGTCTTCCGTTGAAAACGGAAGACCCTCTTGTTATTCTATTGTTTCTTTTTCATTAGGGTCTTCCGTTTTCAACGGAAGACCCTCTTGTTATTCTATTGTTTCTTTTTCATTATTATTATTTTTCTTTTTCTTTATTTTTCTGACTTTTTCAAAGCTTAATATCTCAAAAAGTTTTCAACAGATTTACATGAAACTTTCAGGGATTATGAAGCATTATTGTGCCTCAAAGTTTTAAATTTTTCAACTACAACGTCACTTCCGTTTTTACGTTACGTCAATTTTTAAATTTTAAAAAAGTAATTTTGTCCAGGGCGTTTTTCAAAAACGGTTCAAGATAAAGACTTGGAATTTTCTGTGTTGAAGCAATGATCGTTTTTATTTGGACATAAGACTGGAAATTAGTTTCCGTCACTTCCGGTCTAAACCGGAAGTGTTTTAAAATTTTTGAATTTTCGAATTTTTCGTTTTAATTTAAAATGTTTACGAGGTTTGTAGAGTTTGTTATGCTGAACACGAATCTGAAATCCGTTTGAAAATCGGACGATGCATTACAGAGATATCGGGGGTTAAAAATTGATTTTTCCGGAAATTTTGATTCCGCGTCCTTGGTTTAAAAAATAGCGTAATGTTCAAAGTAAAATTAAGTCGTACTTGAACACATTCGGATTTTTTTGTTAAGTCGTTCTTGAAATCAGAAAGGTTTTTGTTAAGTCGTACGTAAAATCATTCGTATTTTGTTAAGTCGTACCAGGAATAATTCGATTTTTTTCATCTTTTTATTTTAGTTACTCTTGTTATTGGTTTAAGGGCTCTGCTTCATACAGGAACTTCCAGCTTTACTTCCGATATTAACGGAAGACCCACTCGTTGCTTTGCAACGAGCTTTGCTCTAGTTATTATTATTTTTCTTTTTCTTTATTTTTCTGACTTTTTCAAAGCTTAATATCTCAAAAAGTTTTCAACAGATTTACATGAAACTTTCAGGGATTATGAAGCATTATTGTGCCTCAAAGTTTTAAAATTTTCAACTACAACGTCACTTCCGTGTTTACGTTACGTCAATTTTATAATTTTAAAAAAGTAATTTTGTCCAGGGCGTTCTTCAAAAACGGTTCAAGATAAAGACTTGGAATTTTCTGTGTTGAAGCAATGATCGTTTTTATTTGGACATAAGACTGGAAATAAGTTTCCGTTACTTCCGGTCTAAACCGGAAGTGTTTTAAAATTTTCGAATTTTCGAATTTTTCGTTTTAATTTAAAATGTTTACGAGGTTTGTAGAGTTTGTTATGCTGAACACGAATCTGAAATCCGTTTGAAAATCGGACGATGCATTACAGAGATATCGGGGGTTAAAAATTGATTTTTCCGGAAATTTTGATTCCGCGTCCTTGGTTTAAAAAATAGCGTAATGTTTAAAGTAAAATTCACTCGTACCAAAAATAATCGCTAAGTCGTACTTGAACACATTCGGATTTTTTTGTTAAGTCGTTCTTGAAATCAGAAAGGTTTTTGTTAAGTCGTACGTAAAATCATTCGTATTTTGTTAAGTCGTACCAGGAATAATTCGATTTTTTTCATCTTTTTATTTTAGTTACTCTTGTTATTGGTTTAAGGGCTCTGCTTCATACAGGAACTTCCAGCTTTACTTCCGATATTAACGGAAGACCCACTCGTTGCTTTGCAACGAGCTTTGCTCTAGTTATTATTATTTTTCTTTTTCTTTATTTTTCTGACTTTTTCAAAGCTTAATATCTCAAAAAGTTTTCAACAGATTTACATGAAACTTTCAGGGATTATGAAGCATTATTGTGCCTCAAAGTTTTAAAATTTTCAACTACAACGTCACTTCCGTTTTTACGTTACGTCAATTTTTAAATTTTAAAAAAGTAATTTTGTCCAGGGCGTTTTTCAAAAACGGTTCAAGATAAAGACTTGGAATTTTCTGTGTTGAAGCAATGATCGTTTTTATTTGGACATAAGACTGGAAATTAGTTTCCGTCACTTCCGGTCTAAACCGGAAGTGTTTTAAAATTTTCGAATTTTCGAATTTTTCGTTTGAATTTAAAATGTTTACGAGGTTTGTAGAGTTTGTTATGCTGAACACGAATCTGAAATCCGTTTGAAAATCGGACGATGCATTACAGAGATATCGGGGGTTAAAAATTGATTTTTCCGGAAATTTTGATTCCGCGTCCTTGGTTTAAAAAATAGCGTAATGTTCAAAGTAAAATTAACTCGTACCAAAAATAATCGCTAAGTCGTACTTGAACACATTCGGATTTTTTTGTTAAGTCGTTCTTGAAATCAGAAAGGGTTTTGTTAAGTCGTACTTAAAATCATTCGTATTTTGTTAAGTCGTACAAGGAATAATTCGATTTTTTTTTATCTTTTTATTTTAGTTACTCTTGTTATTGGTTTAACGGCTCTGCTTCATACAGGAACTTCCAGCTTTACTTCCGATATTAACGGAAGACCCACTCGTTGCTTTGCAACGAGCTTTGCTCTAGTTATTATTATTCTTTTTATTTTTTTTTCTGACTCCTTTTCGGCTTTATAACTCAAAAAGTTTACAACCGATTTTAATGAAACTTTCAAGGATTATGTGCAATTATAATACCTCAAAGTTTATGAAGTTTCTTCGAAAATGTCACTTCCGTTTTAACGTTACGTCATTTTTAAAATTTTCAAAAAGTCATTTTGTCCGCGGCGTTTCTCAAAAACGCTTTAAGATAGAGGCTTGAAATTTTCAATGCTTATGACCTGGTCGATTTAACTCTGTAATAAGGCTCGAAATGAAAATCGGTTACTTCCGGTCGAAACCGGAAGTGAAACAAATTTTTCGAAAAAATAAATTTTCTGATCAAATCAAAAATGAATATGTGTTTTGTAGACCTTATTAAGCTGAATCTAACACTGAAAGCCGTTTTAAAATCGGACGATGCATTACAGAGATATCGGGGTTTTAAAATTGATTTTTCCGGAAATTTTGATTCCGCGTCCTTGGTTTAAAAAATAGCGTAATGTTGAAAGTAAAATTAACTCGTACCAAAAATAATTGTTAAGTCGTACTTGAACACATTCGGATTTTTTTTGTTAAGTCGTTCTTGAAATCGGAATGGTTTTTGTTAAGTCGTACTTAAAATCATTCGTATTTTGTTAAGTCGTACCAGGAATATTCGATTTTTTTCATCTTTTTATTTTAGTTACTCTTGTTATTGGTTTAGACTCTGCTTCTTACAGGAACTTCCAGCTTTACTTCAAACATTAACGGAAGACCCACTCGTTGCTTTGCAACGAGCTCTGCTCTAGTCTTCTTATTATTATTTTTCTTTTTTTTTCTTACAAATTTTGTGTACAGGATTTCTCAAAAGCTACATAACCGATTTACACGAAACTTTCAGATTTGATAAATAGTGGTCTGAACCTTATTGGAAATTTTTTTTTACCGATGACGTCACTTCCGGTTTTGAGTTATTCACAATTTAACGATTTTCAGAGGGTCGGCTTGTCCAGGGGTGAACTCCTAAACGATTTAAGATATTGAGTTCAAAATTTCAGGGATTGTAGACAAAAGATTGTAGATCTGACATGTGGTATATATATTTTTCATGTGACCAAAAGCGTCGAAGTTCGCCCGAGCTCGAAAATCACGGTTAAAAAAGCGTCGTGACTTTTCGTGGTTTTCTTTCAATATCTCTTTCCTCGATTGTATTTTATTATAACATGTAGAACAAAAAATCTTTATAAAGTCCAGGGCATTCATGGGACATCAAGAAAAAGGGGCTGATCTTTCAAATAAGGGGCTGAGGGGGCTCTAAATCTTTTAATGATAACTTTTTACTGTGAAATATTTTGTGATACGTTATAGAAGCAATTATGTTCATTCTTACGTTATTCACCTACACATGGCAATTATTTACTCTTTTATTACGTAATTAGGGATTTTAAGGGGCCAGTAGTCCAAAACTTTGATGCTCAATATCTCAAAATGGAGGCAAATTTTGAAAAGCAATATTGAACAAAAGATGCTCAAAATATTGAGCTTAACAATATGCATCCATAATTTTTTGTTATGCGATCCCTAAAAGGAGTTACAGGGTCGGCCCCTAAAACGATCCTCTCAAGATATCTCGAGAACGGTACAAAATTTGTAAACACTTGTTGAAGAAAATGTGTTTGAATTGATTAGAGCTTTCATTTGAAATCATGAAAAAGGGGCTGACCCTTCAAATAAGGGGCTGAGGGGGCTCTAAAGTCTTTTAATGATAACTTTTTACTGTGAACTATTTTGTGATACGTTATAGAAGCAATAATGTTTATTCTAACGTTATTCACTTACACATGGCAATCATTTACTTTTATGTTACATAATAAAGTGATTTAAGGGGCCAGAAATAAAAAAATATGATGCTCAATATCTCAAAATGGAGGAAAATTTTGATAAGCAATATTGAACAAAAGATGCTCAAAATATTGAGCTTAACAATATGCAACAATAATTTCTTTGTTATTCGGTCCCTAAAAGGAGTTACAGGGTCGGCCCCTAAAACGATCCTCTCAAGATATCTCGAGAACGGTACAAAATTTGTAAACATTTGTTGAAAAAATTGTGTTTGAATTGACAAGAACATTCTTATAAAATCAAGAAAAAGGGACTGGCCCTTCAAATAAGGGACTGAGGGGGCTCTAAAGTCTTTTAATGATAACTTTTTACTGTGAAATATTTTGTGATACGTTAAAGAGGCAATTAAGTTTATTCTAAGGTTATTTATCTATACATGGCAATCATTTCCTCCTATGTTATGTAATTAGGGATTTAAGGGGCCAGAAGTCCAACACTTTGATCTTCAATATCTCGAAATAGAAGAACATTCTGGAAAGCAGTATCTAACAAAAGGTGCTCAAAAAATGTGCTTAACAATGTACAACCATATATTGTTTGTTATCTGGACCCTAAAAAGAGTTTGAGGACTGGATATCAAGATATCAAAACGATTTTTCCCAGATATCTCAAAAATGGTAACTAATTTCTAAACACTTATTAGCGGTACACAAAAATACCTTTTAACAAAAATGAATGAAAAGGATCTGATCCCTCAAATAAGGGACACCAAAGGGATAGATAGTCTTTCATCCATTGCACTCATAGATTCTGCCTCCTTTTCCGGATAAGCTTCATTGACGAAGATCAATTTAAGGTCATTCCTTATTCTAAAAATCGGACGGAAGACCTCCTCGTTGCTCGCAACGAGGTCGTATCTAGTTTTATGAGTTTTGTTTATAATGTATCATGACCCCGAATACTTTAGTCTGACCTAGCAAAGGGGCATAATTCAAACTACATTTAGCAGAGTATAAAATCAACATGAACACGGATTTTTACTATGTTATTATCACGAAGCCGATAACTGGTACAGTAAATTGTAAAATCTCGGCAAATTCGGGGCGTGCTTAAAAGCACAAAACAAGATGTTTTGGGTTCTAAATAATGATATAAACTAATAGATTGATAATTAAGGAGTTCACTTTTTAAAGTATGTCAAGTTTTATCCAAAAATATCAAGAAATAAAGAATTACGAAAGGAAAACGTTAAATTTTAGCCGATAACTGGTACAGTGCCAGTATTCCTTGGAGCTTTCTTAGGCACGAAAATGGGCTACAGATTTTGAATCAAAATTTCCATACGTTTTGATCAGTATCTTTTTATCGGTTGATATTTTGTTACGACATATAGAACAAAAGTAGTAGAGAATCAAAAGTTCTATCCAACAAAAGCAAGAAAAGGAGGCTGGCTACTTTTATTTAGGGACCAAGAAACTCGTAAAGACTATCACGAATAACTTCAAAACGATAAGTATGTTGTTATGCATTATAGAATCAAAGTTGTTGATCGCTACATTATCTGTTTGAAGAAGTCATCGTCAGGCCCATGTTTGACGTAATTAGGGATTTTATTTATTATCTTAATTTTTTTCGGGGGGGGGGGGGGGGTTGTGGTGGTGTTAATTTTGATATCGTATCGAAATTTCATGGTATCATTTAGATTAATAAAAAAAAAAAAACGGACGGAAGACATACTCGTTACTCGTAACGAGGTCGTATCTAGTTATTTTTTTTTTCCACAAATTTTGTGCACGCGATTTCTCGGCAACTATCCAACCGATTTACACAATTTTTTCACAGATGATAGGAAGTGATCTGATGTTATTTTGTTTATAATATTTTTGCCTTCGTCACTTCCGGTACCGATTTATTGCTGATTTTGTCACTTTTTCGACCCATTTTGTGCACGCTTCATCTCAAAAACCATCAGCGATATGAATATGAAATTTTCAGGATGGGTAGACCATAGTCTGAAGTTGTACCTGTTTTTTGGTTGATGCCATTGGCGCCGTTCTTAAGAGCTCACTATGACTCGAAAACTGGGTACGAATGTTGTTCTCCTTCTTTGTACACACGATTTCTCAGAGATGGCTCGAAAGATTGTATTGAAATTTTTAGGAGTGATAGAAATAAATTATATATCGAGTATCCAATTTTTAATTATTTCAAAGCACTTCAAAAATTATATTTTTATTTTGCATTTAATTTGTTTCATATAGAATTGAAATATAAGTAATAATCCTTATATATGTCATGTATCCGATGTTAAATAAAAACAAAAAAATCTACTTCCGGTGAGATATATCAAGTATCTCAGAAAGCGTTTTTTTAATAAATGTTTTACGCACGAAATCTCAGAAATTCAAGTGATCAATACACGAAACTTATAAAGATAATAGACATTCGATAGAAAATGCGTTTAATCACTGGCATTTTTTCAACCGTCACGTCCGGTCCTCACCGGAAGGGTTAAAACAAATCAAGCTGTTTGAACTCTTTTTCTTTGACAATTTTGGTACGATTGATAAACAATAAAGTACAAGTGTCTAATGTTCAAGAAACTAACTTTTTATTTTCACTGAGCATTTCCGTTTGTCCGTTTCCTGTCAAGAGACAAGACACAATGACTCCACGAGATCTCAAAAACGGTGATGACTTGAACAACCAAACTTTGAGGGATGATAGCCCTAAGCATGTATCCATGTTTACATTCTTTTGTTTGAATTGTCGTCAATTCCGGTCGTCACCGGGGCACCTAAAATATTTTTTTCCTTATTATTTTTTTTACATGAAATAAATACCGGTATATCAGTACGCGATCTTATATATGTTAAATAAGCAAACATATTCTACTTCCTGTGAGATATATCAAATATCTTGGGTACCTATCCTTTTTACAAATTTGATACCCGCGAGATTTTAGTCACTGTACATTGTAAGTGATTGAGACACGAACATTTATGAATAATAGACAATTGATTGAAGATGTGTAACGGGTTTCTTTTGTTAACCGTCACTTCCGGTACTCACGAGAAGGGTTCATACAATTCATGTTTTTAACAAGTTTAACCGATTTTCTTTAGTGTTTCGTCTAGGATAATAAACAGTAATGTACACTAGGCAAATGTATAAAAAAAAAAAAACCTAGCTTTTTTTTCATTAATCACTTCCGTTCGTGCGTTTCTGGTCTCGAGACAAAAAAAACATAGTTTCACCAGAATCTCAGATTTTGCTGAGAGTATCGATATTACATCGTATCGTATAAAAAAAATCGGACGGAAGACCTACTCGTTACTCGTATCTAGTTATTTCATATTTTTGCAATAAAGATTTACTTGTGTACCATATTATTTCTTCGAACAATAAAATAAGGGTAATTAAAAAACCTGAAAAAAACCAAAAAAACTAACACATCTTTTGTGATGAGCTGACTTATTTTTTTAATATAAGCTTGTTCTTCGAATCAATTAACAGGTAAAAAAAAAAGTCGTATATCAAATGCGCTAGGGTTGGTTATTAATTTTTGCTTTTCGGTTGCTACTTTTATGAATAAAATCTTATTGATTTATTTATCTAGTTATTTACTATATCATTAGTCATCTTATGAATTGATTAAATGTTTTGAAGAATAATGAATTTACTCGCGAACTTTTTGAAATTTTTTTGAAAAGAAATACATAATTAAACGTATTTTTTAACCATTTCGATAAAGATATATTTGAATGAGTGTGTATTTTTAAACGATGTTTTTACATTTAAATGGCCGGGCTCGGAAACAACAAAGGCCCCTACCCTGGGGGCTAAAATTTTCAATGTCATCTACTAGTGGTATACCACTACCACTAAGAAAATATGGCTAAGTGGTCATCTCTTGAATTTGAGATTCGGGTCCCTACTTATAGAACACTATTCGATCATTATAATGAGGTTTTAAACATCAGGCCCTGGAACATCATGGGCCCCTACCCTGAGGGCTGTAATTTTCAGAGTCATCTACAAGTGGTAAACCACTGTCACTGTGAACATACATGTTTGGTGATATGGTCATCTCTAGTTTATGAGATATTGGACCCTAAAGAATATACACTATAATCATTATAATAGGATTTTAAACATCGGGCTCTGAAAAATCGGAAACAAATTTCTCTAAAACAGATGTTTAGCGTGAATAAAATTTGCACAAAAAGACAGACAGACTGATAGATTTATCAAATATTTTTTTAAAACATTTCCACTTACAATTTCAGAACAGAGAATTTTGCATTTAACTGTACATCTTGTAAAACCAAGTACTATAATAATTTTAAATTAATTACCTAAATAAAGTTCTATGTGTAATTCCATTACACAAATGTTCAATTGTCAACATTGTATATAAAAATAATAAATCGGAAACACAAAACTTAACCTGTACAGATGAATGCAGATATATGCAACCTGGGAGAATAGAAACATTGATTTTAATCCTTACTGGATTTCCATAAACATTATGGGGGGAAAACTGCTATATAACACCGGTCCTAATTTTAGTTCAGCAACGTGGTATCTCTTGAATGAAAGCTCATCAAACTGTCTCTTTCCTGTAAAAATTTCGGGGTGAGAAGTCAGATTCGTTTTCCGGCAAAATGCGTCTGTACTGAAAAACACTGAAAATGAAAGTCAAAGTAGGAAAATTCACAGTTTTGGATAGGGTTTACGTCAAACAAATTTCGATTCTTTTCTTCAAATGATAATTTGATTTTTACACTTGTTTTTTAAATTGCAAATTCTCTTTTCTGACATGTGTCGAGCACAGGAACCTTTTTTATCGGATGGCCATATACTGTAAAACTTGTTATTTATGTGCAGAGAGAATTTACACTAGTTATGCGGTAAGCTTAAAACAGAGCAAAATACCCCCGCACGTATGGTAAAAAAAAGCAAAATTTGCCTGCCAGGGTGGTAAATGACGCATCCGCGTATTTAAGCTCTACGGACTTATTTCGCTTAGCGTAAATATATATCGTGCAACCTACAATGGGGGATTTGTACGAACATCAAATTCTAAATATAACGTACCAATCACTAAAACTTTATGAAAAATCGCTTATGACGCAATATATACATGTAGCTGTCCTATATTTGTACGTCATTTATACATTAACATTAGTGGCTGACCTTGAAATAAATCAACATGCTAAAATACGCTCATCATATAGTAAAAATGTTGTTATTCTTAGATTTTTCCCCTCTACATCCAAAGCAACAGGAAATAAACAAAATTAATATGTGTTTCATTTTAGTAAATCTACTTCAATATCCTGTGAATCGTGTGTTATTGGGCATTATCGTTCAACAAGATGTCAATTCTACGAACATCTAATACTCATATAGCTTTCAGTATTTTTTTAAGATTGACAATCTAAGGCCTGCATATCTCTTTATTACCAAAAATTTACATGTATTTGGCCCTGGAACTACATGTAGGATATGGATTTTTCGATATTTCTCTGATTCTTCCCCCTATCTCCTTATGAAATGATTTGCAAACAATATTAGTTGGAGGAATAGACATATGAATGTTGGATGAGGGTTAAAACTCAAAAATGAATCTTAAAATACAAACATGAGACTACCAGGCAAGTTCATCTAAAGGTAATTGTACTCAGGTGGCTGTCTTGTCCGAATGTCCTCTTGTTTCAAAGTATCACTAGTCTTTAAATTCATTGCAATTGAAATTTTATATTATACTGCTTATTAACTAATAAAATAAAAACGATTGTACCGAGATATCATGCAGTCCTACTTTAGCAGACACCCAATTGCTCCAATCAAACAACCATTTTATATATTGCGTTTAAGTTTGCGTACATTTAGAGTGATAAAGTTAACAAAATTATTTTATTCATCATCTGCTACATTTGGGAAAAATACTGATTTATATTTCCTACCGATTATTCATCTTCTAATAAATGTACCTTGATGTACAGTATCAATCATTATTTTCTAAGTCTATGATTTGTTTAACATTTTATATATTTATACAAAGAGATATTATGAAGTAAATTTATTGTTTAAAATTTCTACAGATCAAAGTTGTATGGAAATTGAAAATGGGTGTTTCTCTGCTGAACCTAGTTGCAAAAGGTAAGACGGCTTCAGGTTTATTTTTTACCACCAGAGGACGGTCGGTTAGTTAATTAACCGTATTTTAATGCTGACTCATGTGTATTATAAACTATTCTTGGTCATCCAGGCACTTTGTACATGTACATTTATAGAAATGATTTAAAACTTTGCTCAGAGAAAGGGACTGCTTGAATGCTAAGTTCTACGGGTAAATGTGAAAATATGTTCTTTTTTTTAAAGTAATGATAAAGTAGTACATGTATATTTACATTCATTTTTTTTTGCCCTTTTGAATTGCATTGATTGATTTGAGTGATATTTACGCATAACACAGAAGACCCAATCACCAGATCTGGTGCGTATAAATACTGAAAGTGTTTCTCGTAGAACATGACTGACTCTCCTCGCCGATTCAAACCGGATCACACCATGATATCATACTTACGCTGATCAACATTTATTTGTGTAAATATTTTTAACAATTAAATGAAATCAATTTATTTATTTATCATATGTACCAAGGGTCATATTCATTTAACAGATTTTAAAATAAAATTGTGTACTTAGAATGTATAGCGTTGTGCACTATTTTTGTCCGTAAAATTCGGCTGTTCCAATGGCTCTTCGGTTTATTGCGCATAACTCGGAGAATAAGGCAGAAATTTTGAAAGATAAATCTTTATTGTCTAAGGCAAATAAAGTTTAAATAAACGTAAATATAAGCATTGGGTGTTTATTCTTTGAAAGATGTTGTCTGATAACTGCAACGCATTATTCAATTTGTATAATTTGTATGCACATACCGTTGCAGTTATGAGACCACACCTTTCAAAAAAATAATGATTAAATGCTTCAGTGTACAAAATATAAGTTAAATTTGCATTGGTGAATTTTTTTTTACTAATTTTTAAACACACTAGTTGATACCCCTTGTACGCACGGGAATTAACACGTAACACATTATTATGACACAATGTTAATATTTTGAACTATAGTTTTTGTTCGTAGTTGTATATACTGTTTCCGATTTTTTTTCTTAATTGCTTTCTTATACTATTCTTTAGAATTAACATAAAAAAAAACAACTGCATGGCTGGATATTTAGAGGAGCGGACAAGGGTGATAAGTCTAAGCTAAAATTGATGGTATATATATATATATATATATATATGCATGTACATGACCCTAAATCTTTTCGTTGCAAATTGGAACAAAAACCTTTTTTATTTTATTTCAAACCAATAAGTAGGGATTAAGTGCGTCGTCTCCCTAAATGTTGTTCTTTAGGTCAAATGACAATATAAGAAATTTTAGATGAAAAATGGTTTTAAAAATGGTCACCCCCACCCTTTATTAAACTTCCTTGTTTTATGTATAACAAATCTGTTCATTGTTTACAAATTAATGTCTCAGGCTTTCTCTCGATCTGTTGGGACGTAAAAATGTATGAAATTAAAAAAAAACGCTAGTGAGGGCATATTTGTTTGCATATATTAAACCAAAGTTTTCAGAGCCATAGAATTTACATGATGGTTAAAGGAGCATGGCCACAATTTTGGTCAAGAATTATTTATCCGATTTTAATTTTTACCATGCATCAGTAAGGTATTCTTAATATGCATTCAAAATTTTAGTGTTATTCGTTGAGTTATTAGCAAATTACACAGCTTGAAACTCTTTGCTATGTAAACAAAGTTTACATTTTGAAATTAAAGTGAAAATTCCAAGACTAGACATAAAATGAATGTGTCAAACGTTTTATTATGCTTAAAGTAAATAAAAAGATAGACAAATCAGGTTGTAAACAATTCTTTTTATTGGTATATTAAACCAATGAAAACATAACAGACCACGAACCTTGTTTACATGACAAAGAATTGAGAGCCCTGGGTATTGCTTATAACTCCACGAATGACTCTCAAATTTCATTTTATATTCTAAAGCATTGTAAATAATAAAAACAGAAAAATAGAATTTGACCAAAATCGTGACAATGCCCCTCGCCTACACTTCCTGTCATGACGTCAATTAGTCCTTTCGCATTCCTAGGCACCCCATTCTGAATTTTTTTCCCATCAAAACTAAAATCGCTTTAAATTTTTCCATTTTCTTTATTAACTGTTTTGTATTAACTAGAGATGTCCGATACAAGGTATATACCCGCGAATCGCCCTACACTTTTCGTCATGACGTTACATGTAATTAGTCAACCCACCTTTTTCAATAACTCCGATTTCAAACGTTCTATCCAATTCTCCAACCAGAGGTTTTGCGTCACAAGCTCTCTATCAATCAGAACTAAAAACGCACATTGAAGAAACGAATTGGCTCATTAATTTGTTCAAGCGTGCGCGGATCCAGATAATTTCCGGGGGGGGGGGGAGTTATTTGAGTTTGCCGGGGGAGGGGGGGGGGGGTCTGAGACATACTTTTGGCAATTTTATAATGTAAATATAAAGGAATTTGATTTAACCAGGGGGGGGGGGGTCGGGACCTGACTTGGATCCGCAAAAGCGAGTCCACCACCTTACTCTCATTTTTGCTATTTTTCACTTGTTTATCGAAAATGAGAGTAGGTTTCTGATTAACTTCACAATAATTATTTATCAGTTAGAACTCAGGTAAAGCTAACGAACATAATCTCACACGTGTTGAAATACCAAAGGTGTAAGCAGTTACTCTGGTGCAGGCATTTTGTAGTTTAATTGGAAAATTTCTTAATTAAAGGCATAGATTTAAAAAATAAATAGAATACTGATAAATTCAGACGTTTTGCGCTTATGTCCATTGAAACTTTAAACCTTACGTTTCCGAATGCAGACTGAAAGGTTTGCAATAGAATTGGAACATTTTTAATTACTAAAATAATACTTTTTAAAAAATCCAAATTGCAGACAACCTTTACCGAGAAAAACTTCAATCGACGATACGACACTTGCAATCATTTTGGGGGTATCTATTCCCGCATGCCTTCTATGTATTCTGGTATTCTACATGATCAGAACAAGTGAGTGTATATATTTATTTATCATTTTATTACAGTACTTTAATCTATTTTTTTTTTCGAGGGACATTTTGTGTTTTGTGTAATTCGTAAATATATAATTAATATGCTAAGTTTTTTAACCATGATGTCTGTCATGTTGTCCTCTGTATGCCTAATTGTTAAATCTACATGAACTGCGCAATGTCCATAATTTGAATAAATACTAACAAATTGTATTGTATTTCATTGATAGCTTGCATATTCAATTAATGGTAATGATTATTGGATATGCAACATGTAATACACCTACCTTGTGAGTGTGGCAGTAAATAGAGAATTGACACTTTAAACGGGCGGTCAATCAAGTACAATTTATCAAATACAGTGCAGAAGCTTAAAGTTTTGGTAGCACTGTTTCATAAGAAGAATCGACTACTACTGATCTTCGCACATCAACATTGGTTTTGTTTACTATAATAATGATAAAAAGATCTTATTATCATACCTCATTATCAAAATTCTGAATAACGCGCTATCTGATTGGTTGAAGACAATCACGTGACATGCAGGGCAATACAATTTCATATTTCCTTGGCATTATTAATTTTTTTATCATATCCTCGAAAGCTATGTGAATTTTCATTCCATGTATATGAAAAATCCCGAGGATGGGCATACTATGTTATCAAAGTATAAGTTCTAAACAGAATTGTTTTAAATGCCTTATATATCAGAAAACTACCATAGAAACAAACTGGTAAACATTCACTAAGTTATTGCTTTTCAAGAGCAAACCGTTTAGAATCCGATCAATGTATTATAAATTAAGACATGTCGATTGGTATAATGAACGTTTGGGAGGCATGAAGATTTTTTCCCCTACAAAAATCGTATTTCCCTCGGGCATTGCCCTCGGGAAATATGTTTTTCTCCGTGGGAATAAAATGCCATACAAATGTACCACCCTCACAATCATGCTTTCAATAAATAATGGGCATAAATAAGTGTCTGAAATACACAGTGCTAATTTTATTTGCGTCATTGTCATCAAATCCACAAATCAAGTGAAGTATTGAAATGTTTGGAATATCCTCTTGATGTTGTTCATAAATGGTCAGTTAAAAAAATTAAATATTTTTTTCGTCGATCAAACGTTACACTATGCATTTAATGCATGATTATGAGGGAAATATGAATATTTATTCCCCACAGAAAATTATATTTCCCGAGGGCGACGCCCGATGGAAATATGATTTTTTGGGGGAAATAAATCTTCGCATTACAATCATGCAATAATATAAACTATTTATTTTACGGAAAGACAGGTGATGATTTACAATAAATCAATTTTTAATCGTTTTAATTCACCTGAGCTGAAAGCACAAGTGAGCTTTTCTGATCACATTTTTCCTTTGTCTGTCTGTCTGTTCGTCCGTCTGTAAATTTTTTACATTTTGAAATTATTCTCTAAAACGCTTGACAAATTTCAACCAAATTTAGAACAAAGCATTCTCATGGTAGGTTTACTATAAATTGCAGAAATGAAAGACTGATCTTTATTCAAAGCGGAGAAAACAACAAAAATGTAGAAAAAGGGGGTATCATTTTTAAAAATCTTCTTCTTAAGAACTACATGAACTAAGTCAAAGGACTATTTATGATAAGGGCCTAAAATGGCCCCCTAAAATGAACATCAACATTTTACTATCATTCTTTGTTTTCTTAATACAGATATGTCTGTGATGTGTTTACATAATATTCATTTTGGTTTAAGTGTCCACAATATAGATATATGACATCGTAAAGACAACCTTTTCCCGCCATTTTTGCATTTTTAGCGTAAAACAGCTTGTTTTCAAACAGTTTTTCCTTCCGAAAACATAGAGCGCATTCTTGAACAAATAAAATATTTTAATTAGAGATGTATCTAGCCAAGACTAATAAGTGACAAAAAAATTTTCCTTGTTAAAGCATGCGATCTATATTTCCCATTCGTAAATATATAAGAAAAATGTCAATTTTTGGCCGATTTTGATTGAATTATAGAAATGGCGTCACTTCTGACGTCATATACTGCCAGTGAGTGCAAATAAATAAAATAAATAGATGAAAAATATATTTTATATCAACTCTTCTCGAAAATTAGTTAACATTTTATTGTACCCGAAACACTTAAAAAATGGCGAATTATGGGGGCAAAATTTAACTCTTATCATGTATAGCTCTTTAATGTAATTAAGAAAAAATAGTCCTAATGGAAAGGAAAAATTTAATTTCAAAAATCATGGGCTAATTCTGTTTCAAATATGAGTTAATTATGAAAATAATAATAAAGGAAATGGGTGTTTCGATCATATTATAACTTCGGGTTTGGTATTCTATACTTCTAAAACGGGACAGTGTAAAAGTAGGTCCTTTGTTTAAAGCAGCCATGTTGAATGATAAACCGGTCGATCTGACAAATGTTGTGCAATAGTTCGCGTGCAAAAGAATCTTTAAAACATGCAAGAGATATTGATGCCGATATTGATGTAAATTGAGGTTAAATATTTCAATGCGTTGACAGTTTTCACATTTGACGGTTGTGTTATGTTCGCTTGTTTTGGTTTTTGTTCATTTTTATATCGTTTATGCTTTGTAACTTTGGAAACTATCGCCTGTATTTTGTAATTTTTACGTATCAAATCAAAGATAGACTTCGGTAAATCAGACAGTTGACTGTTTACCTGCGCAAATAAGCAAAATCTGATGTATTGACAAAGTGCTAAAATACAATTCTGTCTATTGGAAATTCGGTATGATCTTTTGCATAATGGTTGATTAATGTAATGTGTTTTTTTTGAGATGCTTATCATTTTCTAGAGTTTAAAATAAGTTTAAACAGAGTTTAATGTCACTGAAGAAAATATGGACTAAGTATATATATTATTACTTATTAGGTTAGTTACTGACTCACTAGGGAAATAAATTGGGTTGATCAATCTGATAGATGGCGAGGCGAAGCCGAGCCGTCTATGAGATTGATCAACCCAATTTATTTCCATAGTGAGTCAGTAACTAACATAATAAGTGTTTTGTTTTCCCGAAGACTATCAAGTGACATATTTATTCACAAAAAGCGATGATTCAGCCACGGCGTGTACAAGAATACTAACATCTCGTCCAATTTAACACATTTAAACTCTTCAAAATTTTCAATCTCACCTTTCAAATATTTTCTCCCTTTCCTCTGCAGAGATTTGAGCAAATTTCGACGCTGCCATTTTGTTCTGCTCCAGACAAAACAATGTGACGTCAATATTCTAAGGGCAACTACTCTAATTTTAAAGAGTTTCAAAGGGCAACTACTCCAAATACTTTAAGAACGTACGGCATGCGATTTATGTATTAAATACTATAAAATGTCGAAATGAGTAAGCGAAGCGTCGGCCAATGATGGCCATTTTGCCTAATATTATTTCTCACAGCACAAATATAGAGATATATGATGCAATCACGTGCTATGTTTAAACCAATTCAAATGTGACATTTCAGTCAAAGGGAAAACAAATATATATATATATATATATATATATATATATATATATATATATATATATATATATATATATATATATATATATATATATATATATATATATATTATCGATTGTTTAGATTTTATAAATACAAACAATAGACATATAAAAACTATACTAAATTTTATAACGCACTGGTTTTTTTTTACCGCTAGTATAGAATACAACGGCTTCAATTCTAGTAAATCTATAACGTAGTTAATGTTTACCGGTTTCTTCTATGTCAGTTTTCTGATATAAAAAGGATTTAACACATTTTTTAATAGAAATAATCATTGAATTAAATCAAATGCTCATCCTCGGAATTTTTCATAGGGAACTTGGAATGAAAATTCGAAGGGTGAGATATGATGAAAAATATGACAATGACAGGGAAATATGAAGTGTTATTGCCCTGGAACGTGATTGTCTAGAACCAATCAGATGTCGCGTTATATAGATTAATCATACTGAGGTAAAATAAAATGAAAAAGTATGACGATGAGAAGGAAATATGCAGTTTTGTTGCCCTGACACGTAATTGTCTAGAAACAATCAGATGTATCAATATATAGCATAATAATATTGAGGTATAATAATAGATTTATCGGTTATCAGTTAATAATAGGTTATACTCATACTCCTGAATATAGTTAATCTATATATTAGAGCAAGTGTCAGAAAATACAGTTAAGGGTTACTGACTAAAGGACAAAATAGTTAAACAATGCTTTAATATATTAGTTATCTGATACATATGACACCTTGGTATTTAATGCAATTTAATATGCTGTGCTCGCCCCAACCATCACGCTGTAAAATAGGTAGAGGTTATAAACATATTATTGTATATTGGTTAATCTTATCTGTTTGAGTCGTCTAAGTGAGGAAGGTACATGTCATACTTTATCAATGAATTAGATTCTGTTTTTTCACAAAGCTTTAAAGTTAAAATGCACGTGTTTAAATGATATCTAATATTTAATTTAATATCCAACAAATAACGTAAATAAAGAATCAAGTAAAATAATGCAAACCAAACTCAAAAAGAATAATCCTTATAATTCCGCTTATAATAAGGACGCAAAAGACATGCACAAACACTTTCTTTTGAAATACTTTAGCTTTGGGAGCACCTGTATTAAATACAAACTTCATCCCAATTTAATGATGCTAGATGTATTAAGAAATCTAAAGTATGGATTTTTAAAGAGAGGATTAACAGTGTACGACTTTTATTTTACGAAAAACCAAAACATTTTTCCTTCCATATTTCTTCTCGGGTTACAACTTCCCTTAGGCAACCATTCTTTATCTTGCTGTATTGATTTTTCAAACAACTTCCAGATATTGCAAAACATAGTAGATATTTGTTTAAATGATTTTCCTATACAATATTTTCGGATTTATAATTTAATCTTGAATTAGAGGTTCCTTTACTCATATTTGATGAAGCTGTCTTTGTAAGCATGTAAGACAAATTATTTCTATAACTTTAGAATATCAGAGCTCCAATAGAAGACGCTACTTAGAAAGAGATGATGAGGAAATACATTCCCTATTTCCTTGGAGGGATAGCTACAAAGGTATGAATACAGTTTTCATATGCTTTAGCAGCCAAGACGAACAATTTTGGTTTACAATCCTGTACAGTAACTTTAATCTTGGGTAGTAACCTATATAGCTATATACAGTCATTTGGAGTGTTTAGAATCACATTTTACATTTTTGTTGCAAAATGTGTACATAGCACGCTCATGATTGATTATTTGGTATTAACAGATAAAAGATAATGTCAGTAAACAGATCTGTGTCAAAAGTTTGCGTTTTGACAAAGCAAATCTGACACGGTTCTTTTGACACCAACCAGTTAGTGTACCGCTGGTCACTTCTGTGTATTTCGAAAATGAGCTAAAAAGTCAAACAACAGTCCAACGGAAGTATTATTGTTTACAAATTGATAAAAATAAAGAAAATATTTATTATTGCTTTTCAATATTTTAAAGTTGATAAGACCGTCTGCATTTTCTGAAGACCAAAGTCTGACGTGTATTTTCGTGTAAGCTATTGTTTAATTAATACAGGTCTATGTTAAGAAACAACAAAACTCAAAATTAGAAAAATTAGTTTTCAATGCAAATTGTTCCAGCAGTAGTTGTCATAAGAAATTGTAAGCTCACATACAAAATCAAACAGGCATCTAATGACATAAGTTTATAAGTTCAACCAAATTCCATTCAAAGCCATCAAGGTCAAAGCATAGCTATCTTGTTAAAGTAAAAACAAAGATAACAAGTGCAAAACTTAGTACTAAATAATCAGAATAACCTTCAAATGTTAAAAATATATGACCATGATTGACTGTCGTGTACAATATTTGTAAAGTACACATTTTTTATTAAGAAATTATAACAATTCCAACTTTGATTTCAATTAAAGAAATGTTAACAAATAATGACATATCTAGTTCAACTTTGAAATATGCTATGCTAGAACAATTGTACAAATATTTTTTCGAGTACTCTTACTCTTGTTAGATTATATAAGGTTTTCAATGTCGCTTTAATCACGAAACTTCCGGAACCAATCATTTAAAATTGACTGTTTTAAACATTCTCTGCGGTAACAGGTTCATGAGTCAAAATAAAAATCATTACGCTCTGCAGTATGAGACTAAGATAAATCACTGATACCAGTTAAAGTCATCCTTTAGCATCTGGTCAACCAGTGGCAAGGTATGGTAGTCAGTAGAAGTGTCCTTCTCAGTATGCTCAAGCTCAGACACTTACTGTCTATCTTTGCATAAAATTTCGACTGCAAGTGTGCATTTGAGCGAAATAAATATGTAGTTTAATTTGCGCGACAGCATGTGTTCATACCATTCCTGTTTCATCATATAGCCAATTGGACCACACCCGGTAATTGATTTTTTTAAATTTTAGCATGCTCCTATATTTTTATTGAGATCTCTTCTTTTATTCGAAATCAATGTAGACTAAAAATTGCCAAGACCATCGAGCCCTGTGAATTGATTTTCCCTTGATTCACTATATAGGTTGAAAGGTCAATCGAAGGTTGCACCTTTTTTAACATCTATAGGCTACCAAAAGAAAAGCATTAAAATTTACGGTAACCACTACAGAGAGTATATATGTACAAAGATCGACAATCGCATGCATTGTATTATCTTTTTACACTTTTTTTTTTACACTTTTTACACAAAAACATGCACAATCAAGCTAAAAATATCTTATGGAAGAGAAAAACTATATCAAAAGAACGTTCCTTCGCATTGCCTAATATTTCAGAGAATGTGAAGGACAAAATAAACAACAAATTAAAAGTGAATACAATATGTCATAGAAACAATACAAATACCAATATTTCAACGGCTCTGGCTGTTTTCTCAAAGATCATTTTGGTCATGTTAAGTGTTTTTAGCTCACCTGAGCTGAAAGCTCAAGTGAGGTATTCTGATCACATTTTGTCCGTCGTCTGTCCGTCTGTCCGTCCGTCCGTCTGTTCGTCTGTAAACTTTTCACATTTTGAACTTCTTCTTCAAAACCACTTAACCAAACTCAACCAAATTTGGCTCAAAGCATTCTTATGGAAAGATGAATGTAAATGGCAGAACTGAAAGAAAATTTTCCATTGAAAGCAGAGAAAACCTGAAAACTGAAAAAAGGGGGGTGCATTTTTAAAAATCTTCTTTTCAAGAACTACTGAGGCAAATTCAACGTCACATGAATAATCCTTATGGGAAGGAAAATATAAATTGCAAAAATTATGGGCTAATTCTGTTTCAAATCTGAGTTATTACGAAAATAACAAGAAAAAAAAGGCGTGTTTCAAGCAATTTATAGCATCCATGAGTCTTGGTAAAATGGGTAGGCATGACCGGACCAGGGCAAAACAAAAGATTGACAGTTATTAATCTGCCAACATCATTATTTTCAAGATTTCAAGATATTTACTGACCAGTATATTTATATTCGCTGTAAATATTGCTGCAAAATAATGCGTAATTGGAATTGACGATTGCCGATCTGCCCCGGCTTTTATTTTGCCCCGGCCCGGGTTTGCTTACCCATTTTACCAAGACTCGTATTCTATAGTTCTAAAACGAGGTTCATTGTTTAAAGCAGCCATGACACTATATGATAAACTGGTCGATCTGACAATGATGAATTTGTTTGTTGTTCAACAGTTCGTGTACGAAGGGAATCTTTGAAACATGCAAAATACATTGGTGCCGATTTTGTGAAGTAAATTTTAATGCGTTGACAGTTTTCACATATGACGGTGGTGTTAGCTTGTTGTGATTTTCGTTTCGTTTTCATTTATGCTTTGCGTTAACCTGGGAACTGTCGCTTGTATTTCCTGATTTTTACGTATCAAATCAAACAGAGACTTCGGTAAATCAAACAGTTTACTGTTTACATGCGCAAATTAAGCAACATCTGATGTATTAAGAAAGAACTAAAATGCAATATTCATTCGGGCTATCGGTAATTCGGTATCATCTTTTGCGTAATGGTAGAATAATGCAATATGTTTTGTTGAGATGCTCGGCATTTTCTCGAGTTTATTCAGTTTGAATAGAGTTTAATATCGCTGACGGAAATATGTAGGTATATAAATGTATATGATTCATTTTGAAAAATAAATTGTGTTCTTTATTTGTTATAGTGCATGTTTATTGTGTTGAATTGTTTACAGTTTCTATTTACTTACCATATTTGAGTGTTAAGCTTCGAATTATAAGCAAGATACAGTGATATGCTCACATTTCTATGTTTGTACACAGATCTGAGGCCATTCATTTTTTTCCATTTTAAATGCCGAATAGGAAATACCAAGTTAAAAATCTTAAGCTGAATGTAATAAACTCATGTGAACAAAATATGACTCAAACCTAGCAAAGTTTTGAGCTCATCTTGCTTATAATTCTACGATTGACGCTGAAATTTTGGTTGATCATTAGACATTCTATATGAACTAGAGATGAGTTCGTTGCAAGCAACGATTAGGTTTTCCGTCGTAGCTGCGTCATACTTGTGACGTATTACAAAAAAATGATAGCTGGCCATAGTACAATATTAGATGTGTAAACACTGAGAAACAAAGTATTATATTTCTGTGACCGCGTAGATTTTACGGTGATAGAGAAGTCGTCTGGATCTGCATCGGTCGTGTGCAGTACGAACTGGGTGAGGGAATGTTGGCGTAAAGTGTATAAGGTAAAAGGTTGGGGCGCGCTGTGGGCCGTAAGCTAAAACGAAGGGTAGGTTTGCCGTATTCCCGAAGGTCCACCAGTATACAGTTCCAGAGAAATAAACAGGCAATTGATGCAGGATTCCACATTATTGGACGAGACTCAACGATGGCAACATTATAACAATTTAACAGACAGACATGTTACAAACAAGTCGGATATGGCCAGAAGTGGCCTCCGGACTCAAGACTCTTGGAGAGTCGGACGTGGCCGGGGCTGAACGCCGTATTCCAGACTGCGCATTGACAATTGTACATAACTATTTATAAGAATCTTAACTATGAGTATATATAAATTGCAATTGAAAGGTAATGATATAAGTAAGCTGAGTGAAAGGTTCACAGATAAAAAATAATTAAATAAACTCAATGAGTCTTTGATGTCCAAGAAATGAAAATCTGATAATTGCACAATGTTGTTTTAAGAGATTAACAGTCCTTGAGACATGACACTCTGTCTCTTTGAAATCACATATAAAGTCTGAAAAGTGTCAATCACTAATTAAAAAAAGTAACTATGCAAGAAATAAACTGTGAGAAAAAATTACGAAACAGATGTTGAATTTTAAAAGTAAAGTAAAAAAAAAAATTATAATTGAACAGTGCATTTTGCACGATGATACTACATGTTTATAAGCAAATACAGATCTTTACACGTTGTCTCTAGTTTGATTCGCCGCATTTTTTTCACAGAGTGGGACTGTGGTTATGCCCGGTACGAAGGTAAAAAGACCATTGGCAAACGTTTTTACACGCATTTTTATCGAACGCAAGCGCCAATGAATCTCTTATGCGGAGATCCTGAAAATTTTACAAGGGGTTTTGAGGAATAATTTTGTATTTCGAGGAGGGGGAACATGCGCGGATCAGAAAATTTTTCCGGGGTGGGGGTTGAAAAGTCAGACGGTTATTTGAGTTTGCCAAGGGATGTCCGAGGCATATTTGGTAAGTTTATAATGTACACGTAATTGAAAGAAATTTCGCTGGGGGGGGGGGGGGGGGGGGTCTGGAACACTTCCCCTTCTAGATCCGCGCACGGAGAAGACCGATGCCGGTAATTTTACTGTAATTTTAACCATTTTTATTTAATTATTCATGTTCATAATTATCAGAAAACCAATATTACCTTTCAAAGCAGTTAAAACTTAAAACTTAAGATACGAACCATTTACTCTCGGTGAGTATTGCGTCCGCGTCAAAAAAAAATGGCAATTTTCAAGAAATTCGGATAGACGATCTGTGTCCTGGGTCGTCTATCCGATTCTTTTTCTGACTAAAAGCTACAGACCTGCAGTTAAAGATTGTCAAACTCTTATTGATTATGTCAATTTGTTTGTCTCAAAGAATCATTTTTTAAATCAATAAAGTTTTACCTTAAAAAAAAGAAAGAAATCGGGCACAATTTTCAATGTTAGCATTTTACAATTTTATGGTCTAATAAAATTTCAAGAAACAACTCTTCATTGCTATATCCGAAATATTGCATGAAAAAATTTACATCGCATTTTTTAAATTACCAAAGGAGATTCAAAATGAACTTTGATTAACCGCTAACAAACAGGCATAAAGAGAGACTGAGAACCAATTTCTTCTCTTTTTTTTTTTACATCAAAAGAAATTTAAAAATAAATCAAAATATATTTTTTTCTTTGTATGCGTTAATGAAAATGTAGATCAGCAAGGGGTTCTTTTTCGTGCAAGCACCTACTTAACCGATTGTTACACGGGTCTACAACGATGACAAATATCGTAAAGGCAATATTGTGGGTGAAGGATGAATGTATAGTTTGTTTTTTAAGTTTATTTTTGATACATGTAATTATATTTATCTGGGTCGGTTATGTTTGTTAGTTTGTTTTGTTTATTAAAGAGGGGAATAAAGAAATGAGTAATTTCCAAGCACGGAGCATCGTTTTTTAAAGTGTGTGGGGGGGGGGGGCAAACTCATCCAACAAATCTTGACAAGCAAATAAAGAATTTTTTTTGAATTTTCTAAAATTTTCAAAGTTTCACTCATAATTTCATGATTTTCATACCACTATTTTTACATGCTACCAAAATGGGGGGGGGGGCAACTCCATGATAATTCATTTTTTTATGTAAATTTTATAAAAATAGTTGCTTCGAGAAAAAGTTGGGAGAGGACATCTTTATGTCATATAACATGTGAAACTGATTTCATTCCACCCACAAGCTTGAAATAATGAAATAATTTTAAAGAAAACAATATAAATAGACGTCATCAATCCCATATCAAACAACATATTACCACTTGATTCTGCGCGTCTTTTTAATGAATTTATAAACAGCGGCAAATTCTAAAATGTATTTTTAAAGGTAATGTTAGCTGCAATTCTGTAGACCTTGTATGAAAAATTTCGGATGGTAGTCAATTTTTCCGGGATACAGACCGAGCGGTACATATATGCAGCTAAGGTAACTAAGAATGATTCCAATAAAATACTTTGTTGAGTAATGCAAGCTTTTAAGAAAGCAATACTTATATTTGTTTAAAATATAACACCCAAATACTTCGTCTTACATTCGCTATTTGTAGAACAAGCAGAACCAGTATCAGTCTGACCGGCCTCACCATAAACATTGTTGGAATTTTATTGTCCTAGCATTGCATTGCTCTGCATGTACACAATTTCTGTTAAAAATTAAACACTTAAAGTGTTCATCTATATGGCTACACATAACGTACACACGTGATTCAAAATAACCCAGACGGAAAACGGTAAAGAATTCAGTCATTGGGTCTACGTTTTATAGAACTTGTGAGAAAACACATTGCGGGTCTGAATGTTTGTTGATATGTCAATGTATCAATAAACAGTTTGTTAATTGTTTTCGATTTGGTGAACATTGAACAACATTTTTTCCATGCCACTTTTTTCCATGGAAGTTAGCGAATACAAGTATAAAGCATTTATAAAATTTATTTAATTACCTCTTTAGAATTGTGTATGGAATAAATAATTTATAAGTTGCTGCTGAAGGTTGTTTGGTATTTTCGTTTGTAGATGTTTTGCAAGTAAAAAACCTGAAACGCGGGGCAAGTCATAGTTAATATCCCTAATAACCGTAACTTAAAACTAGCGGCTTTGGATTCAAATATCATCGTATACGAATATTAAGTTCACTTTTTAAAATCATCTCCACGATGATAATTATATGATATCCATCGCAAATCAGTATTTTTTTTTTTTTGCTTTAAAAGAATTGTTCTATCAAGAGCAATCCCGCGTTCGTTTTAATTGCCAGCGTACATTTGTCATGTCAGTAATACACATTGTGCTTTATATGACGGCCGTGTATACGTATTGTAGAAAAGTTGAGTTTAATTACCATGCATTGGAACCATTTTATTAACACATCTCCCAATACTGAAACAATTCAAAATTTCTCTGTTACAGTAACACAGTGGGCTGTTAATCGTGTACGTCCAGCTCTACAAGCACATGCACTGTCGTCTAGGCTACGGCCTGAATACAGCTAGCGACTCTCCTATCGATCGGTTACCTGAGTCTCGTAATGCATCTAAATATAGACAGGTTCACAGTTATGAAACAAACAACAAAAATAAGGTCAAAGAGGTTTATCTATATGAAATGAAAATGTACATATGTATAAAAACATTTGGGAATTTTATGTGGAATTATTTTTGCGCGCTACATGTATCAGTTAGTGCATTTTAAGAAGCCCTTTCATAACCTCATAAACGTGCGCACCCCCACAAAAGTGGACCAAACTGAAAACAATTGTTTCTGCAAATACTGACTATAAATTACGCAAACATTAAATTGAATACTATAGAGGATTCAAAATTAATTTCTTTGCAACTTTGCTTCAATGTTTATTCCTTTTTAAGTTATTGACAAGAAACTTTGGACGCCTCTAACTCCCTAATTATAAGGGCCAGCCCCTTTTTCGGTATACCAAATGAAAGGTCTGGGTAAGACCAAGAACTTTTAAAATACATGTTATAGCAAATTTTTATCAGGTAGAAAACTAACACGGAAAATACGCGAATTTTTTTGATTTTTTTCCTTACCTTTGTTTCAACATCTATACCACCCCTTTTATTTGCATTTAAATAATAAATAAAATATATATCGCACAAATTCAATGTATTAGCTTCCAAACCAGCCCATCTTTGAGACTCTGCCAGTCATCGTTAAAGCTAAACCCCCTGGACAAAAGAAGTCGTTAAATTTAACTAAAAAGGGAATAACTCAAAACCGGATAGAGATTTTCCTCAACTAAAATATGCAACGACAACATCACGCGGCATGTTATCAGTCCTGAAAATTTCAAAAAAATCGGTGAACTAACGAGCGAGATATTAAGGAAAAAATAAGAAGAAATTTGAAAAATTTTCAGAATAATAGTAAGGTTTTCCGCTGAGAGCGGAAAACCTTAATTAGAGTATGTTAAATACTTGTTCACAAAAAAATTAAAGAATTATATGCTGTATATAACTACTCTCTTGGGCCCCCTCTTTATACAATGAATAATGTGAAATGTGAGTAATCAAAAACGACATCGTTAAAACAGTTTCCATAGCTCTGACACATTTCTGTTGCGGGGATAAAAGAATTATCGCTATTCCTAAGAAAATATTACAGCGGAAAATTATCCTGGTTTGTAGCCATTTGTTATTTTTGAATAAAAAATAATGGGTGCATAGGCCATAGTAAATTAGAGTGATGTGCCTATCAATACGGTAACATTGATTTTAATAGCTCTTTAACATGTCACGTGGCAACATTTTTTATTCCAGTGTATTCATCAATCAAGTGTGAGTACAGATAAAAAAATTACAAGTTTACGCGAGGTAACCGTCATTTAATTATAATGGAGAAGACAAATGAAATTGTTGAATATTTTCTATTTGAGAAATTGAGCGCATTGAGGTGCAATTTTCGTCTTCACATATATACATGTAGGATTTTTGATAAAATACAATAACTATTATATTTAAAAAAAAAATACAATAACTAGTAAGTAGTTGAGGAAGAAAATGTACCTATATGCTCTCATATATTTTGATTGCTTTATTAAGTGGGGGAGAGGGGGGGGGGGCAGAACGAAAATACAGGGAATTAGAAGTTAACAGTGTACCCCTACCAAAAGTTTGGTTTTATAATTTGCATAGTATTTTCTTGTGTTTTGGTAAAAATGGGCATTACATAAATATATTTACATTTTCCAGTGTCTTTGCCTGTGATAACACTACGTATCGATTTTGTACTATATAACTCATAATACAAATGACGCCAAATTGAGGCACCAGCGGGGTTTGCTTATTCATATTTAAATATTAAATCGTACGATAGCTTAAAATTATATAAATATAAGTAATAAGAAATCATTCTTTGAATATTATGAGGTGATAATTTCGGTCGGGGCGTGATCAAATCTATCATATTTCGGGCTTTATTGGATTTGATCACGCCCCGACCGAAATTATCACCTCATAATACTCAAAGAATGATTCTTTATTCCTTATATACAGTTTCAAAGATTTAGTGTATGCAAAAATAAGTGTAAAATTTGAATACTAATCTTTACAATATTTAGTTTTTGTTATTCTACGAGGGGCCATATGGTATCATATCCTTTGAGTGCGTATAAAAAGTCATTGTTGCTCAGGTGAGCGATGTAGCCCCATGGCTCTCTTGTTTTAATTGTAGTAAAGCAAAGTAGTTAATGTTAACCGGTTTCTCTCTATGTCAGTTTTCTGATATAAAAATTGTAATAGAAATAATCATTGAATTACATTAAATGCCCATCCATGGGATTTTTCATTAGTATGCATTGGAAATTTGAGGTGGTGAGATATAATTCATTTATTGCATGATTGTAAGGGAAATATGAATATTTATTCCCCCATGGAAAATTATGTTTCCCGATTGCAACGCCTGAGAGAAATATGATTTTTCTTGGGGAGTAAATCTTCATATTTTCGAACTTTCATGCAATGAATTGTTTATTATACCGAAGGACAGATGATAATATATACTATCGGAAAAAAGAAACTGTGCATTATTAAATATATGAAAAAACATTTAAAAATTACAATGAACAAATTTTATTTTTTTGTAATACTGTTAACACATGTATTCGTAACAACACCTCATAGCACATTAATGTCGACGACGAATAACGTCAATTTCAGCACACTCGAAAGTCACTTTTATTTGAAATTGAATTTAAAAAATCAATAACGCGTGTGACTACCATTTCCGTTTACGCATGCTTGACAGCGACGGCTCATTATTGCCACTGAAGTGTTCAGAAATGCTTGAGGGATGTTGTTCCAGATGTTGGTTAAAGCCAATGTCACAGGCTGATTTGGTAAACGGCGTAAACGTCTTTCTATTTCATCCCGGACGTGCTCGATCGGCGACAAATCGGGGAAAACAGCTGGACAAGGTAAGACATCGACAATCTGTTGAACAAACTAATCTCTGACTACACGTACAATGTGACCTTGCGTTGTCTTGCTGCAGAGTGATGTGATTTTGATGTCTCTGTACGAAGGATATCACATGACGCTGAATAATTTCATCTCAATAGCGTACGCCGGTGAGATTTCCATTGACAATTTGTAGAGGGGTGCTTCCACGTGCTGATATTCAACCCCACACCATAACGCTACCTCCACCAAATTGTCGACGTTGCACAACACAAGAGTCCTGGTAGCACTCCCGAACGCTTCGATACACCCTAAAACGGCCGTCACTGCTATTCAAATGAAATCTGGATTCATCAGTGAACAGAAAATTGGCCCAGTCCTGTTTTTTGAATCGCAGATGTCGTGTGCACCACGCTAGCCTGGCGATACGATGACGTTGAAGCAGTACTGGGCGCACCGCTGGACGTATTGGTCTGATGTTTTGCTCGGGCAGACGACTACGCACGGTTCTTTGACTAATTGGTTGAAGCGCTGGAATGCTACAGGCAGTAAAACTTGCTGTCTGCAAACGATTTCGCAGATGCACAAGTCTAATGTGGTTGTCCTGTTGACGTGACGTCACACGAGGTCGCCCAGAACGCGGTCGATCCTGAGTGTTGCCAGATTGTTGAAAACGTCTCCACAATGACTGGATGGTGTTCCGATGAACTACAAACTGCCTTGCTACAGTATTTTGTGTCATTCCACCTTGCAGCATCCCAACAGCACGATTACGTTGGTTTTCGTAGAGTCGTGGCATGACATAGAGGTAAATTTTGTTGAAACTAAAGTGATTTCCTTAACAAAAATAAGTTTAAACAAATCCTTTACAGTTCTTATTTCAAACAGTATCGGCCCGTAAAACTTGTGGATACAAGTTCTTCAATAAACAACAGGTGCTCACTAACCATGATACAGGCCGTGCACCCGAACGACTACCATCCGATATTGTCAAAAACATTACCATTATCGATTTTTTATATTTTATAAATGCAAACAATAGATATAATTTTTTTTACTAAATTGTATAATGTACAGTTTCTTTTTTTCCGCTAGTATAGAATACATCGGGTTCTTATAGTTGTTCAATTGTAGTAAATCTATAACGTAGTTAATGTTTACCGGTTTCTTCTATGTCAGTTTTCTGATATAAAAAGGATTTAAAACGATTTTTGATAAAATTTATTATTTAATTTCATCGTATGCTCATCTTCGGGATTTTTCATAAGGAACTTGGAATGAAAATTCGACGGGTAAGATATGATGAAAAATATGACGATGACAGGGAAATATGAAGTGTTATTGCCCTGGCACGTGATTGTCTAGAGCCAATCAGATGTCGCGTCATATAGATTAATCATACTGAGGTAAAATAAAATGAAAAAATATGACGATGAGAGGGAAATATGCAGTTTTGTTGCCCTGACACGTAATTGTCTAGAACCAATAAGATGTATCATTATATAGCATAATCATATTGAGGTATAATAATAGATTTATCGGTAATCAGTTAATAATAGGTTATACTCGTACTCCTGAATATAGTTAATCTATATATTAGAGCAAGTGTCAAAAAATACAGTTAAGGGCTACTGACTAAAGAACTAAATGGTTAAACAATGCTTTAATATATTAGTTATCTGATACATATGAAGCCTTGGTATTTAATACAATTTGATATGCTGTGCTCGCCCCAACCATCACGCTGTAAAATATATAGAGGATATAAATTATCGTATATTGGTTAATCTTATCTGTTTGAGTCGTCTTAGTGAGGAAGGCACATGTCATACTTTATCAATGAATAAGATTCTGTTTTTTTTTCACAAGGCTTTTAAGATAAAATGCACGTGTTTAAATGATATCTAATATCTAGCATATAACGTAAATAAAGAATCAAGTAAAATAATGCAAACTAAACTCAATAAGAATAATCCTTATAATTCCGCTTATAATAAGGACGCAAAGGACATGCACAAACACTTTCTTTTGAAATACTTTAGCTTCGGGAGCACCTGTATAAAATGAAAACTCCATCCCAATTTAATGATGCTAGATGTATTAAGAAATCTAAAGTATGGATTTTTAAAGAGGGGATTAACAGTGTACGACTTTTATTTTACGAAAAACCAAAACATTTTTCCTTCCATATTTCTTCTCAGGGTACAACTTCCCTTAGGCTAGCATTTTTACATTGTTATATGAATTTTTCAAACAACTTCCAGATATTGCAAAAAATAGTAGATAATTAATGTTTAAATGATTTTCGTATAAAATATTTTCGAATTCATAATTTAATCTTGAAATTAAGGTTCCTTTACACATTTTAATGAAGCTGTCTTTGTAAGCATGTAAGACAAATTATTTCTAAACCTTTAGAATATCGGAGCTCCAATAGAAGACTATTCTTTAAAAGAAGTGATGAGGAAATATATACGAAAGCCGAGAAGGATCATTCGAGATTCGAGATTCGAAATACGAGATTCGAAATACGAGATTCGAGATTCGAAATTCGAGATTCAATATCTAAATTAACCAATCAAATCAAGGATCTGAAAATATGTATCCTAGCGACATCAAACTGTTCTAAATAAAAATCATACGTACATGCTCTTATATACAAATAAATGCTATGTTCACTTCTCCCTACCTAACTAAATAATTATTTGTATTTACTTTTACACAGAATATCTAAGTAGACTAGTAATAATGCAGTGCGCTTCGCGGATCTAAGTGATTTTGTTTGCCCTGGTGCATTTCCACCTGATGCGTTTGAACCCTAAGGTATTTCACCACCAGTAATAGTTTAAAACCCGGGTTTATTCACCCGTTTTGTGTAAAAATGCGGTTATGGTTGTAACGGGATGAGCGGAGGCTACTCCAAACAACAACAAGACATCTTAAATTTAACAAAATTTAATAACAAAAAAAATAAGAGAAAGAAAGAAAAGATAGAAATATAAACACTAAACCACACAAACACTCACACACCTTTCACTCAACAAGAAAAAATATTATGTTTATACAAATGACCAAAAATAAATTAGAAGAGTGTCCGAATCTCCGGGGCTGTAGTCCTGGACCAACTACGGACAACTACAACTAGAGTAGTTTCGTCACCACAATCATCATCATCACCATCGCCATCATAATCATCGACACTATCGTCAACACCATCGCCTACAACACCATAATCATAAAAGACATCATCGTCATCACCATAATCATCTACATCATCATCATCGACATGACCATCATCATCGTCGTCGTCATCATCACCATAACATCATCGTCGTCATCAACATGAACATCGCATCGTCATCGACTTCACCATAACATCATCATCTACACCATCATCATCATAATCGACATGACCATCATCATCGTCTTCGACATCACCATCACACCGTCATCTTCTCAACATCAACAATATGACACTACAATAAGTGTACAAGTGACTCCATAACACCATAATAAAAACAATATTGTATAATACATCATATAAGTATCTCACTGATAGTATCAAACTATGATAATGTATAAATAGTATTATATTAAAGGCAACATCTCAAAATATTGTAAGTATATGGTAACTAAGTTATTTGTTTACAGTAAACAATATGGCGTCTGAGACTTCCGGTGACGCACTTCCGCCCAAGTAGTTAAGTGGAAAAAGTGACAATAAATTGTAAAATAAAATAACGCATAGAAAATAGCCCTTTAAATCACCGTTTCTTTATACAGCAATAGCAAAAACTGTACTATAGAAAAAGACGAATTCCATTTAAACACTCTCGCTAAAGTCACACATCAGTGAACACACAGGTAACTCTACAGTGAACAATGGTCAAGGTGACTTTATAGGACGACTGCGTAATACTAATAAAAAGGCAAAAATTTACAAATAAACTACACCAAACTAAATAAATACTTACCAGGGTCAGCTATCCGTGTCCGCGTCAAATGCTGAACTTGTGAAACTAAAACATGCCACACAGGCTTCTAACACGATACCCCCTTCATACACTAAGCACGTCTTAATCGCTGGACAGCTCGGCCGGGTATATCTTAGCGCCTATTGTTAGGGTCGGCCAAGCACGTTGCAAAGAATTATGGGGAAAATAAAATCGGGTGTGTTCGATATGAACAGTGATTGTCACACACCTCCCCCCTTAAAAAATTGTCCTGCAATTTCAAATAAACAATCACTGAATTTTGAAAATTCTCACGTATTTACAATAAAACCTATACACATACCTGTACTGTCTACTATACATCTCACTGACGACTCAGGTAATCCGCACCCACATTGTCGCTTCCTTTGATCGCAATGATCCTAAAGCGGTATGGCTGAAGCTGCAAAGCCCAACGCATCAGTCTGGAGTTCTCTGTCTTTGCTTTGTTAAGGTAGGTCAGGGGTTAGTGATCAGTTTCAAGTAGAAACTCGCGTCCATAAAGGTACTGGTGGAACTTCTGTATTCCCCACACTACCGCCAAACACTCCTTCTCGATAACAGCGTATGCCTTTTCTCTTGGTTGAAGTTTCCTACTGGCGTACGCTACGGGTAGTTTCTCGTCATCCTCCATCTGTAACAGCACAGCACCTATCCCATCATCCGTGCGTAAAATGAAGGTTTCATTAAATTCTGGCAACTTCAATATTGGCCTTTCTGATAACATGTGTTTCAATGTATCAAAAGCTCGTTGCTGACTTTCAGTCCAAATAACTTTATTTGGTTGGCCCTTCTTCGTAAGATCAGAAAGTGGAATGGCTATCGCAGAGAAATTCGGAATAAACTTTCTGTAGAATCCTGCTAAGCCTAGGAAGGCACGAACCTGTTTCTTGGTTTGTGGTATTGGCGCATTTCTGACTGCATCAATCTTGTCCTGTTCTGGTTCTAGACACTTGTTGCCCACCATATGTCCCAAACAGTCAATCTTGTCAAATCCGATGAAACATTTTGTCGGTCTGGCCGCAAGTCCCGCATCTCTGAGTCGTTCGAACACAGTCTTCAGTATGTGTAGATGTTCTTCAAAGGTATCTGTAAAAACAATGACATCATCGATAAAGTTTTCTACGCCGTTCATACCTTGAAGTAGTTTTCTCATCATACGACTAAATGTTGCCGGCGCGTTTACAAGACCAAACGGCATTGTCCTGAATTGGTACAATCCGGATGGTGTGGAAAAGGCTGTAAGCGGCTTACTCTCGTCAGCCATCGGTACTTGCCAGTATCCTTTGCTTAAGTCTATCTTTGACACAAACTTCTTTCCGGTCATTTTGGAAAATATGCTTTCTGGACTGGGCATTGGTTCTGCATCAAATACCGTAGCACAGTTCAGTCGTCTATAATCAATGCAAAATCGATTCGTTCCATCTTTCTTCCGAGCTATGACAACTGGAGCTGAATAAGGGGAAGATGATGGCTCAATCACATTCAACTGTAGCATTTTCTGAACTTCTTCTGTAATTGTTTTCTCTGTACTGAACGGAATTGGATATGGTTTCACACGCACAGGTTCAGACGATGTCACAACAATCTTATGCTCCACTAAGTTCGTCATTCCAGGTATATCCGTAAATACATCTGAGAACGAATCACACAGTGATTTAGCAGTTTCCAACTGATCTGGTGTTAGTCTGTCTGCAAACTTTATGTCCTTTGCTGTTTCGGTTTGAGTAACAGGTGGCATAAGAATAGGGTCCTGTTGTTCATCATCATCTAGGTCACTAAAGTCTATGAGTGAAATTGCACATGTTGACAAAACACCACAGTTCAATGTATCTCGTTCAACATACTTCTTAAGAAGATTTGCGTGGAAAGTTTTCAGCTTGCCTCCCATATCGATCTTGTAGTCCATATGTCCTATCTTCTGTATTACACTATAAGGTCCCTTCCATTGCATGAGGAGTTTGTTTGACTTTGTCGGTAGAAGAACCAGTACTGTGTCTCCCTCTTTCATCTGACGACCTTGCGTTTCCTGTTGTAGTACTTGCGCTGACGTTTTGAAGCTTTCTCCAAGTTTTGGCGAGCTATGTCACATGTTTCTTCCAATCGTGTGCGTAAGTCAAGTACGTATTGATACGTTGTCTTAACGTCCTCGTCAGGAATTTCCTTTGTCCAAAGTTCTTTAAGAATTGTCATCGGACCACGAACAGTACGTCCATAGAGAAGATCAAACGGCGAAAAACCAAGGCTCTCCTTTGGTACTTCACGGTATGCAAAGAGTAATGGGTTGATGTACTTATCCCAGTCTCTTGGTCGCTCAGCACACATCCTCTTTAGCATCTGTTTCAACGTACCATTGAACTTCTCGACGAGTCCAATACACATGGGGTGATACGAAGTAGTAGTCATCCGTTTAAATGACAACAGACGGCTCACTTCTTTCATTACGTCCGATGTGAATTGCGATCCTTGATCTGTTAGCATCTCGATCGGAACTCCTAATCTACTAAAGATGTCTACCAGTGCCTCCGCTACTCGCTCTGTCTCAATTCCAGGAAGTGGAATAGCCTCGGGATAACGGGTTGCGTAATCGACAAGCGTCAGAATGTAACGATTCCCTTTGTCGGTAACTGGTTGCAGAGGGCCTATAAGATCAACTGCTACTCGTTGAAACGTTTCTGTAATTAGCGGCATTTGTCCTAACGGTACTGCAGGTACTTTTCCTTTTGGAATAGTCCGCTGACACACGTCACATGATTTGCAAAACCGTCTAATGTCTGACTGAATTCCTGGCCAGTAAAATTCGGACACTACTCTGTCGGTTGTTTTCTTTGATCCCAGATGACCACCCATCAGCGTTTCATGTGCTATCTTCATAACGATAGTTCTGTATTTCCGAGGAACGATTAACTGTCGGAAAAGTTTTCCACTGGACACTTTGGGACTGCAAAATTCTCTGAACAACATTTGCTTCCGTTCACACATTTTTGAAAATCCGCCGTCACTGAAATGTTTAAGCTGTCCACTCTCAGCTAAGCTCCATAACTTTTTCAGTGTCTCGTCGTTTCGTTGTTCTTGTAAGATATCCTCCGGCGATACATCCCGTATTGCTTCCGGTACTTTCAATGGTTTGTATGGAGACTGTTTTTTTTCAGTTGCGCACGCGTTTCAACAGCTGCTATGTTTTCAACGGAATGAATCCAGGCTGGATTTGGTTCATGTGGTTTCCTTACTCCACGAATATTACCAAGAATAAGATCGTACGAAGGCGAATCAAAGCACCAAGCATCAAAACTTCCGGTAAAGTAAGGAGTATCGACATCAATTCTAGCCACATCTGAATCAATAATACGACCGTCTGCTAACTTGCATCGTTGAGATGTCCCTGTTAGTTGATCATCGTTTACCAGTTCTCTACGAATAACGGCACCACTACAACCTGTGTCTCTTAGCACAGTCACTAGTTTATTGCCAACACATCCTTTCACAACTGGCATTTCCGTTTCACAGAAAGCACCCGAATCACCAACACACGGTAAGTTTCCATGTTTCTCGACGACACTCGCGGCTCCTTGGCGACCTCTACCGCGTCCTGGATATCCATGGTTCCCATTATTGTACGACCCACGTTGAAAATCACTAGGGTAAGTATGTTTCGGTGTTGTTTCTTGTTTCTCGCTCGAATTAAACGGCCTGTTATTCGGACTTTTGCGGAAGTTGCAGTTAAAGGCTTTATGTCCTTGTCGTCCGCACTCATAACACTTCACTGCATTTCCAGATTGGTTTTGTTGCACGGAATCTTTGTACGGCGGTTGTCTATCGGACTGCTGTCGTCTGTCAAAGAGCGGTTTTTGCGTAAGTGAAGAAGATGTCACTGTTCTGGCCTCAGCAAACTGGTCCGCGTATCGCGCCATGTCTTGGATCGAAGTAGGAATCCTCTCCTTTAGGAATAAGGCAAGTTCTTTCGAGCAACACAATAAAAACTGTTCACGTAAGAACAAGTCCTTCAGATCATCGAATGTCTTGTTAGTCTTAGACAGCTGAATCCACCGCTCAAGGTAACTGTCCAGTCTGGTAGAAAATTGCATAAAAGTTTCACTTCCGTCTGGTTTTGAAAATCGGAACTTCTTGCGGAAACCGTCCTCCGTCATGTCAAATCGTTTCAACAGGGCGTTCTTCAACTCGTTGAAATCAAGTGCTGTTTCGGGTGAGAGTCTTGCGAACACATCCAGTGCCTTTCCTTTGAGTAATGCGCTAAGATGAGTCCCCCACGTGTCTTTATTCCATTTCTGCGTTGTTGCGTATATCTCAAATCTTTGAATGTACGCGTCAATGTTGTCTTTCGAATCCTCAAACGGAGGAAGTTTTGGTCATTTTATCACTTGAGAAGTTTCTTTCTCCTCTTTAGTCACAACACTCGGCTTCATGTGAGATCTCTCGAGTTGCAGTTTGTGATCAAGTTCCAGTTCTTCTAGTTTTTGCTGATGTCTCTTTTCTTCTATCAATCGGGCGTGCTCTCGCTCATCATGTTCTCTCAATCGGGCGTGCTCTCGCTCATCGTGTTCTCTTGCGGCGCGCTCTTTCTCCATCTGTAGTTTGAAGTCGCGGTCTCTCTCCTCCTGTCTCTCGACTCTATGTTTCTCACGTTCGTCCCGCATTCTGGCCTGTTCGTCCTTCACGAATTGTTGAAGGTCTTCATCCTTCATCCCCATCTTGGTCCCCACTTCAAGTAGCTCCAGCATCTCCTTGACAGTAGACATGGTGCATTGACTGACAGACCAACTTACCTTAAAATTATCTCATAAAGGGACTAACTTCTCAACTTTTAACAAAACAATCTGCCTAACGTAATGTACTCACCAAGGGAAAAGGAAACAACGACCTACACTTGCTCTTACATGTACTACAAAAAAGATCAAAAAATGAAAAATAAAATAAACCTTGGCAACTGTTCACTTATAAAGATATCTTGTAGTATCTGGAGGAGTCAACTCATCCCACCGCTGCCACCAATTGTAACGGGATGAGCGGAGGCTACTCCAAACAACAACAAGACATCTTAAATTTAACAAAATTTAATAACAAAAAAAATAAGAGAAAGAAAGAAAAGATAGAAATATAAACACTAAACCACACAAACACTCACACACCTTTCACTCAACAAGAAAAAATATTATGTTTATACAAATGACCAAAAATAAATTAGAAGAGTGTCCGAATCTCCGGGGCTGTAGTCCTGGACCAACTACGGACAACTACAACTAGAGTAGTTTCGTCACCACAATCATCATCATCACCATCGCCATCATAATTATCGACACTATCGTCAACACCATCGCCTACAACACCATAATCATAAAAGACATCATCGTCATCACCATAATCATCTACATCATCATCATCGACATGACCATCATCATCGTCGTCGTCATCATCACCATAACATCATCGTCGTCATCAACATGAACATCGCATCGTCATCGACTTCACCATAACATCATCATCTACACCATCATCATCATAATCGACATGACCATCATCATCGTCTTCGACATCACCATCACACCGTCATCTTCTCAACATCAACAATATGACACTACAATAAGTGTACAAGTGACACCATAACACCATAATAAAAACAATATTGTATAATACATCATATAAGTATCTCACTGATAGTATCAAACTATGATAATGTATAAATAGTATTATATTAAAGGCAACATCTCAAAATATTGTAAGTATATGGTAACTAAGTTATTTGTTTACAGTAAACAATATGGCGTCTGAGACTTCCGGTGACGCACTTCCGCCCAAGTAGTTAAGTGGAAAAAGTGACAATAAATTGTAAAATAAAATAACGCATAGAAAATAGCCCTTTAAATCACCGTTTCTTTATACAGCAATAGCAAAAACTGTACTATAGAAAAAGACGAATTCCATTTAAACACTCTCGCTAAAGTCACACATCAGTGAACACACAGGTAACTCTACAGTGAACAATGGTCAAGGTGACTTTATAGGACGACTGCGTAATACTAATAAAAAGGCAAAAATTTACAAATAAACTACACCAAACTAAATAAATACTTACCAGGGTCAGCTATCCGTGTCCGCGTCAAATGCTGAACTTGTGAAACTAAAACATGCCACACAGGCTTCTAACACGATACCCCCTTCATACACTAAGCACGTCTTAATCGCTGGACAGCTCGGCCGGGTATATCTTAGCGCCTATTGTTAGGGTCGGCCAAGCACGTTGCAAAGAATTATGGGAAAAATAAAATCGGGTGTGTTCGATATGAACAGTGATTGTCACAATGGTAGAGAACTTCATAAGCGTAGCTAATTTTTTCTGTAGGGGGTCCTAGGCCAATTTTAAAAAAAAATTACTATGTAAATTTAATAAGCTCCAATTTTCCCGAGGAGGGGGTCCAGATCCCCTGACCCCCTCCTTTCTAGATCCCCGCATGAAGATTAGTACATGTATCTAAATAATCTACATATAAATAATCTGTCCTGTTTAACTAATAAATATAAGCATTACTTATCGTTTTTATGTATGCATACAGTGATACACTAGTACTATGATTATAAAAAAAATCATTGAGATATTATCACATCATACGGAATTATTAATAAATACAATTTTTTTCCTTTTCCTCAGTAAACAACTTATTATGAGTCTTACTTTTGGAATTGTTTTCAATATAGAAGGATACCTACTCTCTACAATTAAAGGTAGGGATGATAGGGTGCCAATTTGTTCACATTGCCGATTTCTTGTGCAGAGAACAGTAAAACCCTTTATTTGATTGTGCATTAATATTTCAAAATTAATTGTTGTACATATATTTTGTTATAATTCATTCATTGATATATCAACAAGAAAGAATAAAAGCATATGTTTCACAGCCAAGTTAAGTTTCTCTGTAGTTTCCTACCCCCCTACCCCCACCGCACCAAAATTGACAATAATTACATATAAGTCATACAAATGTTTACTTTTTTTGTAAGTAAATCTCTATAGATGTAAATAAGCACTGCAAACAAAGATGTGTGTATTTAATATACTACTACATTACACTTAGCCAGATAAAATGTAATCAGGATGAAGCTACAAGGGGTGAGTGGTGCAAATTTACCAATTTGTCGCCATACACACAGAACACCAAATAAAGAAACTGTGAGTGGTGTGTGGAATGCATAAAAGATGGCGGCAAATTATCTCTAATAATCAGTGCAAAAACCCACAAATAGGCTGTTATTTGCTACATATCCTGCAAAAACATTGATAAAAAATGTTATCGTCCCATAACATAGCCGATTAAGTTAATGTGTACATATGGTCAACGTACATGTAATTCTAATATACAAGAAGGCGGACGTATCAGGCGGGGATCCAGAAAATTAAATTTCAAAAATGATCGGTTGAATTACATTAAATGCTTTGAAAATTGTTTTAAACTATCGCACGGGTCAAAATGCGTGATAGAAGCTATGTACAGTGTAATTGGAAACTTTCATTATATATCAATATGTAGTATTACCTATTATAACAAATGAGAGTATAGCACACAACTGCCACAAGCAATACATGTCCTTTACCGGCACCACCTCCTTCCCCATAAAAAAATGAAACAATTGTCGTTTTATTTGCTAAAATGTGTGTGGTTCAAGATTTTTCTAAAGGACATACCCGATTAGAATTGAAAAAAAGAGTCGTACGTTTAAAACTAATTTTGTCAAAACTTTTAGATTCATTTGGTTATATTTTGGTCCATTTTGGTAAATATATGCACCAGCGCAGCTCTAATTTATATATAATCAGGCCATAAATTCAAAATATTTTCAAAAATTAATAGCTTTAAATCCAGTGGATGAAAGAAAAGGAAAGCAAGTCGAACTCGATGAGTGCTAATACCTGTGTTGAATGAATGGTACAGTAGGATATGCGCAAAAAAGTCCCGTCTACTCTTTCCTACCCTATAATTATTGGAATATTAAATCCGATTATAAGAGTCAAATTAAAAATCAAGTACGGATATGTACCTGTTTATCAAAAGTAAAACTACTCATAATTTATCTACAGTGCATCGTTATGGAGCTACACAAAAAGTTTTATATTAATTTGCCGAGCCAAATAAAAAAACCATGGAAAACGAAGAAAAAACAAAGTGGGGACAGAATAGAGAGAGAGAGAGAGAGAGAGAGAGAGAGAGAGAGAGAGAGAGAGAGTCGATGTAAATCACAGGTGCGCTAACACCGTTAAAATTAAAGCTTGCTAGTTGGTCTGCCCTACCCTAGCTACCTCCTCTCTTTTCTCGTTTTAGAGGCTTAATTATTGTCTATATATGCTTGTAACAAATCAAATCAATTTCAAATTCTAAATCAAACTGAATTTGACACTACAAAACTCTCTCTGTGTCTGTCTGTCTGTCTGTCTGTCTCTCTCTCTTTCTCTCTCTCTCTCATATCGACAATGGCATTGCCATACCCTACAATACACTATTCTTATCTGGATTTTTGTCTTTGAGGTTGTAAATCATTATATCTTCTATGGTTTAAAACTTTATCATAACCTATATTTTGACATGTCGATTATTTTTTTGAGTTTTGTTTCATAGCTAAAACATTTAGATAAAACAGATCTTTCTTCGCGAGCCGATTTTTACACAGTTGGGGCGAATACACTTCGGGTTAAAATTGTTCGGGGGGGGGGGGGGGGGGGATACATAAACGGCAAACAAAACCACTTAGATTCGCAAAGTCAACAGTGTTATTTCTAATTTAATTGTTTATACTGTGTGGGGTTAATTCATCAATGTTAATTTAACCATTTTATAACCACTATATAAGAGCTATTAAGACATTTATTTGTAGGAAAGAGCATGTACGAATGATCTTTATTTAGAACAGTTTGATGTTGCTAGGATACAGGTTTCAGATCCATGATTTGATTGGTTAATTTAGATATTGAATCTCGAATTTCGAATCTCGAATCTCGTATTTCGAATCTCGTATTTCGAATCTCGAATCTCGAATGATCCTTCTCGGCTTTCGTAAATATATCCCCTATTACGTTGGAGGAAAAGCAACGAAGGTATGAATACAGTTTTCATATGCTTTGGCAGGCAAGACGAAAAATTTTGGTTTACAATCCTGTACTTTAATCTGGGTAGTAACCTATATACAGTCATTTGGAGTGTTTAGAATCACATTTTACATTTTTGTAAGGCTATTGTTTAATTAATACAGGTCTTCTTTAGGAAACTACAAAACTCAAAATTAGTTTTCAATGCAAATTGTTCCAGCAGTAGTTGTCATAAGAAATTCAAAGCTCAAATACAAAATCAAACAGGCATCTATTGACAGGAGTTTATATAAATTCATGTTAAGAGTTCTGATTGGATTTGTACACCTGGTATGACCATTAATAACTAAACTATATTTCTATCTATATTTAGACATGTTTCTTTAAGGATATTGATGACAATATATTCCTAGACGTTCCTCCTATTTTCATAGAATGTAGTTTTATTGCTTAGGCATTCTGTTTCATAATTATCACAAGAAACTACCCTACTTGTTATTTATATTACAACATGGGATGAAAATGTGAGTATGTGAGACGTGAGAGAGCAAAAATATCATAAAATAATTAAGTAAAGTATATACTTAACATTGTTCACAATAAAAAAGAAATAACTAAACTCTAGCAGTTCGATGCTTGAGAGTAGATAAGCAACAGTACAATTGACTATTCTTACTACAAGTATCACGTCTATAAGTATGTAATAAACCTATTGACATTTACACAATTTTCCTCGTGCAGACTCCCGCTTGGATACATGTATATAACATGGAAATCATGCAATTTTACACACATATAAGCATTGCTTATTATGATTTAATTTTCATCAAGGCCGTCAATGATCTTGTACTAGTTCTACGAATTTTAGTTTCAAGATTCGGTGTCGGACTTGTTATTGATAGTACATGCAAATTTAAAAAAAAAATTAAAACAGTATAATTACTGTCCAACCAAATTCCATTCAAAGCCATCAAGGTCAAAGCATAGCTATCTGGTTAAAGTAAAAACAAAGATAAAATGTGCAAAACTTAGTATTAAATAATCTGAATAACCTTCAAATGTAAAAATATTTGACCATGATTGACTGTCGTGTACAATACTTGTAAAGTACACATTTTTGATAAAGAAAGAATGACAATTCCAACTTTGTTTTTGATTAAAAAAATGTTAACAAATAATGACATATTCAATTCAACTTTTAAATTATATGCTATGCTAAAACAATCTTACAAATATTTTTTCGAGTACTTTTATTCTTTTTATATAAGGTTTTCAATGTCGCTTTAATCACGGAACTTCCGAAACTTCCCGAACATCGTTCAAAGTTGACTGTTCTAAACATTCTCAGCGGTAACAGTTTCATGAGTCAAATAACAATCATTACGCTCTGCAGTATGAGACTAGGATAAATCACTGATACCAATTAACAAGTCATCCTTTAGCATCTGGTTTACCAATGACAAGGTATGGTCGTCAGTAGAAGTGTCTTTTTAGTATGTTCAAGTCAGACATGTACTGTCTATCTTTGCATTTAATTTCGACTGCAAGTGCGCATTTGAGCGGAATGTATATTTAGTTTAATTTGCGCGCCAGCATGTGTTCATACCATTCCTGTTTCATCATCTAGCCATTTGGACCACGCTCGGTATATGTTTTTAAATTTTAGCATGTTCCTATATTTTTATTGAGAGCTCTTCTTTTATACGAATTCAATGTAGACTAAAAATTGCCAAGACCATCGAGCCCTGTGAATTGATTTTCCCTTGATATATATGTTGAAAGGTCAATCGAAAGTTGCACATTCTCGTGACTTTTTTACATTTGTAACAGCTATAGGCTATCTAAAGTAAACATTAGAATTCACGGTAACCATTAGAGAAAGCATATATGTACAAAGGTCGAAAATCATATGAAAAGCATTGTAACATTATATTTTTACACAAAAACATGCACAATCAAGCTAAAAATAGCTTAGGGAAGAGAAAAACTATATCAAAAGAGCGTTCACTCGCATTGCTTAATATTTAAAAGATTTTGAAGGACAAAATAAACAGCAAATTAAAAATGAATACAATATGTCATAGAAACAATGAAAACACCAATATTTCAACGGCTCTGGCTGTTTTCTCAAAGATCATTTTGGCCATGTTAAGTGTTTTTTTAAACTATTGCCAAATCTAATATCAATAATAAAAAATCTCAATCATCTTAAGCATGCGCAGAAACAACCCCCAATGTTTTGACGTTTCGTCACGGGTAAGTGATTTCAATTGGTGTTGTCTTTTTCGTCTGTGCTATAATGAAGATTAATGTCAGTTACGAAATGTTGAAAATTTCACATTATTTAATTTTGTAAATTTCAAATTAATCTGTTTATCAGGGTGAACACTTGGGAATTTTGTTGATTGTATTCTCTACATGGTGCATACAGACACACCCTGTAGATTGAACAATTTTTAATCAACTCCAATTTATCACGAGAGAATAAACGATACAATAGCACTATTTTGTGTACTATGTTGTGATAGCTTCGTATGGAGCGCCTCAACTGTCTTATTTACATAATCTTCATAATATGATGATACTTCAACATTACAGGCTGATACTTTAACATAACATGCTGATACTTGAACATTACATGCTGATACTTCAACATCATATGTTGATATTACATAAAATGATGGCATCTCAGTATGCGTCGGTACTAAATTAGCTATAAGCAGCGGGATCGAAATTCCGCAAAACTACGGGATATTAGGAAAAGAGTATATGAATAAATCCAAGCTACTCAACAATTTAAATAAAATTTATTGACGTTGATTTCTTTATATAGAAATGGAACTCTTCGAACTTGATTGCATGGTTATTATTAAAATCTATATTGCCAAAACTAGGGCATGTGTCACTCAGGTAAACCTGGATTCTAAAGAGGGCATTGGGGCACTGTCACCATCATTATATTTGTTGAATCCTGCGCCGAAATCTTTCTGTGTCAAATGACCCCCAGTCCCCTAATCATAGATCGGCCTTATTTAGGCGCCTTTAAATTCGATGTCAATTTTATTTATAAGTTAGAATATTTTATTTCGTATGCTGATTGTTTTAATTTTTCAAGAAGGCGCCTTCAAATGACCCTTTTTCACCCCTATTGGTTTCGGCGCTTCTACGCTAATAAACAGTGACCTAAATGCTCCTTCAAGGGAATCAGAGCATTTGCATTCATCCAGTAGATCCCAGCGCACGCACGTATCATCTTTTATTTGGGGAGGTGCAGAACTATCCCTCAATCAAAACAAGTAAATAGAAAATAGGCTGGGGGGGGGGGGGGCAGTTCCGTATTTTTAAAACACCTCTTATATTGTACATGTATCTATTGATCTACATACGATCAAATTTTCATATATACTTAATGTATGTATTTTAACCTTGTTTGAAATAGAGTGAAATAGTCAGTTCTTCAAAACTTTTTTTTTTTAATTTGATAAAGTAAAATAAGTTTGGCTTCATGAAACATTTACTGTGCTTTTATTGTATAATTTCACTGACTTAATGCATCTGCCAACATACATGTAAAAAAAAAAGCTGTCACTCCAGAAATACACAGTACAGCTAAAAAGAGAGGATATCTTCTGAATAAAAATAATGTCGGATTATACGATATCTTTGGGTGTAATGTATTTTAAAAGGCATATTAAAACCACACGCTCTGTTTATAAGACCATGCCCCCATTCATGCAAAGAATAAAGCATTGCGTTCTCTGGATTGCAATATTTTTATGCGCTGATCGCGAGTGTAAATGGTATCACCAATTATGCCGGCATTCTCTAAACGTAAATAACCCTTTTTAAAGTTAACACGTAATCAAATAGCACTATTTGTTGCGTACCTTGATCTAAACCAGTCTCAGTCCTATCTGATCAATCTCCAAAACAGAGAAACAGTCCAGTGTTAAAAACCTAACAGGCATTCACGTATTCCGAGTTTTAGCGTATTTCGATCCCGAGGCAACGCTACCTTACTTTTAGAACCATTGCAAAGTGAAATACCATCATAAAAATGAAGTATTAGCATATAATGTTGAAATTTCACCATGTAATGTTGAAGTACTAGCACGTAATGTAGAAGTACAACATGTATTGATGAAGTATCAGCATGTAATGTTTAATTATTACGTATAATATTGAAGTATCAGCATGTAATGTTAAAATATCAGAATGTAACGTTAAAGTATCAGCATGTAATGTTGAAGTATCATCATATAATTAAGATTATCCACAGAGCAGTTGAGGCGTTCCCTAGCTTCGTGTAAACTTTTACATGTATATTACTAACATAAAATCATTATTCTTATGCGTTTGTATTGAGATTTAACGTTATTTTTCTGTTACATTATGATTCAAATTTCGTTTTCAAATTCAAATTTTCTTTACATTCGCAAGAATTTAATCGGAAATATACTTCGCGTACTAAGAGTAAAGTTTATTTATTCCTTGCTATATTTGCAACTGAAATCAGCAAAACGGTGCAATATATCCTTTTCATCATGCTTATTGCATGTAAGGCTTTACATTACATGTACATTAACACGAAGCTGACTAATGGATCACATTCGAATCATTCCTGTAAAATGAATATTTATTTTCATAATCCGATGATTCATGCGGTGAATAATAAAGGACCTAAATTTTCGAAATCATCTTAAAAGGCTATAACATAGGGGCAGAAAATTCATTTCAAATCGGTTTTGGATTAAAAACACTACTATATATAAAATCAAAAGCGCGATCCAAGGTTAACAAAATTTCCCCGATTCCATTTGCTTATTTTTTAGAATAAAGTTATAAATTCCAAACTATGCCGACCACTATACAAAACAGACTTCTTAGCACCCCCCCCCCTCCAAAAAATAATTACAGAGTACAGTGTATTTCTAAATTTGTCATATATAAAATATTGAAAAAATCTTCATGTTTATATTTAAAGCAATTTTATGAATATATATTGTCTTTTTAACTTTCGGCAGAAATCGCCCCCCCCCCAAAAAAAAAGACAGAAAAACAAAATTAAACTGGGAGATGATATAGGAATAAATATAATTCATAAAATTTTAAATCTTTAATTGGAAAATACACAAATTTTTCGAATTTTTAGGCATTCATCTACTACAGTATCTCTCTAACAGAAATTCATAAAAATATAAAATATGACATACCTCTGCAACACTTCCTCTCATGCTTGTGGTTTTTTCTGATGCCAAACAGTTCCTTTTCATGACATCAACACCCCTGCGAATGTTATTGTTATTTAAATTTTAGACCACGTGCTTTTATTTGACCCTTTCAGTTTCACAGTAAAAATGGTGCCTCGTGTATAAAGTCTATTTCCTAGAATCTAGGTACTTGAGGTCAAACATTAAATATAAAGGTTTATTGATTTTAAACCTTATCTTCATTAATTTGTGGATAAGATATGTTATAGAAATAAATATGACAATATACAATATTTTTTTCTGCTGTTGCAAAATTTAACATGCTTGGAAGTGATTCCTCCTAAGGAATAAATTGCGATCCGCGCCTGACCTTGTAATAGCATCAGTAGTAAAACAAACAATACTATTTTATGCAGAATGTTCCTTGGAAATGGCTCGATATACTAATTTTTTATGCAAAACAAACACCCATTATTTTTAAAAAAAACATGGTATTGCACACCACAAGTATCAAACATTGCTATGATTTTACTAAGCAACCTAATGTTAATATTTTCAACCACTTTACACGTGGTTGAACACGAACGATAACTTAATTCTGAATATTATCGTTTAATTTAAATAAACGCAAGATGGTGAAATAAGACATATATCCTAAAAGATTTTCATGTTTTAACTTAAATCAAAATAAGATATAATATGAAAAACGACCAGTGCTTACGTATTTTGAGAATATTTTCCGAACACTTATATCTCCGCTCGAAATTTCACAGGAACTGAACAAAACTTGGTGAAGTCTCGTGAACTTTCATTCGAGCACCTCTGGATTTACTACAGACTAATCAACGCTAAAGAAAACATTCCGAACACAAACGTAGGGGTGATCAATATTTCATTTGATCGTTGACACATTCAAAGAGGACAGAGACTACTTCCTGTTGCCAATTTTCTGTTCTATGCATTTGTAAAATAAATCGTCTGCGCGTCATCGCGTTCTGGTTCTCGCGCTATTCAAGTGTATTGTCATACCTTTACAAGAGTTCCATTATGAATTGCTGGAAAAGTTGCAATTTCGGTGTTACATTGTGCAGTTAGGACACGTTTCATAAACCAGCATTACGTTTTGTCGTCGGTTAGGAATGTTTTAGACTAAGGACATACGACTTACACATCTAAGACGGTCTCTCCATACCACAACTAAAGAAACAAAACAAAAAAAAGCTCCCAAGAAGGATGCAAAATATAGTGGTTAAGTTTGAAACTAAGTTCAAAAGTCAAAGTCGACGAGGGATATAGTAACAACTTTGTTGGATGGAATTGTACGGTATCTATAACTTAACAAATCAAAGTACTGAGAGTACTGAAAGACGGGGTCTTGAAAGTTTGAATTTGTACTTGTTCACGTTTTCCTCGAATATTTTCCAAAAATTATGAGTTTGAATTAGTTGTTTAAATCTAGTATGTAAAAATTTGGCTTTTTGCAATTGCCTGATACGTTGTCTAAATTTAACTAATTCCCGGCCGGAACTGATTTTCATAATTGTAGAAAATTGACACAACGGTTTTTTATGTAAAATAATACCCCAAAGAAAAATTTTTAAAACTACAACTAACCGGGAAAATCAAAACAACTATATTTTAGTAGATAATTTAAATCATTAGATTTATTTTATTTTGTGATCCAAGTGAAAATCCACAAGTCGGACGGTATCTGATATACAAGGTTTATGAAAACTCCGAAAACTCTCAAACTGCTGAATTACCGAACAAAGTTAACATTTGTTTACCGATAACAAACACAGGTATCTGACATTAGAAATAGTTCTTTTTACAATAAGATTATTCCAAGTACTATAACAATAAAAAAAAGTTCGTCACCGTAGCCATTTTGTTATTTTAGACCGACTTTTCTGTCACAATTTTCTTGCAGCGATTCATATAAAATTAATAGGTAAAAATAAATTTGTTCGCCAATTACTACTTTTTTGTGTAGACTCGTGCATCATCTACACGAGTTACGATACAACCGTTCCTTTCATTAAAAATCATACTCATATTAGAACCGATAAAACTAGAAAATGGAGACCAAAAGTGATTGAATCACGTCATATTTTGGGGTAGATCTTTCCTGATCGACTGTTATATATGTCGTTAACAATAAATCAACAGAATAATAAAGACAATATCTGAAAAATGTACAGAAATAAGTCAGTTAAAGGACTGGTTAGAAAAAAATAAGAAAAATGTCCAGATCAGTTACTTAGTGCTAAGGAAGGAGAGTTGGTTTCATGTCTAGAAAAAAATATTCACATGACTGTAATATGTTTACTGACAGTAGATATAGCAATAATTATTGTATGACAATTGTAAATTGTTAATTTTAGTTATTAATTCAGAATTATTTGATTTTAAAATTTCTAATATATGCAAAATAAACGCTTTTAACAGCAAAATTAACAAATGTTGTTGGACATTGTCATTTCAAGGATCTGTGTCCTTTCAATATACTCTCGTCTATTAAGCGCACATTTTCATGCGTGTCTTGGAAAAAAATGAACTTAATTTCGAGAGCAATTTAGTTTCAAATTTTTCGAAGAGCTACAATAAAGGATTTGTAAATCGGATTTTAAAACTACGGTAAAAACTTTTAGTTTTTAATCTTCTTAAAATTGAGATAAGTACTACATGTATTTATTTACATGTACTACCACACGGTAAATTAGAAATTTAAAACATAACAACCATGCATTATCTCTGAATTCATAGGTTTAATATTGGTACGAGAAATTTACCGATGGGAGAAAGATCAGCTGAGTTTCTGATGAGATACATTAAGATATTGATAAAGAATTCTTTTTAATCATGAATGTGACTGGTTTTGTCCGTTATAAAGTATAGAAAAAAGTGTGAACTTATGTCTCATAACATTAAACAAAGATTATATATTCCGACTAAGCCGGTCAACATGAAAATTAACAATTAACTTGGTTCTTCAATCGATAAGATTGTATATATTATTTGATCTATTTGTCACACAAAATGTATACTCTTTATAGATTTTGCTTACAATGCATTGTTCAAAATTAAAATTCAGTTTCATTAACTAAAGAGTAAATGAACGAGAAGGCAATTTAGACTTGTTTTTATTTTCTTTGTACAAAATTCCTTTAGAGATGAATAGCAGTCATACCGCAAGTAGACTCTAAGCCAATGAAACACTTAAAATTTAATATGTAAGACATCTGTGTATAACCCGTCCAGAATTTAACCTCGGCTCGCGCATGAAGTTCGGTTTTATCAGGTGATAGTGTAACGTGCAAGGGGGTCACTGCCTGTGATCCCCGCGGGCCCGTACCCGAGATAGAATCGGATAGCCCTGATTGCTGCCAATATTTACAAGTGCAGACTTAAATCACCGCTCCTGCACATATATAGGGACTCAACGTTACGTAGGTAGGGATGACCGCACACCTACGCAACTCAACAGGTACCAACGTTAACGCAAGCAGGGATGACCGCACACGTGCGCCAACAACGCAACCTAACGCAAGCAGGGAGTGCCGCACACTTGCGCTAGAAAGGCCAGATCACCAGCAGGATTGACCACACACTAGTGCTCCGCCGCAACCACCACCAATACAGAACAGGGATGATTGCACACTCTGTATTGTAGGTTAGATCACACAAAGATCAGATAGATCAGGGAATTCCACAAATTCAATCTAGCCGTACCATTCCAAGTTTTACCCGAACAGTCATTTTCTCAAACGCGGTTGACACTGTCCCTATATATAAGCCGGCCTAAAATAATTCATAATATCTTAAAACGAATAATCAAAAATAAACAAACTAATCCGATCTAATCCAAAATATACTTATACATAACAACTTATTGACATTGAATAATTATATTGCATAAAAGTGATTAGCAAACTCAATGGTCATTATTGGGAACATTAATTACATAATCAAAAATCAATATATCAAAGGGCAATAACTCTAACCAAAAATACATTCATTTCGTTTGGGAACTTTACTTTCGATTCAACCTTCAACCTCTTCTATTGATTAATGAGCTGGTCCACGAACTGAATCGTCGACGGCGTTGTGCATTCAGTTATGTAACTCATCTCACAGATCGTTACAACTATTGAACCCGAGCAAGAATATTTTGATCAATAAAGCTATTTGTTCATTTTCTTTATAGAATTTAATTTATACATAGAGGACTTTAAACGATTTAATGCGTGTTTTTATAGTATATATCTACTCAAATGCATGAACAGTTTCTGCACTATTTCCTTACGCGTAGACTCAATTCATGTGTTCTACGCGTGCCTTAAGGTTTGAGACTTCGGCTGACAGTAAACCAATAGACGGGGTCACGTGACTCTGTCTAAAAATCGTTGGATGATACGTCCTAGTGGTAATGAATTAGTAATGAATGCTAAAGCACTCACATACATATTATATAACTATTTTTGAGAGTAATCAGTTTAATAGTTTGCAAAAAGGAAAGCTGAATCGTTGCTTGCAGATTGCTGAGACTAATAGAATCATTCATTATTACGAGTGTGATATAGTGCAAATCCACCAAGGGGACAACTCCACGGTCTAGGACGAGGCTCTGCCGAGCCCTAGACCGTGAATCTTGGCCCCGAGGTGGAATTTCACTATCCCACACGAGTATATGATGAATGATTATTTTTCTCGCATTAAATTACCTTAAAAAGTGATGTTTGACAACTTTCTGTTTTGACGTTCAAACGATTACTTTCACTTTATCCCTCCGCGTGCTTCAAATAGTGCAAGTCAAAATGAGAGCATATGACAGTTTTTTAATTAAAAAGATGATAAATTGTAATTAAATAAGCAAAACAATTACTTAATGGATAATCTCAATGCACCATCTTGCATTTGTCTACAGCAAACAACGTTTGTTTACGTTTTAAAACGGAGTAGTAATACACAGTGTAAGACAGAAAAATGTCACACTGCTGTCTCACGCCGGACAAACCGATCTCACACCGGTGATAATGCGAGAAATATATGGTTTCAACAACTAGACATGCGAGTGCCGTCAGTACAAAAAGTTAACTTGTTTGGCTCTAGTGTGATCTTGGTTTTTGGAATATTTCTGCACTTTCCTACCCATTAACTTGTTTATAGCGAGCGCAGCTCGCCGGCACGCAGCGCCGGCGAGCGAAGCGAGCTCTAAGAACCAGTGTGCGCGGGAAAAAGAACGAGCTAAACCTACAGTTCATCAAACAAAATTTTTTGTCTACGTCCCATAATGCTCTCTAATATTTTCACCCGTGGTGCTATGCCAAAAATGGCCGACTTTTAACTCGTAATTTACAGTGACTTAAAGTTTGAAGACACGTTTTGAGTACCGCATATGCTTTGGCGAGACTCAAAAGATTTGTTACATGCTTCCATACCTCCGTAATGAGTCGAGAAACGTAAACAAAGACGAACAAAGTCATGGATGACGTCACAGTGCACTCGCGCTATATTTCCCGCGATAAATTTAGAGGTGGATCAAACATCTGTAATGCGTGTACTAGCTATTTCAGTACAGACTGCGACACCTGCCTCATTGACGTATGATTTGTTTTTAATTTTTTTTAATATAGAGATTTTATGTATATATATTAGCAAGAGCCATACTTTACTGTCATATCGATCCATTTTTAAGCTAATTGTGCATGAATGAGTAGGGAGGAAATAAACAATAGGACATTTTGAAATAAATCAAAAAGGAATAAAATAAAAAAAATAAACAGTTAAAAAAATTATGTAGATATGGGATATAGTCAGACCATTAAATTTAAAAGTGGGAAATTACACACCTACAAACAGGTACCGGTCTCTCTCTCTCTCTCTCTCTCTCTCTCTCTCTCTCTCTCTCTCTCTCTCTCTCTCTCTCTGGGAAGTGGGTTGCGCTGTATGTATCATAACCATTAAAATTAGTACCTTTGGCATACTTTTTGTAGAGCAATATACTCTCTCAAAAATTCTTTGACGTTCGTTGATACCTAAATAAAACTATAAGTTGACAATGATGCAAGGTATGTGTATAATTCTTGCTGCGCTCGCCAGAACGGTAGCACCGTAAAACATATTAACTTTCTTGATTCTAATCCGCTTTTGTTGATTTTGATTCTGATCCTCTTTTATTGATTCATGGTCAATCCCCTAGAAGTGCATACAACTAATATTGCCTGAGTAACCAAACTAGCTTGATAGTAGGCCTGAGTGCATGGTTTTTGTACAAGCTTAAGGTGTATTGTGAATATGGGTTAAAAGCTTAGAAGTTATATCATAGTTATATCATTAGAATTGAGGTTTTTTGACCAACATCGAACATTAAGTAAATCAATTAAAGGGAGGTACGTGTAGACACTCTGCCATAGCTGCAATAGTCACCTCATGTTGGTGTCACATTAGGTATTGGTGTAACCATTCCAGGTTATCTTGGCTGACAGGTTAAGATTGGAACATTTATCCAGGGCTGTGTCCAGCTTCAGTTCCTAGTCAATACGATATGAATGATCCGGGTATCCAGATGGGTATAGTCCACGAATGCATTTTCCATAGGCGGTAATGTTAACGTTAGGGTTCATAGCTCCGGTCTTATTTTCGTTCAGCAACGAGGGACCTCAATGAAAGCTCATCAAATTGTCCCTTTGCTGTTAAAATTTCGTGGTTTGAAGTCAGATTCATTTTCCGGCAAAATGCGTCTGTATTGAAAAACTCTGAAAATGAAAGTAAAAGTAGGGAATTAGGGTGTACATCAAACAATTTCAATTCTTTTCTTTAAATGATAATTCAATTTTCACACTTGTTTTAAAAATTGCAAATCCTTTTTTCTGACATGTGTCAAGCATTATAAATTAAAATGTCCCAATAAATGTATATACACTCTGCAAGTATAGGGACTATTTTGCTTAACGGCACTACTTTGTTGTCATACCGATTCTTAAAATAGTTAGAGGGATATACCCAGATATAAACACACGCAAATCCTGTTTTAAGTTAACTTAATACTATATATTTGAGATTTTTATTTTATTAAATCAAAAGTGGGGGTGGGGGAAGAAACAACATATCAAGATATGACAATATAATCGATGAAATAAAATCCAGTGGAGTTGATTGTGTTTTAGGTGACCCTGCCTGAACTCCACCTTCCCCTGGCTCTTATCTAGCTAATCGATACCTAGTGATTTAACAATAATGTTGCCATACGTTTGCGCATAAGTTATGAATTGTAAAATATCTTCTAATCTGCTAAAAATTAAAATGGTTGTAAAATTCATTAATACTGAAAACGTGTGATTGGTTTGTTGAAAATATGTAGGAGAAGTGTGCCCGTATAATCTGACATTTATTTTAACGAGGTCGAGTACAGTTCGAGTATGCACACTTTCGCGCAGCGTTTTATTTGAATGGTGACATCATCTTTTTGCTTAATAGCTATTGATATTGATATTTTATTGTAGAATAAACATAAATGTATGAAAGTATAAACTTTATTTGAGCTCGGGTCGAAAACGTGAAGAGGATTTCAGCAAGCCTAGCACTCTGTCACGTTTTCTTGCCCCGACTAAATATGGCTTAATACATGTATTTCAAGACAGTAACCATGCACTTTGTACTTATGACCTTTAATATATGATTTTTTTATTTGTTATTGCTTAAATATGTCTGAATGTTTTAATAACACTATAAAGATCACCATTTCCGCCTTTGTCAAATAAAAATAGCCATTATCCGACAACTTTTGTGAAATTGGGCATACAAATAGAACTTTGATACATGTAGGACCCCTAGAAAAAACCAGGAGGTAAAATGTTTTTTATTTGATCATTTGATGCCTTTTAGCAATAACCTTCATATGTAGAACAGGAAAAAATCCATAGGGCAGAAGTTTGAAATATAAATGTTCAAAATTGATACATTCCAAGCAAAATCCCATAGGGTCCTATGTTAAAAATTAACAAACTTTGAGATGACCCAATAAACAAACGATGCGGTAAATCTATGAATGTTTTGTTTCCAAATGATAATTATTTCAAATATAGGTTTATTTCTTTAGTTTAACTGATGGATGGCGCCCTCCTTTATCTGTTTTCGACTAAGTAATTTTCAGATCAAGATAACCTGCGGCATCAAAATAAAGATCTGAAAGTTGATTGCGTAACAGATAGTTTAAACCCTATAAACCAAAGTAAGCTATACCATAGGCAACTGAAAAAAGGAAAGCCTAATATGGGGTTCGGCATACACAGGAGATGGTCTTTGCTATTCTTGTAGAAAATTTTTGAATTTTGACCCCAAATGAATGACAAAGACCTTTTAATTTTGTAAATATGTAAAACGGCATTAATAAAAAAAAACATGCTGTTCTGTGTGCACAGCTACGGGGGATAATAAAGCAATATACTAAAAATGCAGAAATGGTCAACTGAAGCTGCCAAGCTTCATTTAAGGTCTCACATAGAGAAAGTTAATTTCATATATATGTTACTCTCCATAGGTTTAATTAAGTTTATTGATTAACTAGACTTTCAGCATATTATTGATAGAAGAAACATTATCATTGTTAAATGTAAACAGATAGCCATGCTATGACCTTAAATTACTAGTATTACATATTGGTCACTGTGATACTTATGTATACCTAAGTACTGCGCACTGAATGGTGGTAATGATAATTAACAGATTGAACTCTGTGACTCTTGTAACACTGAGTAGTATTCCTAAATGATGTTATGAAACCAGGTGAATAATACGGGCATAATAATATCCTAAATGAGAGTTTATAAACAAGTGTCATATTTGGCGATTTTGTGTCTGCAACAATGGCTCTGGTACTCTATATTGAGTCATGTATTGTATATTCTACATATTAACCTTTATAATCTTTATGCCATGTATGAATGAACGTATTATGAGTAAGTGATGCCTTATACTTAGGTGGGGGACTTCGAGACTCAGGACTCGGAGACTCAAATCCTGCATCCGTACTCTTTGATTGGCAGTTTTGACGGTTTTGTTAATTTATTTAGAAATCAAATATTAATCTTAATTTTGAACACTAAAGGTTCACTCATGATCGTCGTAAATGGGCCGAACTAGCCAGAACTGCCCATCATAAGTAAAATGTTATATATACCCAGGTGAAATGATGTTGACGAGACTCTTTGATTTGGGCTGCTTTTAATTGTTGAAACTTTGACTATACGATCACGCTTTAATAAAACTGCTTGTGAAAGAACTTCTAGACGTGGTTATTCCAGGAGATAACTAAAGTTTGAAGGCCTACATGAACTTTCTTGGTGCCAGTGACCAGGACTTACCAAATTTAAAACAGAATAAAGTAAGAACCATTTCTATATGTCTCTTATAGCGATCTCGAAGAAAACAACTTTGTCTAAGCAACCAATATGGCGACAGGTGATGGGTTTGATAAAAAAGAATTTAAAAATCAAATGGAGCAATTAGAAAAACAATTTGCGGGGTGGAATCAGAACAAAGAAAATAAAGGGCAAGAAACAGGTCAAAATTCCATAGAAAAAGAACAGATTAAACAAAATCCTTTTGAAACATATCATGATGCTAGGCCGTATGAAACTCGTGAACCTCGACACCGAGTCCCAAATCAGGATGATGACAGAGATTTTTTCATTGGTGAAGTTAAAGCTATAACAACCGCACTCTCAGTGCCCCTATCTTCTGTGATAACTCCTTTTGAGGGAGATGCTCAAAAATTTAAACAATGGATAAAAGAAGTTGAAAAGTACAGTGTTATGTCTGGGGAAAAAAGGTCATGAAATCCCCATGCTTGCATACATAACGAGTAAGGGTTCAGTTTGGGATTATATTAAAAGGTATTTAGATGAAACAGATGCGTCTGAAGAAATCCCATCTTGGAACGATCTTAAGTAATCCCTTAAAATAGATTTGCAGAAATAACAGATCCCAACGCGCGTGAGCAGTAATGCGTAGGAATCTACAAAATTCCAATGAAAGTGTTCAGTTGTTCGCCGAGAGACTATTGCAAATCGCAGAAGACGCCTACAGTAATGTCAGAAACTAAAAGATCCTTTGGTACAACAACAGTTATTAGAAATCTTTTGTGACAGGTTGACATTCGACTACCTCAGAATGAAAATTTTGCGAGAAAACCCCAAAGATGTAGTATCTGCAATTCAAATAGCAATGCGAGAACAAAATCTGAGACAGAGGCTAGCGATAAGAGGGTCAAATATGACAGAAATTGTACAAAGTAATGACAACAGACGAACTCTTTCAAATTTTGATACTACTCTTCCCTTATTAAAGGATAGCTTAGCTAATCTTACCTTAGTAGAAACAAGACATGTTGAACCAATGGAAGTTGACCATGCACGAAATAGTAGGTGTTTTAAATGCAAACAGACGGGTCATAGGGCTCGATTTTGTACTCAAAACAAACCTTTAGTCAGGTCCCATCCTCAAATGAATAAACGACTCAATCAAAACAAACCCGTTCATAATATAGAGCAGAAACCCCATTCGCCTGTGGAATGTTGGAATTGTGGAAAAGTAGGTCATGGGCGTGCAGATTGTTGGAGTTCGCATATGTATCAAAGAGCGCAGCAAAATCGGGACAGACCATCAAATCGTCGAGGCCGAACATAATCTAGCGACCAAGTAAATAGGGGATCCTCTCAAAATTTCAAATCTCGTTCTTATTTTGACAAACAAAAACAGGAAAACTAAGAAGTTCTTCCTTCGTTGAAGCCCGAAGAAAGAATTTTAAACAAAGACCTACATATGAAATTAATTTTACTAACAACTCTAGTAGCTGTTTATTTAAAGTAGGTAAAAATAAATTTAGAGCTTAGGTAGATACAGGTGCAGCCGTATCTCTAATTAGTAAGAAAATGTATGATAATCTATTTTTCCGCCCCAAGTTGTTTAATTATGACATCCCTTCTTTACAAGCAGCAAATGGCAATTCTTTAATTGCGATAGGGTATGTAAATATTTCCTTTAGGGTTTTAGGATTAACTTTAGACCACAAACTTTATGTGACAAAGGGACTCAACCGAAACATGATTCTCGGTCGTGATTGGCTCAAGAAAAACAATGTTTGTTTATACTTTGATCTTGGACTCATGCGTATCGATGGTAAAGTATACGCGGAACTTAAAGAAGATTTACACATCTCAACTACTGTAAGAACACCTAAAAAACTTATTATGAGACCAAACACGGTGACTGTATTCTATGAAAATATAAATAACAATTTTCCTCTGGAAAAAAGTGATTTGGTTGAAGAAAACAGCATAGACAATAACTGCATTATGGAAGACCCAGGACTATATTTAAAAGACACAGTTTGTATAGTTTGAAAAGATAAGAAGGTTCCAATGATCTTCGTTAACCAAACTAACAAAAATTATAAAATTCAAAAAGGATACATAGTAGGACGTATTACTGCATTTAAACAGAAGGAAATCTCAGAAATACAGACTACTCAAGACACAAAAAAAGAAATTGATGTACCAAAAAGATTTGAACACTCAATCAAAAGACTTGTGAGCAAAAACAATGATTTATTTGCAAAGAAAGACAGTGATCTTGGAGTGATTGATGCTGTTAAAATGAAGATAGAAACTGGAAATCACCACACATTAAAGAACAGACCCTACGTGTACCTCTAGATAAAAGACAAATAATTGACAAGGCCATACTTGAAATGATGGACGCAAATTTTATTGAGAGATCACGCCTTGGTCATTTCCCTTAGTAGTGGCAAAGAAAAAAAGACGGATCAGACCGGATGTGCGTCGACTTTAGGAGTTTGAATAAGATAGTGAAGCCAGTATCATTCCTGTTACCGTTGAATGATGACATCCTATGTTTACTAGGTAAGGCAAACTATTTCAATGCACTAGTCTTATAGAGTGGATATCGGCAAGTGAAATTAGAAGATTCAGGCAAAGAAAAAACGGCCTTTGCATGTCACAAAGGTCTATTCCAATTCACCTGGATGCCATTTGGGTTGAATAATGCACCAGCAGTCTTTCAGGAGCTGATGAATATAGTTCTTCAAGGACAAGAAGAGTTTGCCATCGCATACCTGGATGACATTCTTATATTCTCAGAGACACCAGAAGATCATCTTCGTCATATTCAAGACGTTTCAATCGCCTAAGAAATCATGGACTAAAACTGAAGCTAAAGAAATGTAGTTTCTTTAAGGAACAGACTGAATATCTTGGTTTCATCATTACTGAACTTGGTGTTACACCTGATCCAAAGAAAGTCGAAGCTATAAGAAAGTAAGCTTTATAGGTATTTGTAGTTATTACAGGAGATTCATACCGAACTTCTTTAAGATTGCAAAACCATTGATTGACTTAACCAGAAAGTATGAAATGTTTAAAGGGACACCATGTTGACAAAAAGCGTTTGACTTAAAATTATGGAAAGTTTAACTGCAGTGCCTTTGCTAGCATATCCAGATACTAATAAGCTGTACATCCTGTACACCAATGCCAGCGACAATTGTATTGGAGCTTGCTTCACCCAAAAGACAGATGAGGGTGAAGATAAATAATATATTACTTATCCCAGGAGCTGAATAAAACTCAAGAAAAGTGGGCAATCATAGAAAAGGAGGCATTTGCAATCCATTACACCCTTCAGAAGTTAGACCATTAATCACACGGTGCTCAGTTTACTATAAGAACAGACCATAAGCCGCTCAAGTATATCTTATAATCTCCGATGCAAAATAAGAAAATTCAACAATGGGCGTTAAGTATTGCAGGATATAACTGTAAGGTAGAGTACATAGAAGGGCAGATCTCTTATGCAGATTAGCGACAGTCAACCTGGAGTGTGAAGAGGAAGAACAATCAGAGCATGATGAACCAGATGTTAAGGACAATTTATTTGAAGTGAACGTACTTAACTCCAATGCCTTTTCACCTAAAAGATTGGCCAGATGTGAAGTTAACCAACACGACGAACTGGTCAAACCCTTTGTTGATCTACCAGAAGAAATTAACATCAAAGAAAGTCAACAACACGATGGGCAGATCAAGTAACTGAAGAATCAGTTAAGAAAACGAACAGCAACGGCAACCGAAGAAAATAAGTTTCTGGAAACTGATGGTTTAATGTACTATCTTTCAGATAGAGACTCAGAAGGCCCAAGACTTCGCCTGTATGTACCTCGTGAGTTAGAACTTTTAGTAGTGCAGCAGTATCATGATGGACTTGGACATATGGGAGTAGACAAAACATATGACGGAATTAGACAAAAGTGCTACATACCAAATTTATACAAAAGGTTATATTCTTATATATAAGGATGGGTAGTATGCCAAACGAGGAGCAATAAGAAAAATCAATCTCCACTTCAAGAGACATACCACCTTTTCCAATGGCTAAAGTAAGACTTGATCTATCAGGACCATATCCAGCATCCTTGTCGGGATACAAATACATAGTCTTTTCTATTGACATTTACTCTGGTTGGCCAGAAGCTTTTCCCGTTCCTGATAAGTCAGCTGACAACATAGTACATCTTATCTTAGAAGAAATATAACCTAGATATGGTTGTCCTCTTCAAATCCTCACCGACAATAGAACAGAAAATGTGAACAAGCTAGTGGAAGAAACCTTAAAAGAATTGAACATCCACCATATCACAACATCTTATTACAGTCCTCAAGGTAATGGTAAAGTGAAAGATTTCATAGAACTCTTCATGACGTGATGGCTAAGAAAATAACAGACAACGCTCCAACTTGGGATATTCATTTTAATCAGACGTTGGCAGCCATTCGTTTCCATTCTAACGATTCATCGAAGTTTTCCCCATATTATCTTATGTACAACAGAGATGTCGTATTACCTCTTGATACTGAAACCTCGAAGGAGATATGGGGTAGATCAACAAAAGATCGCCCTTCAAGAACAACATAAAGCTTTCCTGCTAGTACATCGTAATATGAAGGAAGCCAAGAAGAAACAGAATGCTCAGGTCGATAAGAAAAGCAAAGACGAAAATTTTCAGGTAGGTGACCCTTTCTACCTTAAGAACAACAGAAGACAAAACAAGTTAGATAAAAAGTGGCTACCATATTATCGAATCATAAAGCAGAAAGGACCAGTAAGTTTAGTGGTGAGAGATCAATTGACTGGATTGACCTCCAAATTTCATGCACGACAATTAAGACTGGCAGACATTTCGCACTGGCCCCTTGCACAAACTACTTAAGATGATTGAAGAACTCTTAGGAGACTAAATATGTGGTGCCACCAGAAACTGAATCATCGTCGGAAAACGAAGACACGCAACCAGAGCCATTAGAAAAAGCTATATAGTCCAAACAATGGAAAAGAGAAGGATCTTCAGACGAAGAGGATATACCCCTCGCAGAACTTCAAAGACGTACAAGAGCTAAGAAGATCATGGACGATCAGCAGTATAAACACGAGAACGACAAGACCGTAGATTCAGAATTGGATGAGACCCGTGAGTCAGAACAATGTGATGAAAATAGTGGTCAAGATTATGAAATAACCTTAGATAACCCAAATGTACCCTTAGATGAAAATATGGAAATAGATGAAATAGCCCCTAAAGTAGGTCTAGGCTTCAAACCAATCCCTAAACCCCGTAAATCTAATAACATCTTAAAACAGTTAGTAATAGGGTAGATAAAGTATCCTTTATTTTCAGATGTCAGAATTTGAATTTTTGGAACTGAGATTGACGCACCCTAGCGAACTTTATATCAAAATAAAGTTTGGAAGAGTCACATTGACAGCAACCTTGAACATATACAGCCATTATTTGAGTGATACAGAACCATACTCTGATATGGTCATGATAATCATTAGAGGAGAAATCACCTCCACGAGCGTTAGGAGGGAGGGCTTCACTCGAAAACGAATGTAGATGTAAATAATTTTGAATAAGCTTAGCTTTGTATATATTGCACGCTTTAAAAAAGGTATGACAGGATGACCCCCTGTGACATAAAACATGAATTGAGATACGCATGTTAGCAGCACCTCGGTTATCTGTATGAATATGCGGAGTTAAAGAGATTTAACATATATTCGAAATTCATGAAACAGCAACTAAGTAAGAAACTTTTTTTTGTAAGTGTGATTTTTGTATGTGATTTAAGATTATTGGTAAAAACAATCAAATATTGTGTTTGATATCTTGAGTATGGGACAAAGTTGCTCGAGTTTTCATGGTTCAATTTACTTAACCCATGTTTTAAACATGAAAATATTTCAAATTTAGTGATTTTTCAGTATTTCATACAAAATAACTAGATATTAGACAAATAAGGATTCCTAACAAACTAAAAGAAATTAAAAATGTCCCTATGAATGCACTATTGGCGGAATTGCGAGTAATTAATTTGCAACCCATGAAATCCTCGTCTTGGGTGGGAAGCCCCTGGTTTTATATGTGTTGAACTTTGGTAGTAACAATAACGATAGGACTTTGTATTAAGAAACGCAAAACTATTAAAAAGTGGGGTGGTATATGCTGTGGTGGTTGCTGGACAGGTTGTCGAAAAAGGGGAAGTGACAGAGATAAGAAAGGTTCTTCCAAAGACACTGTATGTTGTTGTGTGAATCCAGAGAAATGGACCTCTAGTGACATTATTTAAGTTAACCAATCTCGAAAGACACTAGGATCAAAGACAAACCCCGACGGAGCGGAAGACTCGAAACTCGCAAATTGACCAGTAACACGGGGACAATTTCGACCAAACTAGCACAACAATTAATTGGAGAGGAGAAAAATAAAGAATCACCATGGACCATATACTATAGACCGGACCCAGAGCTGGCACGTAAATACCTGAAAGAAGGCGGCGATGTCTACGCAACAGAGGAACGTAGGAGACGCTCCGCGAGAAGTCGCCTCGCCATCCGCGCCGACCCTCTATCCACGGGTGCCAATGATGGATGAATAATTAAGCTGCAGCCGTGAAGAAGTTTTGTATTCCTTATAAAAGAATTGTGAAATTTAGTGAAAATTAAAACCTATGAAGCTAACCTCACTTCTTAGAAAAAAGAGATATTTTGTGAACTTACAGGCATGCCCTGACTTTGTGTATATATTTATATATATATATATATATATATATATATATATATATATAAAAAGCACTAAAAATGGCTAACGACACGAACAATAGAAATTGTCAAATTTTCGGGACAACCAGTCCCTTCTTCAGGACTAAAAAATAAATTACATGAGTACAAAACAAAGAAAACAAAATCTAAAGCTACTACTAAACTACTTAAGAAACTATAAAAAAGAACAGCTACATTATAAACATTTGTTCACATTCTTAAAGAAGGTGTTGCTACTGTCGCCGATCGCTCTAAAGAGCGATCGGCGACAGTAGCAACACCTTCTTTAAGAATGTGAACAAATGTTTATAATGTAGCTGTTCTTTTTTATAGTTTCTTAAGTAGTTTAGTAGTAGCTTTAGATTTTGTTTTCTTTGTTTTGTACTCATGTAATTTATTTTTTAGTCCTGAAGAAGGGACTGGTTGTCCCGAAAATTTGACAATTTCTATTGTTCGTGTCGTTAGCCATTTTTAGTGCTTTTTATATTCAGTTTACTGGCTTAGTATCTATATATTAGATCCGACACTTTAAAGATGCCTAGTGTTGTTGATCCTATTCAGTGCTTTTTATATATATATATATATATATATATATATATATATATATATATATGTGTTTGTGTGTGTGTGTGTGTGTGTGTGTGTGTGTGTGTGTGTGTGTGTGTGTTCGGTGTGTGTGTGTGTGTGTGTGTGTGTGTGTGTGTGTGTGTGTGTGTGTGTGTGTGTGTGTGTGTGTGTGACATTAAGCTTTACCATACTTAGTATTACTTTGATGATGAATTACGATTATATTCAACTACGGTTATGTCATCTTGGTCATTATTGTCATACTTTATTCATTATTGTTTTCATGATTGTAATGCGATTTAATCAAACCATATGATTTTTATGTACATGTATATATCCTGGTTATAGATTTGTTTTTGTAGATGAATGATGTTTCAAGCCGAAAGTGGAAACATGTCACTTGTTACTATCTCTTAACATAGATGTTCTGACTGGTTTGTCACTAGGAAGTTCGTCTGATCAAGGGTAGATCAAGGACACTTTCTTATTCCGGGCACCAGGCATGAGAAATCTCCCTTAGGGATATTTCTTTTGTTTGGGGGACGTATGTAAACAGATAGCCATGCAATGACCTTCAATTGCTATTATCATATATTGGTCACTGTGATACTTATGTATCTAGGTACTGCGCACTGAATGGTGGTAATGATAATTAACAGATTGAACTTTATGACTCTTGTAGCACTGCGTAGTATTCCTTAATAATGTTATGAAACCAGGTGAATAATACGGGCATAACTAGAGACGAGCTCGTTGCAAGCAACGATTAGGTCTTCCGTCGTAGCTGCGTCATACTTGTGACGTAATACAAAAATTGATACCTGACCATGGTGCAATATTAGATGTATAAACACTGTGTAAAAGAAACAAAGTACATGTATATAAGCAAATACAAATCTTTAAAAGTTGTCTAAAGTTTGATTCGCCGCATGTTGTTTTTTTGCATGTGCATTTTATTTTGAGAAACTTATCTAATCATCATAATTAACTCAATATACACAGAATATGGACGACGATTATAATCACACAGTGGGTATGCCCGGTATGTACGTAAAAAGACCAAACATTTTACTCGCATTTTTTATCGAAAGCAAGGGCCAATGAATCTTTTAGAATGTATGCGGAGATCCTGGAAATTTTACAGGAGGTTCTGAAGAATAATTTTGTTTTTTGAGGGGGGGGGGGGGTGGGGGGGATGGAGGGGGGCATGCGCGGATAAGAAAAATTTTCCTGGGGTGGGGGTTGAGTGTCTGACGGTTGAGTGTCTGACGGTTATTTGAGTATGCCTGGGGATGTCCAAGGCATATTTCTGTAATTTTATATTGTACATATAATGGAAAGAAATTTTGCGGGGGTTGGGGTGGGGTCTGGAACCCTCACCCTACTCTTCTAGATTCGTGCAATGGGAAGACCGATGCCGGTAATTTAACGGTAATTTTAACCATTTTTATTTAATCAATCATTTTCAAAATTATCGGAATTCCAATATTACCTTTAAACGCAGTTAAAACTTAAAATACGAACCATTTAGTCTCGGTGAGTATTTGGCCAACATGGGTCCGCGTACGAAAGAAATGGCAACATTCAAGAAATTTGGATGGACGATCTGGGTCCTAGGTCGTCCATCCGATTCTTTTTCAGACTAAGAGCTACAGAACTGCACTTAGAGAATGTCAAACTAATTATGTCAATTAATTTATTTTGTCTCAAAGAATCAGTTTTATTTAATGAATGAAGTTTTACCTTAAAAAAAAAAAGAAATCGGGCACAAATTTCAATGTTAGCATTTTACAATTTAAAGGTCTAATAAAAATTTGAATAAAGTTTCAAGATACTACTCTTCGTTGTTTTATACGAAATATTGCATGGAAAAAAGATTTACATCGCATATATATTATAGAACTAATTTCTTCTCTTTTTTATTTACATCAAAATAAATCCAAGAAAAAATCTAAATATTTTTTTTCCTTTATATGTGTTAATGAAAACGTGGTCGGCAAGGGCCGGTTCTATGTCGTGCAAGCACCTACTTAATAGATTGTTACACGGATCTACCACGATGACAAATATGGAAAAGGCAATATTGTGGGTGAAGGATGAATGTGTAGTTTGTTTTTTAGGTTTATTTTTGATAATTATATTCATCTGGATCAATTTGGTCTGTTGGTTTGTTTTGTTTATTGAAAAGGGGAATAAAGAAAATGAGTAATATCCGATATGATGTCAAGCATATATTTTCATATTATTATTGACTTAAAACATGTTGGAAAAAAGAAATATTGTATCAAGCAGTTAGTTATTATGCGCAGATCATGCATTCCTCTATGGTTTTCACAATTGCATGTATCAGTTACTATACGTATTTGCTTACGGAGAAATAAATTTCCAAAGAGATGATATAGTTATCAGTTAAGTTCCAGATTGTCTTCTGCACATGCAAGCACGTGTGTAATCCTGATTTAAAAATAGGTATAATGGCCGGGGGGGGGGTCATCGCAACAAAATTGTGTATTAGCGTTCTAGAGTGTACATTGTTAATTAATAATTGATGTTGAATTGTTATTAACAAACAAAATCATAAATTTATAATAACATACACTAAAATGCCAGGGAGTTCTGCTGGACGCGATTTCATTTGTGTCAACCGATTAAAAATGACTGTATTTTGGATTTATAAATCGTTCTAAAACATTCGATCTGATATATCGTTGTTAACAATTCAAAACTTTGAACGATTAAATTTGTTTTTATACCTACCCCGACCCTCACGGAAAAATCCATTCAGATCAATGGACATTTCATTTACAAGACTCCGCGCCAGAATCAGAATGTCTCATTCATTAATTTTTTCGTAGTTATAGTGGACGAGTCCAAAATAGGAATAGAATAGGAATAGGAATACCATGTGAACATATGCCGTGAATGCAGTTTACTTTGCGTCTATTTTCTTATTTTGAGAGTCCTTTTTATCATGCTTATCATGGCTTGAAAACAACAAAAAAAAAAAAAAAAAAAAAAAAAAAAAGTTTTTCCCAAAATCTTCAATATCCTAATCCGGAAAAATTAATTGCTGTGAGAAAAAGTGGGGGGGGGGGGGGCACCCACAAGCTTGAATTAATAATTGCCTGACGATGCATCTTTAATGTGTCAACATTTATATTCATAATTGATGAAAACGTTATATGGGATGTAATAAGCAACAATGAGCAAGAGTGTTCAATTAAAAGGGCTTTTCACATTGCACGTGTGTAATCCTGATTTAAAAATAGATTGCCATATTTGAAAGGTCAAAAAAAAAAAAAAAAAAAAGAGGGAGGTGTCATCGCAACAAGATGATACACATTGTCTAAGTAGTACAATGTAAGTAATAGTTGGTGTTGGATTATCATCATTAACAAAGAATCATCAGTTTGGATTAATTAAACAAATATAAATTCATATAATTGGAATATTTACTGGAGGGGCTACGTACAAGTAATTCGCCGAAGTGGGGTACGTGTGACCCGATTTTCGATCAATTGGGCGATTTCATTCATCTGGAAAAGGGTTTCACTCGCGTGTACAAATGTAAATGTACATCAAACAATTGCTAGTCAATTAAGTGTGTATGTTATTTGGATAGATTTCTTCTAAAACATTCAATCCAAAGTATAATATATGTAGTTATTAGTTTACACCCTCCCAATGGATCTATGCCGATGGATCTATCTGAGATCTCAGCTGTTGCGTGAATGGTAAAGAAAGACTTCGCGCCATAATACGTCTCATTCATAATTTTGGCTCGTCGATTAGTGGGCGAGTCCAAGTTAGGCCAGAGCACATGATGTGTAGATGGTCTTACCCACTCTATTTTCTTAACTGGTCATATAAAAAATAGAGATATCATGGATCTTTCACTTTTGTCGGAGCATGTAATAAATGGAACCAAAAAATAAAGTAATTTTAATTGAATTAAATTGAAGTTAAAATGTAAACACCCCCTCCCACCTACGGATTAGGATTTTCAAAATTCCCCATTTTTTAAATTCCTTGTCAAGAATTTTATTTGATGAAGCTGCCCACCTAACCCCCCCCCCCCCACACACACACACACACACACACACTTTCAAATAACGATGCTACATGTACGTGTTTGAATATCCTGTCCTATATGGTTAGAAATAACAAAATGTCTTTGATTTTGCATCTAATATATAACAAATTCAATTTTCAATTTGGCTGTTTGAGATTATTCGATACACGTACATTCCTAAAATGATTTAAAATAATGAAATGATTTAATTTCCAGTGATATACAGGTACATGCACTCGATCGAAGAAAAAGATTGAAATTGCTTCTAAACTCTGCACGTTCAGTTTAATAATTTATGATCCGCCGCGAAAATTAAATTTCATTTCTTATAAGATAGCCTAATTGATACATGCATGCTTCCATTGAATAAATTTGGGTAGTCAGACAAGCTTTTTGGAAAGCTATTGCTTGTATAATATTAAGGTCAGACGCGACCTTCATCACTACTGGCTCTAAAAAGTACTGAAAGTGCCATTTTTTACTGATAGTTTCTGATATTTACTGATCTTGTACTGTAAGTGCTGAGAATTGCTGATATTTACTGATAATTTTACTGCCGTTACTGATAATTGCTGTTGGTTCTGATATTTACTGATATTTACTGATGCTTTTGCTGTGAGCTCTGATAATTACTGATATTTACTGAGATTTACTGTTGGTACTGAGAATTGCTGATAATTACTGAGAATTACAGGCAGGGGATTTTTAAGAGATTAATTTTAATTACTGTAACATGCAAATTATATTTATTTAAACATATCGGTAAACAATTACCGGGCATTTTTTAAAAAGAAATATGTAAGATCTAACTAAAGTTTAATCAACAGTAACTTCTTTTTTACAACCACAAAAATTAGATTTGATTATTAGGGTCTTCCGTTTCCAACGGAAGACCCTCTTGTTATTCTTCGGTTTCTTTCTATTATTAGGGTCTTCCGTTTTCAACGGAAGACCCTCTTGTTATTCTTCGATTTCTTTTTATTATTATACTTTTTCTTTTTTTTTCTGACTCCTTTTCGGCTTCATAACTCAAAAAGTTTTTCACTGATTTTTATGAAACTTTCAAAGATAATGTGAAATTATAATGCCTCAAAGATGATAAAGTTTCTATAGCAACGTCACTTCCGTTTTTACGTTACGTCATTTTAAAAAATTTCAAAAAGTCATTTTGTCCGCGGCTTTTTTCAAAAACGATTCAAGATAGAAAGTTGAAATTTTTCGAGCTTATATATTGATCGTTTTGCCTCTGTAATTAGGCTGGAAATGAAAATCCGTCACTTCCGGTCGAAACCGGAAGTAAATCAAATTTTTCGAAAATTTGAATTTTTTGATCAAATAAAAAACGTATATGTGTTTTGTAGAGCTAAATAAGCTGAATCTAACACTGAAAACCGTTTTTAAATCGGATGATGCATTACAGAGATATTGGGGTTTAAAAATTGATTTTTCCGGAAATTTTGATTCCACGTTCTTGGTTTAAAAAATAGCATAAAGTTAAAAGTTAAATTAACTCGTACCAAAAATAATTGTTAAGTCGTACTTGAACATATTCGGATTTTTTTTGTTTAGTCGTTCTTGAAATCAGAAAGGTTTTTGTTAATTCGTACTTAAAATCATTCGGGTTTTGTTAAGTCGTACCAGGAATAATTCGATTTTTTTCATCTTTTTATTTAATTTACTCTTGTTATTGGTTTTAGAGCTCTGTTTCTTACAGGAACTTCAAGCTTTACTTCCGACATCAACGGAAGACCCTGAGTCCTGAGTTGCTTTGCAACGAGCTTTGCTCTAGTTATTATTATTTTTTTTCCTTTTCTTATTTTTTCTGAGTCCTTTTCGGCTTCATAACTCAAAAAGTTTTCAACTTATTTAAAGGAAACTTTCAGGGATTATGTGCAATTATAATGCCTCAAAGATATTAAAGTTTCCATAACAACGTCACTTCCGTTTTGAAGTTACGTCATGTTTAAACTTAAAAAAAAGTCATTTTGTCCGCGACATTTCTCAAAAAAGTCTTGAAATTTTCTATGGTTATGAATTTGGCAATTTACATGTGCAATAAGGCTGGAAATAAAAATCCGTCACTTCCGGTCGAAACCGGAAGTGAAACAAATTTTTCGAAAAAATGAATTTTCTGATCAAATCAAAAATGAATATGTGTTTTATAGAACTTATCAAGCTAAATCTAACACTGAAATCTGTTTTAAAATCGGACAATGCATTAAAGAGATATCGGGGTTTAAAAATTGATTTTTCCGGAAATTTTGTTTCCGCGTCCTTGGTTTAAAAAATAGCGTAATGTTCAAAGTAAAGTTAACTCGTACCAAAAATAATTGTTAAGTCGCACTTGAACACATTCGGATTTTTTTGTTAAGTCGTTCTTGAAATCAGAAAGGTTTTTGTTAAGTCGTACTTAAAATCATTCGGATTTTGTTAAGTCGTACCAGGAATAATTCGATTTTTTCATCTTTTTATTTTAGTTACTCTTGTTATTGGTTTAAGAGCTTTGCTTCTTACAGGAACTTCCAGCTTTACTTCCGACATTAACGGAAGACCCACTCGTTGCTTTGCAACGAGCTTTGCTCTAGTTATTATTATTCTTTTTATTTTTTTTTCTGACTCCTTTTCGGCTTTATAACTCAAAAAGTTTACAACCGATTTTAATGAAATTTCCAGAGGTTGTGTGCAACTATAATACCTCAAAGTTTGTGAAGTTTCTTTGAAAACGTCACTTCCGTTTTTACGTTACGTCATTTTAAAAATTTTCAAAAAGTCATTTTGTCCGCGGCGTTTCTCAAAAACGCTTTAAGATAGAGGCTTGAAATTTTCAATGGTTATGATTTAATCGATTTACCTCTGTAATAAGGCTGGAAATGAAAATCTGTCACTTCCAGTCGAAACCGGAAGGGAATCAAATTTTTCGAAAAAATGAATTTTCTAATCAAATCAAAAATGAATATGTGTTTTATAGAGCTTATTTAGCTGAATCTAACACTGAAAGCCGTTTTAAAATCGGACGATGCACTACAGAGATATACGAGTTCAAAAAATGATTTTTCCGGAAATTTTGATTCCGCGTCCTTGGTTAGGAAATTAGTATCAAGTTCTTGGTTAAATTAACTTGTACCTAAAAATTAGTTGTTAACTCGTACTGTAACACATTCGGATTTTTTTGTTAAGTCGTTCTTGAAATGGGAAAGGTTTTTGTTAAGTCGTACGTAAAATTATTCGGTTTTTGTTAAGTCGTACCAGGAATAATTCGATTTTTTCATCTTTTTATTTAAGGTACTCTTGTTATTGGTTTAAGAGCTCTGCTTCTTACAGGAACTTCCAGCTCTACTTCCGACATTAACGGAAGACCCACTCGTTGCTTTGCAACGAGCTTTGCTCTAGTTCTTCTTATAATTTGCTTATTTATTTCAATGCATATTTTTTCTGTTTGTTCTTGTTCTAAGTTTTATTTTAGCTGATTAACACAATTCAGCACATAAATAAATGAATGTAGAAATTGCAGAATTGCTATATAATCCATCCCCGTGCGCCAATCCACTCGATACTACAGTGTTACATTGTATAATTATATAGAACAATCCATAGTAAAAAAAATATATATATAAAGATTTTAACCACTTTATGTAATTGATAAACATCTATTTAATGATTCTAAATTTTGAGCGATCAACTCTTTAATTGAACCGTGTTAAATATTTATAATTATAAACTGAAGATATTTTTATCCCGGCCATAATCACTAATTTTGTTTTCAAAATAAAATCAAACACTTTTGTTTCACATTGTATTTCCCGGCCATTTATATTTGTTTATTCTGAGGCTGCAAGACATATACACAGGTGGTCAATTTTCACACCTTGCCATGGTCACCCTGTCGTGTATATATTCTGAGCGCTGTCTGTTAGTTCTGAGGGTTTTCTTGATCCCAGACATACAAAAGAATCTTTTCAGCGACTGCCAGACATATACACAGGTGGTCAATTTTCACACCTTGCCGTGGTCACCCTGTCGTGTGTATAGTCTGAGTGCTCTCTGTTAGTTCTGAGGTTTTTCTTAATCCCAGACATACAAAATATTTTTTTCTGCTTGCTTTTAGGCGTGGAGATTAAATATCTAAGCGTTCATAGATTACGGAAAATCAGTTAAATTGTGTCTTATTTTCAAAATTGCATAGCTGCTGGTCATATAACCGTATACAAGTGCATGAATAAAGTATTAATGAGAGAGAGAGAGAGAGGGAGAGAGAGAGAGAGGGAGAGAGAGAGAGAGGTTTTCAATCAAATCGCTGTTGCAATCGGTAGTTATGATACTGTCATGGGACATAATCATGCTTATGCCTTTCTGCATTGACGCCTCAAAAAACGTTATAATAGATTATCTGAGAGAGAGAGAGAGAGAGAGAGAGAGAGAGAGAGAGAGAGAGAGAATTAAAGCATGATAAGCCGTAACACTTTTTCACTATATTAAGCTGGTGTAGTCTTAGAAAAGTTTACACTCGAAATCTGTGCTTGAAATGGCGGTTGTGATGCTGAAATAGAACTTTATCGTGCTAATGCCGTTATGCCATTTTGACTCGGAAACTCAAATTTTAGGACTAGATAATATATGCGAGCGAGAGAGAGAAAGAGAGAGAGAGAGAGAGAGAGCAGGGTGGGCAGATTTACAATAATAGAACTAGATCATGACAACATTACTTAGCCGTGCAACAGATGATATATTACATATGTATTAAAAGAGGAAGAGTGAAAGGCCGGACAATAAAAATTATTCTTCGCCGATTGTTACCTATTTCGATTTCAGCAAATGGTAGGTTAAAGAGAGAGAGAGAGAGAGATTATTTATCCAACTTTTTTTAATCAATTGAATGCGGAACAAATAAAATGATGAATATGAAAATCATTCTAATACGTTATTTATATTGTTGTCAGTAAAAATAATACTTTTCTCTTTGAATAAATATTCTCAAGATCACGGATTCCTGTATACGGATATTACGTAATGTCATACACAAGGTGCCAGACTGACAATTTACAAGGTTGAATTGCGACATTCAAACCTCTTGATCTGCTGAAAGTATGTATACTATACACAGATACTGCCTCGCTAATATTTCTGTGAAGTAAAACATCAAAGACATTATAAAGTCCTGACCGGGTATCTCTCTATTTTGAAAAGAAAAATAATCATGTTAAGAATTATGGGGTTTTTCATTGTTGAAAAAAAATGTCCACCGCATTTAGAAATTAAAATTTTTGTGGAGTCTGCCTTAAGTTTAAGTACCAATTTTTGACCGGCTTTCTAATATTGTCTAAAATGTGATCTGTGAGTTTCCGAAGTACAAAAGAAGCTAAATATCAAATAAATAAAACTTAACAATATATAATTTAATAAATTGTGTTAAATCTGAAATATATGTTTTTTAATAATTAAAAGACAATGTTTTGGGCCTTAAAATATTCTCAGTAATTATTAGCAATTCTCAGTACCAACAGTAAATATCAGTAAATATCAGTAATTATCAGAGCTCACAGCAAAAGCATCAGTAAATATCAGTAAATATCAGAACCAACAGCAATTATCAGTAACGGCAGTAAAATTATCAGTAAATATCAGCAATTCTCAGCACTAACAGTACAATATCAGTAAATATCAGAAACTATCAGTAAAAAATGGCACTTTCAGTACTTTTTAGAGCCAGTAGTGCATGTATCTTCCATTTTTTCCTATCTCCACAATGTGAATTAAGATTTCCACTTTGTTATTTCATAATTAAATTTTTATGTAATATGATTTTTTTGGTTTGAGTATAAAGTGTTCAAATTAAAATAAATAGTATGACTTTACTTATAAGCATTCAAATGCATTTTGCGTGCTATCTTAAGGAAAGTTCAAAATATTCTAGCTCCAAAACGAGCCTGGTAATGTACTCTAAATTTTTTGGAATTAACAGGTTTAAATGTTGATAAATAAGGAATGAAATATCAAGGAAAATTATATAAAATTGAGGAAAGTCTCATCTGTCCTTAATTAAAATAATTTAAATAGACATCATAAATCCCATATCAAACGACATATAACCACTTGAATCTGCACGTCTTTTAATGAATTTATGAACAGCGGCAAATTCTAAGGTAATGTTAGCTGCAAGTCTGTATAGCCCTTGTATGAAAAATTTCGGATGGTACTCAATTTTTCCAGACAGAGAGCTACATATATGCAGATAAGGTAACTAATAATGCTTCCGATGAAATTCTTTGTTTAGTAATGCAAGGTTTTAAGAGAGCAATACTTATTTGTTTAAAAAATAACAACCTAATACTTCGCATTTCATTCGCTGTTTGTAGAACAAGCAGAACCAGTATCAGTTCGATCCCTACCGTATGTACATTGTTCGAATTTAATAGCCCTTGCATTGCATTGCTTTGCATGTACAAAATATCTTTTAAAAATTCAACACTGGAAGTGTTTATCTATATGGCTATTAATCTATATGTACATGTACACATAGCGTACACATGTGATTCAAAATACCCCAAACGGAAAAATTCACTTATTGAGTCTACATTTTATAGAATTTGCAAAAATACATTGCGGGTCTGAATGTTTGTTAATGTGTCAATCTATCAATATACAGTTTGTTAATTATTTTCGATTGCTAAGGCTACATCGTTTTTGATGAACATTGAACATTTTTCCATGCCATTATTTCCACGGAAGATAGCGAGTACAATTATAAAGCACAATTTATTTAATTATCTCTTTAATATTGTGTACTAGTATGTAATAAATAATTTATAAATTGCTGCCGAAGGTTGTTTGGTATTTTCGTTTGTAGATGCATTGCAAGTAAAAAACGTGAAACGCAGGGCAAGTCATAATTAATATCCCTAATAACCGTTACTTAAAAATAGCGGCTTTGGATTCAAATATTATCGTGTACGAATATTAAGTTCACTTTTTAATATCATCTCCACGATGATAATATTATATCCATCGGAAATCAGTATTTTGTTTTGCTTTAAAAGAAATGTTCTATCGGGAGCAATCCCGCGTTCGTTTAAATTGCCGGCGTACATTTGTCATGTCAGTAATACACATTGTGCTTTGCATGACGGCCGTGTATACGTACTGTAGAAAAGTTGAGTTTAATTACCATGCATTCGAACCATTTTATTAACACATCTCCCAGTACTGAAACCATTCAAAATGTCTCTGTTACAGTAATACAGTGGGGCGTTAAACATGTGTACGTCCAGCTCTACAAGCATATGCACTGTCGTCAAGGCGACGGCCTGAATACAGCTAGCGACTCTTCTATCGATCGGTTACCTGAGTCTCGTAATGCATCTAAATATAGAAAGGGGCACAGTTATGAAACAAACAACAAAAATAAGGTCAAAGACGTTCATCTTTATGAAATGAATATGTACATATGAATAAAAACATTTGGGAATTTTATGTAGAATTATTTTTGCGCGCTGCATGTATCAGTTAGTGCATTACAAAAAGCCCTTTCATAACCTCCTAAACGTGCGCACCCCCACAAAAATGGACCGAACTGACAACAATTGTTTCTGCAAATACTGGCTATAAATTACGAAAACATTAAATTGAATACCATGGAAGGATTTAAAATTAATTTCTTTACAACTTTGCTTCAATAATGCATTAGAAATTTTTATTCCTTTACAAGTTATTGACAAGAAACTTTTGACGCATCTAACTCCCTAATTATAGGGGCCAGCCCCTTTTTCTGTATACCGAATGAAAGGTCTTGGTAAGACCAAGATCTTTTAAAATACATGTTATAACAAATTTTTATCAGGTAGAAAACTAACACGGAGAATACGCGATTTTTTTTGAATTTTTTTTCTTACCTTTGTTTCAACATCTATACCACCCCTTTTATTTGCATTTAAATAATAAATAAAATATATCTCGCACAAATTCAATGTATTAGCTTCCAAACCAGCCCATCTTTGAGACTCTGTCAGTCATCGTTATAGCTAAACCCCCCTGGACAAAAGAAGTCGTTAAATTTTACTAAAAGGGGAATAACTCAAAACCGGATGGGGATTTTCCTCAACTAAAATATGCAACGACAACATCACGCGGCATGTTATCAGTCCTGAAAATTTCAAATCGGTGAACAAACGAGCGAGATATTAAGGATCAAAGTTGGCGTCTAGAAGAAAAAAAAAAATAATAAGAAATTTGAAAAATTTTCAGAATAATAGTAAGGTCTTCCGTTGAAAACGGAAGACCTTAATAATATCCTAACTGAGAGTTTATAAACAAGTGTCATATTTGGCGATTCTGTGTCTGCAACAATGGCTCTGGTACTCTGTATTGAGTCATGTATTGTATATTCTACATATTACCCTTTGTAATAAATTAACCTTTGTAACTTTTTATGCCATGTATGAATGAACGTATTATAACGTATTATGAGTAAGTGATGCCTCATACCTAGGTGGGGGACTTCGAGACTCAAATCCAGCATCCGTACTCTTTGATTGGCAGTTTTGACGGTTTTGTTACTTTATTTAGAAATAAAATATTAATCTTAATTTTGAACATTAAAGGTTCACTCATGATCGTCGAAGATGGGCCGAACTAGCCAAAACTGTCCATCATAAGTAAAATGTTATATATACCCAGGTGAAATGATATTGACGAGACTCTTTGATTTGGGCTGCTTTTAATTGTTAGGGTCTTCCGTTTCCAACGGAAGACCCTTTTGTTTTTCTTCGGATTCTTTTTAGGGTCTTCCGTTTCCAACGGAAGACCCTATTGTTTTTCTTCGGATTCTTTTTAGGGTCTTCCGTTTCCAACGGAAGACCCTCTTGTTATTCTACGGTTTCTTTTTCTTTATTATTCTTTTTTTTCTTTTTCTGACTTTCTTGGAGCGCTATTTCTCAAAAACTATCCAACCGATTCGCACAAAATTTTCAGGACGGATAAAACATGATCGGCGCTACGTATTTTAAAATTTTTAAATGATGACGTCACTTCCGGTTTCAGATATTGACGATTTTGTAAATTTTTAAGGGTCATTTTGTCCACGCATCTCCTCCGAAACTAATCAAGATAGAAGATTGAAATTTTCAGGGATTGTAGATGAATGTATGTAGATGTACCCCCATGCTTCCAATGATGAAAATTGCTCAAGGCCTCAAAGCTCGCCTGAACCTGAAAATTAGCACCAATTTTTTTCACGAAATTTTTGCACATTTTCTGTTATATCTTTTGATGTATAAATATTTTGTTAAAACATATAATGCAAAAGTTGTTTCAAATTACACGGGCTTTCGTTTAATATCAAGAAAAAAGGGCTGGCCCCTCAAATTAGGGGCCAAGAGGGCTGTAAAGTCTTCTTACAATAACTCTTTACTGAATAATAATTTGTTATTAATTATAGCAGCAAAAATGTTCATTGTTGGGCTGTTTATCTATTCAGTACAATACTTAAGTCATATGTTACGTAATTAGGGGTTTCAAGGGGCCAGAAATTCAAAAATTTGATCATTAATATATGAAAAAGGAGAAATATTTTGAAAAGCATAGTAGAACAAAAGTTGCTCAAAATAATGTTCTGTACAATATGCCACCTTAAATTTTTTGTTGGTGGTCCCATTAAGGAGTTTAAGGGTCGGCCCATAAAACACATTTGTACAGATATCTCGAGAACGGTCAACACTTTGTGAACACTTGGTGAACAAAATATGTTTACATTTGCAAGACCTTTAATTTGATATCAAGAAAAAGTGGCTGGCCCCTCTAATTAGGGGCAAAAAGGGCTAGTAAGTCTTTTAATGATAACTTTATTCTAAGCGATAATTTAATATTTTTCATTTAGCAAAAACAAAGAACTTTTTAAGCTTAATCTATCGCTGATATTCGTTTTAAAATCGGACGATGCACTACAGAGAAATTGGAGTTTAAATTTGATTTTTCCGGAAATTTTAATTCCGCGTTCTTGGTTTAAAAAATAGCGTGAAGTTATTTTTTAAAATTAATTCGTACCAAAAATAATCGTGTCAAGTCGTATATGAACACATTCGGGTTAATTTTGTTACGACATTCTTGAAATCGGAAAGGTTTTTGTTAAGTCATACTTAAAATCATTCGGTTTTTGTTAAGTCGTACCAAGAATTATTCGATTTTTTTCTTATTGTTTTAGTTACTCTTGTTCCTGGCTTAAGAACTCTGCTTCTTACAGGTACCTCTAGCGTTTCTGTCGACATTAACGGAAGACCCTTTGTTGCTTTATTTTTTTTTCTTTTTCTCTGACTCCTTTTCTTCTTTATAACTCAAAAAGCTCAGAACTGATTTTAATGAAACTTTCAGATATTACGTTAAACTATTTTGTCTCCAACTTTGTGAAGTTTCCTCGAAAACGTCACTTCCGTTTTTATATTTCGTCATTTTTAAAATTTTCAAAAAGTAATTTTTTCCGCAACGTTTCTCAAAAACGCTTTAAGATAGAGGCTTGAAATTTTCAATGATTATGATTTGGTCGATTTACCTCTGTAATAAGGCTGAAAATGAAAATCCGCCACTTCCGGTCGAAACCGGAAGTGAATAAACTTTTTTGAAAAATTGAATTTTTTGATCAAATCATAAACGAATACGTGTTTTGTAGAGCTTTTTAAGCCAAATCTAACGCTGAAAACCCTTTAAATATCGGCTATGCATTACAGAGATATTTGACTTTAAAAATTGATTTTTTCGGTAATTTTTATTCCGCATTCTTGGTTAAGAAAATAGAATTAAGTTCTTGCTTAAATTAACTCGTACCAAAAAAATTAGTTGATAACGTGTACTTGAACATATTCGGATTTTTTTTGTTAAGTCGTTCTTTAATCAAAAAGTTTTTTGTTAATTCTTACTTAAAATTATTTGGATTTTGTTAAGTCGTACCAGGAATAATTCGATTTTTTTTATTTTGAGTTACTCTTGTTATTTGTTTAAGTGGTCTGCTTCTTACAGGAACTTCCAGCTTTACTTTCGACATTAACGGAAGACCCACTCGTTGCTTTGCAACGAGCTTTGCTCTAGTTCATTATTATTATTCTTCCTCTGACTTTTTTGGTGGCTTATATCTCAAAAACTATTCAACCGATTTTCACGAAATTTTTAGAAGTTTTTTGGTATCGTAAATACTCGAGGTTATCAAACTTTAAACTTATGACTTCACTTCCGGTTTCAGAAATTGACGATTTTGTAAATTTTTAAGGGTCATTTTGTCCACGCATCTCCTCCGAAACTAATCAAGATAGAAGCTTGAAATTTTCAGGGATTGTAGATGAATGTATGTAGATGTACCCCATTGCCTTCACTAATGGAAATTGTGCAAGGCTTTGAAGATCGCCTGAACCTGAAAATTAGCACCAATTTTGTCCATGAAATTTTCGCACATTTTCTGGAATATCTTTTGATGTATAAATATTTTGTTAAGACATGTAATGCAAAAGATGGTTTTATTTGCAAGACCTTTCATGTGATATCAAGAAAAAAGGGGCTGGCTTCTCATATTAGGGGCAAAGAGGGCTCTAATGTCTTCTTACAATAACTCTTTACGTAACAATAATTTGTTATTAATTATAGAAGCCAAAATGTTCATTGTACAACTGTTTATCTATACAGTACCATACTTAAGTCATATGTTACGTAATTAGGGGTTTTAAGGGGCCAGAAGTTCAAAACTTTGATCATTAATATTGGAAAAAAGAGAAATATTTTGAAAGGCAATGTAGAACAAAAGTTGTTCAAAATAATGTCCTAAATAATATGATAACTAAAATTTTGTTGTTAGTGGCCCCAGTAAGGAGTTAAAGGATCGGCCCCTAAAACACATTTATACAGATGTCTCGAGAACAGTTAACAATTCATGAACACTTGTTGAACAAAATATTTTTATATTTGCAAGACCTTTTAATTTGATATCAAGAAAAAGGGGCTGGCCCCTCATATTAGGGTCCAAGAGGGCTCTAAAGTCTTTTTATAATAACTCTTTACTGAAAAATATTTTGTTATTAATTATAGAAGAAAAATTGTTTATTGTACAACTGTTTATCTATACAGTACCATATCTAAATCATATGTTACGTAATTAAGGGTTTCAAGGGGCCAGAAGTTCGAAAATTTGATCATTAATATCAGGAAAAGGAGAAATATTTTGAATAGCACTATAGAACAAAAGTTGTTCAAAATAATGTTCTCAACAATATGACAACTAAAATGTTGTTGTTGGTTGCCCCAGTAAGGAGTTAAAGGGTCGGCCCCTTAAACACATTTATACAGATGTCTCGAGAAAAGTTAACAATTCGTGAACACTTGTTGAACAAAATATGTTTATATTTGCAACACCTTTAATTTGATATCAAGAAAAAGGGTCTGGCCCCTCAAATTAGGAACCAAGAGGGATCTAAAGTCTTCTTACAATAACTCTTTACTGAACAATATTTTGTTTTTTATTATAGAAGCAAAAATGTTCACTGTACAGCTGTCAATCTATACAGTACCATAGCTAAGTCATATGTTACGTAATTAGGGGTTTCAAGGTGCCATAATTTTAAAAATTTTATCATTAATATTAGAAAAAGGAGAAATATTTTGAATAGCATTGTAGAACAAAAGTTGTTCAAAATAATGTTCTCAACCGTACGAAAACTAAAACTTTGTTGTTGGTAGCCCCGGTAAGGAGTTTAAGGGTCGGCCCCTAATACACAGTTGTTAAGATATCTCGAGAGAGGTTAACAATTCCTGAACACTTCTTGTTGAACAAAATATGTTTATATTTGCAAGACCTTTTAACTGGTTCCAAATAAAAGGGGCTGGCCCCTCAAATTCTTAATTTAGAAAATAGTGTTAAATTCTTGGTTAAATCAACTCGTACCTAAAAATTAATTGCTAAGTCGTACTTTAACATATTCGGATTTTTTTTGTTAAGTTGTTCATGAAATCATGAAGGTTTCTGTTAACTCGTACTTAAAACCATTCGGATTATGTTAAGTCGTACCAAGAATTATTCGATTTTTGTAATCTTTTTGTTTTCGTGTCTCCTGTTATAAGTTTTAAACACTTCTTCTTACTGGAACTTTTAGCTTTACTTTCAACATCAACGGAAGACCCACTCGTTGCTTTGCAACGAGCTTTGCTCTAGTTATAATTCTAACTGTACGATCACGATTGTTTGTAAACTTTTGGTAAAAGAAGTACTGGACTTCGTCGTTTGAGTAGCACCCCCAGGAGATAACAAAGTGTGAAGGCTTTCATAAATATAGAAACAATTTAGATCAGAAAAATAACACCATATACACAAAATACAAAAAATAGATTACACACTTTTAATATACTGAGTGGATGTAACAACAAAAATTATAAAAATGTCATAATAAACTTTTGGAACTTTGATATGTTGTATTTACACCCGTCTAGCTGTGGATGGACAACATAAGAGCTACAGTGGCTCCCATAGTGAAAAACTACAATTTACAGCGCACTAAAAATGCGCTAGTTTTGGACAAATTAATTAGCTTAACATCAGCTGAAAGCTGAAATAAGCCTTTTAAATACATTTTGTTTGTCGTCCATCTGACTGTCCGTCTGTCCGTAAACCTTTCACATTTTCAACATATTCAACCAATCTTGGCACCTTTAGGCAAAGGGAATTCAAAGTTGAGAAAATTAAGAACCACGCATTTTTTGAAGGGAAAGATCATTAGGAATTTTTGAAATTTTTTTAGAACCTTTCAAAAATCTTTTCAACAACAATTTGGCTAGAATAGCTGAAACTTGTTTTGAAGCATTTTCAGGAGGTGTAGAATCAAAGTTGTCAAAATCACGACACCCGGGGGTTGGGTGAGGCCATGATGATGGGTCGGATTTTTACAAAGGAATGTATAGAGTATATCTTTTAAAATCTTCTTCTCAGAAACCAATTAGCCAGTAAAGTTGAAACTTGTGTGGAACCATTCTGAGATATTGTAGATTCATAATTCTTAAAATTATGACCCCAGAGGGTAGGGCGGGGCCGCAGTGAGGGTCAAATTATTACATACATGTATGAATATATAGAGTAAATCTTTGAAAATCTTCTAGAAACTAATCAGGCGGGAAGGCTGAAACTTGTCCGGAAGTATCCTCAGATAGAGTAGATTCAAGTTTGTTCAAATCATTATCCCTGGGGAGTAGAGTGGGGCCACAATGGGGTTGAATTTTTACAAAGAAATATTATGAAATGTTATGACCTTGAATTTTTAGAATTACATATTGGTCACTGTGATACTTATGTATACCTAGATACTGCAAAATGAATTGTGACAATGATAACTAACGGAATGAACTCTGTGACTCTTATTGCGCTGCGTAGTATTCCTAAGTGATATTATAAAACCAGGTGCATAATACGGGCATAATAATATCCAAATTGAGAGTTTATAAATAAGTGTCATATTTGGCGATTCTGTGTCTGCATCGATAGCTCTGGTACTCTGTATTGAGTCATGTATTGCATACTCTCTCTCTCTCTCTCTCTCTCTCTCTCTCTCTCTCTCTCTCTCTCTCTCTCTCTATATATATATATATATATATATATATATATATATATATATATATATAAAAGCACTAAAAATAACCAACGACACGAACAATAAAGTCAAATATTGTCAAATTTTCGGGACAACCCGTCCCTTCTTCAGGACAACAAAATAAAAACTACATAAGAAAGAAGAAAAACATCTACAAAACTAGCACTAAACTACAAACTAAATAATATATAAAAACTAGATAATGTATAAACACCGGATCAAAACGTGGTGTAGAAGTGATCTAGTTTGTTTCATCTAAAAACTCTCGATCTTAACGTAAATTAAACAATCTTTTTTTTTTTCAAGGGCGGTTAACGTGTTTCTCAGAGGGTCTGAGACAAGTATAGAGACGGTACATGTATCAGTAGTAAATTGCATGAAAAATTGAATGCTAATTATATTTTTCACAGAATTTGTCTGTAAATAAGGTTTTTAGTCCAAAACTGGCTCAATTTTCTGTGCGCCATAGATTTCAGTTTTTTAACTATGAGAGGAACTATCGCTCCCATGTCGTCCATCTGAATTTTTTTCAGACTAGGAGCTATATACCTGCACCTTACAACCACCAAGAAAAGAAGGTGCACTTCCTATGCTATTTTAAATAAATTCAAGGTCATTGGGGCAGGTTAAAGGTCTCTGGAAGTAAAAGGTTCAAAATTCAAGCCCAAGTTATACCTTTTTTATGGAGAAGCATTAGTATTTCATTTTTCACACAAAAATTGCTTATGGCCTAAGAATATATCTTTACCTATACCTAAGATTTTGAATAAAGGTTATTATTGAAGGTCAATGGAAAGACAATGCAACTTTGTGTCCGGTGTTGGAAGTTATTACATTTCACACAGACTGCTTTTGACCAAAGGGCTTGATATGATTTGATCCAAGGTCATACGGGCAGTTCTAGATTACTTGAAGAGCAAGTGCTGCTCATGTGTATTATCATATGGGAAGGGATCTCATTTTTCAGTTATGCAAATAATAATGTTTTAATGTATTACCGGAACTTGCATGTGGCCTTCATTGTTAATTAAACTGGTACTAAACCAGTGTTATTTAGGGGCAAACACTTGGTGCGGGTTTTACTGTCTAATGACAACATCTATTTTTCTTTTGAAATCAGTGATGACTAATAAAAATTAGCAGATAATGAGAACATAAAGTGAACCTGCATGTACATATTTTATAGAGAGGGCCACGCTTAACATAATACCCGTTTATCATTATAGTTCGGTTAATATATTATTTTTTTTTCAAAACACAAAACAATGTCTTCATAAATCATTGTATTCTACATTTGCTTAAATAGTGCACCCCGCTGAACATAATATGAAGATAACGCCTGTCAATTGAGTTTCACACCTTTTCCATGTGCTTGTCCCTCATGGGTAGCTTGTATAAACACTCTAGATTCCAAAATTCCCTTGAAATTTACCAACAGTGCTGACCAGACGAGATTAGTCACGCCTCACCGCACGTGGCTTGGGTACAAGGTGATCCATAATATTTGATACTGTTTTTAATTTCCATTACAGCTTAAAAGAATAATTTAAAATTAGTGAAACATATCATATAAATATACAAGGAGTACAGTTTTACATTATGTAGGTTAAGTGCCCTTTGCATACTTTACATAGCAGAGCTGGGAAATTGGGCTTTTTTTTAAAGAGATTTCTTTCAGTAAAGTAAAGATGATATAACATTTTAGCCTCGGGAGAATAAAGATATCTTATTTAACAGTTTAGCTTATCGGGTTAGAGTTTTATGAAGTTTTAAAGTGGTATCAGAATTTATGAATTACTTCACCTGTGCATCCGTCAAGTTACGTCGCTGAATATTGAAGTTCTTTACAGTTTAAATAAGCGAACGCCTCTTATTTGTCTGAAATCATTTATAACTATAATAGGGTATTTTATATGACTTACAATAAACTGCATCTAGTTTGTTTCGCTTTGGCGATTTGTACTGCAGTTATGTAGTGACACAGTCTTTTTTAGTTATGTCTTTAGTTTATAGGAAGAATGAGCTACGTTTTGCATAGCTTTGTGGCTTATTTGATCTCATTATTGAAAAAAAGTTATTGAAAACAAACCGTCTCGTGAATGCCTCATTAGATTTTGTCAAAACTGGAACAACAGGAAAAAAACAAAATGAAAGTCTATCAACCAATCGGAAGCAGAATGGTGGATCTTGCAATTTTCCCATCTTGTAATAGTAAACTTCATCCATAAAATTAACTTTTTTGAAGCATTAAATGTAAAGTTTTAGAAGAAATCTTCAATCATCGTAGAAATTACATTGTTTAGCAATAGAAAGTAATAATACCTAACGTGAATTATTAATGCACTTATCACACTTGTACACATTGAATTTAGCTGGGTTCGGTTATTAATATTATAGTCCAGTTAATATAATATTTTTTCCTGACTAAATAACTATTAATCGGGGTTCACTCTTACAATCTATCTAAAAAAGTGTAATAAGCTCCATACCAATCTGTCAAAAAATGCATATTAACGTAGAAGTGTATATTTCATCTAACATGTAAATTATATTCTAAGGCAATATTACTAACATGTTTTTAAATATTATTTATTTAATTACAATTATGTCCAGTTATGTTGATGTGAATGTTTAATGCCCAATTTATATAATTCAGTAATCATAATTTATCATCTTTGTTTTTCCGACAACTTGACTTGTTAATTGGATACTATTATTATAATCTTTACTTGCTGGTTATTAATTTATATGACGTTCCTCATGTATCCTCAATAATGTAACCATTTATTTCTGACTATAATGATTTTCAATTTTAGAATTTCCAAATGAAATAGCGATGTTTGACCAATGGGAACAGGACGATTCTTGTTTTATTACAACAAAGGCGTGTAAAGAGGTAGAAAAACTAATTAAAAGCAGGAACCTGGTTATTGTGGTTGGTCACTCAGGATCCGGAAAGTCAGCCATCATGCAACATATTGCGCTTAAATACAGAAAACAGGGCTGGACCGTAAAACGAGTAACACATGCAAAAGACATCAAGACACGTTCATATGAAGAAAGAGCACTTTTTGTTTTTAATGACCCATTTGGAAAAGAATCCTGTGATGAAGTATTGATAACTTCATGGAAACTGTGTAAAGTAAATTTTCCGCTTTATTCAAGAAAATCAAAGCTTCTCATGTCGTGTAGAAACAATATTATGTCTGATACTAGAATCGCTCATTATCTTGTGAATCAATCAGATATCGTAGACATCGATAGTGAGCAATACAAATTATCCGTTGATGAAAAACGTCATATTTTGACCAGATATTCATCCGATATGAATTTATCCGACAACGAGTGCGATAAAATAGTTCAAGCAGAAAGGTATTTCCCGTTATTGTGTAAATTATATTCTAGCAAAAAATACAAAAAAAAGAATATACTACTTTTTACAGAACCCGAAACAGCGCTAAAAGATGTAATTTTAGAGTTTCAAAAGGAAGACAAGGGTAAATACTGTGCGCTGGCTCTCCTTGTTCTTTTTAACAATGATCTTTGCCCAAATGATCTTTTAGAAAATGAAGACACGGTAAACAAATTTAAACACACGTCAAAACTGTGTGGATTAACAGGGAACATACCACCCTCAGCTATTAAGGATAAGCTTGACTCCTTAAAGGATTTTTTGGTCATAAAAGTTGGTGACAAGTACCGTTTTTGTCATGATTTTGTGATGGAAGTTACAACTCATGTGATCGGAACAAAATATCCCGATGAAACAATAAAATACGCTGATATCGGTTTGCTAAAAAAAGGAGTACGATTATGGGATTTTGAAGAAAACAACGACCCATTCAATTTCTATTTAAGTGATAATAACATAGAGAAACTTGGAGAAAGGTTTTTAAATGAACTGATCGGTAATCGCTTTATGGATGTGGTTTTCAATCCTTTCATGAAGGAGAAAAGGATGATTGAAGCATTGAAAAAAATAATTCAAAAGAATCCTGAAAAACTACAATTGCTACTTAAGGGTAAAAATCATAGACTTAAAATGCCACATTGTTTTTGTGCCACAGTAAAAGAATTATATATGTCGAAACTTGTGTTCATTGGTTTAGAAAGCTACATAACACCTTTATTTGCACTGATTGTTCTTGGTCACACTGATTTTTCACGTGAATGTTTGATTACTCTACAAAAATTCAAAGCCAATTCCATTGACAGATCATTGCTTCCCGCAGTGTATTGTAATGGATCAATGAGTTTGTTTGATATATTTCCCAAAGATGTTGTAAACAAATCCTTAAAAAATATACGGGATAATGAGTATGGAGATTTCTGGCCTATTCACATCGTAAGCGTATACCATAATTATGAAATACTTAAAAGATTAATACAGGACGGAGTCAAAACAAATTCAAAATGTAGCACCTGGGAAATATTGACCCCTCTACTAATAGCAGTTGGAAATGATACCCAGAGATACAAAGATTATGATCATGAAGAATCAGGTGCAAGTCGAAGAGATAAAACTGTACAACTTTTACTAAGTAATGAAGCAGACATTAATTTTAGCAATCGAAAGGGAACCAGTGCTCTCCATATAGCTTGTAAAAGGGGATATACTAGCACTGTACAACTTTTACTAAATAATGGAGCAGACATTCATTTACGTACGGCGATAGGTGATAGTCCTCTCTATAAAGCTTCTAAAAACGGGCATGATAGCACGGTACAACTTTTACTGAATAATGGAGCAAAAATTAATTTATCTAAGGAAGACGGAGCCAGTCCTCTCTACGGAGCTTGTCAAAAAGGGCATGATAGCACTGTTCAACTTTTACTGAATAATGGAGCAAACATTAATTTATCTACGGAAGACGGAGCCAGTCCTCTCTATGGAGCTTGTCAAAACGGGCATGATAGCACTGTTCAACTTTTACTGAAAAATGGAGCAAACGTTAATTTATCTACGAAAGACGGAGCCAGTCCTCTCTATAAAGCTTGTCAAAACGGGCATGATAGCACGGTACAACTTTTACTGAATTATGGAGCAAAAATAAATTTATCTACGGAAGACGGAGCCAGTCCTCTCTATGGAGCTTGTCAAAACGGGCATGATAGCACGGTACAACTTTTACTGAATAATGGAGCAAAAATTAATCCATCTACGAAAGACGGAGCCAGTCCTCTCTATGGAGCTTGTCAAAAAGGGCATGATAGCACTGTTCAACTTTTACTGAAAAATGGAGCAGACGTTAATTTATCTACGAAAGACGGAGCCAGTCCTCTCTATGGAGCTTGTCAAAACGGGCATGATAGCACTGTTCAACTTTTACTAAAAAATAAAGCAGACGTTATTTTACCTACGAAAGACGGAGCCAGTCCTCTCTATAAAGCTTGTCAAAACGGGCATGATAGCACGGTACAACTTTTACTGAATAATGGAGCAAAAATTAATTTATCTACGGAAGACGGAGCCAGTCCTCTCTATGGAGCTTGTCAAAACGGGCATGATAGCACGGTACAACTTTTACTGAATAATGGAGCAAAAATTAATTTATCTACGAAAGACGGAGCCAGTCCTCTCTATGGAGCTTGTCAAAACGGGCATGATAGCACTGTTCAACTTTTACTGAAAAATGGAGCAGACGTTAATTTATCTACGAAAGACGGAGCCAGTCCTCTCTATGGAGCTTGTCAAAACGGGCATGATAGCACTGTTCAACTTTTACTGAAAAATGGAGCAGACGTTAATTTACCTACGAAAGACGGAGCCAGTCCTCTCTATAAAGCTTGTCAAAACGGGCATGATAGCACGGTACAACTTTTACTGAATAATGGAGCAAAAATTAATTTATCTACGGAAGACGGAGCCAGTCCTCTCTATGGAGCTTGTCAAAACGGGCATGATAGCACTGTTCAACTTTTACTAAAAAATAAAGCAGACGTTAATTTACCTACGAAAGACGGAGCCAGTCCTCTCTATGGAGCTTGTCAAAACGGGCATGATAGCACGGTACAACTTTTACTGAATAATGGAGCAAAAATTAATTTATCTACGAAAGACGGAGCCAGTCCTCTCTATGGAGCTTGTCAAAACGGGCATGATAGCACTGTTCAACTTTTACTGAGTAATGTAGCAGACATTAATTTATGTACGAAGGATGGAACTAGTCCTCTCTATATTGCTTGCCAAAACGGGCATGATAGCACTGCACAACTTTTACTGAGTAATGGAGCAGACATTAATTTATGTACGAAGGATGGAACTAGTCCTCTCTATATTGCTTGCCAAAACGGGAATAATAGCACTGCACAACTTTTACAGAGTAATGGAGCAGACATTAATTTATGTACGAAGGATGGAACTAGTCCTCTCTATATACCTAGCCAAAAGGGACAAGATAGCACTAAACAACTCTTACTGAGTAATAAAGCAGAACAAAAATGAAACAAGTCCTCTCTTCATAGCTAGTTGAGAGGGGCGTGGAAGCACGGAACAACAGTTATAAGTTCATAGAGTAGACAATAATAAAAGTGTCAAAGGTGTGAAGTGGACATGATACGTATAACAGTGTTACTGAATAAGGAAGTAGACATAAATTTATGCAAGTGAAATGGAACCAGTCCGCTCATTGATGCTTGGCAAAACGGACATAAAAGCATTGTTCAACTTTACTACGCGGGTATGATAAGGCAACTCTCAGAGTAAAAATTGCTCTGATCGATATGACGTCACAATAAGCAGCAATACTCAGAAATATGTCGATTTTAACTTTATCTCTGGTTTAAATTATAAAAACTACAGGCATAAAATATCATTAGAAACTCTTCTAACTGAATATATCTCTGATTTCTTTGTATTACGTATAATTATCATTGATGACGTCACAAGCATGTTTAATAGAGAAGATCATATCGGGAGACAAATCATCGGAATGCAGTGTAAACAATGCCGATATAATACTTATTTAATACAGATAACAAAGATTTAAATGAGTGTCAGTTAGGATATAATCAGGATAATACAGGCATGAGTATTTTGTTTTATCAGCGAGTTTTATAAGGTAAGCAGATTGACATTTAGTTGGCTTGACCAGCCTTTCCGCGGTCAGTGGGTACAAAAAAGGCAAAAGTGTAACACTACCCCGGATATTATGAAAGACGAATTTTGTAAATGTCAACAGTTTATGACCTAAACTGCTTGAAAAGTGCTGCTAGAATTCTGTGCTTTGTTGTCGTAAATGAAAAATACGTAGTATTTTCAATGCAATTAAAGAAGTTGAGAGGGTTTCCGATAAATATTGACAATATTTATTTTATGCGATTAACAATAGGATTCTAGCAGTAATACTAATGAACATGAACTAACTGCCGATCGAATTATTGTAGCAAACATTCAAATGAACTGTGGGGTAGAGTTACACTTTTTGATTTTTTGTTAAGGTAAACGCATGATCCATTTTTAATTGTCACGTGATACCATGGCATGGCAGCTTCAATAATCAAGTCGATTCCGAAGTAGAAAAATAATATTATGGTAAACACATTTACTTGGTATTAATATTCAGAACTGTTTTCATAAAAATAAACAGTTTTTAAAATGATTATAATTTTGACGGACATTAAACTCGGAGTTGCCTTACCCTACCCGCGTAAAGTATGGAGCAAACATTGAATATTGTGATGATTAAGTAACCAGTAATCTCTATATAGATGTCGAAGATATTATTTTGCTACATATGACGGCATTATATTTTATAATGCAAAAGGACAAAATTTTAAAAAAATATTATCCGGATGTAATTTGTATTTGTAATCTTTTTGTATTGTGTCAAGTGACAAGAATGAGAATTGATAAATGCGTGTGAATGGTTTCCTGAACATACTACTTTTTATTGAATAACTCAAGTGTACAAGACATTTCAGCCAAAACACTTGTCTTGAAGGAATAATGAATCATTTTTGAGTGATCAAATAGAATAAAGCCCGAAGGGCTTTATGGTAGATATGATCACGCTCCGACCGAAATTGTCACCTAATGATATTCAAAGAATACTTTTATTATATTTTTATAACTTCTATCAATTGAACGATTAAGTATTTAAATATAAATGAGCAAACTCCTTTGCGCCCTAATTATGGGTCGTATTAATTTATTGGACCGTATAGTACAAAATCGATACGTAGTGTTATCAAAGGCAAAGACCCTGAAAATGTAAATATTAATGTATAAAAGATGGACACATGCAGATATTTTACAATTTTTCTTCATTTGTACTTTTAATGGAAAGGGGTATAACCTGTCCTAATTTTAGTGTATCATATGTATATTAAGACAGGGTGCCAATATGTTATATATTGTATCTAAATGTAATTTTACTTGTGATATTGACATGTGACAATTAAATAAACAATTACTTACCTACTTACTTTACATTTCTTTTGTTGGCGTTACTGACAAATACGTACAATTATGGATATTCAAGCAGACATCGTAGCCAATTTGAAAACCTAAGAGTTTTGAAAATTATTCCATATGATTTTGTAGTTATTACCAGATAATCCAGAATGTCAAATGTCAAAGTAATCAATATTTCAAATTGTTTATTTTAGTGACAAATTATATTTATAGAAATTCGCAGGCATGTTAAGACTTCCAAATGGATTTTACAGCGATATGTAGAAAGTCACTTGTCTGTACTTCATACGATATGATGTCATAATTAACATTGACGTCACGATCTGCATACCTGTCGATAGTTGTCAGGGAATGAATCTTAACGTTAAAAGTGAATTATATCAAACCAGTATAATACCGCATGTTTCCTTTACATAGATGCTGCCGTTAATGTTAGACGTACAGAATTCATTCATATTAAAATCCAGTATCAAATAATCTGCAGTTTTAATGCTTCGTTTTAAGTAAAAGACTATTTATAAACTAGTAGTTTGGAGACTCCCCCTGCTACGTGTAAACAACTGAATGAAGAAATTTTAATGCATGTAAAACCAGCTTGGCGAAGGTGAAAGATCAACACAATTTTAGAATATTTTATGTTAAATTGGAAGAAAATATAAGTACCAATATGAATCCTGCTTGGGAAACCTACGGATTTACCCCAATTTTTTGTAAATCGCTTTTGATTAGTAAAAATGTGCATTATTTTTATGATTTTGTGGAATGTTTTAACAATATCTTCCAAAAAACGAAAATATCTATTTCTCTTCCAAGCAAGAACTTCAAAGTATATGACTTAACAAAGGATTTTTCTTTAAAATATGTATGATTTAATGTCATTTATCACCTGCACCGATGCAATTTAAATAGATCATTTGCAATATTAGGATCCGCCTGTCACGTGACTACAAAGTACATATGACGTCACAAAATGCATCAAATATAATGTTAATTATCGACTTCAATAAATGCAACATACATTTTAAGAAATACTCCCGGTCAAAGTATTTTTGCGATGATTCAAGTAATATCGTTTTCCAGCCGTATTTTAGCATCGGGATTCCTTAACATTGCTGCGTTCACTTCTTTTGAACTTATTTGAATCTCGAGATTCCTAATTAAGACTAACAAGTAATGTACCGAACCCTGTATTTTCTGTACCTGATCTGTTATTTGAAATTGTATATCAATATATCACTTAAATTCAATATCAATTGTACATAAATTTTAAAAGATTTGTTGACTTGTTTGTCTTTTTTGTGCAATAACCAGTTTAAAAGGAGTACTGATATTTTCCCTTCCTTTTTTTGTGTAATTTTACATTTATTTATAGAATTACTCTATCCAGTTCACTTTGTAAAAACATGTTTTGATAATTATCGTTATATTGAGATTGTTCCCCTTACCCCAAATAATGTATAATTTGATATTTAAATATTAAACTTTAGAGCATTGATCTATGATAATATATTTCTATTTTATATCTTAATTTACGCCGGGATATAAATTTTTCTGTTTCATATTAATATAATAGAGGGACTTTACTCACCAATAGTTTAGTTAATTGGACATTTTTTTTTTGATATTTCAGAATCTAAAAACAACACAAACAAGAATGATATTTTGTATAGATATACCCCCCCCCCCCCCAAAAAAAAATACACGCCATAACATCTGGTTATTTTGCTGATAACATTTAGAAGAAAAATCACCTGTTTATAGCCTAATGCATCATTTTCTGCATATGTTTTCATCCCATAGCGGAATGGTTGTTTAGTTTGGTTGAAGGAAGAACGACAAAATAAGATTTTATTTCATTAAGTTGGAATGTTCAGTTATTGTTGCTATTTGCTTTTAAACTAAAAACAGAAATTGTCTAGATTACTGTTGTTTACCTCCCCCTTTATACAACACTACATCCCCTTCCATCTATAACCGACGTCGGTTTGATGTCATATCCATAACATATGAAGAAAGCTCTCTTTGCTAGACTATGTTTTATTTTGAAAAATACAAATTGTTGACGGCAACTTGAAAGTGCCTATCTTGCTGCCAGTCGTTAATTGCATATTCTGCGTACGTCGAGTTCAACCTTTGCCTCGTACATGAGTATATCTAGAAAATATTTGTGGGAATTTTTGGTGCATTTCTTTTTCCAATAAAGCACACTTTTTCGTTACATTGTCAATAATCTGAGAAAAAACAACGATGCAACGGTTTACAGTGTAATCTTCAAGTAATGGCTGTATGGCAGTACTATCTTTGGTTAGATCTAATGAGATTAAGATATCCAAATAAATACTATGCAATAATTAAAAAAAAAATGTCCAGTTATTTAATATTTTGTTATGGAAGGCATCAGAAATCAATAGTTTAAAAAAAAATCAACCATCAATTAAACTACTTTGATGGACTGTATGGGCAGCGGAAAGGGCAAAACATACATTTTTACAAAAACATTGAAACAGGGCTTGCTTTTATGCATGCACCGCCAAGACAGCGTGCTTGCTTGATTAGAATTTTTATTTACTTATTTTTTGAAGCCATGCCGTTTTATATGGTTCAGAACAAGAGGTGTGAATTGTGTTGTGATAACAATTACAGCCTGCCATTTACGTGAAAATTACCTGTATTTTTATTATGAAAAATTTGGGAATGTTAATGTAATTACAAATGTATAATATTAAATAGTTAGCAAAGCTCTATTTTGGGGATCATTTAATTACATGAATTATGTGCTTGAACTTCAAATACTCCTTTACTTCCCTGCATCCACTATTTAACTACAATTTTTACCAGTCTTATAAAATTGAAATAAATTTCAATTAAAAAATTAAAATTCTTATAGCAAAAGTCAAACTAAATCAAATTTAATCGTTAACAATTTTGGTTCTATCCGACTGGTTTTTTCTGGGTTTTTTTAATTTACCGGATAGCAGCAGAAAGGGAAGCACGTGACCAACATGGAGTAGTCGAGATTTTGGTCGCTCCGCATTTTATGTAGATTTATTTGATAAAAGGAATGGATCACACCAGGATTTCATTTAAAAGGTAACAAACACAACACGTTACTGATATTTATGCATTTTGTGCATTGAAAATGTCAATTTACAAACAACATGCAGTTAGAAAGCCTTTTTGCGACCAGTGAGTTCAGCTCACGGGTTATGGACTAAGGAGTAAGGACAGTCATTCGTTTACTCGTATTTACCCACATGCTTGTGCAAAACTTTATGTGCTTATACCTTTATGTGTCTTTATGTGTCCGTGTGAAGAGTGATTTATATTAAATTAACAATGAGTGGAAGAGGTAAATCGTTCAACGGTAACAGGGGCAACAGATCATACAGATCAAGTAAACAGCCTCAAGCCAGTATTCATTCCACACCCATATCCAACTCATCTGACAAACCAAAATCACTTAAAAGGTACAGACCAAATTCTGACTCTGAAATTTCCCAAGAACTCCAAGATCTAAGTAACATACTTGATAATTTGTCAAACAATAAGGAGCTTCTTAAACAAGCCACCAGCATTATCCTCGACAAACCAGCAATCAAAAATTGTATCCTTGATGAACTTTCTACTGAAGTTCAAGAACTCAAGTTTAAAATTGTCATTCTCGAGAATCGTATCGATGAGCTCGAACAGTACTCGAGAAAGACATGTCTCAAATTTTCCGGTATACCGGAAAATGTAAACGAAAATACAGACGACCTTGTGATTAACACAATTAACTCATTCGTCCTGCCACCTGATGCCAGAAAACTGGACAAATACGCAATAAGCACTTCCCACAGACTCGGTCCTCCGAACAAGGAAAAACCACGCGACATCATCCTTCGTTTTGATAGAGATCGAGACAAAGCCGTGGTTTATGCTAACAAAACCAACCTTAAAGGGTTCAACACAAACTCCAATAATAGTTACAGAATCTTCATCAATGAAGCCCTTACGAAGAAGCGATCTATCATTTACGCCAGCGCCAGGCAAGCTGTTCGCACCGGAAGTGCCAAGGGATGCTGGACTATCGACGGGAAGATTTTCGTTAAACGTAATGACGATAAACGGGTTTTGATCAGGACACAGGAAGACTTGGACACTCTTGTCTCTCGTGCAGCAACGATGCAGGACGCGTACTGTGAATCTGACATTGAGGAAGCTACCGAATCTACCAATCAAACGCGCCGTAGCTCGTATTCTGATGTGGTGAAGAGTTTTCCTACACAAGATGACCGATCGAATGACTGCGTTAAATCCTAAATAAACTAAATGTGTCTCAGATATGTGAACTTAACAAATTTGTGTCTTCTACACCTATCTGTGTGATTCTACGATCGATAACTCACTTCACTAATTGCGGAACTGTGAACTAAGTGTATATATTCTTGTTTACACTATGTTGCATTACTTTATTCTCATAGTCATGCTATATTTAGCATTGTACTGGTCAGTAGGAACCGTCCAGTACACTTTTTGTTTTCTCCTTTCTGAGGAGCAATCAATCAATCCAGTCTTTTGTACATTTATTTTTGGTGTTATTGATTTTTCATTACACCATCTGTTTTATATAACTCATATTTTTTTCATTTTCTTTCATATTTACTACATTCTAACGCAATACGTTTATGCGTAATTTAACTACCTTTGTATATTGTTATTTACCTTTTGTTTTGTCATTGTGCACATACATTTTTTATGCTATTACTTTCACCCCTACGTTTTGTTTATCTCTTTTGTTGAACAATATTTTGTCAATTGTCATATTGAGGTATCGTCATTTTCATTTGAATACCTTCATTCAGCTGTAAGTTTACTACTAGTGGTATATCTTCCGGGTTTTGGTCTTATTCATTACCCATATACGACACATTATACAGATTGCAGCCATCATTTCCCCCCTATTGTTATCAAACAGTTAATCATTGACAATGGGTAATTCATTAGAACAATACCGTGCTGCAATCGGTAACTTCTATTTTTCATGCAGATGTGTATGCAGAAGTGTTCTGGTCAATTTTTTTGGTTTCTCATTTTTTTCTAAGATCTTTATGTTTCGAAGTATTGGTCTTTTTGCATTAGCTATGAAACACTTAAGCCGTCACATTGTCGTTTATAATTTCTATCTACAATTTTTCATGTTTCCTTTACTTCTCTGCGGTGATATTGAAGTCAACCCGGGACCTATTATGACCAATGTCCTTGACATTTTACATTTGAACATTCGCAGTATTAGAAACAAAGTCGCGAATCTTAATACTATAGTGCATGATTTTGATATACTTTGTTTTACCGAAACACATCTAGATCGTAATGTTACTAACGAAAGCTTAATGTTAGATGGATTTAACACTATTTATCGCAAGGACAGAAATTGTTTTGGGGGAGGGATAATGATATATTTATCAGATTTATTACGAGCAATAAGGCGTCCTGAATTCGAAACAACATGTAATGAAAGCATATGGATAGAAATTGAAAGCCATACCTGTAGTTATTTTCTATGTTGCGTGTATCGACCCCCAAATTCCGACGGAAATTTTTGGACCAGTCTTTCTTGGAGCATTGAAAAGGTCGGGGAAATCACAGACAATATCATTATAATAGGCGATCTAAATGTTGATTTGTTAAGTATTCCACAAACTCATGTAATTCACGATATTATGTCCAACGCAAACTTTGTTAACAATATCAATGAACCCACTCGTGTCAAAAACACTTCGAGCACACTCATTGACCTAGTTTTGTCAACACCGGCTGTAAAGGTACACGAGTCCGGCGTACTTAACATGGACTCGTCCGTTAGCGACCACAAGGCTATTTATATTTCCTTCTCCATCGACATTGAACTGAATCGTGCATACGAGCGTAATATTTGGGTATATAAAGATGCAGATTTTGAAAAATTAAACTCTCTAATTTCCAACTGCGATTGGGATATTACAATTAACAGCGCTCCAAATATTGATGCGGCAGTTGCACAGTTTACTTCAACATTTATGGCATACGTTCGTGAATGTGTACCCGAAAAAACTATAACCATACGCCCCCGCGATAAACCGTGGTACGACTCGATGCTTCGTAAAACTATGAGAATTAGGGACCGCTTACGAAACAAAGCTTTAAGAACCAATAATGATGCCGACTGGACAAAATTCCGACACGTTCGCAATAAAGTAAATAATATGAAAAAACACGCTATAACTAATTATTATGATAATATTGAATCTGCATTGCATGATAGTAGTAGGAATGGTAAAATATATTGGAAGTTGATGAAAGATTTATTCAAAGTTAAAGCAACAACTGAAATACCCCCATTGCATTTCTTTGAAAATGGACAACCTACATTAGCCTTTTCAGATATTGAAAAAACAGAAACTTTGAACAAATATTTTTCATCAATTTCAAATATTGAATCTGCGAATCGTTCATTACCAAATTTATACTATATGTGTAATAATTTTTTTTCAGATATTCACATAGAGGTTCAAGAAGTTTTTGACATTATATCAATCTTGCCCGTTAATAAGGCTATTGGCCCTGATAATATTAGTCATAGAATGTTGAAATATACAAAATTTTCCATTTCTAAACCTTTATGTATGCTTTTTAACAAATCACTTGTTGAAAATTCATTTCCAAATTATTGGAAAATAGCTCATGTTCTACCGCTCTTTAAGAAAGATGATCCATCTGTTGCAAGTAACTACAGACCGGTATCCCTGCTAAGCTGTGTCAGCAAAATTATGGAAAGGATAATTTTTAAGCACGTTTATAATTTCTTTCACGAAAATAATTTATTCTATAAATACCAGGCAGGTTTTTTGCCTGGCCATTCCACGGTATTCCAACTATTAGAAACATATCATAGCATTGTCAAAAGTATAGAAGATGGGAAAATGTGTTGTATGATTTTTTGTGATTTGTCTAAAGCTTTTGACAGGGTGTGGCACGAAGCCCTAATTTTCAAACTTCAAACTTATGGTATAAGTGGGCATCTTTTACAATGGTTTAAAAGTTACTTAAGTGATAGAACACAAAGGGTAATGTACAAAAACAAGTTATCATCAACGTTATGTATCAATGCTGGTGTTCCACAAGGGTCAGTATTAGGACCACTTTTATTTCTTATTTACATTAATGATGTAGCAACGAATATGTTATCATTTTGTAGACTTTATGCAGATGATAATTCATTACAGCATTGTGATTTATATACTAAAAACATTGAAATTGTATTGAACCATGATCTGAAAATTCTCAGCGATTGGTCTGACAAGTGGTTATTGAAATTTAATCCGTCTAAAACAAAAGCAGTTTTTTTCACTAAGAAACATGTAGAAGAATTTCCTAAGTTATTTTTTCAAGGGTGTCAACTGGACTATGTTTCAACCCACAGACATCTTGGTTTACTTTTTTCTAATGATTTAAGTTGGTCTCAATATATTAATAATACAGTAAACAGTGCATACAAAAAATTAGGACTTTTGAAAAAACTTAAGTTTACTCTAGGTAGAACTAATTTATCAAAAATGTATATCACGTTTATTAGACCAGTTCTTGAATATGCTTCTGTAGTATGGGACGGTTGCAAGATGTTTGACATGGAGAGATTAGAAAAAGTTCAATTAAGTGCTGCAAGGATTGTTACTGGTTTACCCATTTTAGCATCTACAGATTCTCTCTACACAGAAACTGGCTGGGAATCTCTGGTCAGTCGACGAAATAAGGCTAAATTAATAACCATGTTTAAAATTCATACAAATCAAGTACCTGAGTACTTGAGCAATATTATTCCTCCCGTAACAAAAAATGTCTCAAAATATCACACAAGAAATAGCGAAAATTATAGTGTTCCAATCAGCAGATTAGAACTTTACAAAAAATCTTTTGTACCTGACACCATTCGGAAATGGAATTCTCTCAAATTAGAAGTTAGGGAAGCAACGTCTCTCAACATATTCAAGAAAAACATCACTGAAAGTATTCCTCAACCTCCAAATTTTTTTTCATTTGGTAAACGCACTATTAATATTTTACATACCAAGTTGAGACACAACTGTATTTTGAATTATGATCTGTATAGATGAAACATTATTGAATCACCAAATTGTATTTGTGGTCAAAAGGAGGATATTTATCACTTTTTCTTTGTATGCAAGAATTATGTAAATGCAAGAAACAATCTTTTTGAATTACTTTTTAATAGGCTTGATGAAACAATTTTAATTAACTCACATTTGCTTCTTTGGGGTAGTGACAATTTGTCTTACAATACAAACTGCTTTATTTTTTCAGCAGTTCAAAAGTTCATTAATGAGTCTGGAAGATTTAATAATTAAATTCCTTTTTGCTTTTGCTTTCTATACTGTACATTAACGTTATCTACTATATATTTGCAATTACTTTGTAAATGTATGTCCATGAATTTAATTATTATGAAGTCAATAACTATAAGTAACATGTAATATTACATGTACTATGACAATTGTATATATTGTATGTATTATCATTAGGAGAGGAACTTGTAAGTTGTAAGAACTTGTTTCCGATCCTTTTGTGTTACTTACACAATAAAATATGTTCAAATCAGCAGTAAATACAAAATTTTCAAAGATATCAAGTTGTATAGTTTCCATTACTTCCATCCAGTACAATTCAAGTGATACGAAATGCAAAAAATGACTGACATAACGTGAATAGTGGAAATTTGGTTTGCTATAATTATCTATAGAGATGCGCCTTAGCCTGACGGAAACGACTAGTCATAAAGTAAACATTTTGTATAAATTGTTATCATCAAAATATGCATTAATTAATGCATACAGTGTTTTCTTTAATGAGGTTTGATTTACATGTATTTCCCTACAGTCTTAAGTATTGTCTGTAAAAGTAGTTCGAAGAAAATATAAGACATGGCAGTATTCATGTCGATAAGCGTGAAGTGTTCTGATACATCCACTTAATTTTAATTTACAATGTACATGTGTCTTGTAGCATTTTGAAAATGTTTCTTTCAGATTTTTGTATATCATCATGTTTATAATGATAACAATTAAATGACTTTTTTATATAATTGTATTTTTCGCCCTTTCTGCTGCCCATAGGAATGGGCTTTGAATTTCGGTCTCGGGTTATGTGAATGTAACATATAGTGTCAAATGTGACATATGTATGACGACCATCCACTCAGACAGATTTTAATCATGTGGACATCTTCAATGTATGCACAGAGCGTATATGAATGAAATTGATTTCAGTTAACTCATCCTTTAAAATCACATGGCTCATCAGACTAAACTGGTTCGATAGACACGTATTATTGTTACACTTATAATAATAAAAAATGAGAGATATAAAATATTTAATTAAAATATATTTGCATCCAACCTTCCTTTTCATGATTAAGGCAAGCTAATTATCAACAACCAATTTAGAATAGTGTGTATAGTTCACATTACATTTACAAGCCAAAATAAAAAAAGTATGTCAATCAACAAAGATTCTATACAAACTGATAAAAACTAGATTCCGTCCAAAGCTATTATTTCTATTGTCACACATTTTTTACCAGAAGAAACTCAAAATAACGAAAACAAACTTATTGTCAGTGCTCTCGAGTGCTAGCAACTACGTTAGTCCACATTTCTGGAATAAGCATGCTCGACTTCACGGTCGAGCATCATGTGGAAAACTATTGTAGATCTGTAAACTGTGCGATGCCACTTTCGTTTTATCAGAAAATAATAAAGATATGTTCCATATTCTGAAGTTTCTTAATTTATTGTCAAACTTATGCATAAAACTATAAGAAAAACTAACTAGGTCGAATAATGCCATGAGTGTAAAGATAGTGTCCATGATATCCTCTTCCAAATTTGTGAAAATCATGACCCGTTGGACAGGGGTTTAGGCCCTAAAGTGGGGCCATTATAGCCATATCCATGAACTCCTCCACCTAGATCAGAGGTTCATGCCGTTGGGGGGGGGGGGGGGGGGGGGTAATATCATAATGATATTTTACATTAAATTTGCTTAAAGTACATGTGGGTAAATATAGGCTAAATATATCGCGGCAATGATTAGAAACACGTGTACAGATTCATTCATAATATTGTTTTTCGCTGGTCAGTAGATAGAGAATTCTTAAGAGATGAACTAGGGGTCATGTGTACATCATTAGGGGGATTGTATTGCTGATATATGATAAGAAACACGGAACCGAGTTAGTGGCTAAGTGTTAAATATAAAGTACGATATAAACTGACCACGGCGCGTCGGAGTAAGTGAACGCGTTGTGAGATAAACATATAAGGGTACGGAGGTTGAGGTGACGTAGGTTAGGGCATATAGACGGCGGAGATAGGACTTTTGGATTAGTGGTAAACCGAAGTCTTGTCTGCGTTGTTCTATATTCAGAGCTTGGGTCAAGAATTTACACCCCAGAGCGGGTAGGACGCCACTCCCCATAGCGGTGAGCAATCCAGATACCTTCGGTAAAACAGCGATTTCAAGATCCCGTACATTATGACAATTTTACCCCAGTAACACCAAGAATTGTCATAATAAGTGGTGAGGAGAATCCGGGGTTTCATCTTCGTCGCTAGAAGAACAGTGTACAGGCTTCCCCCAGGCCTATATTAGGGTGCGTTTACAGGCTTCCCCCAGGCCTATATTAGGGTGCGTTTACAGGCTTCCCCCAGGCCTTCATTAGGGTGCGTTTGCATAGGGCAAATAAATGGCATAAAAAACGTTACAAACTAAACTGACTCCATTCCAAAAACTTAAACGTGTGGTGACCAGACGTTCCGTGGATAATCTAGGTTCAAAGTTATCACTGGATAAATATATACAGCCTGACAATACGGACAACGAAATATTGTTCAATTCAAATACTTATAAACCGGACTATTGGAATATTTCAACAGAATCTCCTCCAATTTGGTTTGAACCTGAAGTTACGCCTAGACAATTATCGGAGACAGGCGAAGCCAAGTTCAAGTCAGCAGGAAAGGTGGTAGATGAAAAATCCTCCGTCAGCCCCACCGCCGCCCGTAACGAGAATTCAACTAAAGACAAACTCGGGGAGCACGGTTACGATCCCGACACAGAGCCCGACGGTACTGTAGATCCGTCCAACACAACACCTTTGAACTTTAAAACGTTTCTGCGTGCTGATCTAGGAAAGGAGCAAATTCGTGGTAGATTTGGAACCTTTTCCGACGACGGTTGGTCGAGTCATTCGCAGCAAGTATACGAGGACGAAGAGGACCAGGACGGAAATACGCGTGCAACAGAGGACCACGTACAGAGTGCGCGTTCGGAAACATACACAAGAGACAATCCGACGAATTTTACAGGATCAACGATTCCATCAGTTTCAGGTAGAAACTTAGGCATGTCTTCAAAAATTAAATTAGACAAATTTAAAGGAGACGGTACACAAGATGTAAATGCATGGTTTGAGAGTTTTTGTCAATGGGCTAAATTTCATGACTTGGCTGACGACAAAGCATTGGATGCCTTTCCATTTTATTTAGAGGGTCATGCAAAAATTTGGTATGAGACATTGTCTCAACAGCAAAAATCAAATTCTCTTATGTTTAAACCTTTGTTTTTTGAAAGATTCAAAGAATTGGAATTTTTTTTTAGATTTATCTGTGTTACAAATGAAACAAAACGGAACAGAACCTGTGATTGATTTTCTGTCTAGATTGATCAAAACAGCTTCCATCAAAAATGTTCCTGAGAAAGTTTTGCTTTCCGTTGCTATGAATGGGTTAAAATCAGAAATAAAGGCTTTTGTAGTAACTCAAAATCCTAAAACTATGGAACAATTAAGGCAAATTGCTATTTTGGCTAAAAAATCGCAATCAAACCAAGTCACTGCCTTGGAAACTTATGAAAATTGTTAACAGAAATCAAAAGCATTAGAGATCAAATGGTAAAAAAGTCTGAAATCAATCAGATGACCCAAGGTCAGCAATACGCCCAACCATATATGCCTCAACAGTATTCTGAGTCATGGCAATATGTACAGCAACCACCGGTACAGCGTGCGCCCATATTTGGTGAGAGAGCATCTCAAAGGGTCGGGTTCTATGAACCACGTGAGAGGTCAAGACGTCCAAACCCTCGATTTACAAGGGCTAGATCACGGTCACCGGTCACTGAGCAAGTCCAAAGTAATGAGTTCAAAACAACATACCCTCGCATGATAACTCCGCCCCCGTGTGGAAATTGTCTTGGCATGTGCATGGTAAACAGATGACCTGCCCAGAATGCGGTCTGTTATAATTGCAACAGAATTGGTCATTTTTCAAGGGCATGTAGAAAAACTTTAGCATTACAATAGGAATTCGCGCCTGTCTCTAGGAATTTTGGGACAGTTTCAAACAGACAAAATTTTTCAAAATTTCAATTTCAACAACGATTTAATATGAATCAAAGAGGTCAAAGCAAACTTAAAAATTTTCAAAATTTTCCTAGAAATTTGAATTTGAAATCTCGAGCAAAAGTTAAATTTTATCGTTCTCACAAAAAATTAGATTCTAGAGATGGGCAAGAAACAAATTCTGTTGGTACGTTAATTTCTTTTCAAGAAAAATGTTCGATTCCACTATTTGTTGAAAATATTCAATTCAAAGCTCTTTTAGACACTGGTTCCACAATTTCAGCAATTAATTCACAAACTTTGAAGAGAATTCAAAAGCGTACTGACACACTTCAAAATTCAGCAATCTCTTTCATAACGGGAGCAGGAGGAACAGCGCATAATGTGAATGGCAAAATTGATTTAAAAATTAAAATTGCACATCTGAATTTAGTTCAAACTTTTTATGTGATTCAGGATTTGTGTCAGCCTATTATATTAGGTACTGATTTTATGGAAAAACAAAAGGCATGCATTGATTGGGGCACTAGATCTTTGTATTTACAGGAAGGTTCTACTCATGTTAATCTAATGCACATTGGTCAAGGGGTAGCGAGAGTAGTAAAAACAGTCAATATTCCGCCGAATTGTTTTGCTAACATTCCAGTCAAGATATCGCGTACGGAAACTAATCAAACAATATTATCAGAACCGGTCTCGACTAACCAGAAACAACTCGCGATGGCCAAGTGTCTTGTTATCAATCGCCCAAAACGTGTAGTTATGCAGGTCGCTAATGCATCTACTAGTGATCTTTGTCTAAAAGCGGGAACAATAGTAGCTCGTGCCAATAAAGTTCACAAGCACAACATTTATTCTATGACTGAAGATAAAACAACGGAAAAGGTGAATGTAAAAAGGTTCCTTTAGATAAACAAGTTCCTTTAGATTTGACATCTACGGTTTTAACAAATGATCAAAAACAAGTATTTCAAGAATTTATAAATAACAACAGTGACGTGTTTGCAAATGATTTATCAGAACTGGGTAAATGCAACAAATTTTATCATTCCATAAAAACAACAAATGAAAAGCCAATTCAGTTGCAACCGTATAGAACATCACCAAAGGCTAAAATAGAAATTGAAAAACAAATTCAACAAATGTTAAAATACGACATCATTAAATAAGTACGTCATCTTATGCATCTCCGGTGGTGTTGGTCAAAAAGCCAAACAATGAATATAGATTTGCAATTGATTACAGAAAATTGAACGCGGTTACTCAACTTCAAACATTTCCAGCTCAAGGATAGATGATGTGTTTGATGCTGTTGGACAAACCAAAGCTAAAATATTTTCAACTTTAGATTTGGCATCTGGATATTGGCAAATTGCTCTAGATGAAGAAACAAAACTTAAAACAGCTTTTATTACGCATGATAATTTGTATCAATTCAAAAGAATGCCTTTCGGTTTAGTCAATGCACCCGCAACTTTTCAAATGGTTATGAATATGATTTTAAAAGGGTTAACTTGGAAACATTGTTTGGTTTATATTGACGACATCATTGTGTGGTCTGACAACTTTGACAATCATTTAAAACATCTTGATTTAGTTTTTCAAAGATTACGAAAAGCAAATTTAACATTAAAACCTTTAAAATGTTCATTTGCTAAAGCAGAAGTAACTTATTTAGGACATATTATATCAAAGGACGGAATGAAAGTAAATCCATCTAAAATAGAAGCGGTGAAATCATTTCCGATACCTCAAAATCAACATGATGTTCGAAGTTTTCTAGGATTGGCAAACTATTACAGAAAATTTGTAAAAGGTTACTCTAAAGTTGCGTTGCCACTAAACAGATTATTGACTAAAAACACGCCTTTTAAATGGACAACAGAGTGTCAAGATGCGTTAAAATTGTTAAAAGAAAAACTAAATAATACTCCGTTATTAGCTTATCCAGATTTTCGAAAACAATTCATTTTATCCTGCGATGCATCGGGAATGGCGATAGGATACATTTTATCTCAGATAGGAGATGATAATAAAGAACATGTAATCGCTTATGGAGGAAGAGCACTTAATAATGCGGAAAAAGCATATTCGGTTACGGAACAAGAAATGTTGGCATTAATTCTGGTTAATACAGATCACAAAGCGTTAACTTGGCTCAAAACAATAAAACATACAAATGCAAGATTAATTAGATGGGCGTTAAGGTAGCAAGGGACAGTTTCGAATAAAGTACCCGTCAATATTTTTGTAAAATTGAGAGTTGCTGTACTTGAAGGCTTATGAGTGTTGCTAAAATTCATGAAATGATTTTTAATGATTATCATTAGTTAGAGGGGTGTCTCTTGTTGAAATTGATATGCAATATGTAGGCCCCTTATGTTAGGTACATGAGAATCAGAAGTAAAATGCGAAACCTGCGGCTTTGACTGTTGTGCTGACTTTACACAGTGAAATTGCAAGTTACAGACGGGAGGTAAAAAAACACGAAAAGTAGGTGGATGGGACATTGTAAACTATACACCGGTAAGTTTCTGACATGTGATAGTGCAGCATGCACGCGGTACGGAAGGTCAACCCTCTGCAGGGAATTAGCTGGGGGAGGTCTAAAAAGCTGAAAAATCATGAAAAATTAGCAAAATATGAAAGGGTCAAAATCTCATAAAAACCAGTATGTAGAGAATTTTACCGGTTTTGATTAGCAATTTTCTTCAGAAATTGGTGATTGGCCTTATAAAGAGTGAATCAAAGGTATTTGTGCTGAATGGGAACTGAGGAAATTCTAGTTACAGAGTTCCGAAGACATGCATCCCTTGGCTACAATGAATTGGATAAAAAAAACTGTCCCCTGCCACCTTCAAGACTACATGGTATTTTCATATTTCTCCTTTAAGTGTAATTTTGAGTGGATTTTGTACCATAAGTAATACATTTTGTGAAAATGGATGATTTTCTTGGCTATAGATGTCATGACATCATTTATTAGCTAAAATATTCAAGGGGAGTAACTCCCTCTTAAATGTGTAGAATGACCACCACTAGAGTTAATTGGCTTAGAGAGTAGGCATTTCCTATCCTGATGACAATTAATAGGCTTAAGTTAATTACTGAGATAAGAATAAATACTTTAAAACAGTTTTTATCAATTAAATCATTAAATTTATGAATTTGCAGCCATTTTGCTGTCTGATTTTATGAAATAACATTAATCCACCTGACTTATATCACCCAATTTTTTTAAAACAGCATATTTTTATTTCAAATGAACTTTACATGTAGACAAATGCAGTTATCAAAGTATACAATATGTCAAAAAACTCAAAGTTTTTGCTCCTTCCTATCAAAAAATGGTATTTTAGATGTATATACAGAATTGAAAAAGCCACCCCCTCTTTCCAATGGACTCCATTACCATTACATGTAGGATATGTAACTGTACATTTGACCTTGAAATAACATCTGCTATGATAATTACTCTTGAAATGAACAAAAAACAACAAATTTGTACCCTTTTATTGTATATATGCATCAAAAATGTAGAAAAACATGTAAAATTTGAACCTTTTTCATGGAATTCTCATCCGTCCCCAGGTACCCGGGTGTGTTTGAATTTCATTTTAATTAAACGCACATGTCACACTTGTAGGTCTTACTAATTTAGCAAAGTTGAAAGGAGACTAGAAACCAGAATATATAAGATATTCACTAAATATGATTATAGGCTTAGTTTTTCATGAAAACAAGAAATCACATGTAGGGCGACATGACTTTTTGTGAATAAAAATGCTACAAATCATCCATTTACCAAAAAAGATCAATTTTAAATATCAGTGATGGTTGTTTTCAATTATGTGTAAGAAATGACTCAAGGAAACTGCCACAAGTTTCATAATATTAGGTTAAAGTGTTCAAACTAATGCTTCTTGTGAAAATCAAAAGATAGGGGGAGGGTATACATGTAAAGGGATTTCTAAGTGATGTGATGCTTTTATCATGATAATATCAAGCAGGTGCATGTAGTATTCAATAAGGTTTCTTATTTAAGGAGGTTGAACAACAGTTGACCTCTAAAAGATTAGGTAAAGATGCTTTATTTATGGAGAGCCCTGTGAATCTGTGTTAAATAGAGGAAAGTGGAAATGGTGGGTTCACTTAAATGGCCATATTTTTCTTAAACCTCAATGGAATTGGCAAAATGTGGTGTACTTTTTTTCAGAATAGCATAAGCTTTGTAATTTTAAGACAAGATGACTTTTCAGAGAATGTGAGTGTATGTTAAAGGTAGCAAGGGACAGTTTCGAATAAAGTACCCGTCAATATTTTTGTAAAATTGAGAGTTGCTGTACTTGAAGGCTTATGAGTGTTGCTAAAATTCATGAAATGATTTTTAATGATTATCATTAGTTAGAGGGGTGTCTCTTGTTGAAATTGATATGCAATATGTAGGCCCCTTATGTTAGGTACATGAGAATCAGATGTAAAATGCGAAACCTGCGGCTTTGACTGTTGTGCTGACTTTACACAGTGAAATTGCAAGTTACAGACGGGAGGTAAAATAACACGAAAAGTAGGTGGATGGGACATTGTAAACTATACACCGGTAAGTTTCTGACATGTGATAGTGCAGCATGCACGCGGTACGGAAGGTCAACCCTCTGCAGGGAATTAGCTGGGGGAGGTCTAAAAAGCTGAAAAATCATGAAAAATTAGCAAAATATGAAAGGGTCAAAATCTCATAAAAACCAGTATGTAGAGAATTTTACCGGTTTTGATTAGCAATTTTCTTCAGAAATTGGTGATTGGCCTTATAAAGAGTGAATCAAAGGTATTTGTGCTGAATGGGAACTGAGGAAATTCTAGTTACAGAGTCCCGAAGACATGCATCCCTTGGCTACAATGAATTGGATAAAAAAAAACTGTCCCCTGCCACCTAAAGTTGCAAGAATTTACTTTCGATTTGAAACATAGACCAGCGGCTAAACATCAAAATTGCGATGCACTTTCAAGAAGACCTTACGCGGAAAATTCTCAAAATGACCAAATAACAGAAAACGACAATGATTTGTTACCGATGGATAGAATTGAAACAACATTTATTTATGAAAAGGAAAATCCGGAGGAAATTTTACAAATGTCACAAGAAAAATCAGGTAAAAATTTGCCAGATGAAAATCAAATTAGTCAACAACAACAACATTGTCCTTATTTTAAACATATGTATGAATATCTTCAACATGGCAATTTACCAGATGATAAAAAACGAGCAAAAGCTATTCCATATGAAGCACAACAATATGAAATATTCAACAATGTTTTGTATCATATTTTTCAACCAAGGTACAAAAATAAAGTTAACGCAGAAATTATGATAAAACAATTAGCGGTTCCGGAAGTGTTGAGAAATGATGTTATAAGGTCATATCATGATTCCTTAGCGGGAGGTTGTCATTTGGGAATTCAAAGAACATACATGGCAATAAAACAAAAGTATTTTTGGCCAAAAATGTATCAGAATGTATATGATTATATTAGGTTTCATAGGTGGCATATGGATATTTTAGCCGGTCTACCAAAAACCAAAGAAGGTTATCAATATATTTTACTGGTTACAGATTCTTTGACACACTGGTCAGAGGCATTGCCAATGAGAACTCAGGAAGCAACTGAAGTTGCTTATTTATTGTACAAAGAAATATTTACTAGATACGGAGCGCCGAGAACTCTAGTAAGCGATAGAGGACAAAATTTTATGTCTAAAGTTGTTCAACTCTTGTGTAAAATATTTCAGGTGACCCGGCATGTCACAAGTTCATATCATCCGCAAAGTAATGTCGCGTGTGAAAGAATAAATTTTACGTTGGCGCAATCTTTACGGGCGTATTGTCAAAAGAATCAAACACAATGGGATGAAATTTTACCAAGCGTATTGATGGCTTTTAGAATGAGTCCGTCGACGCAATCATCGGGGTTTTCGTCATATTATATGGTCTTTGGACAAGAAATGTCCTTACCGTTGGATATAGCGTTATTACCAACTGAAGAGTTGAGGAAAGCACCAAAACAATATGTAGAAGAGTTGATAAACAAAGTCAAAATTATTCAGGAAATCGCGAAGCAAAACGTTCAAAAAGTCCAAAAGGTTACAAAGCAAAGATATGACATAAAAACAAAGGTACCCCAGTTTCAAATACGAGATCTGGTTTTACTTAAAATCATGAAGCGTACTCCAGGAAAAAAACATAAACTTGAACCTAAATGGGAAGGGCCTTATTACATAACTAAGGTAAACCCGAATCATTGATTTAGGTTGGGAAAATGTGACAGTCACACAGAGTTAAAAGCATCGGTTCATGCAAACAGGTTGAAACTCTTTAAAGATCCACGGGATCATAGAACACCGCCGAATTATGAACAAGCATTGCAACAAAAGGCAAATGTTCAAAATAAAGAAACACAAGAACCTGACAACATTGAATAACAGAACAATTCTACCCAGCCGAATAATGAAAGTAAAAGAAATTGTTAAAGTCGAAATACATGAATAATAAAAGATATTACTTAGTGAAATGGGCAGATGGATCAAATCCTACATGGGAGCCATCAAACAATGTTTCACAATATCTAAAACAATTGTATCATTCTACAATCAGAAAGAGAAAACGAAAACGTTATTAATGGGTACGTTATATAGTAAACGAATTAGACAAGTATTAAATAAAGCAAAGTAGAAATTTGTGCACAAATAGAATAGAAATAAGTGATTTTATTTCTAACAATTGTTTATGCATTTTAAGAAAAAGGGATATCGTTGAAGGTTGACAAGAATTATTTTGAGCCCATTCATTATCATTTTTCTTTCATTGTTTCTTCTATCAGGGCGCCCGCTTTCTTATCAAACTATTTTCATTTCATTGTAGGTATGGTGGGCACGATATGGCTCTTCGTCTTCCTTATGTTTGCGAGTATCATACCTTTTTCAATGCAAGATGAAAACAGACTCAATTATGGAGTAATGTTTCAAAAGCAGATTGATGTTGATTTTGCGTCAGATGTCTGGGTACATACTTTTTAAATACCTTTGTTTTTAGATACAAAGATTCCTACACTTTCTAAGTGTACTTTAAACAGTCAGAGATATTGTTTTACGTTGCATCAGTTAACGGTGAACATCAATGTTATACGAAATAATTTAAAAAGCCATCTCGACACAACTAAACGGTTGGTATATGATTTGATTCCACAAATCACAAATCCAATAAATTCACGCTCTAAACGTGCATTGTTACCATTTGTTGGCGAGCTTTCCAAAAGTATTTTTGGTGTTGCAAAAACAAATGATGTAAATATATTGGCTCAACATGTTAATCAATTAACTAAAAATAATAACAAGGTAGCGAAGGTACTTGAGAGATACGGTGGAGACTTTTCCTCCTTTGTTAGTCATATTGATGACCGGCTGTCAAATGCAATTAAAGGTATGCAGGAGGAAGCCGTTACAATAAATAGAATGATTACCGAGATAAAACAAGCTGAATCGGAATTGACTTCGATCACTACTATCTTTACAGGGTATTTAATGAGGCATTTAAATGATGGATTTTTATTAGAAACATTTATGACAAACTTAAGAGCATCGTTATCTGATTTGGCTGAAGGGAAACTTTCACCTTGGATAATTTCTCCAAAGATTTTAAAGAAAACAATGAGCGATATCCAAACGATACTTGAAAATGAAGAGCTGGGATATAAATTTGTTACAACAGATCCGCGATATTATTATCAGTTTGCGAAATTTACAATGTTACACTTTCAGAAAAAACAATGGCACAATGTCAGAAAACAGAGAAACTCATTCATTGTTATCAAAAACCTAATCTGTATACGGTACACAATTCAACAAATTGTCTCTTTAATTTATTTCAAGGAAATACAAGACAAGTTAAAAATACATGTGATTTTCGTTTTCTTTCAAATGAATTGAAACCTCACTTGATTCAAATTAGTGACACGGAATTATTAGTTTACCAAACTCCCAGTATAACAATGCAGTGTAAATCAATTGTGTCTGAATTGAAGGGTTGTAATTTTTGTGTTATTAACATCCCATGCCATTGTACTGTACTAACGCAAACAAGCAAATTCTTACCCCATGTCGCTAGTTGTGATTCTACTAATCAAACTGTAACACGATTGCATCCTATTAACTTGGCATTATTACAACATTTCTTTTCATAATATATTGTGGGAGATATTTTGGCAAATACGACATTCAAACAGATAGTTGATGTTAAAATTCCTTCATTTAAAATATATAAACAAAAAATGCAAAATATTTTGGCAAATGATAAAATTATAGATTTAAGTTTAAAACAGGTTATCAAGCGTACTAAACAAGATACTAAAATTTATTCTAATTTGGCTGAATCTTTGATTGATGGAGAAATTCAGTTAAAAAGTGCATGGCCTACCACTAATGATATTTTGACTTATGTTGCGTTTGGATTGACAGTCTTTAACACAATTTGGCTAATGTGGTTATTTCATAAATTTAGAACGTTTGCAGCAGCTTTAATGCTTCTAAGGTCAGCGCATGCAGATTCGCAATTTTATGTCACCAAACCCACTACAACAACAGAAACTAATACAGTTTGGGATAATTTGCTACAAGAACAATTGAATGGGATCATTTTGCACTTGCATTGCTCATAATTATAACTCTATTGCTTGGACTTGTAATTCAAAAGGTATGGTTTAATTATTCAATTAATACGAATGTATACTTGGAAATTACAACGGTCAGACATGTATTGATATCAAAACTCTAACTATTCCTCTGTGTTTATCACACTGGCATGTGCAACCACCAATTGTTATTGAGGATATAAAGGTAATTGGAACATTCCGTCCCAAATTAACTGTCAGTTGGCCGGATTTTCTATTTACAAGTAAAATAAACCCAGGATCTTTACAGGTGCCAGGAATAATAAATATTTCTTATTATCAGGCCTTCAAGTTAAAAAGGATGTTAAAACAATCATATTGTGCGTACATCTTGTTGACTCATAAGAATATTTATTATCCTTTGAAAGTGAATACTTCAAGACCTCATGCTTCTGGTCATCAACAAATATATCCGAATTTGTTGACCTTTGAGAAAGAACAAGATAAATAATGATATAGCTCATTCATAGTATACCCTGATAGTTCATTTTATTGGATAAGAAAAAAAATACATATATCTATAAAACAAAAAAAAAAAAAAATAATTTGGTTTTTCTTGTCTTTCGAAATATTTTAAATACAACTTTAAAAACATCACAGGTTTTGTTTACCGTTGATTTGAATCGAGATGGTCGTTTTTTTTTATTTTTGCAAACACACTGACAATTTGATATAAACTTGGTGAACAATATTTTTTATATACATGTGAGACACATGTACAATTGATTTTATGATTTGATGTTATGATGATATGTATAGGTGGTGCATATTGACACTTGCGGATATTAACGTTGAGCACACTATACATAATTATTTAAAGTGATGTGATTCAATATGGAATAACAAGTCGTGATAAGAGGCATAATAATCCTCTGGCTTGTTGTATAAATATTGTATTAAGAGCATGTCTACGAGAAAACCATGCAAATATGGCAAAAAGCTGCGGAAGCAAGTCTCAAGAATGAACAGAATTTTATATAAAGGATACCCATCTAGAGTCAGATATATGATGTTTGTTTTTGCACTTGATGTTTCTATTTATAGTAACGGCCAGTATTGCATTCTGGTTAATTAGCCTCTAAAATCCAGAAAAGTTAAGAGAAAAATTGTCAAATTCAGTAAATAATTACAAAATGTATAAACAATGTTTGAAAAAAATAAGACTACATCACTGCAATAGAGGCATTATTTCGCTGGATATATTCACTGGCGTCGGAAGCAAATTGAAAGTGGAGCGGCTAAACTAATCCTCAGAAATATTGAGGAAAAAATAATTCCCGAAATCATGGAAATCCTAATCCGTAATACTTACCCCAATTCTTTTTTCCAAAATCATGAAATTCCTAATTCGGGGGGGGGGGGGGGGGGGGG